>NC_051308.1:16531307-17156307 GCF_015220235.1 Choloepus didactylus | reverse complement strand
TAAAAATAGTAGGAGAGCTCTTCCCATAAGTGTCCTGAGGTAATCTCTGAAAATGGTTCTCTACTCACTTGACCCAGAAAACCCCGCAACATCTTGCAAATACAGAGGTTTAATTCTTTGTGTTCACTTTAAGAACACCTGAGAAACTGCCGAGGACATCAAGTGTATGCATATTCAAAAAGCCAACAAGTATCTGGAAGACTTCACTTTACAGAATCAGTGTATGTCATTCAATCATTTCAATGGTGGTGTTGGTGGTTGTGCCTCGGCCAAACAGTGGGGCTGGACACAGAATCAGTGGCCCCAAAAGAGTGCCGAATTGTTGTTGTTCATTCTTTAAAAATTCAGAAATCAATGCTGAAATTAAGGGTTTAGATGTAGATTCTCTTGTCATTGAGCACATCCAGGTGAATAAAGCCCCCAAGATGCATCCCGTACCTGCAGAGCCCATGGTTGGATTAATCCATATGTGAGCTCCCCCTGCCACATTCAGATGACACTTTCTGGAAAAGAACAAATTGTTCCTAAACCAGAAAAGGATGTTTCACAGAAGAAAAAAGTTATCCCAGAAGAAACTGAAGAAATAAAAAAAGAAACAAGAACAGTTCATGGCTTGGGAATAAATTCAGAATAAAATAAATGCAAAATTTTTTTAAAAAACAGTAGAAGAAGCTTACAGTGCCCTTGCTTGCCCCTCCCCCACACCCACCCCTTGTGCAGTGTGGAGACAGCCTCGGCTCCCATTGGGGGTCCCTGGACTTGTTGCAGAGGGAGCAGAGTAACCCCTATATGCATTCTGGGGTAGCTTTATGTCAGTGCTGATCTGTCAGGTGGAAGCCTGAAAGCCTGAACCAGGAAAATCATCTCAGGCTCACCCTCCCAGAACTTGCCCTATAGGCATAAGCAGCTTATGGATAGCCAAGGTAGTGTAAGAAACAATTAGGTCAAAGAGGCCTGGGGCAAAGGATGGCCAACTTTAAGACATAAACTAGAGCTCCTGGGAGGGGAAAGTCCATTACATAGGCAATAGAGGGGACACTCAATTGTGAAAGAGTAGTCTCTTCAACAAGTGGTGCTGGGAAATCGAATCTCCAGATGCGAAAGAATGAAGGTGGAGCCCTCCCTCGCACCATATACAAAGATGAACTCAAAATGGATCAAAGACCTAAATATAAGAACCAGGACTAGAAAACTCCCAAAAGAAAACATAGGGAATAATCTTCAGGACCTTTTGACAAGCAATGGTTTCTTAGACTTTGCACCCAAAACACGTGCAACAAAAGAAAAAAATGGGATTTCATCAAAATTAAAAACAGTTGTACATCAAAGGAGTTCACCATAAAAGTAAAAGGACAACCAATTGAATGAGAGAAAATGCTTGGAAATCACATATCCAAAGGTTTAATATCCAGAATATATAAAAAGAAATTCTACAACCCAATAACCAAAAAATAAAAAACCCAATTAAAAAATGGGCAAAGAACTTGAATAGACATTCTCCCAAAGAATATATACAAAAAGCCAATAAGCACATGAAAAGATGCTCAACATCATTAGCCATTAAAGAAATACAAAATAGAAATCCCAATAAAATGCCATTTCACACCCATTAAAATGACTACTATTTTAAAAATGGAAAATAACAAGTGTTGGAGAGGATGTAGAGAAATAGGACTACTCTCATTCATTGTTGGTGAGAATGTAAAGTGGTACAGCTGCTGTGCAAAACAGTTTGGGGGCTCTTCAGAAAGTTAAGTATAGAATTACCATATGACCTGAGAATCCTACAGATATTCTCACACCAATGCTCATAGAGGCATTATTCAGAGTTGCTGAAAGATGGAAACAATCCAAATGTCCATTAACAGATGAATGGATAAACAAAATGTGTTGTGTGTGTGTGTATATATATATAGATATATATATATTAATATATATAATGGAATATTATTCAGCCATAAAAAGGAATGAATTTCTGATACATGTGAAACATGGAGGAACATGAAGACATCATGTGGTGTGAAATAAAACAGACACAAAAGGACAAATATTGTCTGAGCTAATTGATATGAAATAATTGGAATAAGAAAATTTATAGTCACAAACTAGAATATAGCTTACCAGGGGCTGGGATGGGGGAGGGAATGAGGAGTTAATGCTTCACTGGCACAGCGTTTCTGTTGGGGAAGATGGAAAAGTTTTGATAATGGATGATAATGTTGGTGGTAACACAAATTTGTGATTGTAATTAACATCATTGTATCCTATATTAGAATATGGTTAAAAGGGGAAATTTTAGGTGGTATATATCTTACTAGAATAATTATTTTCAAAAATCATAGTACTGTACAATACAAACTGTGTGCCCTAGGAGTGAACCAAATGAGCCCTAATCCTCATAAAACAGCGGATCCTATTTTCATTCTGCTGTATATCATTTTTGAATAAATCTTAGCTCTTAAAGAAGTTCTGTGGGTGGTAATCTTTCTGAGTCCTTTTTGTCTAAAAATACTTTCACATCATTGCATTCCCATTTGAATGCTATTTGTCTTGGTATAGAATTCTTGGTTTAAAATAATTTTTCCTCATAACGTCTCAGGATTTCTTTTCACATTTGGTTTTGCTGTTGAGCGTTCCAATGACAATATGTTTCTAATTTCTATGTAGGTAATCTATTTTTTCTCTAGGAGTTTTGAGAAGCCTCCACTTCCCCTGCATCTAAATTTTCATAAAGATACATCTATTTATGAATCAAACTACTTTTCTCCTACATGCTATTCATTAGCCCTTTCTATGTAAAAATCTATGTCTTTCTTCAGGTAAGATAAATTTTATTTTTTCTTCATATCTTCCTTTACTCAATTTCTCTCTTTCTGGGATGCTTATTAGATCTGTTAGAACTCTTGAAATGAACTTTCTTGTCTTTTATCTCTTCTCACATATTTGGATATTTTTGTCCTTTTTTTAATGTTTAGAAATATTGCCTTGTCTTTGTCTTGTATACCACAGATCTCTAGACTACAACCCATGGACCAAATCCAGCTCATCATTTACTTTTGTAAACAAAGGTTTATTGGAACTGACTACACTCATTTGTTCATGTCTCGTCTATAGCTGCTTTTGTGCCACCATAAAAGAGACTATAAGGCCCACAAAGCTTAAAATATTTACTTTCTGATGCTTCACAGAAAAAGCTTGTGACCTCTGATCTAGATCACTAATGTGTCCATTATTTTGTCCATTCTACTAGTCATTCCTTCCCTTACATGTTTTATTTTTGTAATTTAATAATTCTAAGAATGCTTACTTATCCTCTGCTTTTTTTTCATAGCAGTATATTTCTTGTTTTATGGTGCAGTATCATAAAAATCTCTCCAAGGATATTAATTCGAATGCTTAGAAGTTCATTTCTCTTTCGCACATTTTCTCTGTTTTCTCTGGGGTTCGTGTTCTGTCTCCTTGCTGCTTCTTTGTTGCCTAAGTGGTTTTCCACAAGTGTCTGGTGTTCTTGCTTGCCCATTTATACTTGAGAATGAAGAACTAGATAAACTAGGATTGTGTAGGTAGCTGGTGAGGGTTCGCTCTTCAGTGGGGGAGGGAGCCCAAGCAACTGACTCAGCTGCTCTGCCTCTACTTCCTTAATTACCCTGATGAATGCAGAAGGACCCCCTTCTGCTCTTTGTGTTTGTTGACACTGAGCGTAGGGTTTCTCTACAGCTTTTCTTATCTTCCTAGTAGGTTTTTTCTGTGCATGTGTTGGGCTGTGGTTTCCTCAGTTCTTGTCAACTTAATCCCATCTGCTTTATATCTTCCTGGAATTCCTCACAATTTCAGGACCTCACAATGTGACTTCCTTATTTGTGACAGTGCTGTCACAAATTTAGTGTTGAAAGATTTCTTTTCCCCGTCTCTTAAAAGGATTTGGGGTGAGGCAGGGTGGGGTGAAGTGGTTGACATATGTATTCAGGCCACCATCTTGATCCTCTTCACTTCCCATTTCAGATTTTTATATATATATATATAGTAATACCTTTTATACTTCAGTTTCAGGAAGTAAGTTATTTTGTACCAGCACATTTTTTAAAATAATTAAAGCCCATCTATTCAAAAACAAGAGCTTTAACCATTTAATCATTTTGATGCAAATAACCTTCAAAAATATTCACTTCTCTGTTTTCTTAAATAGAAGATACTGAACATATTAACCATATATTGATTCAAGGTCATCATTATAATATATTCTTCTTACTGCATGGCAATAGAGTGTCCTTGGTTCTTTAGTTTCTTTCCTCTGTTCCTTTGGCCACGTGAAGCAGGTTTTCTGCTCTTAGTTTGACGACTTCTAATGCTACCCTTTGTTCTCTTTGATCTTTCCGCTTCTAATTTTCTGTGGAATGGGAAACCACATGGCTAAGCACATTACAAAAGCATATAGTGTAAATAATTGGCATTAAGACTGAGGGCTAAAGGAATAGAGTGTGGCTTGGTGAAGTAGTTTTTCAAAACTATTTCAGGCATGCAGCGGCTTTTCTGCTTACTTCTAGATAGGGATTTTTCTCCACGTAGGGATATTTCTGAACTAATAGCTTCATCAATAAATAAAGAGATTTGTCTATATGTATATATGCAAATGCACCCTCTCATAAACAAAGAATAAGCAGCTTGTCTCTTGCTGAAGTAACCACCTAAAGAGAAAAAAATTCTTTTCTACATATCAGTATAAATTTCAATGTGAATGAGTGCTGACGGATTAAACATCCAGCATAAAGCATAATGCTAATTAAAAAGGGTGAAACTGCCCCTAATGGCATTTTCATTTCTGTATACAGATTACATACCTTCAACAGAATCTATGCATGAATAATTTAATAATGACTGTAGCAGATTTTATGTGTGAATCTACTATCATTTAGAACGAAACACTTAATGGGGCAGAGCATAGGGAAAAGATTAGACTCAGAGTGGAGGAAAGACCTAAGTCCCATGTGAACAGGGGAAAAGGACGTATGTGGGTGTTAGTGTAGATTAAACATCTAGTGGAGATGAGGATGGGAGTGGACAGTTATGGAAATAGTCTCTATTGATCCTGTTGAATGTGAACACTCAGCCTCTACAGAATGAAGAAATTAAGAAGTTATGGTCATGAAGTTCCTTTTGAAATTATGAATACAAGACTTGTAAAGTGTCATGTTACCTCATTAACAGTTTTTTTTTCACTTTAACAAAACTCAGTTAATTAAAATAACTAAATTTATGATACTTACTATGTGCCAAAGATTGTACAAGGCATTCTGTATCCCCATCGCTTTTAATCCTTACACCGTTGCCAGAATGTAGGCATTTTTATCATTTTACAGATGGGAAAATGACATTATGACCATTACTTAGCTAATAGTCGAGTTTGGGTTCAGACTCAAATCTCCCTTCAAACACATATTCCTTACATAGCACTACCTCTCAAACTATATTTGCCATTAGACAGTAGGGTCCTGAAGGAATGGGCATATGCATATATGGTTTGATTGAGCTACAAAATGATGAGAGAATGAAAAGATCCAAATCAAGGACCCTGCAAGAGGTAAACCTTGGTAAGAGACTCTAGGTAAGCAGGACCTAGCATATGGGTCCTCAGTACAGGGAAGGGGAGATTTAGGGCAAAGAAAGATACAAGGACAACATGATCATAAGAGAGACCCCAAACTGTTTTATAAGAGAACAGAGTACAACCAACTGAGAAGGAGTAAATCAAAGAGAACAAATCTCTGGGTTGACTATACAGCACAATTGAAAGGGGGAGATCAGATAATTATCTGATTTGTTAACACACATGGATAGATTTAGGTATCATTTATAAGTTGATTACCAAATTTCTCCACTATGATCCTTACTCACATATGCAACTGATTACTTGAAATCACCCTTGTTGATTTCCACCTGAATCTCTTCTTCCCCCGGGCCTCTCCATGTCAGTAAATAATTCCACCTTCCATCTAATGGTTCAGGCCTAGAAGTCATACTTGCCTCCTCTTTGTCCCTCACTCCATGTATTAGTTACCTGCACACAAACTTAGTAGCTTAAAACATACTTATCATCTCAGAGTTTCTGTGGGCCAGGAATCTGGGCACAGCTTAGCTGGGTCCTTTGATTCAGAGTCACACAAAGCTAAAATTAAGGTGTCAGCCAGGGCTGCAGTCTCATCTGAGGCTCAACTGAGGAAGAGATCAAGTTCACAGGGTTGTTGATGGGTTTCATTTCCTTATGAGTTACTGGGCTGAGGACCAGTTCTTTGCTAGCTCTTGGCTGGAGGTCACCCTCATTTTTTGCCACATGGGCTTCTCTTCATGGCAGCTTGCTTCACAAGAGCTCACAAGGGAGAGAGTCAATAGAGTGAGTCTAGTAGCAAGGCAGAAGTTACAGTCTTCGGTAATATAATCACAGAATTGATGTTTCATCATTGTTGTGGTGTTCTTTTGCTTAGAAGCAAGTCACAGGTCCTGCTAACATTCCAAGAGAGAGGACTATGCAAAATCATGATTACCAGAAGAGGCAGGGTGACTGGGGATCATCTCAGTGTCTGTCCACCATACCCCATCATCCAGTTCATTGCGATGCCTTGTGAACTTGGCCTCCAAAATGCCCCCTGTATTTGTTTCACTTCTCTCCGTTGCTACTGCCACTACCCATCTCTTACTTGGACTATTCTATGATCTTTTCTTTGTTTCATCCTTTCCTCCCTGAAGTTTATTCTATACACATAAAGGTTTATATAATTCCTATTCTATGCTTTAAAAACTCTCCTCAAAGTCCCCACTAATGACTGAATAAAATCCAAACTCCAGCAAGGCCCTCTATGATCTGGCCTGCTTAGCTCTCCAACCTCATCTCGTTTCATGTTCTGCTGCTCTATATACTCAGTCCTCCAGGCTTTTTATGCTTCTCAAACTCCTTGATTTTATTCCTACTTTTGAAATATATACTTAATGTTTCCTCTGCCTGAAATGTTTCCTCTGTCTTTGCAAAGCTGGCTCTCCCTTGTTATTCAGATTCAGCTCAAATGGCTCCTAAGGGAGCTTATCCTGCTCAAGGAAAAAGATAAAAACCAAGAGTAATTCTCAAGCAGCCACCCAAGATAGCTCTATCATATCACCCTATTTTATTTTCATTTAAGCCCTCTTCATTCACTGATATTTTCTTGTCCGCTCATTTAACTGTTTTTCCCTTACTATGAAAGCCTCACTTTCTTGTTCTTTGCTATAGTTCCATAATGGGAAGAAGGCCTGGCATATAGCAGGCAGTTCAGAACTATCACTGGATGAATGAATCAATTAAATATATAACCAACTTATCAATTAATGAATCAAATAGCACATTTTATCCTATCTTTGGATGTCTTTCCAACCTTTAGTAAGTAGAAAATTAGAACTTTCTTTCTTGCCTTGACTTTGTTGCTGTGTGGATTCAGCCAGAGAAAGTTTTCACCTCCATTATTTTAGGAAAATTTGCACAGCCCATTGATTGACTGCCATTCATACCCATGCACCCCAAGATTCATTTTATAACAGATATTATCACTGGAACAGGAAAGGCATCCACAGGTCTGACCTTGTCAAGGTCTGCAGTCAAATAAACTGAGTGGACTCAGAGAGTGAGATCTGAAGAGAGTGAACAGAGAGGAAAGATAACATCAGTGTTTCCAGGTCACAGTCTTGCTGTGCCAACATAAGTGGCTTCTACTTCTGCGGCTTTTTACAGGCAAGAACTTGGCTATAAGAAAATAAAGGCTTGCACCCAAAGAAAATAAAAACAATTCATTGAGAAATACTGGTATGCAGGAAATGTAATGAAGGCCAAGAAAATCAGAAATATTCTAAATTGCTCATTTGGTTTGTTTGTTTCTCATTCTGATGAGGCCATATGATTGACATCTGTTGATCAAACATTCCTTTGTATTTTTGAGCTGATGCCTTACACATTTAGGATTTTAAGAGAAAAATTGGCAATTCTTGCCTCACTGAGTGCATCAGTTTGCTGAAGGATTTTTCTGAAGTGAATGGATGACCTTTGGCAGGTCTTGTTTGGGGGAGAGTGCCACCTGCTCTGACTCTGCAGCTAGCTGGATGGCATACACCGTTTTCTGATGCTCTTTAAATCAGTACGTACAAGGAAAGAACAGGTGTATGAAAACAAAAAACCACAAAGGGATGTACTTCTTATACCAGTGAATCCTTTAGGGTCTATTCAGGAAAACAATGCCCAGACCAGAGAGTTCAATGGAAGGAGTTTAAAATAGAGAAGCAGTTAGAAAGGTGCTGGAAAACCCAAAAGTCCAACAGGGGATGATGAAATGACACAGATATTAGCAAGGGCTGTTGGTCACTATCACAAAAAAAGGGGTGGACCCAGAACCCCAAATCAGGACCACATAGGGGAGGTGGATCCAGGAGAAGGCCACTGCGGAAGGACCATGGAAGGAGTGTCTGTCTGTCTGGGGGGGGAGCTGGAACCATGGAAGAGATGCTGGACTTACTGAAGAAGCACCACAAGGTGGGGAGAGGGGGAGTAGGAGAAGAGGGGACATAGAAATACCCTTACTTCCCCCTTCCTCATCCTCCTATCTCCTGCTAGTACCTACCCCCCCGCCTTTTTTTTTTTTTTTTTTTTTTTTTAATGTAGTGGGAAGTCAGTTGGCATGGAAGACAGTAAAAATCTACTTTCCAAGGGAAGGGTGGGAATAGATCTGACAATAAAGAGACAAAGTTGGCACTATAAAGGGTTCCCATCTAGGCTGGCATGCGGTAATATCCTGCTTTCTATGGCCAAGACTGGAAATATAGGATATCAAATATTGTACCACTTCACCCTAAGAGTGGAGTTGTTAAGATCTATTTAAGTAAAAGAGTCCACATAAAAAGGCAAAATAGTAAATCCACTATGGTTTAATGATTAAAAGAATATCAGCCAAGTGACCTGGAATCAAGAGAACTGTCACAGATTGGATTTTTGACAATTTAGACATTTGGATGTTGGAAAAAAAAGATTTTTAAAAATATCACTTGTTCTACCTTTCTTATATCATTATTATGAAATTGAAACAGTATGAAGAAATGGGGAGGAAATGTATGGCCAGAAACCTTGGGACTAAAGGAAAACCCTCTGCTACCAAGATCAAGAAGGTAGTGAGTAGAATGCCAGAATAGTATTTATATCAAGATATATGGAGGACTCACTTCAAGCTAACATTGCTTGACAAAAATTAAATCCAGATTTATGTCTGGTCATTTCTAAATGGATTTGAAGCACTTACGGATTAAAACAGATCAAGAAACTTAGAATATAAATCCTTACCATTTTATAAAGGAAACAGTATTTGGTAATGAATTTGAGAAAAATCTTTCTCCATCTAAAACAGAAAAAAGTATATACATATATAGTTATATATGATATATAATTTTAGGAATTATATGCATTTATATATATTTGATTTATATACAATATTTAAAAATTTATCATCAAAGAAGGCATACAAATCCATTTTCAGGGACAAATACTTCTTAGAATGCAAAATATATCAGATTAGTCCTTGCATAAAGGATAGTTGGCAATATCTTTAACCAATGTCTTGTTTTGGTTGCTAATGAAAAAGAGAGCATTGCATTAAATCATTAGTCAAAAATAACATTCTGCATGGGATTGAGGTAGCATGGTCTTTGGTTTCCAGTGTTTTAAATTAGTATAGAAATAGAATATAATGAGTCTTACCACTGAATGACTAATGTGGCCTTCTCAAATATTAGAGCTCATGAGGGAGACTTTAATATTGGATCTTACTAAATGCATAATCATTGCACCCAATAAGTATAGCTTTTTTTTTTTTTAATTCTTACCTGACCTGGATTCGACACAAAAATCTGGTTGTCCAGAGCACTGCTACATTCTTAATTTTAAAAAAATTAGGAATTAAACACTAGGCTCTATAATTATAACTTCCATTAAAAAGCTCTTTGGAGAAATGACTGATTTAGACTTGGTCCAGGATATATGTTTGGTCTTGCTGATTGATCTGAGGGTTATAGGTTATAATGAGTATGATATTCTGTTGTGAAAGACTGAGATCGTTGAACAAATTCATCAGTGTCATGTATAAATTACAACAAATACTAAATGATAAAGAAAATGGAAGCCCACAGCAAGGCCTTGAGAGAGCTCACCTGCTAACGTGCAGGAGAAGTCATCACAGCAAAATGTCAGCAGTGGGGCAGGGATGCCAAGAATATATGGAACCAGACTCTGACACATGAGATAAAGCCATGGACAGTCACATGCCCTCAACAGATCCCTCTATGTTGTGTGATTATAAAATAAGGGAAAGGAGAAAAAGACAATCTAGACTGGGAATGGCACTGAGGAATGGCGTGTCAGAAATGGGTTAGTGAACAGATCATTAATCTAAAAGGAAGAGAAAAAAGAAATAGTTGCCAACACAAATCTGGCACAAGCCAAGAGAAAAGACATTTATCTGCATGTATAATGAGGAAGGTGTGTATTTCTCCTTCAATGGCCACAGCAGTTCCCTCTGGGGAGTACTAGAGGCACTTTCTTCCAGTATCCTTGTGGGCTACATATTAGGCTGTAAATAGTCATGGTTGGGTAGGCATAGAGGCTAAGTGTCTTGCCCAGAACAACTCAGTCAGTTGGCAGTAGAGCTAAGATTAGTCTTCCAAGCCCCTGAGCTTTCAAGGACTTTGATCATTTAATTGAGTCATACCACAGTTCTCAGAGAGCCTAGAGCTCTCCAGATGACTTGGCTTCCTCCAGGTACAAAGCACATTACCTACTTAATGAGTGATGCTCCTAAAAGGCAAAAAGACTACGTGTGGGCAGACTCTATTCCCAGGATCCCCAGATGACTAGCATTAGCTTTATTGCTGAGAGATAGAAAAAGGAGAGAGTTCCTGGACAATGATCTCTGCCTGTAACCAAATAATATATATAACTCTACCAAAGAATTCCCTTTAATTTAATTTTTTAAATTCTTACCTGGATTTGACACAAAAATTTGGTTGTCCAGAGCACTGCTACATTCTTAATTTTTTTTTTAATTTAGGTATTAAAATAGGGCCCTATAATTATAACTTCCCATTAAAAGTCTCTTTGGAAAAATGACTGATTTAGATTTGGTCCAGGATATATAAAAGATGAGACTGGAATATCTTATCATAGCAAAAATAAGTGAATCTATTTAAGACTACTGAGGTCATGTCAAAGGATTTAAGAGCCAACCTGATGCGGTATCCATCCTCCAAAGATGGTACAGCATGATTTTCTAAAAGAATAGTAACTACAAAATTTACAGAATTTAAGGGCATCAAATACCATATCATTCAAATGTTGCATCATTGGATCAGATCATTAAAAAATACTTAAATGTTCATTTAAATAAAAAATACCATTGGTCACTGTCAGCAGATGTTCAGGAACAAACTCACTATTTAATAACCAAAAGGGTTAAACGTTTATTCTGCCTTTCATGTACAAATTATGCTTAAGAGTAATCACATAGCTCATGAAGAAAGGTTTCCTTTATTTCAGTATGTCAGCTAATAAATGAAGAAAGATGTAGAGAGTAACACCATTTTGCAGTTCCTAATAAAATAATAGATGTAGGCAATGATCATAAATGAATGCTAAAACCTTTAGATGAAAAATTGATAGGGAACTTAAAAATGGATGGAAAAGCTGATAAGTACTGAGCCCAGTAATCAATTCTAATATTATAGGAAATGAGACAATCAGGCATTGTGTGCCTCCTGATAAAAGCACATAATACCTATGAATTATTCCTGCAAAAAAAATGAGACAATCTGATTAAGCCTCTAGATCTAATTACCAGTTTTAGAGAAATGGAGAGACAGAAGAACATGTTAACTGACACCAGGAGGATGAAATTAACAAAATTTATAGGAAAAGAGACCTGGTTTCTTCAATTTCTTCAACAATTAAATTAGACACAGACAGAGAGAGAGAGAGAGAGGAAGAGAGAGAGAGGGAGAGAGAGAGAGATAGGCAGGGAGAACCTATAGATTAAAAGACAGAATTATAGCAACCAAATGCTATGATCCAGCCTATGGATCCTGATTCAAACACATCAACCATATTAAAATTTTGAGATAATCCTGCAAATAATGACTGAATATTTTATAATATTAAGTAATTGTTAATTTTTTCAGGTGTGATATTTATGTTGTGATTATGTTTTAAAAGAATCCTTAACTTTTAGAAGTACATGGTAAAGTATTTACAGATCAAACAATGTGCTTTCTGGGATTTGCTTGAAAATAATCTAGTTGGAAGGAAGGGATTGGAGAGGGTATGCATGCAATAAGATTAGCCATGAGTTAATAACTATTGAAACTAAGTGATAGATACATGGGGGTTTATTATACTATTCTCTACTTTTGTTTGTATCTAATAATTTTATAACAGTGTTAAAAATACAAAATCTTTAAGAACCAACATTATTTTAAATGATTATTTTTTGTTTTTGTATTTTATTTCCGTAATAACAGAAATTGAAATTATATACACTATATGCACTTATATACACTATTCTGTTCATGTTTATGTCCATACACTAATATAATTTTATATATTATATATATCCAAAAAATTGATAACTCCTGTCTGGCCTTTTAAAGATTGAACAGTGGAATTGATATCTCAGTGAGACAATAAAAGAAAAGATAGGTTGGCACTGCCTTTAATTGCTAACATAAGCTTTTAAATAAGTGGTACCTTAAAGTAACTTTTGCCGGTTTGGATGTATCATGTCCCCCAAAACTCCATGTTCTTTAATGCAATATTGTGGGGCAGATGTATCAGTGTTGATTAGGTTGGAATCTTTGGATTAGGCTGTTTCCAAGGAGATATGACCCACCTAACTGTGGGGAATACCTTTGATTAGATTATTTCCATGGAAGTGTGGCTCCGCCCATTCAGCATGGGTCTTGATTTAATCATCGGAGTCCTATATAAAAGCTCAGACAGAAGGAGCTCACTGCTATAGCCAAGAGAGACATTTTGACGACAGCCATTGAAAGTAGATTTTTGCTCCTCCAGAGTTTGCCTCAGAGAAACTAAGAGAATACCCCCAAATGCCTAGAAAGAACTGTCCTGGGAGAAAGTCACTTCGAAACACAACTTGGGAGCAAGCAGATGCCAGCCATGTACCTTCCTAGCCAACAGAGGTTTTCTGGATGCCATCGGTGTTCTTCACTGAAGGTACCCTATTGTTGATGCCTTAGCTTGGACACTTTTATGGCCTTAAGACTGTAACTTTGTAACCAAATAAATCCCCTTTATAAAAGCCAATCCATTTCTGCTATTTTGCGTAATGACAGCATTAGCAAACCAGAATACTTGCTTATGTGGATTACACTTGGAGAATATAAATGCTGAAGCAACAACTCTCAAGCTGCTATAGCTGGGTGGGGAGTAGGAACACTATAGTATAATATAGCAAATATCATAAAATCAAGAATGACTTCTGCAGTGTGGTAGAGAAGAAAGTCTTTTCAGGTTTTGCTCAACCCGAAAGATGTTCTTTTCCTCCTCCCCTCATGAAATGGAGTGATCCATAGATGTTTTCCCACTACCTCACTATGAGGACAAAGAGAATGAAGGCCCATTTTCATTGTAAAGGAACAAGCTGAATTCTCTGAAGGTCCTGCAGGGCCAGTCTCTTAGTTTTCCACACTGGTGGGTTTACACACTGGTTGGCTTAAACAACAGGAGTTTATTGGCTCACAGTTTTGTAGGCTAGAAGTCTGAAATCCAGGTATTGGCAAGGCTATGTTTTCTCCAAATTCTGTGGCATTCTGGTGATGGCAATCCTCCATCACATGGTGATCTTTCCCTCTCCTTGTGTCTGCTCCTCCAGTTTCCACTAATGTCTGGCTTCTACTTCCATGTCCAATTTCCTGTACTTTTCGCCATATTTGATTAGGGCTCACCCTCATTCAGTTTGGCCACACCTTAACTAATAACAGCATCTTCAAACATCCTATTTACAAGTGAGTTCACTCTTATAGGTCTGGGGATTAGAGTTGAATACGTCTTTTGTAGGGAACATGATTCAGTCTCCAACAGCCAGGATAACTGGAGCACAGAGAATTCAAAGCCAGGAGGGATGGGAGAGGAGATTGGCAAGAGAGGTAGGAGTCAGATTTTGTGGTACCAGGCCATAAGAGGTTTGGATTTTATCCCACATTCAATAAGAAGCCATCATTGGGGTTTTAAACCAGCAAGTGAAAAGTCCAGACTTGCACTTTTAAAAGGTCACTTCAGTTGCAATAAGTAAAAGAAATTAGAGACAGCTAAGCATAGGAATCATTTTAGAAGTATAATATTCTCACTAGGCATAATGTTAGTCTGGAAATGGCAGTGGAAGTGGAGAGAAGTTGATGGATACAAGACATATATTGAAGGTAGAATTAACAGGGCTTATTGCTGTGCTGGGCATGGAGGGTTAGGATGAGATTTCAAGGGTGATAACTACCAAGGGTAACAAGGTCAACCAGTAGATGGATGTGCCATATGCTTAGATGGAGAAGACAAGAAAAGAAGATCTATGGCAAGAAATAAAAAGATAAGTTACATGCATATTAAGTTGGAGATGCTGATTAGTCCTTCAAGTGATGATGTGAAATAGAAGTCAGGATTTGTGCCTAGAGTAAAGCATCATCATCATCAGGCATCCTCACAGGGTGGAGGGTGATATAGCATAATGCTGAAGTGAGTATTAAAAGACTGGGTGGGTCATAGGGAGAGAGGCAACTGGGGTCAGAAGTCCACTGAACTGACAAGATACACCATTTTGAGGGTCATAGGTTGTTGCCCTCCAATTCCCAGCCACACTTGAGCGCAGACTGCTCCCTGGTGAGTTCTGCTACCTACCGCATACCTACCACATACCTTAGCTTTCTGCCACCTTTCTGAGGAAGCTTTCCTAGGGTAGGGTCAGCACTAAGCCACGCTGGAGTATTGGTTCTAATCTTTCAAGACAGGGCTGGGCCAGGGGAAGTCCAGGATTGTAGCAGATTTTAAAAAGGTCTTTGGATCGCCTCCAGGGAACAAACACATTTTTTACCTTTCATAAGGAGGCCACTTATCAAAGCGATTATTGTAAAAAGTAGAAAATAATTTCTGGAACTATCCAGTAAACCTCAAAAATTGCTGGAAATAATTAATCATATCAAGGTTGAGCAATGCCAAGCTGTCTTCAGAGCTGCCAAAGCCTTCTTCGGCATCCGGCAGACTCCTGACTAGAAGTAATTTAGATCAGATGTTCCAAACTTGACACTTCCAGATAAATATATTTTAGGTTGCATTCGTTGATAAACCTTCAAAGATGATCAGAGTCTCATAGGATGTCAGAATGAGAAAAGTAGTCCAAGTAAACACCTGTTCTTAATCTTTTTGGTATTGCAGGTCTCTTTGAATGCATGACAAACACGATGGATTCTGCCCTCTGGAAAATAAAATCAAATACTGAAAAACTCACATACAATTTTAAGGAGTATGAAGGATCACTATGGATAGACATAGTGCAAAGACATCTTGACCATGACTCTTTCATCCAGGAAGACATATAAAATGTGGTTTAACAAACACATAAATGAAGCATTCTGAGGATAAACAGCATCTTCCATGTATCACATTGTAGAATATTCTGGAAATGGGCTAGGTCTCAGAAAGATCTAGTTTCCTAAGAATTTATTCAGATAGAGCTGTTATTGGAACTTAAATATCATTAGGAGAAGGTAATCATCATGGATGAGCCCCACTGAAGGTAGTTTGGAAAGAAGCAGTTACCCTCTTTTTTCCTTTACTAAACACCTCAAAGTCCCCATGAGGTGGAAGGAAAAGGGAGAAGAATTGGCAAAGATCTATTTTAAGAAGACATTGGCATCAGCCTCATATAAGGAGAAGACCCATTTCACAAGAATTCAAACTTTGGCTTTGATTAGATTCTCTGGCTCATGATAGGACCTTTCTCAATCGAGAACAATTTCCCATAAGTGATGTACTTGTTGGGACCCTGTGGAATGGAGTCAGCAGGCAAAAAGAGGTCAGCAGGGGCTTAGTAAATGTTCCTGGCAAGGTACAAAGTGAAGCTGAAGAGACATGTCTTCCTGCCAATGATCATGCACTGGGTTTGGCAATCAGAAGGACCGTCTTGAGCATCTGAGGATGAACCAAGAGACAAAATACAAGTCCAGCTGAAGGAGGGTGCAATGCAGAAGAAAGAAGGCTATATCAAGATGATGAAACCCTGTCTAATAGCAAAAGGGGAGGCACTGAGGGCCTCAATTCAACTTTATTAGACAGAGGAATCAAATTTTATTTCCTTCTCACCCAGAGATGTCAGGAAATCTATGATCTTATGCCCATAGGAAGGTGAAAGTAAAATGAACTTTTTCTAAGGATTAGTTCTGAAAGCCTTTCAGAGACAGTGTTAATGAAGTTTAGAATGATCTTTGGTGGTCAAGACATTTCAAACTCTTCCCTCTGATGGACATTCCAGGTAAACCTGATCACTACTTTTTTGTGTATTTCCAAAGAAAGGGCATTCTATAAAGGCTCAAATAATACACATGTATTGTGCATATTCTTTGCCATTTCCCAGTCCTTAAGGACCACACAAAATCAAAGCACACATTACCTGGATTTTCACCTAACATGGATGGATATGCTCACTTTCCTTTAGCATAGACCACTCAGACAGTGGTTTTGCAGAACTTTAAGAGAGCTAGTTATTAAAAAAACAAACAAAAACATAGCTCACATTGCCTTTAATACAGTGAGAAAATGGCAACTAAGGGCCAAGGGGAGATGGGATTCTAGGTTTAACTTCTTTAGAAAATCTGAAGTCCTGTTGTGTGTGGCGTCTATGGTAGAAGTGATTAACGACACATGGTTTCACCTCCATGAGAAAAACATGCAGGATGGTCTTTGTTAACTCTGTTTTATTGGTGAAATGTATCTAGAATAACTCTCCTATGCCAAATCATTTAGAGTAAATACACACAGAAAATAGTCCTAGCCTTCCTTCATGGGCTCAGGGAAATTAGGAAGATATTAACTTAGGAATCCATTCAGGGCTTTGGAGAGAGGAAGCGTCAGGATAGAACAAGGGCGGAGGCATCAGCTGCAATAGGCATTGGCTAGTGTTGTTGAAACTGACGGAAAAAGGTTTCCTGTAGAAAAACCAAGCACCATTTTATTTTACTGCTCTATTGAGACCCCTTCCTGGGAAAATAAGCCATGTCTGTGATTCTTGAACTCGTTAGTACCTCCATGCACTGCTGTGAAATGTATTCTCCCAGGACCGAGAGAAGGAGGTGAGAAGTAGAGGGTGCTGCCAACACAAATGCTTTGTCATTTAGAACTTCCCAGGGAGCAATTATAAAGCATGCACCTGCAGATTACAAGGTGATTGCTTCTCCAAGTGATGTGTAGTGAGAATTACAGTGACATCAGTTCTCCCATGTCCCTTTCTTTGGAATGTTTCTGGTAGAATATTGTCTCATTTTCCGTGAAGTTCTTCTGAGGTGGTTCTGTGGCTGTCGCTCCAAGTCCTTAACCTAGGAACTTGGCCCACAGAGTATTTATGATTCACTTTAGGGATGGGAGTGATTTGGAGGCATGACCACTTGAGCATTTGAGAGTGAGAAAAAAACACTTAGGTCATCTGCTCATCTGAGATCAAATTGTTCCCTACAATTCTGACAGCTAGGCTACAGTTCAAGGTCTACCATTAGCAGCTTAGGAAGTGATGCACAATAAAAGGCCTTACAACCATCTTATAGAATTACTGTTTTCTTGTTGAGGGAAAGAAAATAGACAATTTTTAACAATTCTCCCAGACAATAAAAATTGTCATTAGTTCTGCTCCAATGCATATACCAAGTCTTGTATAAAGCTCATTGTTTCACGCATACATTCAATAGAGCAACTGTGCTGGTTTGAATGTATTATGTCTCCCAGAAAAAGCCATATTCTTTGATGCAATCCTGTGACGCAGACATATTAGTGGGGATTAAGTTGGAACGTTTGGATTAGGTAGTTTGCATGGAAATGTGCCCCACCCAACTATAGGTGATAACTCTGATGAGATAATTTCCATGGAGGCGTGGCCCCACCCATTCAGGGTGGGCCTTGATCAGCAGAGCCATATAAATAAGCTGACAAACAGAAGGAACTCAGTGCAGCTGAGAGTGACATTCTGAAGAGGAGCTACAGCCAAGAGGGACACTTTGAAGAAAGCACAGGAGCTGCAGATGAGAGACAGTTTGAAGACGGCCGTTGAAAGCAGACTCTTGCTCCAGAGAAGCTAAGAGAGGACAAATACCCCAAGTACAACTAAGAGTGACATTTTGGAGGAACTGCAGCCTAGAGAAGAACGTCCTGGGAGAAAGCCATTTTGAAACCAGAACTTTGGAGCAGATGCCAGCCACGTGCCTTCCCAGCTAACAGAGGTTTTCCGGACACCTTTGGCCATCCTCCAGTGAAGGTACCTGATTGTTGATGCATTACCTTGGACATTTTATGGCCTTAAGACTGTAACTGTATAACCAAATAAACCCCCTTTTATAAAAGCCAATCCATCTCTGGTGTTTTGCATTCCAGCAGCATTAGCAAACTAGAACACTGCTGTAAGAGCTTACAATCTAGAAACCTTCACAATAAGCATTCCCCTGATAACCTGTGCTCTAAGATTCAATTCTCAGAGTTTACACATCATAGTTAGTCCATGTTAGTGAGGTGTTATAATGTTTTGTCTTTTTGTTTCTGGTACATTTCACTAAAAATGCTGTTCTCAAGATCCATTCACCTGGTTGCATGTCTCACAACTTCATTCCTTCTTGCAGCTGCTCAGTATTCTATTTCATGCCTACACCACAGTTCACCATTCTGTTCAACAGTTGATGTACCCTTAGGCCACCTCCATCCATTGCAAAACATGAATACTGCCACCATAAACACCAGTGTGCAAATGTCTATTTGTGTCCCTGCTCTCAGTTCTTCCAAGTATATACCCAATAATGAGACTGCAGGACCTTATGGTACCCACATACTTAGCTTCTTGTGGAACCACCACACTGTCCTCCAGATAGGCTGCACCATTCTACTCCCCCACCAAAAGTGAATAAAATAGGTACATCCCTCTCTCCAGCACTTGTATCCCTCTGTTTATTATTTTTCTTTCCCTGCAATCTTATAGAGATATATTCACATACTATACAATCATACATGGTATAAAATCAATTGTTCACAATATCATCTTATAGTTGTGCATTCATCACCACAATCAGCACTTGAACATGTTCATTACTCCCAAAAAAAACTTTTTAAAGAATAATTTAAAAAGATAAAAGAAAGAAAAACAATAATAAGGTCAGACAAGAAAACCACCACCAAGAATCCCATACCCCTCCCTTATATCCCCCTCATATAGACATTTAGCTTTGGTATTTTGCCTTTGTTAAATTTAATGGAAGTATATCACAATTTTACTGTTGACTAGAGACTCTAGTTTGCATTGATTATGTTTTCCCCAATACTATCCCTTTTTCAACACCTTACAAGGTTGGCATTCATTTGTTCTCCCACATATAAAAATATTTTTATATTTGACATCTAGTCATCATCATTGACAACTCTAGGCTTCACTAAGTTTCTTCTTCAGAATAGTGTCTGCCCATGGGTTTTCCCCCTTTTTTATTGTCTATCTTTCCTTCTGGTGTCATACAAGCTCCTAGCCGTCTTCTTTCAACTTTACTCATAGACATCTTTGTTAAGTGTACTTACAATATTGTGCTACCTTCACACAGTTTTGTACTATCTGTTTCTGGATATATATAATCAATCCAGTCAAACTTTCTACACTCCTTTAGCATCAAATGCCCAATCTCTACCCTCTTTCTATCTCCTGATAACCTGTGCTCTCAGCTTTAACTCTCAAAGTTTGCTCATTCATGTTAGTTCACATTAGTGAGACCATGTAGTATTTGTCCTTTTGTTTCTGGCTAACTTCGCTCAACATAACATCCTCAAGGTTCATCCACATTGTTAAATGTTCCGTGATTTTGTTCTGTTTTACAGCTGCATAATATTCCATCATACGTAGATACCACAGTTTGTTTATCTAATCATCTGTTGACAGACATTTGGGCTCTTTCCATCTCTTGGCAATCATGAATAATGCCACTATAAACATCGGTTTACAAATGTCCATTTGTGTCCTAGCTTTCAGTTCCTCTGAGTATATACCTAGTAATGGAATTGCTGGATCATATGGCAATTCTATACTTAGCTTCCTGAGGAATTGCTACAGTGCCTTCCAGAGTGGCTACACCATTCTACATTCCCACCAACAGTGAATAAGTGTGCCTCTTTCTCCACATCCTCTCCAGCACTTGTAGTTTTCTGTTTTGTTTTGTTTTTTGATAATGGCCATTCTAGTAGGTGTGAGATGGTATCTCATTGTGGTTTTGATTTGCATTTCCCTAATAGCCAGTGAAGTTGAACATCTTTTCATATGTTTTTGAGCCATTTGTATTTCTTCTTCAGAAAAGTGTCTGTCCATGTCTTTTGCCCCTTTTTACATTGGGTTATTTGTCTTTCTGCTGTTGAGTTGTAGGATCTCTTTATATATTCTGGATATGAAACCCTTATCTGATATGTGGCTTCCAAATATTGTCTCTCATTGCATAGGTAAACTTTAATATTCTTTTATCTCGTAATAAAAAGGAAAACACTCTTGTGATGTGTATTGCTTAGGATATTATTTTCAGATACCGTAATAAAGAACCGAAGTAACAGTGACTTGAACAAGATAAGAGTTTTGGCTTTGTTTGTTGTTCTATTAAAAAAAAAAAAAAAGCCAAACATAAACAGTCCAGAACCAGTATTTCAACTTTATGGTAACACGACCCAGGCTCCTTCCATCTTTTGTTTTACCATCCCTGGAGTATTGCCCTCATTTGTATATTCCGAGATGGCAGGCTACTCATCTGCTTTCCAGCAGAAAAGGGGAAATAGGCAACAGGAGGACACACTCCCTTCCCCTTTTAAAAAACAAAAGTTGCACAAACCATTTCTGTTTGCATTTCATTGGGTTGCACTTGGTCACATCACAATATCCAGTTGCAAGAGAAGCAAAGAAAGCTGCCAAACACATTTTTATTATAAACAGCCACATGTTCTTACTAAGGAAGAAAGGGAGAATGGACATTGAGTATAAACTATTCTCTGCGACAGGATTCTAATTGGAATTGCATTAACTGTGTAATCTAAAATTGGAAAGATATGCATTTTACATTAAATTTTCTAACTCAAAAAGTTTATGCCTTCTCATTGTTCTTGTGTTTTATCTCCTTCAATATGATTTCATAATTTTCTTTATTTAGGACCTCTACCTTTAATAGTAAATTCATTCCTAGCTCTTAGTAGTTTTTTGGCACTGTTGTAAAAATAATTCTTTGTCATTTACATTTGCAGGTTTTATTGCTAATATAAAGAAAAGTTGTTAAATTTTATATTTTTATCTTGTATCCAGACAACTTTCCACTTTTTTTTTTTCATTAGTTTTTTAAATAGAATCATCTGAATTTTCAGGGTATAAAATTATATTATCAGTACAGAGAGATTATTGCTTCTTTTCCAATGTTCTTATGAATTATTTTATTGCCTTGTATTACTGTATGTGCTAGAACACAAAACATCATACTGGATTATAATGCAGATAACAGGAATCCCATGATATGATGAGTTGAATTATGTACCCCAGTTTGGACATTTTCTTGGTCTTGTTCCACATTCTGGAGGGTGTGACCCACTGTATATAGGATCTGTTGAAGATGTTACTTCAGTTAAGGTAACAATTGAATCAGACTGGGCTTTAATCTGCTTTACTGGAGTGCCCTTTGGAAGCAGAATGAAATTCAGAAATGGAGAGAGAAAACCACAGGTAGAAGGCAGAAGTCAATGGAACCCAGAGGAGAAAGGAGAAGATATTCCGTGTGCATTGACATGTGACAGAAAAGCCAAGGACCAAGGATCACCTGCAGCCAGCCCCAGAACACCACAGTCCTCCGGAAGAAAGTGTCACCTTGCTGACACCTAGCTTCAAAACCCTGAGCCAATAAATCCCATTGTTTAATCTGCCAATCTATTGTATGGTATTTGTTTAAGCAGCTGGAAAACGAAAACATACGATAATCATTATTTTAACTGAAATTATTTTGTGTTTCACTATTTAGGATATTTTCTGTTTTTTTTTTTTTTGATAAGTAGTTTCTTTTACTCATCTTCAAGTAGTTAACACTTATTCTTAATTTACTTAAACTTCATTCTTAGTTTTTTTTTAAGAAAAACTGGTTGATTTTTCCAAGTGCCCCTTAAGGATTTATTGATATGGTCATATTTTTCCCTTAATTTGTTGATGTTGTGAGTTATGTTAATAGATTTTGTAGTATTGAGTTATTTTGGAACACATGATTAAATCCAACTTAACCATATTGTATTGATCTTTGGAAACAATGTTGAATTATACTTGTTAATTTTTATTATAAATTTCAATCTGTAGTCATAAGTGATATTGGTTGACATTTTGAAAATACCAGTTGAGGTTTTTAAAATATCTTTACAAGTTTATTTTTAAAATTACGCGAGCTTCATAACTTTGGTCATGGGGGAGTGGGAACTTTCCTTCTTCTTACTTGATTTGGAGGTGATAGTTTAAAGAATGAAATCATCTAGACTTTAAAGATTAGATAAAACTCAGCTGTGAAACCATCTAGACATGGAGACTTTTGTAATGACGGCTCTTTATTAAATACCTTTCTAAGCCCTTTGAAGTAATTGGTCTGTACAAGTTATCTGCTGTTTCTTGGGTCAATTTTGGAAATTTATATTTTGTTGGGAAATCCAGCATTTCTTCTTGATTTTCAAATTTTATATCATGGGATTATATAAAATATTATTTTATAGTTCTTCCTAATTCTTCTGTAGCTATGCTTATATCTCTTTGCCTATTCCTAATCATGCATGTTTTCATTATTTTTTCTTTCAACCTCTGTTTTTTAATTTTTTTTAATCATAAACAATAAGAGGTTAGTCTAGTAAATTGGTATTTTCACAAAACTAGTTCTTGGATTTATTTACCCCTTTCTTGTATTTTTTGTTGTTATTTAATTATTATTTTTACTTTTATCTTTATTAATTACCTCTTCCTATTTGATTTTGGTTTTATTATTGTTTCTCTAACTTTCCTATGATACATACTAGGTTTCCTTATTTTTAACTTTTCTTTCAGTGAAAGCATTTAAGATTCTAAATTTTCCTTTGAGTATACCTTGTTCTATCTTTCAGCTTTGATTTCCTCTTTTTCCGAAGTTTGTCTAAGGGAATGTGCCAGTTTGAATGTATTGTGTCCCCCCAAACACCATTATCTTTGATGTAATCTTGTGTGGGCAGACATTATCAGTATTGATTAGATTGTAATTCTTTGCGTGTTTCTTTGGAATGTGTCCCACGAAGCTGTGGGTGATGACTCTGATGAGATATTTCCATGGAAGTGTGGCCCCACCCATTCAGGGTGGGCCCTGATCAGTGGTGCCATGTAAATGAGCTGATGGGCAGAGGGAATGCAGTGCAGCTGTGAGTGATGTTTTGAAGAAGAGCTACAGCCAAGAGGGACACTTTGAAGAAAGCACAGGGGCTGCAGATGAGAGACAGTTTGAAGGTGGTCATTGAAAGCAGACTCTTGCTCCGGAGAAGCTAAGAGAGGACAAATGCCCCAAGTGCAACTAACAGTGACATTTTTGAGGAACTACAGCCTAGAGAGGAACATCCTGGAAGAAAGCCATTTTGAAACACAACCTAGGAGCAAGCAGACGCCAGCCACATGCCTTCCTGGCTAACAGAGGTTTACCGGACACCATTGGCCTTTCTCCAGTGAAGGTACCCAATTGTTGAAGGACACCTTATGGCCTTAAGACTGTAACTGTGTAACCAAATAAACCCCCTTTTATGAAAGCCAATCCATCTCTGGTGTTTTGCATTCTGGCAGCATTAGCAAGCTAGAATAGGGAGTATTTCTTCATTTCTAAGTATTAGTATTGAGTTGTTTAAACAACATCATTAAATCCATAATATATGAAAAATACTAATTTACTGAGAAAATTACTTCTATTATTTATTTTTAACTTATTTATTCTAACTCCATGGACTCTAAAATCTCTTCCTTTTTGTTCCATCAACTTATGAAATGATTGTTATTATCTATCTGAAGGATTCCAGATTTATAAATTCCTTTATGTTTTTAATTTTTGCCTGTTACTTATGACTGACTTTGAAAGAGTTTTATTAAAATCCCCCACTGATATTATATTTCTTACATCATGATGGAATTAAATATCCAAGAATTTTATTAGGGGAAATACCTATGAGAGAAAATGTGGGGAGAACTGGGAAAGGCTGGGAGAGGCATCAGACCTTGATGAAAGTCTGGCCCTGAGTAGAAGAGAGAGGTTTGAAAGCTTGGGCTGGTCTCCTAAACTACCATGCAGTCTAATGAAAGTTTATCAAAGCTTCCAGGAAGTCCTTGAACCAAAAGTGACCATCAGACGAGTTGTGAATATTACAGGAATGAGCCTACTTCAGTGTCCCTGTTGCTCTCAGTCATTGCCTAGGAGCAGCTTCTGAGAAACCTTGCCTCAACACAAATGTGGTGATAGATTTTAAAGTGCAGCAGCTGGTGCTCTTGGTCAATTATGCTCCCACTAGATGGAGGTCAGCTAGGTGCATTCTGATGACCACCAGGTTCATGTAGCTTCTTCAAGAAAGAAATGTCCAACTTTTATGAATTGAGTGTTTTATCATTTCCCAAACCAAAGATCATGATATATTTTTTCCCTTACAGAACCCATGGAGCATATTCTGGGAAATGTTTTTCCAGTTGCACGTCCTTAGGCTTTGCCCTTGGTCATGTCCAAAATAGTTTACCTGTGATATCTATGAGCACAGAGAAAGCAGTTATATCAAATTTGCAGCTGATATAGAACAAAAGGGAAAACAAATTCAATAGATTTATAGAAGTTTCTCTACTAATGTTCCCAGTCAGTTCCAAGAGCTTTTTATAAGTCCATTTGTTCATTATTCCAAAGTAAGGGAGACTGTTTTAAGATTGCAATCCCTGGATACATTCCCACCAAAATGGATATGGGTCGTGACTCTGAAGCATTAAAACCAGGCATTCATTTTTCCTAGCTGAGATTTGTTTTTTAGGCATCTAATGTTCTTAAGGCAGTCAATCCCCTTCCCCCACTCCTGAGGATCTTTGAAAGTGTTTCAGGTAATTCCTTAGATGCCATTCAACCCCTCACATACTGGTCATCTCTCACTTTGATTTTTTGCAGATTCAAATGACTTCACATAAGATTCTCTAAGTCTGAGCTTTAGACTACTTAGTCTAATAAACTAAAGTCTACCAAAGCCTAGAAAGTTTACTTCATAGACTAATAATACTGATACTGAGGTTGATCTTTCAACCACATACTGAAGAAGTTTTCATAAATCTCTTTTCCTAATCTTGCCTGCTATGGCTAAATGGATAGGCCTAGAAGTTTTCATGCATTGGATGATTAACCTTTTGTCCTTCAGAATCATTCCTACTGTCAAATGATTTATCTCAGGTGCCTGTGCAACATTTGTCATTCCCTTACCACTTTCAATTTTTAAAGGTCACTTGCTCTGTTTTCCTTGTAATTGTAAGTCTCTGTGTATGAACACGTTCAACATTTTCTCAGTAAATTAGTATTTTTCAGATATTCTGGGTTTAATGATGTTCTTTAAACAACTCAATACTAAACACAAACACAGTGCACAAGCTAAGGCTAATAAACAGTGTAATGGCTGAGTCTAAAATAAGTATGCAGGCCACGAAAGTCATCTGTTGGTGACAGAGGGACCTGACACAATTTGCTCTGAAGGGGAGCTTTGTTTATATCTATAAAAGTTTATTGGTTGAAAACCTGTAAGAAAGGTGATTCTATATTAATCTATATAGTACAGGGTTTACGTCAGCAATGTCATACATGGCCTCCAGGTCCTTCTGGGAGACAAATCCTTAAAATACAAATAGGCAAAGGCAGCTATGGCCTTCAGGTAATAAGCCAATTCACCTCTTAAGTCTCCTTTTAACCACATTTATCTGCCAACCCTAGCTTGCTGGTAAATTGGATTTTATTTCTATCTTGATTCAGGTAGCATTAGTCTTTATCTGAAAATTACCAACACTCTACTGATAATCTGACATTGACACATACAATTCCTGGCTTCATTTTGTGTACAAATAATCAACCCTAACCTCAATCAATGTGGTAAGTTCTTGCCTGCATTTCTGGATCTCCTGTGATTAAAATGCTAGACTTTCATTTATTGATGAGAAATTTCAGCTGGGCACCTTTTTCTTCCAGGACCTCCATTTGGTTGGATGGGACTCTCCCAGGCACTTCTTAGTACTTGAGTAATGGTTCTAATCTCATAGCAGGAACTAAATTAATAATCCAATCTTCTCATAAAAAGACTCAGTCAAAAGGGTCGGGGATTTAAGTAATTCTCAGTCATGGCCTCCCTTCTTTTACCACTGCGGGGATAATTTGGCCTCCATCTATTGGCCCAGGCCTGCTTCAGTCCCTGTGACAATCTTGACTTCAAGCAAGAGAAAAGGTAGCACCTCCATTCCCTCAAAATTCCCATTCAGTGGAGTTCAGGATCAATCACACTTATTGCAGTCCTTTGACGCTGTGTACCTGTTCTGATAGTGGGCTCTAGCCCTGTTTCCATGACTCCATCTTTGTCTTGCCCACTTCTGTAAATAACCCTGTAAAGAGAAAATATGATGTCAAGGGTACTCAATTGGATCAGAGACCTGAATAAATGTCCTGACTCTGTTCTTGCTATGCGTTAACTTCTTTGGAACTTAGTTGTCTCACTATGGAATAGAAAGCCTAAACCTAATTTACTCCTACTTATATCCCAGGAATATTGGGAGAATAAAATAAGATAGTGCATGGAAAGGTAACGTGTCAGTAGTAAGGCATAAGAACTGGGGATGTTTTGGCAGTCTATAAGAACTCTACAAATAGAGGAATTTGAGAGAAATTTGTAGAGATAAAAGAATCCCAGGAACCTCAAGTACAGCATGTACATGTAGTTAAAATCAACATATTTTACTGAGAACTTACCATATAGCAGGCACAGGATACAAGAATAGCCCTAGTCTTCACTGAGCTTATTGAAATCAAGGACAAAAAAGCAAACAGCTATAAAACACTGCAATGAATGCTATGAGCAGGAAGCATAGGGGGGCTGTGAGAGCCTGGGTATTATGAACAGGAAGGCTTCTTAGAGAAAATGACACCTAGCCTGAGGTCTGAGGGCTGGGTAAAATTCCACCAGGTTAAGAGGAAGGGAAATGTGTTCTAGGAAGAAGAAGCAACATGTAAAAAGCTATGAAGGCAAGAGAAATCCTGATGTGTGCAGAAAGCTATAAAAATTCCTCCAATGGGTCTGACTGGGAGAGGAAAAGCTGAGAGCTAAACAAGAAGCAGATCACAACATGGACTTGTAAAGCCAAATTAAGGACTTAACATTTCATTCAAAGTGCAAAAAGATACCATGGAAGAGTTTGAAGTAGGTAAGGACATCATTGGACTTTCATTTTATAAAGGCCACTCAGGTTGTGAGGAAGAAAAGTATATTGGGGTGGGCAGAGTAGGAGAAGCCCAGACACAGAAAGGTCATATTGGCAATTAATACAATAATTCAGACATGAGATGATGGTGGCCTGAACCAGAGTAGTATCAGTTGGGAGGGGATACAGCATATATATTCAAGTAGGAATTCAAGTCATATTTTGGAAGAAGAATTGATGGGACTGGGTGATGGACTGGAAGCAGTGTAAGAGAGAGAGGTGTCAAAGAGATAGTGTGGGCAACTGTGAAGATGGTGGCACCATCTTGGAAAGAAGGAACACAAAGCAATGTGTTCAATTTTGGATAAGGTGAGTTTAAAGTGCCTGAGAGACATGCAAGTGGGATACCCAGGTCAGTTAAATGCACTGGTTTAAAGACCAGGATAAAAATTAGAACAAAAGCAATAAATGAGGAAGCCGTTGGCATATAGATGGTAGTAGAAGCCCTAATGAGCCAAACACAGTGTAGAAGTGTGGATGATATAAGAAAGTGAAAATAACAAGACAAGTTACATGGAAACTATGTAACAGGAATCAAAATATCCATAACTATCACAAAATATATATAAAAGAGGGGGTTTCTGATGCAAATAAGAGAATAAAACCTGAATTACAACTTACTTACAATTTTACCATTTGTCTTTCCAAAAGGGTTTGAGCGAACTCTGGAAAAAAAATGTCATTTAAAGGTTTCTTAGAATGTCTTCACTAAATAAGTATTTTTTCCCTCCTCATATTTGAATATAGAAGCCTCAATTCCAGAATAAGATACATTGGCTTTTGATGATGAATTAAGGGAAAAAGACTAGTTGAAATTAAGGGCAATCTACACACATTCAAAAAATATTTTCTGAATGTTAAAAGAAGAAAAACATGGGAAGCAGAGAGGGAGAGAAGAAAAAAGCAGAAGAGCATTAAAGAGGCAGAGAAAAGACGACTGATCTGGTTAGTTTATAGCAGTGCTCTACAGCCCTGGGGTACACAAAAGACATTCTAAAAGGTGCTTAGATACAGACAGTTTTAAGAGAACTTGTTTCCAAATTTTTAGTTCCCATATATATTCTTTCTTAAAACTAATTTGTTAGAAATTTTTATTAGCTCTTTTTCCACTCTATAAAAGAAAGGCATACCCTTACGTAACCCCACCCTTATAGTGGTGTGTTGTCCGAGGGTTCCAAACAAGGAGGAAGCCTCCTCTAATCAGGGAACGAAAACCCATAGGGGATCCTGAATTTCACTATCTTATACTTATTTCTATTATGAGTATTATTAGAAACCGGTATTTTGGCTGTTTCTAAAACGTTCTGAATTTATATATATGATAGAATGAGGAGGTGCATATAAGTAACTCTCCTCCTCCAGTGAATGATCATTTCAAAGAAGGGGACTTTTGAGGGGGAAGAAACCCATTAGTGTGAATAAAAAAGAGAAGTAAGTATTAAATGCTTAAAATACAGCATTCTTCATGATATTGAACAGCAGCAACTATTTTCAGCTATTCTCAATACTCATTATTACATTAGCTGCAGGGAAAAAAGGGCATCTTTAAACAGTCAATGCAATATAGGTTAGTGACACTGATACTTTCTAATATAATTGGAAAGTTTTCTGAAAATACCAAATTTTTAAGAATATATTAGATAAAACTCATGGATAAAACTTTTTCATGATGTCTTTTTCATGTTAGATATGCTTTATGCAATGAGGCAACTAAATTCTTTTTATCTAATCATACCATAAACTATTTATTTGATTATAGTCAACCCTCATCTAATTCCATCTTATAAAATGTTCAACATTTTATCCTTCCTATTAACAAAATAATAATAATAATGCTAACTACCAGACTGATTAATTTTTAGCAGCATGTATCTTTCTCTTTCATAAAATACATAGGAAAAGTCTGACTATGAGATACATTTCCAATACAATTTTACATTTTTATTTAATAATAAATTATTAAAAATTGCTTAAATTTATGTTCTTTGATCAATTGTGTACTAATAATTGTTACGATAATGCAAACTTGAAGAAAAATGTTTGGACATTTGTGACTATGGTCATGCAAACAAAACCAATTTTAAAATTTCTCTCTAAGACATATTTTTATTGTACATAAATATAAAAGGTGATCAATAAAAGACATTCACTCTTAAGATATAATATATATAGAAGAAGTGGAATTAAATATGAGTTCAAAGAGAACAAAAGGTAAAATTTCTGAATATTTAAGAAGAGCTTGTTCATTTCTTTCAAATGGCTAATGGTACGCAGCAAATTATTAAGGCATTTAGATTCTATCGGATTCATTTAAATGAGTGACATATGGTTTTCTTCTTAAATATTAATATTTATAATAAGCCAGAAATTGCATTCTAAGAATTATTTACATTATAAGTGAAATATTAGATGTTAACCTGTTCACAGTTTCCAGAATTCTTTTATGGCATATATGATTTTTAAAAAAACATTTGAAAGACACTGATTCTGCTTTCCAAAAATTTGTCTGTTTTAAAGTGGGTATGGTTGACACTAAAGTAGGACATTCAAAACTTTGAAAAGAGAGCTCTAGGAGGGTTCCTTTTCTTTAAGGGAAATGGAATTGAGGAGTGGGATAAAATAAAGTGATAAGGAGGAAGAAAATCATAAGGAAGGAGAAAGAAAGAAGACTTAAATTGGTAGCAAACTCCTGTTTCTATCTAACCCTCTGGTAGAAAAAAAACTACATATAGGTATCATGAGAGAATAATTCTGGGTAGGGAAGGGGGATGGGGGGATGGGAAGTTTCTATAAAAGGAAAAAGCAGTCTGGAAAAGTTTTTTAGAAGGAAAAATCCATATATTAGTAAAGACTAAACGAACTTTCATTTATCCTCCCCTAAAACATTACTAAAATTACAATAAAAAATTTTTAAGTATTAACTTGAAAGGCAAAGCAAATGGAAGAGAAGGTGAAAGACGTTAAAATGATGCAGAAATAAGAAAATTGGGAGGAAGAAGAGGCTCCTGACAAGATGGTTCATAGCCCAGGCTACTCATTCCCTCCCCAAACTGAACCTGGAAAAATGTTTGGGCAGTGAGGAAGCTAAGTTACAAACATGAGAAACCAGGAGAGAAAGAAGGGAGTCTTTACCTGTTACATGGGAAGGGTCATCTCAGGGCCAGGCATAGTGGGAGCAGTTGAGGGATGGGAGAAAATACTAGTTTCAGGAGACCCTTTGGGTTTTGCTTGTTTTTTGTCCCCACCTTGTCTTGTAAGGATCCTTGCCTGCCCCATGGCCCCATGGGAAGAAAATCATGGAACCCAGGCCACCTGGTTGTGAAGGGATAGTGGAAGGGCAGTGTCAAAGCCCTGAGGTGAGGAAACAATGGAAATCAATTAGGCCCTGGATTTCTCTTCCTCCCCTTCTTCCAATTTCCCAAACTTGTGAATTGTAGTCCAAAGAGATTATGTTACTGGAGGAACAGATTGACAAGTAGATTGTCAGCAAAGTGCAGAGTTATGGTGGAGCACGTCCACTGAGAACTACAAAGGAGAGTTAGATGCGCGACATCTCAACAGAAATAATAGATGGTAGCTAACATGATCATAGACATAGGGGACTGGTGGTTTGATGGGTTGAGCTCTCTACCACAGGATTTACCCTTGGGAAGACAGTTGCTGCAAAGGAGAGGCTAGGCCTCCCTATAATTGTACCTAAGAGCCTCCTCCCGAATGCCTCTTTGTTGCTCAGATGTGGCCCTCTCTCTCTAGCTAAGCCAACTTGAAAGGTGACATCACTGCCCTCCCCCCTACGTGGGATCAGACACCCAGGGGAGGGAATCTCCCTGGCAACGTGGAATATGACTCCCAGGGAGGAATGTAGACCCGGCATCATGGGACAGAGAACATCTTCTTGACCAAAAGGGGGATGTGAAAGGAAATGAAATAAGCTTCAGTGGCAGAGAGATTCCAAAAGGAGCCGAGAGGTCACTCTGGTGGGCACTCTTATGCACAATTTAGACAACCCTTTTTAGGTTCTAAAGAATTGGGGTAGCTGGTGGTGGATACCTGAAACTATCAAACTACAACCCAGAACCCATGAATCTCAAAGACAATTGTATAAAATGTAGCTTATGAGGGGTGACAATGGGATTGGGAAAGCCATAAGGACCACACTCCACTTTGTCTAGTTTATGGATGGATGAGTAGAAAAATAGGGGAAGGAAACAAACAAACAAACAGACAAAGGTACCCAGTGTTCTTTTTTACTTCAATTGCTCTTTTTCACTTTAATTATTATTTTTGTTATTTTTGTGTGTGTGCTAATGAAGGTGTCAGGGATTGATTTAGGTGATGAATGTACAACTATGTAATGGTACGGTGAACAATTGAATGTACGATTTGTTTTGTATGACTGCATGGTATGTGAATATATCTCAATAAAATGAAGATTAAAAAAAAATAGTTGGAAATAAAAATTCTTATGTAATGGGTTTCTACCAAGTCATGTGATTTTTTTTTTCATAGCTATTATCACTGTTTAAAGTAACTTATTTACCTTCATTTATTGTCTGTCAGTCTGTACCTTAATAGAATATTAACTCTTTAAAAACAGTCTTTGATTATGAGTTAATACAAGCAGAATACTTAATTCCTGGATCTTATTATGGTGAAGTTCACCACTGTAACTTCAGAACCTAGAATATTTATCTGGAACATAATAGGTACTCAATAAATATTTCCTTAATGAATGTTCAGTGTCAACAAATAATGAGCATGGAATAGTGTATATATCAGAGCAATACATTTTTGTTTTCTTTTGGACTTAAGATATGTGGATATGTTATTTAAATAATTGTATTATTCAAAAAATAAATATAAGTTTAAGAAGGCATTGGAAGATAATGTTTTTATAACCTCAAGGTAGAGAATTTGAAACATTTTCCTTACTTCCCTATTGCCTAGCCACTCTTTCCCCTTTCTGGAAGCAACTCTTGTTTCTAGTTCTTTTGTATGATCCCTGGATTTTCTAAATATATGCATGTAAATTTGTGTGTGTGTGTGTGTAGATACATAGGTAGAGAATGATAGCTATCCCTCCTTCTTTTATCAAATTGATCGGAGTGAATCTAGGTTTTGTGGGACCTGAAACTTAAAATTATTTGGGTGGGAGGGGTCTTCTTTAAGAACAAATAATATAAAATTAGGTACAGAGCTTTAAAGAGTGATTAGAAGAGAGGTGCTCTAAGCTAAACCTTTATTAGCATCATGGTAAAATCCACCTCTGGTGATATAATATATGTACTATTCTGAATCTTGGTTTTTTACTTAAAAATGTACTTCACCCCTGGCAATGTGAGAAATGATTCCTGGAGATGAGCCTGCACCCAGCACTGTGGGATTGACAGGATCTTGACAAAAAGGGGGAAGAGAGATGAAGCAAAGTAAGGGTTCCAGTGGCTGAGAGATTTCAAATGGAGTCGAGAGGTCACTCTGGAGGGTATTTCCTATGTGCTATATAGATAACACCTTTTAGTTTTTAGTATGTTGGAATGGCTAGAGGGAAATAGCTGAAGCTGTCAAACTACAACCCAGTGACCTTAATTCTTGAAGACAATTGTATAACTATATGGACTACATAGGGTGACTGGGTGACTGTGTAAACCTTGTGGCTTGCACTCCTTTATCCAGTGTATGGACAGATGAGTGGAAAAATGAGGAAAAAAAATTAGATGAAGAATAGGGTGGGATGGAGAGGATGGAAAGATTTAGGTGTTCTTTTTTTGCTTTTATTTTTAATTTGGAGTAAGGAAAAGGTTCAAAAATTGATTTCTGGTGATGAATGCACAACTGTATGATGGTGCTGTGAATAATGGACTATACACTGTGGATGACTATAGGGTATGTGAACATATGTCAATTAAACTGTATTAAAGAAAAGTAAATGAACAATGGGGGGGAGGAAGGGAATGAGATGTTTTGGTGTTTTATTTAATTTTCATTTTATTTTTGGAAGTAATAAAAATGTTCAAAGTTTGTGGTGATGAAAGCACAGCTATATGATGATACTGTGAACAACTGATTGTACACTTTGAATGGTTGTATGTTATGTGATTATATCTCAATAAAATTGCATTAAAAATGTAAAAAAAAAAAAAAAAAAGGACTTGGACTTTCAAACCGATTTAAGAAAAACTTTGAAACTATAATGCTGTTTCCTGCCAAAATTTCATTTCAATGTGTGGGTTCAGTAAAGATATTCTCACGCATACATGACTTCAGAAAGTTTGTCACAGTAAGACCCCCTTAGAAACCACTTGCAGCACATACTGTAACCAGAAGAAAAACAAATCTAGGAGGATCCATCAAGAAATATGGGGAAAAGGGTGAACAAAACAGGTTGGTTAAGTTTGTCATTATCTACAAAGCAGTAGGCACACGCTCATGAAATAGAAAAGGTGGAAAAGATAGAATAAATAATATTTAAAATAACTCAGAATTAAAATTTTTAAATATCAACATTTGTTGAGGGAGGTGAAGGGTGGAGACCAATTGGGATGTTGGAATGTTCTGCAGTACTTACCTTATTCAGGGAAGCTATAGATATTTAAATTTTAAGAAATAGGCAGGGGGAAAAACCCTTTAAATATGTATGAGGCTTAAAAAGTTAATGCAATTATAAGTCTTAAACCAGGAGAAAATGTCATATATCCAGTGTAAAATAGTAAGTGGAGAGAAAAAATTTCAAAAGGTACAGTAAATGGAAAAAGGTAAAATAGGATGGCAGAAATATGTTCTAATAATATAATTAAAGAGTAAATGTAAAATGGTTTTAAAACACCAGTTTAAAAACAAAAAAGAAAGACCTTAATATATTGTTTGCAAGAGATACACTTAAATCATTTGTCTAAATTTGAAAAATGAAAACCTACTATTAAAGGATGATATTTTGAAATAGCAAGGTATAAACCAGAAAAATACGGTTGAAAGAGTGAGAAGTGATTCCATCTAGGGAGTGGGAATTAGGAAAGACAGAAGTTGAGAAGAGACTGCTCCTTTAGCATAAAGCTGTATAGCATTGTTTGACTTGTAAAACTATTTTCTGTGTAACTCTGATAAAATATTAAAATTTAATTAAAATTAAATTAAACTTTGGGAATGCTGATAATGAATTCATAGTTATAAGTCTAAAAGATCTATCCAAAATGATTCCAATTTCTAGAATAAAGAAAATAAAGTGATCCTTAGCAATGAAGTAATATATGTCATATTTTAGGAGAGATATGAGCAGGGTTTTAAAAAAGAGCAGCTGGGGGAGTTTTGCAGTGTTCCAAACCCACACAGGGTGCTAACCAGTCATTACATATATCCTGTTTTCCAATGAAATATTGGCAGAGGAAAACACTGGTTTATCACTATTTTATAAGGAGATCGGTTGGCAAAGGCTAAGGATTAAAGAGTATACAAAATATAGGTCTTGAAATTGGAAAATTTCCACCTGGATTTGAAGAGAAGTGTTGTAGCTAAATGGGATGATTACTCATCCAATATAAACATACTGAGTATCTAAGTATAAAACATTGTGCTAGACTTTGAGTTGGGAGGCACTCATAAAGATTAATAAGGTGCAGATTCTAGAAATTTACAGTCTACTAGGGAAGACATGAGCACATGGAAATCAGATAATAAGATATCACAAGCAGTGTATTAAGTCATTTAAGCAGGGTCTCATGAGCAGTTCAATTTGATCTGATATTTTAAATGAGGAGGATATGTATACAGTGAGGCATTTTTTAATTCCTAATTGTGTAGATCCTGAGAGAGAGAGAAATGGGAGAGAATAAACATATATTCTATGAACTGATCTTTTCCAGAACTGTGTTTGCATGAAGGAAAGAAAGAGAAACCAAAGCCTAAAAGAGAGAGAGGGAAAGAGAGAAAGAGGGAGGATTAGAGAAGGGGAAAGAGGAAGAATAGTAGAGTAAGAACACTGCAATGTGGGATATAAGAATGCTAAATCAATGGTTACAACCCATGGACCCTGACATGCTTTGTTGATATTTATTTCTACAAGGCATTACAATGCAAGGCGTCATCAATCAAGTCCCACTACAATGGACTGCAGCATAAGGTAGGTCTTAAAATTTTCATACACTGACTTTATGCTTAAAATAAACAGGCTATAAGCTAGTGCTTGACATGATGGTGTTACTTCTACATATTTGTTGCAATGTTTTTAATTTGAATTTTAACTAATTCTTGAGTTATATTTGAAAAACTATTTTCACTACCTTTTATTTAAGTAAAAATAATGGTTAGATGTTACTTTCAGCAAAGCGGAGATCACTAAAACGGTAATATATGAAAAAAGAAAAGAAAAGAAAATGAAGTAACTGGCATTAACTGGTAAACGGCAAGTCAAGATGGCAAATTGTAACTGGTAAATCAAGATGGCAGATTTTAAAGGAAAAGAAAACGTCACTACCTAATGAAATGGGAAGGAATAGTATTGGAAGGCTCTGAGAACCTTGGAAAACATTTGTTTGCCCAAGAAGTGCTCTGGTTAGGGGGTGAGAGAAATTATGGTGTTAAATTACAATGGCTCAAAGATGGATAACTGAATGTAGGTCCAGGAGTGTAAGATTAGTTAAAAATACCAGGACATTTCAAATGTAGATGTTTGATTAGAAAAATATCTAACAATAATCTGACAATAATTCCTTAGCTAAAGAATTTATTAAAAACAATTAAAAAAACCCAGGGTTTGTGCAATCTTCAAGAAAGATTATCATCTTCATGCAGATAACTTGAAAGATGTAATATCATTGCACTTACGTCTCTTAAGGATAACTGAAATTACAGTGTTATTGAAAGACAAGGCCACAGTGATCATCAGTATATCCAAAGGGGACAATTTAGAAACAACTTAAGAAAAACAATGAGCCTTTCAATAAGGACAAATAAAAGATTGAACTAAGTGAGAAAAGTTGTATTTGGAAAGTCCTCCGTGTTATTTGTCTGTGTTTGCATTTCAAGTTTTTATTTTGTTTTGTTGTAATAATTTGGCTTTTCTCCATGGCATACAACCTAGAAATAGAAATATGTGGTCATTTGATTCACTGGAAAACTCATGGTGTGTGAATACTGGTTAAATGAGAACCATTGCATAGGTTTGCTATTAATCTGGTCTGAATCACAGTTTTATTATTACATTTAAAGCTCCAATGGGTTAATGAGCATCTACCCAGTTTAGTGAGCAACTCTGGATAAGCATCTGAGTGAGCACTGGATGTGTTATTAGGCTGGACAACAGATTCAATTTAAGCCACAGAGCCCCAGAAATCAGACACAGAGTTAAAACTGGGGGTGAGGAAGTCTTCAGGAAGAGCCTACAGTAACCATTTCTGATGAGCTGACAAAAGGGAAACCATTTCCCAGTTTCCCAATGTCTTTGTTCTGCTTCCAGGGAAGAGATGTTCCCCACCCACCTGCCTTCTGTGTCTTGGACCCCTGCTCCTCACTTAGCAACAGGGCATTAATGCAGGACATAGCTGCTCCACACAGGGCAGCTGTCGCCGTGGGATGCACCTGGTCATAGTTACGCAATAGTGTTCTTGGAAGAGGCCCCTGATGTTTCGCCCACTCCCCCAGTGATGAACTTTGCCAGGAAGTAGGGAAATGCTCTGTGGAACATTTAATTGAACAGCCAGCTAAGGCAGTTCATACAGGTCAAGTGATGACTCACACTTTGGAGCTCATTTCATCCTATCGGGGAAAATCCATACTGTTTCCCTGAATCTCTCCAAATAAACTGCAAAGGTCTAGAAAGCCTCAAAATAAATTCTTCCACAGTGCAGAGCTGTCACTAGAAGCTATTTAATTTTTTGTAAATATCTTCTACTCTCTACATCTCTTTGGAACCCTGCTGTTTTTAACAATCTTAGTTTGTATTTAATGAAGAAACTGAGGCATCAGAAAGTCAAGCAACTTTTCCAAGGTCACGCAAATGGTAGAGATAGGGGCTGAAATTCTAGCACAGGTCTATCTCTGAGCCTACTTCTTCATGCCACCTCTAAAGCTCTGTTGTCACACTGTTTTTCTCTTATTTTACCTTGGTTGTTGCATCCTTCCCACCAAGGATCATTGAGGACAGGGTCTAAGGACCTCACTGGAACCTAAGTTAGAAGCAGTTGCCTAGCCCAAGATAGTAGCTGGTCTAAGCCCAGAAAGTAAGATCAGGCTGAGGACAAATGAAATTTAGCTAAACTCTAATCCCCACAAGGGCAAGGACCACTACTTCTGTACCTAAGTCAACACTGAGCGTAAAGAAGATATGACATTAATGTTTTTCCATATTTTATTTTTAACATGACTCTATTATTCTGATTTCAAATAAATTCCATTATTACTCTAATTTCAAATAAATGCATTGATTATTTCAAAAATATTGTTATATTTGTCAAGTTGCTTGTGGACTTTTTGAGGAGCTCAATTTAGAATGTTAACTGTGGTCTCATGGAAAGCATCAGGGTCCATTTTTCTATGGCAAGAAAATACCCTGGATATAAGATGCTCTCTTGCCCAGAAAATGAGATGACTTCAGCTTGTTGATAAGGCTTGGCAGGCATCTGGGGTATTGGGTGCATGATCTCCAGTTACACTTCTGGTTCCAGGGTACAGGGAATTAGAGGGCTGCTGTTTCCAAGGAAGCACTTGTCTCAGTAGGCATGTATTCCAGTTTGCTAATGCTGCCATTACACAAAATATAAGAAATGGATTGGCTTTTATAAAGGGGGTTTGTTTGGTTACAAGTTTACAGTCCTAGGGCCATAAAAGTGTCCAAACTAAGGCATTAACAAGACGATAACTTCACTGAAGAATGGCCAATGGTGTCCAGAAAACCTCTGTTAGCTGGGAAGGCACATGTCTGGCATCTGCTGGTCCTTTGCTCCTGGGTTCTGGTTTCAAATTGGTGTTCTCCAAAATGTCTCTGGGTTTGTCTCTCTTAGCTTCTTCAGCTCCTGTGCATCTAAGCATCAGGGTCTTCTCTTAGCTTCTCTGGAGCAAACTCCAGGCTAGCATCTCTAAATGTCTCCAAGCATCTCAAGCATCAGCAATTGTCTCTCCAAAAGTCTCTTTCAGCTGCTCTGGGGCATTTTGTCCTCTCTTAGCTTCTCCAGAGCAAACTCTGGACCAACATCTCAAAACACCAGGCAAGCATCTGGGTCTCATGGCTTAGCATATCCTGGGCATTTTCATCTCTCTGCTGTCTGTGTGAGCTCCCTTTAGAGGACTCCAGTAAACTAATCAAGACCTACCCTGAATGGGCGGGGTCAAATCTCCATGGAAACATTCAATCAAGAGGCCATACCCTAATCAAAAAGATTAATAACTCTGTCCCCACAAGATTGCATTAAAGAATACATCTTTATGGGAGACATAATATATCCAAACTGGCACAGCATGGTTAGTAAATACCACCCTTCATCTGCTAAGAATCTTTGGGAAGAGAATGCTAGAGAAAGATGAAGGTTTCAATCATACTTTGAAAAATTTTGTCCCTACTTGTGCCAGTCTGAATGTATTATGTCCCCCAAAATGCTATTTTCTTTGATGTAATCTTGTGTGGGCAGACGTATCAGTGTTGATTAAATTGTAATTCTTTGAGTGTTTCCATGGAGATGCACCCCACCCAACTGTGGGTGATGACTCTGATTGGATAATTTCCATGGAGGTGTTACCCACCCATTCAGAGTGGATCTAAATTAAATCATTGGAGCTGTATAAATGAGCTGACAAACAGAAGGAACTCAGTGCAGCTGAGAGTGACATTTTGAAGAGGAGCTACAGCCAAGAGGGACATTTTGAAGAATGCACAGACGCTGAGAGAGTAGCTGCAGATGAGAGACAGTTTGAAGACAGCCGTTGAAAGCAGACTTTTGCTCCGGAGAAACTAAGAGGATAAACGCCCCCAAGAGCAACTGAGAGTGACATTTTGAAGAGGAGCTGTTGCCTAGAGAGGAATGTCCTGGGAGAAAGCCATTTTGAAACCAGAACTTTGGAGCAGACACCAGCCACATGCCTTCCCAGCTAACAGAAGTTTTCTGGACACCATTGGCCATCCTCCAGTGAAGGTACCCCATTGCTGATGTGTCACCTTGGACACTTTATGGCCTTAAGACTGTAACTGTGTAACCAAATAAACCCCCTTTTATAAAAGCCAATCCATCTCTGGTGTTTTGCATTCTGGTAGCATTAGCAAACTAGAACACCACTATTGCTAATGAAAACTTATCTCTTTCAATGTACTACCAATAATCCTCTTAACAGAACTTTGCGCTAATGGTTCAGTGTTCCAGTTCACTTTACCTGCATTCCACTTTTATTCAGAGTAGACATGTGATGAACTGAGCCCTCAGCAGGCTTTGCAATGCTTTTTTTATGTTCAAATTCTGACTGAATGCAAGCACCAATAGTGACAATTGGTTGCAGACTTGTGATGGTAAATACCCTTAAACTGTGATGGCCTGTAAGTTTTAACTCTTTCCAGAATCTCCCAGAGCACCACCAACTAGCCCTCTCAGCCACACCCCATCCCTCCTCACACTGTCTCTGTTATTCTTTGCCTTATAACCATCTTCGATAGAGGTCATAAGCTCTGATGTAGACTACTGGACTTTGGAAGGGCATGAGGTATCTATAGTCATCTCTTACCCAATAACTGATTCTTTCTTGTCTTCCTGGCTTGTTGTTATGCCCCGTGTCCTCAAGTCTGATGCCAGTGATGTTCTCATTTTCCACATCTCTTCCTCCTTACAATTATTAGTAACAAATTACTTGTTGTGCCAGTTTGAATGTATTGTGTCCCCCAAATGCCATTATCTTTGATGTAATCTTGTGTGGGCAGACGTTATCAGTGTTGATTAGACTGTAATTCTTTGAGTGTTTCTGTGGAGATGCACCCCACCCAGCTGTGGGTGATGACTCTGATTGGATAATTTCCATGGAGGTGTTGCTTCGCCCATTTGGAGTGGGCCCTGATCAGTGGAGCCACATAAATGAGCTGATGGGCAGAGGGAATTCAGTGCAGCTGAGAGTGACATTTTGAAGAGGAGCTACAGCCAAGAGGGACACTTTGAATAACACCCAGGAGCTAAGAGAGGAGCTGCAGATGAGAGACAGTTTGAAGACGGCCATTGAAAGCAGTCTCTTGCTCCAGAGAAGCTGAGAGAGGACAAATATCCCAAGTACAACTAAGAGTGACATTTTTGAGAAACTGTAGCCTAGAGAGGAATGTCCTAGGAGAAAGCCATTTTGAAACCAGAACTTTGGAGCAGATGCCAGCCATGTGCCTTCCCAGCTAACAGAGGTTTTCCGGAAACCATTGGCCATCCTCCAGTGAAGATATCTGATTGCTGATGTGTTACCTTGGACACTTTATGGCCTTGAGACTGTAACTGTGTAACCAAATAAACCCCCTTTTATAAAAGCCAATCCATCTCTGGTGTTTTGCATTCCAGCAGCATTAGCAAACTAGAACACTATAAACATGTTTTATGTTTGGCTACACTGATGTTGAGAACAGCTCCTCTGGGGGGAAAAATGAGCCTCAGAGATGTTATATGACTTGAAGAGCTAGTACAGAAGACCTGGCATACTAGCTCCAGTTCAAGTGCTCTGTCCCTGAACCTCAGGAAAAAGCTAAGAGTACTCCTAAGAGGGTGTCACCATGTAACAGCAGCAATAATGCTGTCCCAACAGATAAGAAAGGTGAGAATGATGTCCTAAAGGATTAAATCAACTGCTGTATTTCCAAGTGCCCATAACAAAAAAGTATTAACAAAAATAGGTCTGGAGTGTACCTACAAAGGTGGAAAACCTGGAGACACCACTCACCCCTGGAAAATTTGTAATATGTGATTTGCACTCAGAATGTGGGTCGTCCTAGAAGGAGGAAGGAGCCAGAGGCTCTTATCAGTTGAGGTAGCTTGTCCCTGGATCATGCACTTGGGTCAGCTGGAGCTCACTTTTGATTCGGTACTTAGTTCGTTTAACTCTGTGTCTGCAGTTCTAAGGCCCACGCTCCAGGACCGATTGCATTTGCGCTGCCTTTTCCACTTTCTCATCTCCCAATTCTGTAGGCAGACCTTGATCCCTGCCTCAGGCCCTTTACCCCAGGTTCTGTTTTCTGTTTCCATTTCCTATTACTGACAGATCCTAAGAAATGTATGACTTGGATTATATTTCAAATGCTTTAAGAGGAATGTTTCTTTAAAGAGACATTCTCTAGTGAATGCTTTTTGTAATGTGAGGTGTCTTATTTATGATATTAAAAATCCCATAGTAATTAACCTTTTACCAATTTATATTTGTGTATTCAATACGTAGTTTTCTTCGAGAGGAGCACATCTGTATTGCCAAGTGTTCTTTACATTGTGAGAGCTCCACAAATGACTGTTGATGGTTTAGTTGATACTAAATTTCTATCTCACTGCTAGGGCTGAACATGCACTTGTGCATAAGCCAACAACCCTGACTCACCAAGGCCTGCCATCTTCTATGTCTCTTACCAAGTCTGTTCTCACACGTCTTCAGCCTTACAGAGCCCCTGAAACAGGATAAACAATAGCATATTTTACATAAGAAGAAAGATGAGACTTGCTAGTTCACTAGCCAAAATCCAGGCATGAACATTCTGAAGTGAAGGAAAAAGAAACACACACACACACACATCCCAAAAACTTTGAATATTCCTCTTGATTTCATAATAGTTGACAGAGTAGAAGATGAGATGCTTTACACAAATGCATTAGGTCCTTAGTTCTTGGCAGGGGCCAAAAGGTACAGCACTTACAAAAGAAGACGTCATTTTCCTCCCTCGGATTCTGGGAGGGAAGAGATTGGCTCTGCCACTTGAATGGATGCTGAGTCACTTAACAGCTGACTCATTAACAGACATTAGCCAGCCCACAGTCATAGAAAATGAGTACAATTGTGCTAACTTTATAGAAGAGAATTTACAAATTGGGTTTGGCAGATCTAGGACGTTATTAAACAGATGAGAACTTCTGCCTGCTGACTACTTTTGCGACTCGAATCCAGCAACACACTAATGCTTACAAACACCAAGAAACTGTTGGACACCATGGACAAGTCAAATGAGATTTCTCTAATTGTTGTTTCTCTGCTTCTGTTTGCTCTCCTATGAGATTATACAGTTACACTCAGGTGCTAAAGCAGACAGATAATACTATTTAGTTCTATTCCATTTGGTCCCTTAAAAAACAAAATGATTTACTAACGCGGTTTTGATACCTACTGACTTTTGTGTGTGTCATGCCAAGATAGACGTGGCCACAGAAGAAACAGGGTTGGCAACTCAGCGCAAATGTCCCAGCAGGATAAATGACTTTTCAATTAGGGAAAAGAAAATGAGCACCATAAATTCATCCAAGGAAATATGAAGTGTTACCCAGACTTTAGGAAGTGTGAAATACTACATGAAAATCCCCACTTCTACATTCTTCTCACTCTGGTGACCAACTTTACTTAATCCCTACTTTCCAATCTGGAGCCGCTGTGACCTAGGTCAGGACACATGTAAGGATGCTGTGGGGAGTCAGGTGGAGTCAAGACCCCAGTGTGAGTCCAAGCTCTGCCGCTTACTGGCTGTCTATCTTTGGGCAAATTGATTAAATACCAAGCCTGATTCCTCCATTCGTTAAATGGGGATAATACCTACAGTCTTAATCTGCTCAACAAACAGTTCATTTATTCAATAAGTATTTATTGACCACCTATTATTGGCTCACAGCATTCTAGGCACTAGGAATACAGTGGTTTATTCTACAGACAAGGTTCACACTCTCAGGGAAATGTCCATTACCTAGGTTAGGATGGGGGTATGGAGGGTGTGGGAATAGAGAATAAACAGGCAAACAAATAAATGCACATGATACTGTTAGATAGTGGTCAATGCTAGGAAGAAAACACTATAGGATGATATGATAGAGTGCTTGGGGTGGGGGTGATGTGATTTCTATGGGGCATCAGGAAAATTTAGACTGAGGAAGTGGCATTTAAACTGAGACTTTGTAAAGAGGAAGCCAGACTTGTGAAACCCTGTAGGCAGAGTAATCCAGGGACAGGGAAGGGCACAAGCAACAGTCCTTGGGCAGGACTGAGCTTGAAATACTCTAAGACAGAGAAAAGACTAGTAGGGGCGGAGTGCAGGGAACAGGTGGGTATGTGAGAGCAGGGGAGGTTAGAGAGGCAGGGCCCAACACTGCAGAAAGTTGGAGGACACTGGAAGGATTCTGAATCACAGTAGATGCCACACAAGCCAGTGGAGGAATTGTCACCTGGAAAGTGAGATAATTTGATTTACATTTGAAAAGCTCATTCCATTTGCTTGAAAGAGAATGGATTATAGGTGGACATGAGTACAGAAAAAATAGTTGGGAGGCTATGTGTAATTTAGGTGGGAAATTCTGGTATTTTGGCTTGGGCTAAAATGGTACATACAGATGGACAGATGTTGACTCACCAGGGATTTCAGCTTGCAGGTAAAGCTAACAGGATTCTGCTGATGGATTGGATCTGAGAGTGAGGGAAGGAGAAGAATTAAGGATGAAGCCTAGATTTTTGGCTTAAGCATCTGGTGGATGATGTCACCCTTGAACTGAGATGGGGAAGACTAAGTAAGGATTATAATCAGGGAGAAGGGGTCAGTAGAAGTTCGAGTTTCATTTGGGCCATGCTATTTTGTCTTTCTTTATAGACATCCAAGTGAAGCTATCAGGTTGGCAGTTGAATCTACCATTGTTTGGAGCACAGTGGAAAAATCAAGAGTGGAAATATTTAAGTTCATAGATAATTTGGGGCCCAATTCTGTGGTAGACAACTCATTCATTCATTCATTCATTCATCAATAGGCACGGTTCTAAGCATCTGAGTTACAGCAATGAACAAAATATAAAAATTTCTATCCTCATGGAGTTTACATTCTGGTAGGAGGGAGGGACAACAAGCAAATCCATGATTAAAAAGTAGAGCAGGAATGACAGAGAAAAGAGAACAGGAATGATGGGAGTGCAGCATTGGGGGTGGGGAAAAATTTTGAATTCAGGGGTAGGGAAGGCATCCTTGAAAAGGCGAAGACCTGAATGAGGTGAGGGTGTGAGCATGTGGTTATCTGAGGAACTTTGTTCCAGGAAAAAAAGAAGAACAAGAGCAAAAGTGCCAGGGAGGACTGACTCCAGGAACCAGAAATGGAATCAAAGAAAAAAGCCACAGTCTTTGCCTTTGCAGAGCTTGCAGTCTGGCTGGACTGATAGACAACAGAAAAGAGCATTTACAAAGGAAAATAAATGCATCCAGGCCCTTCTTTACAGTCTGGAGGCTTCTGGAATTCCTTGAACACTTCTAAATTATAAACTGCAACAACAGAAAGAAGAATGAAGTCCATTTGTGTGCTGTGAAAAGAAATATCAATTTGTATTCTAATGCTTTGTATTGCTTCCATCATAGCTACAACTTAGGGTATAAAAGTTTATAACCTCATATTCATATTTACATACCTGTGTACATAGTCATCCTGGCCTCACCATATTTTGAGGAGGATGAAATGAAAAAAAAAATGTATGCATGTTGTCTGGCATATGGTTAAGGGGGATGGAGGTAGAGGCAAGGAGGAAGAGGTTGTCCAAGGAATGAAGATTCACCAGATGCCATCTTCCTGCCAGGCACTGAACTGGACTCTGGACTCCAAACCCAGTAAGCTGTGGAGGTGGATGAGGGGAGGGGAGTGAGGGTGGGGGTGAATGTGGGTGTGATTTCTCTTGACCCAACCCTTTCCAGCTATCCGCTGAAGGTGAAGTTCAGCCTATGAGTGTCATCAAATGACCAAATCCAATGGTTCTTCTGGCATTGAATAGACTTATACCCTCACTGATGGTCAGGATGCACTGCCAAAAAATATTGTCCCCATCGTGCTGCTTTCCATGTAAGCCTACAGGTGTGAAGGCTGGAATCCCACAGCCCCCATGAATGGGCACAACATCAGGAACTCACCCAGAAGAGATTTGCATGTGCTCACTGACATTGCAGCTGTGGAAGGTAGGATTCCCTCAACAAATATACAAACAAACAGTAGGTTTACTAAATATTTGTCTTTAATTTGACCTTTTCCTTGCTCTTATTTATATGCCCTCCATTCCTAGCTGTATAGTTGAGGTATCTGCCCTTGTAACCAAGCCCTAGCTTAGAATAATGCATGTCTTCTGACACCTTAGTGTTGTTACTGCCTGGTTGATCCAGCCCCACCATGCTACCCCCTTCCTAGGCCTTGGTTTGATGCCTGCTGTTTGCTGTTTCCATGGGCATTCCCATGGAATATTTGTTTTTGTTACTTCTTATGCCACAGGACTATTTTCAACTCAGTTCAGGAATAGGAAAGGATGCCTGAGGCAGGATTAGATGTCACCAAGGAACTCGCTTGGAGATGTGCATAACCCCACTTCCCCTGAAGTCAGGGTGCAGCCATCATGTAACTTGCTTTGGCTATTGAAATATGAGCAGAAATGACTGCCTCATCAACTCTGAAATTTTGTGTAAAGCTGATGGTGTCATAAAATGATGGAGCTTCCACCTGCCTGGGTCCCTTAGCAATTACAATGTACAGATGTCCTCTGCCAACCTATGATGGACGTGTATGGGCAGAAATAAGCCTGTGGCTTTAAACCCTTGAGATTTGGGGATTATTCACTGCAGTAGCATAATAAACTCTATCTTATTACTTAGGTTCTAAGTAATAAATATAAAAAATTAACTAAATCACTGAAATCCTTCTCCACTGTCCCCCACTTCCCTTCCCCTTCCCCCGGATGTAAATATCTCCAACTCCACCACCTCAAACAATAGAAAAATTCCGGGGGATGGGGGGAACAGTTGGGCATAATTCTAACGTTACTAGTTCTTTTGTTGGTTGGTCTTTTCAGCAGATTTGGTGATGTAATGGAGCTTTTTAATCTATTTTGAAGTTTCAGTCCTCCAAAATAATATTGCTATTAGCAGATATTAGTGTCTGGAAGCATCTGTCTCTCAATTGTCTTCATGACATTCCCATGCCATTCTCACTTAACAGAGATATTTTGAGGCTGAAAAAATTATTTGCTTTCTATTTTGCAGGTTAGAGAAAATGTGCCCTTCAGTGAATCAATTCTCTTTCTAATTTGCAACTACAAGCTAGATGCCTTCCAAAGGTGAAGAAGATATGAGAATAGGGAAGTTATTGGGATTCTATCTCTCTGTTACCTCATTTTCAGGCAAGAGTGAAGGAGACTAACCCTTAGTTAGTGCTGACAATACAACAGGCTCTATGCAAATTATTTAGAGCAGATTTCAATGCATTCTCTGAAAGATTGGTTCTTAATCTTTTCTTAGGTCACAAACTTCTTGGAGAGTCTGTTGAAAACTATGGAACCTCTTTCAAGAAAATGCACACCCCAAAAAAAATTTGCATTCAACTTTAGGAGAATCAGAGAACATGAACCTGAGGTGATGAATTTCTGCCCTAGAGAGATGTCATATAGCAGAACAGCATGACATAAAAGAAATTACACAGAATTCAAAAATCTAAGTCCAAGTCCCAGAGCTGCCACTTACTGGTCATGGAATGTAAGCAAGTCTCCTGACATGTCTGAGCCCCATTTCCTTTTTTATTTTTTTTTCAAACATTTAATTATTTATTAGCATGAAAAGAGGTTTTCTTTTTTAATAAACTTTTATAGAGCAGGTTTAGGTTTACAGAAAAATTACACAATGAGTACAGAACATTCCCCTATATACCCCCCCATGCATATAGTTTCCCCTGTAATTAACATCTTGCATTAGTGTGGTATATTTGTTACAATTGATGAACCAATATTGATGCATTATTAGTAACTAACGTCTAAAATTTGTATTCACTCTGTGTCGTACAGTTCTATGAGTTTTGACTGATATATAAAGTCACATATCTGTCATTATGATGCCATACAGAATAATTTCCCTGCCCTGTGCTCCACCCATTCATCCCTCCCACTTCCCTTTTTTTTTCCTTATTTTTTATTTTTTTATTTTTTTTTAATCTTCATTTTATTGAGATATATTCATATACCACGCAGTCATACAAAACAAATCGTACTTTCGATTGTTCACAGTACCATTACATAGTTGTACATTCATCACCCAAATCAATCCCTGACACCTTCATTAGCACACACACAAGAATAACAAGAATAATAATTAGAGTGAAAAAGAGCAATTGAAGTAAAAAAGAACACTGGGTACCTTTGTCTGTTTGTTTCCTTCCCCTATTTTTCTACTCATCCATCCATAAACTAGACGAAGTGGAGTGTGGTCCTTAAGGCTTTCCCAATCCCCTTGTCACCCCTCATAAGCTACATTTTTATACAACTGTCTTCGAGATTCATGGGTTCTGGGTTGTAGTTTGATAGTTTCAGGTATCCACCACCAGCTACCCCAATTCTTTAGAACCTAAAAAGGGTTGTCTAAAGTGTGCGTAAGAGTGCCCACCAGAGTGACCTCTCGGCTCCTTTTGGATTCTCTCTGCCACTGAAGCTTATTTCATTTCCTTTCACATCCCCCTTTTGGTCAAGAAGATGTTCTCCGTCCCACGATGCCAGGTCTACATTCCTCCCCGGGAGTCATATTCCACGTTGCCAGGGAGATTCACTCCCCTGGGTGTCTGATCCCACGTAGGGGGGAGGGCAGTGATTTCACCTTTCAAGTTGGCTTAGCTAGAGAGACAGGGCCACATCTGAGCAACAAAGAGGCATTCGGGAGGAGGCTCTTAGGCACAACCGTAGGGAGGCCTAGCCTCTCCTTTGCAGCAACCGTCTTCCCAAGGGTAAAACCTGTGGTAGAGGGCTCAACCCATCAAACCACCAGTCCCCTATGTCTGTGGTCATGTTAGCAACCATGGAGGTGGGGTAGGCGAATACCCCTGCATTCTCCACAGGCTCCTCAAGGGGGCACTGCATCTTTTTTTTTTGCCTTTTTTTTTTTTTTTTTTAACTTTCCCTTCTTTTTTAAATCAACTGTATGAAAAGAAAGTTAAAAAGAAAACAAACATACAATAAAAGAACATTTTAAAGAGACCATAACAAGGGAGTAAGAAAAAGACAACTACCCTAAGATAACTGCTTAACTTCCAACATGTTCCTACTTTACCCCCAGAAAGTTACCTAATATAGCAACATTTCTGTGAACTTGCTCCTACTATATCCATCAGAAATTAACAGACCATAGTCATTCCTGGGCATCCCCAGAACGTTAAATAGCTTATCTGTTCTTCTTGGATTATTGTTCCCCCTTCCTTAATTGCTCTCTATTGCTAGTTCCCCTACATTCTACATTATAAACCATTTGTTTTACATTTTTCAAAGTTCACATTAGTGGTAGCATATAATATTTCTCTTTTTGTGCCTGGCTTATTTCGCTCAGCATTATGTCTTCAAGGTTCATCCATGTTGTCATATGTTTCACCAGATCGTTCCTTCTTACTGCCGCGTAGTATTCCATCGTGTGTATATACCACATTTTCTTTATCCACTCATCTGTTGAAGGACATTTGGGTTGCTTCCATCTTTTGGCAATTGTGAATAATGCTGCTATGAACATTGGCGTGCAGATATCTGTTCGTGTCACTGCTTTCCGATCTTCCGGGTATATACCGAGAAGTGCAATCGCTGGATCGAATGGTAACTCTATATCTAGTTTTCTAAGGAACTGCCAGACTGACTTCCAGAGTGGCTGAACCATTATACAGTCCCACCAACAGTGAATAAGAGTTCCAATTTCTCCACATCCCCTCCAGCATTTGTAGTTTCCTGTTTGTTTAATGGCAGCCATTCTAACCAGTGTTAGATGGTATCTCATTGTGGTCTTAATTTGCATCTCTCTAATAGCTAGTGAAGCTGAACATTTTTTCATGTGTTTTTTGGCCATTTGTATTTCCTCTTCAGAGAACTGTCTTTTCATATCTTTTGCCCATTTTATTATTGGGCCAACTGTACTATTGTCATTGAGTTGTAGGATTTCTTTATATATGCAAGATATCAGTCTTTTGTCAGATACATGGTTTCCAAAAATTTTTTCCCATTGAGTTGGCTGCCTCTTTACCTTTTTGAGAAATTCCTTTGAGGTGCAGAAACTTCTAAGCTTGAGGAGTTCCCATTTATCTATTTTCTCTTTTGTTGCTTGTGCTTTGGGTGTAAAGTCTAGGAAGTGGCCGCCTAATACAAGGTCTTGAAGATGTTTTCCTACATTATCTTCTAGGAGTTTTATGGTACTTTCTTTTATATTGAGATCTTTGGTCCATTTTGAGTTAATTTTTGTGTAGGGGGTGAGGTAGGGGTCCTCTTTCATTCTTTTGGATATGGATATCCAACTCTCCCAGCCCCATTTGTTGAAAAGACCATTATGACTCAGTTCAGTGACTTTGGGGGCTTTATCAAAGATCAGTCAGCCATAGATCTCAGGGTCTATCTCCGGATTCTCAATTCGATTCCACTGATCTATATGTCTATCTTTGTGCCAGTACCATGCTGTTTTGGCAACTGTGGCTTTATAATAAGCTTCAAAGTCAGGGAGTGTAAGTCCTCCCACTTCGTTTTTCTTTTTTAGAGTGTCTTTAGCAATTCGAGGCATCTTCCCTTTCCAAATAAATTTGATAACTAGCTTTTCCAAGTCTGCAAAGTAGGTTGTTGGAATTCTGATTGGGATTTCATTGAATCTGTAGATGAGTTTGGGTAGAATTGACATCTTAATGACATTTAGTCTTCCTATCCATGAACATGGAATATTTTTCCGTCTTTTAAGGTCCCCTTCTATTTCTTTTAGTAGAGTTATGTAGTTTTCTTTGTATAGGTCTTTTACATCTTTGGTTAAGTTTATTCCTAGGTACTTGATTTTTTTAGTTGCTATTGAAAATGGTATCTTTTTCTTGAGTGTCTCTTCAGTTTGTTCGTTTCTAGCATATAGAAACATTACTGACTTATGTGCATTAATCTTGTATCCCGCTACTTTGCTAAATTTGTTTATTAGCTCTAGTAGGTGTATCGTTGATTTCTCAGGGTTTTCTAGATATAAGATCATATCATCTGCAAACAATGACAGTTTTACTTCTTCTTTTCCAATTTGGATGCCTTTTATTTCTTTGTCTTGCCGGATTGCCCTGGCTAGCACTTCCAGCACAATGTTGAATAACAGTGGTGATAGCGGGCATCCTTGTCTTGTTCCTGATCTTAGAGGGAAGGCTTTCAGTCTCTCACCATTGAGTACTATGCTGGCTGTGGATTTTTCATATATGCTCTTTATCATGTTGAGGAAGTTTCCTTCAATTCCTACCTTTTGAAGTGTTTTTATCAAAAAGGGATGTTGGATTTTGTCAAATGCTTTTTCAGCATCTATTGAGATGATCAATTGATTTTTCCCTTTTGACTTGTTAATGTGTTGTAATACATTGATTGATTTTCTTATGTTGAACCATCCTTGCATGTCTGGAATAAACCCCACTTGGTCATGGTGTATGATTTTTTTAATGTGTCTTTGGATTCGATTTGCAAGTATTTTGTTGAGGATTTTTGCATCTATATTCATTAGGGAGATTGGCCGGTAGTTTTCCTTTTTTGTAACATCTTTGCCTGGTTTTGGTATTAGATTGATGTTAGCTTCATAAAATGAGTTAGGTAGTGTTCCATTTTCTTCAATGTTTTGCAAGAGTTTGAGTAAGATTGGTGTCAGTTCTTTCTGGAAAGTTTGGTAGAATTCCCCTGTGAAGCCATCTGGCCCTGGGCATTTATTTGTGGGAAGATTTTTGATGACTGATTGGATCTCTTTGCTTGTGATGGGTTGGTTGAGGTCTTCTATTTCTTCTCTGGTCAGTCTAGGTTGTTCATATGTTTCCAGGAAATTGTCCATTTCCTTACATTATCCAGTTTGTTGCCATACAGTTGTTCATAGTATCCTCTTATAATTTTTTTAATTTCTTCAGGATCTGCAGTTATGTCACCTTTTTCATTCATTATTTTGTTTATATGGGTCTTTTCTCTTTTTGATTTTGTCAGTCTAGCTAGGGGCTTGTCAATCTTGTTGATCTTCTCAAAGAACCAACTTTTGGTGATATTTATCCTCTCTATTGTTTTTTTGTTCTCTATGTCATTTATTTCTGCTTTAATCCTTGTTATTTCTTTTCTTCTACTTGGTTTATGATTGGTTTGCTGTTCATTTTCTAGCTTCTTCAGTTGATCCATTAGTTCTTTGATTTTGGCTCTTTCTTCCTTTTTAATATATGCGTTTAGTGCTATAAATTTCCCCCTTAGCACTGCTTTTGCTGCATCCCATAGGTTTTGGTATGTTGTGTTCTCATTTTCATTCGTCTCTATATATTTAGCAATTTCTCTTGCTATTTCTTCTTTAACCCACTGATTGTTTAGGAGTGTGTTGTTTAACCAACAGGTATTTGTGAATTTTCTAAGTCTCTGATGGTTATTGACTTCTAATTGTATTCCATTGTGGTCAGAGAATGTGCTTTGAATAATTTCAATCTTTTTAAATTTATTGAGGCTTGTTTTATGTCCCAGCATATGATCTATTCTGGAGAAAGTTCCGTGAGCACTAGAAAAGTATGTGTATCCTGGTGATTTGGGATGTAATGTCCTGTATATATCTGTTAAATCTAATTCATTTATAAGATTGTTTAGGTTTTCAATTTCCTTGTTGGTCTTCTGTCTGGTTGATCTATCTATAGGAGAGAGTGATGTGTTGAAGTCTCCCACAATTATTGTGGAAACATCAATTGCTTCCTTTAGTTTTGCCAGTGTTTCTCTCATGTATTTTGTGGCACCTTGGTTGGGTGCATAGACATTTATGATTGTTATTTCTTCTTGCTGAATTGCCCCTTTTATTAGTACGTAGTGGCCTTCTTTGTCTCTCAAAACATCCCTGCATTTGAAGTCTATTTTATCTGAGATTAATATTGCTACACCTGCTTTCTTTTGGCTGTAGCTTGCATGAAATATTTTTTCCATCCTTTCACTTTCAGTTTCTTTGTGTCCCTGTGTCTAAGATGAGTCTCTTGTATGCAACATATTGATGGTTCATTTTTTTTGATCCATTCTGCGAATCTATATCTTTTAATTGGGGAGTTTAATCCATTTACATTCAACGTTATAACCGTGAAGGCATTTCTTGAATCAGCCATCTTATCCTTTGGTTTATGTTTGTCATATTTTTCCCCTCTGTCTATTAATATCCTTTATTGTACCCATACCGAATCTCTTTAGTACTGAACCTTTCTCCAAGTCTCTCTGTCCTGTCTTTGTTTCTCTGTCTGTAGGGCTCCCTTTAGTATCTCCAGTAGGGCAGGTCTCTTGTTAGCAAATTCTCTCAGCATTTGTTTGTCTGTGAAAAATTTAAGCTCTCCCTCAAATTTGAAGGAGAGCTTTGCTGGATAAAGTATTCTTGGCTGGAAATTTTTCTCACTCAGAATTTTAAATATATCGTGCCACTGCCTTCTCGCCTCCATGGTGGCTGGTGAGTAGTCACTACTTAGTCTTATGCTGTTTCCTTTGTATGTGGTGAATTGCTTTTCTCTTGCTGCTTTCAGAACTTGCTCCTTCTCTTCTGTGTTTGATAGTGTGATCAGTATATGTCTCGGAGTGGGTTTATTTGGATTTATTCTATTTGGAGTTCGCTGAGCATTTATGATTTGTGTATTTATGTTGTTTAGAAGATTTGGGAAGTTTTCCCCAACAATTTCTTTGAATACTCTTCCTAGACCTTTACCCTTTTCTTCCCCTTCTGGGACACCAATGAGTCTTATATTTGGACGTTTCATATTATCTATCATATCCCTGAGGTCCATTTCGATTTTTTCAATTTTTTTCCCCATTCTTTCTTTTATGCTTTCATTTTCCATTCTGTCATCTTCGAGGTCACTGATTCGTTGTTCAACTTCCTCTAGTCTTGTACTATGAGTGTCCAGAATCTTTTTAATTTGGTCAACAGTTTCTTTAATTTCCATAAGATCATCCATTTTTTTATTTAGTCTTGCAATGTCTTCTTTATGCTCTTCTAGGGTCTTCTTGATTTCCTTTATCTCCCGTACTATGGTCTCATTGTTCATCTTTAGTTCTTTGAGTAGCTGCTCTAGGTGCTGTGTCTCTTCTGGTCTTTTGATTTGGGTGCTTGGGCTTGGGTTATCCATATCGTCTGGTTTTTTCATATGCTTTATAATTTTCTGTTGTTTTTGGCCTCGTGGCATTTGCTGAACTTGATAGGGTTCTTTTAGGGTTTGTAGACCTATTGAAGTCCTTATCTCTAAATTATCAGATCTACAGCTTCGTGGAGTACACTTTCTCTAACTAACCAGCAGATGGCGTCCACGAGCCACCTGTTCTCCACAAGCCAGTTCTCCCCTGCTTAGCCTTTTTGGTGAGTGGGGGAGTGAGTCTTGTGGGGTCCAATTGGTGTACCAAGCTTGCGTGTGTAGTTGGTGTTGCCTGCCCTGTATGTGGGGCGTGTTTCTGGGCAGTCGGGGGGGGGGGTGGCCCTAACAATCAAATCTCCCTGATGATCCTAGAGTTTTAAAGCTGCTGCAATAGTCTAATCCTTCAGTTCAGTCCTGCCACAGTTTGTCTCTGCCACTGACCCACAAGTCTTTGGTATTGGCGTATGGCTCCTGAGACTTGCAAGTGGGCCCCTCTTCCAGGCCGTGCACCCCGGGTCCTCTATTGAGGGATGACTGTGCTATGTCACAGGGCAGTTCTGGGCTGCTGGGCTGTGTAGCGAGGCTCCCAGTCTGCTGAAATGATGGCTGAATGGGGCTTTGTTAATTCACACTGCTCTACCTTCCCAACTCTGGGACAATCAGCTGAGGTTGCAGGAAAGGCTAATGTCCACGCCCAGTTTTGTGGTGTGTGCCTTTTATTTGAAGCACTTCCGTCACACTGGGTTGTCTGGGGCAGTTCTGGGCTATGGGGCTGGCGATGGGCAGGAGTGTTTCCTGTCCACCAGGATGATGGTTGTGAGCGGACACCCCCCTTTTCTTGGGAAGTTGTGGTGTTTAGTGAATTTTCTCAGCCACTGGATTATTGCGTTTTGTCTCAGAGCTCTCCTAGTTCTGCTCTTGACTTGACCTGCCCAAATAGCAAGTCTTTGAAGCTTTCTGTATTGGGCTTCTTAGAGTAATTGTTTTAGAAAAAGAAAAAAGGATTAAAACAAAACAAAACAAAACAAACAAACAAACAAAAAAACGGGCCCTCCTCAGAGATCTAATGGGTTATTGAAATGCTAAGAGACAAAGCAACCAGGGCCATTAAGGAAAGGTCCACAGGGCAGAGAGATCAGCTTTTCTTCGGGATTTGCATATGCGCCTGAGGGCCCTTCCCCTTTCTATGTTCACCAGAACTCCAAAAATCCTCCGCTTTTATTTTGGAGTTTTTCGTGTTGTTTTTTTTCTATGCCTGTCTCCTCTCTGCTGGGCTGGCTGCTCTCAGATTCTCTGGTGTCTGGTCTCAGTCTATCTATGGTTGGAGTTTGAATCAGTAGAATGGGTTTCCGATAAGGGCTGCCACTGCAGTTCTCCCTTCTCCTTCCCGGAGCTGACAGCCCCTCCTCCCCTGGGACTGAGCCTGGCAGGGAGGGGCGCGGGTCCCCTGGCCGCAAAAACTTACAGATTTCGCTGATCTCAGCAGTTCCACGTTTTCATGAGTGTTGTATGAAGTATGCCCAAAGTCAGATTGCTCTGTGGTGTCCAGTCCACGCAGTTCCTGGCTTTCTACCTACTTTCCTGGAGGAGTAACTAAAACATACAGCTCACCAGTCTGCCATCTTGCCCCGCCTCCCTTTTTTACTATCTCCCACTTCCGTTTTATGTTGATGAATCTCTTCTGAGCCTGTCTGTGCCACACGTTATGTTAGGACAGGTGATGGAACTAAGTGATGATTAAGACTCTGTGCCCGCCCTCAGAAAGCTCACAGGCGACTAACAGAGATAGACAGACAGACAAATACAGAGCAGAAGCCTCCACCTCTTCCTCTAACCTCACAGTTCTCTCAGACGGGAAGGAATATAATAGTAGTGAGATGGATTCCAGGACACTGGGCCCCATTTGCCTGTGGGTGGGGTGACCATGTTTGAAAAGGTTATGTTTGGGAATAGCTGTCTGATTCTTCCTGCTTTCCTGCCACTGAAGTTATGAACACACTCATTCTGCTCTCTTCTCCTTCTGGAAGTCTCCTGCCTGCACTTGGCTGGTTTGAGAGAAAGGCCAGAGCCTGCGCCACTGCATGGGCCTCGTGCTCTCTCTGTTCTCTTCTCACAAATGAACAAGGATCTTCACTGGCTGATGGTAAGAGGCAGATTTTTCTTTGGATGGGAGAGAGATGCCCTGTACAGGCCTGGAGGCTCACCCAGGGTCCCAGCTAATAATAAAGTAGTCCTTTGGTTTCTCATCCATTATCCCTTATTTGTATATCTCCCCCAGGAAATCAATGGGGAGGAAGTGTGCTTAGCTGACCAAAATTTAGGTATTCCTGAGTCCTCTAGCCAAATATCAACAATGCCCAATCCAAACGTTAATACTTTACAAGAATTAACCAGAGCACAGTCTGATCAGTGCTTGACAGCAACATGACCTGTGTACTCGAGGCAAAGGGGAAAGCAGTTCATTGTGGAGTGATGATACCAGCCTGACTTACCTCACAGCTGTGTGAGGAGGACAAGATATAAATTGTGCATAAGGGCTTTGCAAATCATAAAGACAAAAGTGAGATTTTACTGTCATACTCTAACTCTGACATCAGTCACCCCAGTTTATCTCAAGGGGAATGTGGCTGGCTTGGGTGTGTGTCCCCTTTTCTCTTGATGTATATCTTTCCCAGGCCTAGCCTCCCTCTAAGAGGACTGTTCTTCAGTCCAAATGAAACGAATATCTTCCCCTGCTACAACCTCCAAATATGCTTTCCAGGTCTTTTGAGATTTTACTTCTTTTCTTTCATTTCTTTTGGGAAGTAGATTTCTGGGTCAGAAAGTCTTATAAATTTAAAGAAATTATTTGTAGGAGAACGTCTTTCTCTTTTAAGGCTAAAAATGCTCCTTAAAAAAAAGCATGCTAATAAAACAGCAATGCTGGATAACATTTGGATACTTCCCAGGAGGAATGGGTGAAAAAGGAGGGTCTGACTTAATTTGAAGCAAATTTTGCTCAAATAATATGCAATCGTTTTGAGGCAATGTGTAACTCAATGTATTAGTCAGGGTTCTTGAGAGTATATATATGTAAATATTATGAGATTTATTATAGGAATTGGCTCACAACTGGGGGGATTGGCAAGTCCAACTCTGTTGGGAAGGCTGCAAGTTGGGAAGCCAAAGAATGTTTCAATGAATTCTCCAGGAGAAGCCAGCTGGTTGAAAAAGAGATAGTAATTTTTCTTTCTGACTGCTGAAAAAATCAGTTCTCCCCTTAAGGTCTTGAAATGATTGGATGAGACTTCTCTCTTGCTATAGGCAATCTCCTTTGTTGATTGTAGATATATTCAGTCATAGATGCAATCAACTGGCTGATGATTTAAATCCACAAAATAACCCTCACAATATCAATCAGGCCAGTAGTTGCTTGACCAAATAACTGGACACCATAACCTGGCCAAGGTGACACATGAACTTAACCATCATATTCAACTACAAGCTTTCCTAATTTTTCTCCCTTTCCTCCCCTCCTCTCTTAATCAGATTCCAAAAAGAGTCAAGCCAATGGCTTGGAAAAAGAATAATGATTACAAATGTAGATACACATTCTCCACAGTCACCTGCAACCCAGCTAGTCCTCCTTGACTCTCACCAACTGGTCCACAGAGAAGAAGAACCATAAAAACTCCTCCTGTCTTCTGTTTATCATTGGAATGGCAGGCATGGGCTCCCTAGCCTCTAATTTCTCAGATCTGAGGGCTCATAATTTACACGCTTTGTTTTCTACTCTATAAAGTTTCCTTGTGTCCCAAGGAACAGAAGCCCTGTTTGTTCACGTGCCAGTTTGGAGAGCCAGGACCTAACTGCAAATAATTTAGCACATGTGCAGGATTCTCAGAAGCATTTGTGTTGAGATTTGAATCTGCTAAGCTGAGTTTCCAATTTAGTCTGCAACTTATCTCACTCTTCCTCTTGGAAGAGGAAAACAGCTAGGTGGCATTGGACACAGCCCAAAGCTTATGGGGCAGCAGGCAGAGGAGAAACAGCTTAATTTTTTTCATTTCATTCTGCAAAACTATATTAAGGTTTCTCTTATTCTTTGAAATGAGATAAGGAGACTAGAATTTAAATAACTTTGCAAGTTCATTGTCCAGAATGTACAAAGAAGCCATCTGCATAGATCACAGCATTTCTGATTGCAGGCACAGAAGTTCAGTGACTCTGAATACAAGTTGGGAGGTAAAGAACTCCCTCACGTGAAATATGGCTGAGGTCGAATGCCATCTTGCTTAGCTAAGAACCTCATTACAAGCCCAAGACCCCATCGCTATTTTATTAAGCATAGTATCCATTTATTGATTCATTCAACCAAAACTTTAGTACCAAGCTAGAAATTGAGTACCGAAAAAGAGATATTTCCTGCCCTCAAGAAATCCAGTCTTGTGGAAGATATAGACATTGAACAAGAAAATACAATACAGCATGGTGAAAAGTAAATGGTGGGCAATCAAACAAAGGACAGCAATTTTGAGTCATAGGAAATGACATGACTTTTTTTCATCATTTAAATAAACCAGAGGCAAAGAATCCATAAAACGTCTATTGAAATAAAATACAAATCTATGAAGATAAATGTATATCACTTTATCCATGTGATTCATAGGAATGTATTTTTCATGGATTTTTAGGTATGTATTTATTAAAAGATTCATGAAAAGAAACAATTAACAGAAGAAATATTTTTTAGTGCAAGTAAAATAAAAAACAGATTCCAGAGCAGGTTTTGGGGGTTCAGACTTGCACACTGTTACATAGTAGTGATAGCATCTCCCTTTAATTCAAACCCATCAACAAACACACCAATCCAGGCATCTGCAGGCAAGGTTCTGTAATAAAATGCTGTAGGCTGGAATGGAGAGTAGCAGAAGTGGAACCTTAATTTGGGGAAGACAACTGCCAAATGGAATTAGCTACACACATTCAAACCAGTTCAGATGATCATGTCTTTGAGTTCTCCTTTGCCTTTTTTAGGAACCAGGTGATTGCCTGCCAGACAGAATGCTCTCCTCTCTACCTTAAGGGTGCTGTGAGGAAGACTCTGCCCAGGTTCCCTGGTGCCTTGATTATCAGGAATCCAACATGCCTGCAGTGAGGAACCCAAGCCTCCTCAGCCTTCCTTAACCAGGAGCTAGGCATCCCTTTGCCATCCTGGTTTCTCCAGCATTTGCCTCATGGTTCCCTGTTCACTGGTTGATGTTACTAGCCTCGCATGTTCAGTTTTCATATTTTCTCAGATCAAAGACTATTTGATCTGAAATCTATCCTCGAATCCTTGCTCTCACCTGCAATTTTTTTATCATTCATTAGAGGTAAGGAAAAATGTTTCTACAGCTCCCAAACTCTTTACTGACAAAGCACTTTGGCTTCATTTCTATTAGCTTGTCCTTAGAGTACCTCTGGGAGGCATATCAGTACAGTTCCTTATGCAACACAGAAGCAACCTGCCTTAGGACCGAAAGCTGGGCTGGAAACAAGATGATTCTCCCAAATGCTAATATGATGCATGAAAGAACAAAAGAATGAATATTTCTCCTTAAGGGGTTCAAATCTAGTTCTGGAGACATTTACAAATTTAAGGCCATTAAAAAAAAACAAAAAAACAAAACAAAAAACTTAGACTTGTAAGGAGAGGAATAGTCTTCTCTGCTTCCATTGCACTTTCTTCATAAAGCCATTGTAGCAATTTTCTTCTTAAAATGGAATGCTTTACTCTTCTGTCTTCCTCACACAGTAAGCTCTATGATGTTAGGAACCATGTCTTTTCAACTCTGCACTCCCAGTGCCCATCATGGCACCTATTACTGAATGGTAGGTATTCTAGAAATATTTGTTGAATGTTAAATTTGTTGAGTGCTCAACACACTTGTTGAGTGCCAAACCAACTTCTTTACCTTGACTGATTGGCTAGAACTACTTTTTTTTTTTTTTTTTTTTTTTTTTTTTTTTTTTTTTCTCTGCAGTCAGTATTTAATTTTCTCTGTTTCTAGTTTAAAATCAGATAAGAGCATCTTCATGGCAGCCCCAAACTGTCAGCCCTGCTCTGCTAGCTTCTTTTTTTTTTTTTTTTTTTTTAAATCATCATTTTATTGAGATATATTCACATACCACGCAGTCATACAAAACAAATCGTACTTTCGATTGTTTACAGTACCATTACATAGTTGTACATTCATCACCTAAATCAATCCCTGACACCTTCATTAGCACACACACAAAAATAACAAGAATAATAATTAGAGTGAAAAAGAGCAATTGAAGTAAAAAAGAACACTGGGTACCTTTGTCTGTTTGTTTCCTTCCCCTATTTTTCTACTCATCCATCCATAAACTAGACAAAGTGGTGTTTGGTCCTTATGGCTTTCCCAATCCCATTGTCACCCCTCATAAGCTACATTTTTATACAACTGTCTTCGAGATTCATGGGTTCTGGGTTGTAGTTTGATAGTTTCAGGTATCCACCACCAGCTACCCCAATTCTTTAGAACCTAAAAAGGGTTGTCTAAAGTGTGCATAAGAGTGCCCACCAGAGTGACCTCTCGGCTCCTCTTGGAATCTCTCTGCCACTGAAGCTTATTTCATTTCCTTTCACATCCCCCTTTTGGTCAAGAAGATGTTCTCCGTCCCACGGTGCCAGGTCTACATTCCTCCCTGGGAGTCATATTCCACGTTGCCAGGGAGATTCACTTCCCTGGGTGTCTGATCCCACGTAGGGGGGAGGGCAGTGATTTCACCTTTCAAGTTGGCTTAGCCAGAGAGAGAGGGCCACATCTGAGCAACAAAGAGGCATTCAGGAGGAGACTCTTAGGCACAAATACAGGGAGGCCTAGCCTCTCCTTTGCAGCAACCGTCTTCCCAAGGGTAAAACTTATGGTAGAGGGCTCAACCCATCAAACCACCAGTCCCCTATGTCTGTGGTCATGTTAGCAACCATGGAGGTGGGGTAGGCGAATACCCCTGCATTCTCCACAGGCTCCTCAAGGGGGCACTACATCTTTTTTTTTTTTTTTTTTTTTTTTTTTTTAACCCTTGTTTGTCTTTTTTCTTTTTTTTTTTTTTTTTTTTTAACTTTCCCTTCTTTTTTCAAATCACCTCTATGAAAAAAAAAGTTAAAAAGAAAACAAACATACAATAAAAGAGCATTTCAAAGAGACCATAGCAAGGGAGTAAGAAAAAGACAACTAACCTAAGATAACTGCTTAACTTCCAACATGTTCCTACTTTACCCCAAGAAAGTTACATAATATAGCAACATTTCAGTGAACTTGTTCCTACTACAACCATCAGAAATTAACAGACCATAGTCATTTCTGGGCATCCCCAGAACGTTAAATAGCTTATCTGTTCTTCCTGGATTATTGTTCCCCCTTCCTTAATTGCTCTCTACTGCTAGTTCCCCTACATTCTACATTATAAACCATTTGTTTTACATTTTTCAAAGTTCACATTAGTGGTAGCATATAATATTTCTCTTTTTGTGCCTGGCTTATTTCGCTCAGCATTATGTCTTCAAGGTTCATCCATGTTGTCATATGTTTCACCAGATCGTTCCTTCTTACTGCCGCGTAGTATTCCATCGTGTGTATATACCACATTTTATTTATCCACTCATCTGTTGAAGGACATTTGGGTTGTTTCCATCTCTTGGCAATTGTGAATAATGCTGCTATGAACATTGGCGTGCAGATATCTGTTCGTGTCACTGCTTTCCGATCTTCCGGGTATATACCGAGGAGTGCAATCGCTGGATCGAATGGTAGCTCTATATCTAGTTTTCTAAGGAACTGCCAGACTGACTTCCAGAGTGGCTGAACCATTATACAGTCCCACCAACAATGAATAAGAGTTCCAATTTCTCCACATCCCCTCCAGCATTTGTAGTTTCCTGTTTGTTTAATGGCAGCCATTCTAACCGGTGTTAGATGGTATCTCATTGTGGTCTTAATTTGCATCTCTCTAATAGCTAGTGAAGCTGAACATTTTTTCATGTGTTTCTTGGTCATTTGTATTTCCTCTTCAGAGAACTGTCTTTCATATCTTTTGCCCATTTTATAATTGGGCTGTCTGTACTATTGTCATTGAGTTGTAGGATTTCTTTGTATATGCAAGATATCAGTCTTTTGTCAGATACATGGTTTCCAAAAATTTTTTCCCATTGAGTTGGCTGCCTCTTTACCTTTTTGAGAAATTCCTTTGAGGTGCAGAAACTTCTAAGCTTGAGGAGTTCCCATTTATCTATTTTCTCTTTTGTTGCTTGTGCTTTGGGTGTAAAGTCTAGGAAGTGGCCTCCTAATACAAGGTCTTGAAGATGTTTTCCTACATTATCTTCTAGGAGTTTTATGGTACTTTCTTTTATATTGAGATCTTTGGTCCATTTTGAGTTAATTTTTGTGTAGGGGGTGAGGTAGGGGTCCTCTTTCATTCTTTTGGATATGGATATCCAACTCTCCCAGCCCCATTTGTTGAAAAGACCATTATGGCTCAGTTCGGTGACTTTGGGGGCCTTATCAAAGATCAGTCGGCCATAGATCTGAGGGTCTATCTCTGAATTCTCAATTCGATTCCATTGATCTATATGTCTATCTTTGTGCCAGTACCATGCTGTCTTGGCAACTGTGGCTTTATAATAAGCTTCAAAGTCAGGGAGTGTAAGTCCTCCCACTTCGTTTTTCTTTTTTAGAGTGTCTTTAGCAATTCGAGGCATCTTCCCTTTCCAAATAAATTTGATAACTAGCTTTTCCAAGTCTGCAAAGTAGGTTGTTGGAATTTTGATTGGGATTGCATTGAATCTGTAGATGAGTTTGGGTAGAATTGACATCTTAATGACATTTAGCCTTCCTATCCATGAACATGGAATATTTTTCCATCTTTTAAGGTCCCCTTCTATTTCTTTTAGTAGAGTTATGTAGTTTTCTTTGTATAGGTCTTTTACATCTTTGGTTAAGTTGATTCCTAGGTACTTGATTTTTTTAGTTGCTATTGAAAATGGTATCTTTTCTTGAGTGTCTCTTCAGTTTGTTCATTTCTAGCATATAGAAACATTACTGACTTATGTGCATTAATCTTGTATCCCGCTACTTTGCTAAATTTGTTTATTAGCTCTAGTAGGTGTATCGTTGATTTCTCAGGGTTTTCTAGATATAAGATCATATCATCTGCAAACAATGACAGTTTTACTTCTTCTTTTCCAATTTGGATGCCTTTTATTTCTTTGTCTTGCCGGATTGCCCTGGCTAGCACTTCCAGCACAATGTTGAATAACAGTGGTGACAGCGGGCATCCTTGTCTTGTTCCTGATCTTAGAGGGAAGGCTTTCAGTCTCTCACCATTGAGTACTATGCTGGCTGTGGGTTTTTCATATATGCTCTTTATCATGTTGAGGAAGTTTCCTTCAATTCCTACCTTTTGAAGTGTTTTTATCAAAAAGGGATGTTGGATTTTGTCAAATGCTTTTTCAGCATCTATTGAGATGATCAATTGATTTTTCCCTTTCGAGTTTTTAATGTGTTGTAATACATTGATTGTTTTTCTGATGTTGAACCATCCTTGCATGCCTGGAATGAACCCCACTTGGTCATGGTGTATGATTTTTTTAATGTGTCTTTGGATTCGATTTGCAAGTATTTTGTTGAGGATTTTTGCATCTATATTCATTAGGGAGATTGGCCGGTAGTTTTCCTTTTTTGTAGCATCTTTGCCTGGTTTTGGTATTAGATTGATGTTAGCTTCATAAAATGAGTTAGGTAGTGTTCCATTTTTTTCAATGTTTTGAAAGAGTTTGAGTAAGATTGGTGTCAGTTCTTTCTGGAAAGTTTGGTAGAATTCCCCTGTGAAGCCATCTGGCCCTGGGCATTTATTTGTGGGAAGATTTTTGATGACTGATTGGATCTCTTTGCTTGTGATGGGTTGGTTGAGGTCTTCTATTTCTTCTCTGGTCAGTCTAGGTTGTTCATATGTTTCCAGGAAATTGTCCATTTCTTCTACATTATCCAGTTTGTTGCCATACAGTTGTTCATAATATCCTCTTATAATTTTTTAATTTCTTCAGGATCTGCAGTTATGTCACCTTTTTCATTCATTATTTTGTTTATATGGGTCTTCTCTCTTTTTGATTTTGTCAGTCTAGCTAGGGGCTTGTCAATCTTGTTGATCTTCTCAAAGAACCAACTTTTGGTGATATTTATCCTTTCTATTGTTTTTTTGTTCTCTATGTCATTTATTTCTGCTTTAATCCTTGTTATTTCTTTTCTTCTACTTGGTTTAGGATTGGTTTGCTGTTCATTTTCTAGCTTCTTCAGTTGATCCATTAGTTCTTTGATTTTGGCTCTTTCTTCCTTTTTAATATATGCGTTTAGTGCTATAAATTTCCCCCTTAGCACTGCTTTTGCTGCATCCCATAGGTTTTGGTATGTTGTGTTCTCATTTTCATTCGTCTCTATATATTTAGCAATTTCTCTTGCTATTTCTTCTTTAACCCACTGATTGTTTAGGAGTGTGTTGTTTAACCTCCAGGTATTTGTGAATTTTCTAAGTCTCTGATGGTTATTGACTTCTAATTGTATTCCATTGTGGTCAGAGAATGTGCTTTGAATGATTTCAATCTTTTTAAATTTATTGAGGCTTGTTTTATGTCCCAGCATATGATCTATTCTGGAGAAAGTTCCGTGAGCACTAGAAAAGTATGTGTATCCTGGTGATTTGGGATGTAATGTCCTGTAGATGTATGTTAAATCTAATTCATTTATCAGATTGTTTAGGTTTTCAATTTCCTTATTAGTCTTCTGTCTGGTTGATCTATCTATAGGAGAGAGTGATGTGTTGAAGTCTCCCACAATTATTGTGGAAACATCAATTGCTTCCTTTAGTTTTGCCAATGTTTCTCTCATGTATTTTGTGGCACCTTGATTGGGTGCATAGACATTTACGATTGTTATTTCTTCTTGCTGAATTGCCCCTTTTATTAGTATGTAGTGGCCTTCTTTGTCTCTCAAAACATCCCTGCATTTGAAGTCTATTTTATCTGAGATTAATATTGCTACACCTGCTTTCTTTTGGCTGTAGCTTGCATGAAATATTTTTTTCCATCCTTTCACTTTCAGTTTCTTTGTGTCCCTGTGTCTAAGATGAGTCTCTTGTATGCAACATATTGATGGTTCATTTTTTTTGATCCATTCTGCGAATCTATATCTTTTAATTGGGGAGTTTAATCCATTTACATTCAACGTTAAAACCGTGAAGGCATTTCTTGAATCGGCCATCTTATCCTTTGGATTATGTTTGCCATATTTTTCCCTCTCTCTATTAATATCCTTTATTGTACCCATACCGAATCTCTTTAGTACTGAACCTTTCTCCAAGTCTCTCTGTCCTGTCTTTGTTTCTCTGTCTGTAGGGCTCCCTTTAGTATCTCCAGTAGGGCAGGTCTCTTGTTAGCAAATTCTCTCAGCATTTGTTTGTCTGTGAAAAATTTAAGCTCTCCCTCAAATTTGAAGGAGAGCTTTGCTGGATAAAGTATTCTTGGCTGGAAATTCCTCTCTCTCAGAATTTTAAATATATCGTGCCATTGCCTTCTCGCCTCCATGGTGGCTGCTGAGTAGTCACTACTTAGTCTTATGCTGTTTCCTTTGTATGTGGTGAATTGCTTTTCTCTTGCTGCTTTCAGAACTTGCTCCTTCTCTTCTATGTTTGACAGTGTGATCAGTATATGTCTCGGAGTGGGTTTTTTTTGGATTTATTCTATTTGGAGTTCGCTGAGCATTTATGATTTGTGTATTTATGTTGTTTAGAAGATTTGGGAAGTTTTCCCCAACAATTTCTTTGAATACTCTTCCTAGACCTTTACCCTTTTCTTCCCCTTCTGGGACACCAATGAGTCTTATATTCGGACGCTTCATATTATCTATCATATCCCTGAGGTCCATTTCGAGTTTTTCAATTTTTTTCCCCATTCTTTCTTTTATGCTTTCATTTTCCATTCTGTCATCTTCCAGGTCACTGATTCGTTGTTCAACTTCCTCTAGTCTTGTACTATGAGTGTCCAGAATCTTTTTAATTTGGTCAACAGTTTCTTTAATTTCCATAAGATCATCCATTTTTTTATTTAGTCTTGCAATGTCTTCTTTATGCTCTTCTAGGGTCTTCTTGATTTCCTTCATATCCCGTACTAGGGTCTCATTGTTCATCTTTAGTTCTTTGAGTAGCTGCTCTAGGTGTGTCTCTTCTGGTCTTTTGATTTGGGTGCTTGGGCTTGGGTTATCCATATCGTCTGGTTTTTTCATATGCTTTATAATTTTCTGTTGTTTTTGGCCTCGTGGCATTTGCTGTCCTTGATAGGGTTCTTTTAGGGTTTGTAGACCAGTTGAAGTCCTTATCTCTAATTTATCAGATCTACAGCTTCGTGGAGTACACTTTCTCTAACTAACCAGCAGGTGTCGTCCACGAGCCACCTGTTCTCCACAAGCCAGATCTCCCCTGCTTAGCCTTTTTGGTGAGTGGGGGAGTGAGTCTTGTGGGGCCCAATTGGTGTCCCAAGCTTGCGTGTGTAGTTGGTGTTGCCTGCCCTGTATGTGGGGCGTGTTTCTGGGCAGTCGGGGAGGGGGGGGTGGCCCTAACAATCAAATCTCCCTGATGATCCTAGAGTTTTAAAGCTACTGCAATAGTCTAATCCTTCAGTTCAGTCCTGCCACAGTTTGTCTCTGCCACTGACCCACAAGTCTTTGGTATTGGCGTATGGCTCCTGAGACTTGCAAGTGGGCCCCTCTTCCAGGCTGTGCACCCCGGGTCCTCTGTTGAGGGATGACTGTGCTATGTCACAGGTGAGTGCCGTCCCCCCAGGGCAGTTCTGGGCTGCTGGGCTGTGTTGGGAGGCTCCCAGTCTGCTCAAATGATGGCTGAATGGGGCTCTGTTAATTCACACTGCTCCCCCTTCCCAGCTCTGGGACATTCAGCTGAGGTTGCAGGGAAGGCTAATGTCCACGCCCAGTTTTGTGGTGTGTGCCTGTTATTTGAAGCACTTCCGTCACACTGGGTTGTCTGGGGCAGCTCTGGGCTATGGGGCTGGCGATGGGCAGGAGTGTTTCCTGTCCACCAGGATGGTGGCTGTGAGCGGACACCCCCCTTTCCTTGGGAAGTTGTGTTGTTTAGTGAATTTTCTCAGCCACTGGATTATTGCCTTTTGTCTCAGAGCTCTCTTATTTCTGCTCTTGACTTGACGTGCCCAAATTTCAATTCTTTGAAGCTTTCTGTATTGAGCTTCTTAGAGTAATTGTTTTAGAAAAAGCAAAAAGGATTTAAAAAAAAAAAAAAAAAAAAAAAAAAAAAAAAACGGCCCTCCTCAGAGATCTAATGGGTTATTGAAATGCTAATAGACAAAGCAACCAGGGCCATTAAGGAAAGGTGCCCTGGGCGGAGAGATCAGCCTTGCTTCGGGATTTGCATATGCGCCTCAAGGCCTGATCTCCGCCCTTCCCCTTTCTGTGTTCACCAGAACTCCAAAAATCCTCTGCTTTTACTTTGGAGCTTCTCGTGTTGTTTTCCTTCTATGCCCGTCTCCTCTCTGCTGGGCTGGCTGCTCTCAGAGTCTCTGGTGTCTGGCCTCAGTCTATCTATGGTTGGAGTTTGAATCAGTAGAATGAGTTTCCGATGAGAGCAGCCACTGCAATTCTCCCTTCTCCTTCCTGGAGCTGACAGCCCCTCCTCCCCCGGGACTGAGCCTGGCAGGGAGGGGCGCGGGTCCCCTGGCCGCAAAAACTTACAGATTTCGGTGATCTCAGCAGTTCCACGTTTTCATGAGTGTTGTATGAAGTATGCCCAAAGACAGATTGCTCTGTGGTGTCCAGTCCACGCAGTTCCTGGCTTTTTACCTACTTTCCTGGAGGAGTAACTAAAACATACAGCTCACCAGTCTGCCATCTTGCCTCTGCTAGCTTCTAATGTCTCTAGAACTACTTTTTACCCAGTTATTTAACTATTCAGAAGTCTGTTGCACATTGTTGATAAGAAACAGTATAATGTAAATATCATAATGTTAATTCCAGTCAACATTTCCTCATTCTCCAGGAAATATTACTTGAACACTGTTCAGGGTAACATAACGGCAAAGACAGTTCTATTCATCAACCATTAGGTGGCATGTATATTACATATGTGTATACATGTATGTGTGTATATCTATATATCCTTACATATAGATATATGCATGTATCTATTCATACACATATACATGTATACAATTAAGTATAATGTGATTCAAAAACATACTGAGATATCCTCCAATAAAAATATATTTCCCCATTACCTCCACCTAGCATATCTCTAATGTCCAAGTTGTCACAATTTTCAGTACTGGCTTCCAGAAAAGATTGAGAACATACTGCCCTGAGTTGTGGTGGAACCAACTAGTCATGGCCAGCAAGTACCAATTGTTAGATATTCAGGAATTTCACAAGCCATTTTTTAAACCATTGGTAGCTTGAAATTGTCCTTGCTGGGAGTATTCACACCAAGGAAATCTGCAAATGCCATCAATCAGCGTTCCCCTCCCCAAGAGCACACCACATCACAGGTTGGGATTATAAAGAAGTCAAGATTCGGCCAGAATTAACAAGAGCACTGAGGAAGTACTGGGGTAGTCATGTCCACAGCCCAGCAGGGACTAATGTCCAAGGGGTGAATGCAGAGGGTCTTGTGGGGAAAAGAAGGGCTGAGATCATGTTTTAGGAAATGGGTGTTCTGGAGCAGGGATACTGTCTTGGAAAAAGGAGAGAAGGAATGAAGAGATTCTGGGGTGGAGAGCGAAGCAGGGATTTCTGAGACCTGAAAGCAATGGTTGGGATCCAGGCTATTTTGAAGACCCTGGAAAAATAGGGCCAAGAGGCTTGCCTATGTGCGCAGTTGAGTGACCACCAGGCAGTCATTCACTACCTGCTCTGACTGCTGAGTGAGAACTCACTGATAACCTGCCAGGCTAGGTTCCTGAAAGAAAATATGTAGAATAGTCAAAAGTATGTGGTTTAGGGTTTGACAAAAAGCTCAGTCCAAATTCTAGCCCTGCCATCGATCAGCTTAGAAAAGTTACTTAGCCCCTTTGGTAGACTGAATCATGTACCCCAACAAAAGACTTGTTCTTAATCTTAATCCATGTTCCTGTGGGTGTTAACCCCTTTGTAAATAGGACCCATTAAAGATGTATTATCATTTAGGGAGTGAACTCATTTGTGAATAGGATCTTCTAAGATTCCATTTAGATGTAGGCAAATTGAATCAGGATGAACCCTAATCTATACAACTGGAGGCTTTATAAAGGAAGGCAGAAGACATATAGAAGATAGAAGTCAGAGAAATTCAAGGGAGGAGACCAAGAACACCACCCTTGGATGGAGGCAGAGATGCAAGTCAAGGACCTCCAAGGATTGCAACAAGCCATCACCAAAATGCTACAGACTCTGATAGAAATCATGGCCTTGCTGATGCTTTGATTTGGGACTTCTGGCCTCTAAAACTGTGAGCCAATTTATTCTTATTGTTTAAGCCAACACATTGTGTAGCATTTATCATAGCAGACCTTCAAACCAAGGCAACCTCTTTCAAGCTTTTTCCTCCTTACTTCTAAAATGGAGCTACTACTCTTATCTCATAAACTGCTGAGAGATTTAAATGATATGAAACATAGTGCCTGCCATATAGAAAGAAATATAAGGTAGCTCTTATTCAGAGTTATTATTGCAGGAAGAGGCAGATCATCTGAAGATGGCTGGATTCTCACTCTAAACACCAAGGATGGTCTAGGCCAAAGCCAGGCACAGAATTTCAGGAGATACTTTATATTCATTAACAGTCAAAGACTTCTGGGAGGGATAACGCTCTCAACTTTCATGCATTTGCACCTTGGTTTGAAAGAGTATGTCAGAATCTTTCTTGAAATGTGGCTTTGATTAAGAAAGGGAAAAGAGAAAGGAGATAGGACTCGGACCATTGGAATGGAGTGACAACATAGGAGGAATTTCAAGTCACAAGATTTTGAGGGTTGTCAGAAAAGAAAGTATGATGAAAATAGGCTCTTCCTACTTTACTCGCTTGCTGCTCAGTAGAGAAAGGGTCAAGGCTCCTCAATTTCACTTCCTCAATTCTCCCCCATTCTATACTGAGTTAATGGGACCAAAATGCATGACTTACCACTGCAAGTTCTATTACATCAGTTCCTCAATAGCATACGTGAACCCTACCTCTTCTTTCTTTTTCTGCTACACATGTTTTTCAGAAAACTTCAGTTTTCCCAAAAGCTGAAGGAATTAGGATTGAATAGATGAAATTAAAACAACTTGAATCTCTGTCAACTAGGAAGTCAAATCATGTGATATTTTCTTGGAGACTGTGGTGAAAAAATCAAAATACTCAAAAGAGAGTCATTCTTAGGATATTTCTGATTTATCTGGAGCCAGAAAATCAAGGACATTTATAAAATGTAGAATTCTGTGGAATTTTTTTTTTTTATCATCCCCTTACCTGAAAGCCAGATTGTGTTTAGAATGTGCAAATTGGAAGCAGATTGAATAAGTGCAGCTGTTTATGGCTTGGGGCTTTTGAAGTTGAAAAAGAGCCCAAATATGAACCAATCAATTTGTCTGCCCTTAGGAGGCTGATCTGTCACAAGTTATTCTTATATTATAGTAATAAACGTGCTTTGCCTACTGAAGAGAGAGGTGTGGAGTTCCGTAAACTTCCAAGAAGATATTCAGCAGGGCAGTATTTCCCAACATATGTTCTAAGAGGTGCTAGTCCCTGAGATGATAATACATTTTCTGGGCTAGCCAAGCTTGGAAAATACCAGATTAAACAAAATAAACTCAGGTTCTTTTCCTTAGGAATTTTCAGTCTTTAATAGAAGCTTAATATACATCTTTAATATTCATTGAGATTTTTCAAGGATGCAGAATTCATATTTAGCATTTTCCAAACTCGTTTGACAATAGACTTTTTCTCTGAAAATAATCTTCAGGGACTCATGTTCCACAGAACACTCATTGGGAAATGTCAGCTATTTAAAATAATAAATTTGTTAGTATTCTAGAATATTTAGCCTTAAACTCTCTGGGAGACAAAAAAAAATCCTAATTCTAGCAAATTGAACCACTGTTTATTGGAGCTAATGAAACATAAAGCTAACATAGTTTATATATTGGAGATATATAAAATAAAATGTTAATTCTTACATAGTTTATATATCGGAGATGTATAAAATAAAATGTTAATTCTTACTGTTTTACTCTATGTATCAGGTAAGACATGGCAATTTTCAACTGAGCAGTGATTTTTCTTTTTACAAAATTTCAGCCTGTAGAGTCATATGGTAGACAACTGGAAATTTACCAAGATAATAATTTCCTTTACATTGATTAACACTCATTTCCAACCAAAAGGAGAAATGCATAGAATATTTACTCTTGATTGCAGAGAGGAATATAGGGTTCTGTAAGCCTCCAAGAGGATATTGTTTAGGGTGATACTGCCCAAAGATTCAAAGTTCTCAGATCACCATTATATATTGGGAAACAGTGAACACACACACACACAAACACACACACTCTTCCCCAGGCTATGTTACAGACAAGAAGAGTAAAAGTTAAATATGCTTGCCATTAGACTAGTAAGAACCAGGATTTAAAACTCAGTACTTTTGATTCTCATTCCACTGAAAGCCGAGTTTTCTCACTTGTAAATAGCCTTATCACAAAACGTTAGAAACATTTTAAGAGTGAGAACCTCAGAGTGTGTTTCTCAATTTTCTGCTTAATGATTGCTTTGCTCCAACTCAGTGGTCATTTTACTAGGCAGCTATATATTATATCCCATGAAGGGCAAAGGCTTCTGGAGAGAAAGAAGAAGAAAAAAAAGAATGACCTCAAAGAGATCCAATTATAGAGGCAAATTATATGGAGTCAATTATACTGTTTAGACAGGGATAAATGATGTAACAGAAATATAAACCAACTACTGGTAGAGAGAAGGAGGAGATTAATACAGACATGAGTTTGTCTTTAAAAGACTGGTAGAATTTTAAGATGTGAAAGAAGAGAATATTGGTTACCAGTTACCCTAAGAGACATGTAAGTCAGAAAATAAGGGTGCCCTGGAGGTTAGAAACAGGAACCAGGAGTGACTTACAAAACTAGTCTGAGAGGTGAATTTCAATTTAAAGGCATCTAAATGAAAGTAAGAGCTAATGAGAAAAGTAAAAAAGTTGAAGTCATGAAACTGAAACTAAATCTAAATCATGAACTAGTCAGGACCAATGAGATGCAGGAGACAAGCAAGTAGGAAATTGAAGGCAGCCTTGCAGAATTCTGATGGACAATTTGGGGTGCCTGGTTTGGTCTTGATTTTAAGGAACCAGCCATATTTCTCTCTCTGCAAGGCACCTTAAAGGTCCCACTGGGGAGGTAGCAGGCAGAAGGGATAATGAGCAAAGGCATAGTGGGAAGAAAATGCCAAAGGCCTGGAGAAAGCCAGTGTGTTCATGGATCAGTGAGTAACATACTGGCCTCTGTCCTCCTCTGTCCTAGAGAAGACTGGATGCACATCTAAATGAAGACAGTGAAATTACAGCCTTTGCTGAGATGACCCCCTTAGAAGTCTGACCCCTCTGGCCATGAACCAAGCAGCATCAAATGCCTTCTTCCAAATGAGCCTCACCACAAGAAACTGCCTGTATTGTGCAGTGAATGACCTTCACTCGAACTGAGTCATTTTAGAAAAGTAAAATGCCATTTTTAAGGGTAAAAAGGGCTGATTCTCAGAAAAATTAAGAGGAAGGCCCCATCTTATTAGCGAGAGCCATTGCAGAACCACCCTGGGCTGCCAAATCTTTCCTGTCCAAGTAGAAAAGATACGAACAATGAATTCACCCCAAAATAATAGTGACTTGATAGGATAACCTCCCTTCAGCATTTGGTCTGGGAAGAGGGCAGGGAAGAAGGCAAAGAATGAATTATGCTTAAGGAATTTTAGGCACATGACTTTTGGTTGGGGGAGGTCTTACAGGGATGAGAGAACTTTCTGTTGCTGCTCAAATATGACCACTGCCAACTTTTGGCCGGGTGCTCCACCCCTCCAGCACTCAGGGCCTTTGTGTACTGTGTGCACTGAACCTTGGAAATCATTTCAGAGGCAGCGGAAGCTGGTGGTAATCAGAGTTTGGCTAATGCTGCCTTGGAGCCTCTTTTGCTGCTGCTGAGCTGAGTCACAGCCCTGGAGGAGTTGGGGCTGACGAGGACTGTCGTCAGAACCAAACTTCTCACCAGCACTGCATTCTCAGCCAGCGCTGGCCCAGGGACAGGGGGCCCCCAGGGAGGCATGAGGCATCGAGAGTGCAGTTTCCTCTTTGTGTTGTACTAGTTCAGATGAGCTTTACTGAGTGTGCATCTCAGGGATAATGGAATATCATCATCAAGCGCAGGTTCTGGTGACGCTCCCTGGGAAAGGATATCGACAGGCTATATCAGGCTTCCTAAGGAAGGAAGTCAGGATTAGAAGAGATCATGGGTCCCAAGAGCCAGCACTCCACTAGCCAGCCAAGAGAAGTGTTCCATTTCTCTGGGGTCAGTTTTTCTGAAGGCTTGCATCCAGCCAATTTAGAAATGTTTTTCAGTCATGTCCCAACCAAGAACATTATAAAAAAATTTCCTGCAATTAGGCCATCTGTAAACTCGGTTTCTTTGGGTTTTATCAATAAAATAATGCTAGAAAAATTGGCATATGGTGGGACATCTGGCTGCCACTATGTGGTCCTGAGTAAGACAGTCAAAGATAACTAGCTGTCCTGTCCCCTGCAATTAGTCACCTCTCAGCCAAGCAGCAGTTTTCCCTTTGTGAAAGTCTTATATCAAGGGCCTTTTCCCAATCAAGTTTTTATGATGCCTACCAGGAATTTTTCAGAATAATGTCAAAATTGGGGGAACTGTGCCCTTGTGTCCCCATTTAGGTGCCTCAGGTGTGCTCTGATGACCTCCTATAGAGGTCTGATTTCCAGAAAGCAATTGCACTGCATTTACCTGTTGATGCCAGCTCATCACCTTATAAGCACTCAGACATCAGCACAATAGGGATTTTCTCAGAAAGGGCCCTGCAAATTCCATAGAGGGCCTAATCCACTGGAATGAGTGTGTTCAATTACTTCATTCATTCAATGAGCATTTTTGGCAAGACCTACTGTGGGCCAGGCACTGTACTATGTGGTAGGAATGCAAAGATAAATAATACATAGTTTTTGTCCTGAAACAGCCATCTATTTCTAAAAGGGAGCAAACCATTTATATTGAGAAAGGTATTTGAGGATATGGATTAGGGCTGGATTTAGAATACAAGAAAGCATGGTACTTATTCACACGTGACCAGGATAAACTACATTTTCTAGTCCCCAGCCTTTTCTTTTTTCAAAATGAGGGGACTGGACTAGATGACCTCCTTCAGATCTTCCAATCTACACCTGAGCTCCTTTGGGAGGCAGTTGCCAACACCAGGCTTTGTCTCTTGGGACTCTCAGGAAGAACTGCCAGGCTGCCTAGAGCAACACAGCTTGGTTCTTTGAATGTGACACTGCCTTCTCCTTATACTGAGGATGGAGAAGAAACATCTGTGGATTTCCAGCAGTCCTGAGTATGTGTGAAGGGTGAACCACTTAGAAAATGAAAGGAGAAAGTAAATATTTATTGAGCACCTACTATGTGCCAAACCCCTTCACTTAGCTGGGTAACTTCAAAATATTCTTTCAGGGTATCACTTCCCTTATTTTTAAAGATGAAAAAAGCAAAGCGTTTTATCTACTGAGGGTCATGCAGCTAGAAAATCATAGAGCCAGGATCATATCCAGGCCATGGGGCTCCAGAGCTTAGGATCATTTCAAATTCCATGAATAAATGAATGAACGAGTCATGGATGAGCCCATCCTCTACTGGGCTGCAGCTGCTGTCGGTAGAGTCTACTAAGGGTTTCAACTGGTTTAGGGTGGGAGTCATGGGCTTTAGAATACCAGGTTGTTTATAGCTTTTTTTATATGTATTAAGGTAAAAATTGCATAGATTGAAATGCAAAAATTTCACTGTACAATTCAATGAGTTTTGACAAATCCCTACAACCATATAGCCCATACATATAACATTTCCATTACCCCAGGAAGTTCTTTCATCCCCCTTCCCGATCTCCCTCCCCCTGAGGCAAATAATGTTCTGCTTTCTTCACCATAGATTATAAATGCAATTTGGTTTCTTTTGCTCTCCATTGTTTGTAGGCTTCATCCATGTTACTGTGTTTAACAATAGCTTGTTTTGTTTTTACTTAATTGTCGAGTAGTATTCATGATATGAATATATCACTATTTGATATGCCTTCTCCTGTTGATACACACCTGGACTGTCTCCAGCTTTTGGCTATTATAAATAAAACTGCTAAAGGTTTGTTTGTACAAAACTTTTGGTGATCAGTGTTTTCATTTCTCATGGTAAATGGAGTGGAATTGCTGGGTTATCAAGTAAGAGTAGGTTTCACATTTTAAGACTCTGTCAAATCGTTATCCAAAGTGGTTGTACCATTTACACGCTGCCTACAACAAATGAGAGTTCTTGCTTCTCCACATCCTTGCTAACATTTAGTGTTATCAATCATTTTAATTTTAACCATTCTAGTAGGTGTGTAGTTTTATCTTATTGTGGTTTTTCATTTGCTCTTCCCTTATTAGTAATGTTGAACACCTTTTCATATGATTATTGGCTATTTATATAGTGTCTTTTGTGAAATATCTGTCCAAATCTTTAGCCCAGTTTTCAATTGGGTTGTTTATCTTTTTATTATTATTGTTGTAGGAATTTATATATTCTAGATACAAGTCCTCCATCAAATATGCACACTGAAAATATTTTCTCCCAATCTGTGGTTTGATTATTCATTTTCTTTCATTTTTGATCTGTGTTTTATTTACAAAGTATGTCAACTCAGATTTCACTTAGTGACCTTTATTGACAAGGTGCAGAATTTATTTCAGGTAGCACCTTATCCTTTATGGTACAATTATCAACATGAACTTCTCAGTTAACATATAGTTTTGTAGGATTCTTTCATTAATATGTCATAATATGTGCTTTGCACTTTGTGTATAGTAGGTACTGTTCTGAGGTATTTACATATTTTAATTCATTTTATTCTACCTGGGTTAATCTTATACCAAAGAAAAAACTAAGAAGTATCCATTTCTTTAAAAATAGATAGTGATATAAATAATTCAGAGATCACCTCCACCTGAAATTAAAAAGTTAAACTAATAAACTATTTTCTTCTCATGTCCTAAATATTATAACAAGGTAATTTTATCATGCCTTAAGATTTGAAAAATATTGACCATATAAAGATTAGAAAAGACCTATGCAATTCACAAAACTTGCATTAATGAAAGTCAGTAATGATAATGAGACCACAATTTAGAATTGAAAGAAGTATAAATAAATCCCTAAGCAATATCTACATACATACATACTTAATCTTAAAAACTGCCTTCAAGGAAAAAAACATCTTAACTCTATTCTTTTCTTTTTCTTTCCTTTTCTTTGTAGCCCCCTTCTCTCCAGTACTGCCCCGCAAACTCCAGCCTCTTAGCAGCCCAAGTCGGACGTCTGCCTGCCAGCACACTGAGACCAGTGTTCTCTGCTTGGGCTCCACTTCCCCACATCACAGTTTGGAAAGCACCCCCAGGTAGCAAGCCAGTGAAATATTGGGGCTTTTTCTCATGGCTCTTGCCCTCTTGAAGGATCTCAGTCTTGCACGATTGTTGGTTGACATCTGAAAACAGGTGCTTTATATATTTTGGCCAGTTTTATAGTTGCTATAGGATAGTAGTACTGTTATAGTAGGATGTCTAATCTTTACCAATTACTCCATTATACTCTGAGCCATTATCTTCTTCATGATTTATATTTCTCATAGAACCAGAGCTATTGCTGCATAACTTTGAGTCAGGTACTTCAACCTCTCAGGGTTTGCTTCTTTAACTTTAAAATTAATGTCCCTTCTGTTTCTTTACATCTATATGTAGAAAAGACACGAGTTCTTTTGATTTTTCAGTTGCTTTGCCAGTAAATCTAGACCACAGAAAACCTCATAGATGGATAATCAATGAAGATCTGATTGAATAGTGCAAGGAATACTTATTTACCTCTTATCTTGCATGTGCTACAACTTGCTGTTCGGGGGGCCTGTTTCATCATTTGGTGAAATGTGCAAATTGATACAGAAGAACCTTGAGGTGTCTCCACTTCCAACATCCTCTGATAATCAAGAACTCACAAAGTGGAAAGGGAATATTGTTACACAGTTCAGTTCATCAAAGAGGAATTATGTCTGTCCCTGGGGGTACAAAAGTGGTTAGGGTGTGGTCTCTACCCTTAAGGAGGAAAGAATCTAGGAAACAGATTATTATATGGAATATATTGTATATTTCTATAAATATATGCCATTTATACCATCAATATAAATTTCTTTAACCTTTTTTTAGTCAATATTTTGTCAGCCATGTCCGCCTTACCTGTAATACTCAGGTGATAGCTGTAAAATGCATCTGTCAGAACATCACAGAGTATACTGTCAATTAGTGACTTCTCACCTATCTTTATTCCTGTTCTCAAGGGAACCAAGTGAGGAGCCTGGCTCATATTTTCCATGCTTTCTGCAAGCACAATGCTGGAGTCTCCTATCCCTCCTGGCTGGACCGAAAGGCACGCAACTTTTAGGCCTGAACCACGAGATCATCTGGCAGCTCCACAATAGAACAGGATAGGGGATTCCTGCACCCACACTGGCTTGTTGAGTGGGATTCTGCCTGCAACCTACAGACAAATATAACCTCAGACCCCTCTTCTGGGGCCACAGTGGCCCTATCCAGGGCTTCTTGGATGACAGTTGAGCCTAGGTAATGGACAGGAACAGGAGACAGTGCACCACTGAAGGAGACTACAGGGGTGCTTGCTGCCGAGAGGATCATCACAGGGTCTGAACCCACACTCATCCCGCCACTCACACTGCCACATGGCCTCGACACTACTGGTGAGTCACAGCTAGGTCTTTATGCTCCTAGACTTCCATGTTGATTTTAACTTTCTACTGTGATTAGTGGGAGGCTGCTGAAGATAATGAGTGGAAGTGGAGGAGGCAGAGTCAAAGTTGTGCTGTAGGAAGATCATCTGGCAGCAGGGGCTCTGAGGGAGAGGGAGAGACTGGGTAGAAGTTTTCTGAAGTTGACAAAGAGGATCTGAATAAGGGAGAGGGCAGTGGAAAAGGAAGAAGAAGCCAAAGCTAGAGGTATTGTGGGGAAATTAACAAGGTGCCCTAAGTGCAAAGGAAATGTAAAAGGAGAAGGGAGTCACATCTAGCCCTGTGGTTACTTCTTCTTTTCTTTTTTTTTTTTTTCAGTTCTAAACAGTTCAGTTTCCTGCAAGAGTGTTCCTGGCAGAGCCACAAATATGATAAATAGGAATCCTGGGCTCTAATGCTTTCATCACTGTTAAGCTTCTGGGAGGCATTCATTTATTTTCCACTTATATGCTGCCTACTTCCAAAGACGTTAAAAGGACAAGTACAATAAAACTTTTCAAATAACACCTATAGGATAAGCTCTGAATAATGGAGAGGAGAGAATGGGGCCCAAGAAATCAAGAACTAAGAATACTGGTCATAACACTTAACTCTAAACTCCCTGGCAGCTAAGAAAAAAATAGGAAAGGTGCATATTTGTATAATAAGTGGAAGTAAGTCTTACTATACGTAGATGCAAATCTTTTCAAAACTCCGATTCTCAGCAAACTTTCTCCATGACCTTGTCTCCCTCACTGGCTTTCACATTGTCTGACTAAGGCCTACTCATGTACCTTCTCCCTCCCAGACAGGGAACCCCTTTAGGACAAGGACTGTGTCTTAGTTATCTTTTTACCCTTAATGTTGGCACGCAGTGGCATTCAATAAATATTTTTTAAAGAATAATTGATACAATGAATCTTTAGGTAAAGGTCACTAAATAGCCAAAAGGATAGAATTTTAGGTTACAAACTTATAAAAATATGAACATTATTTATTTAGCCCTATCTGAGGTTGATTCTCAGGGAACTTCTGGAGTATAACATTATGTCCTAGGCCTTAATTCCTTTCATAGAAACCATTGAGTTTTATATGCAGTTTAAGGAACTATATATGGCCCAGAAGTTACTTTCACTAATTATTTAAAGATTTTTGAGTGATTTAAATCCATTTTCAAATTGAGATCCATAAGTGCTCAAGATTTAGTACATTATTTCTATAGCCAATGCTGAATGAATCAAATGAATTAATGAGCAGATGAATGTATAAATGAATATGTTGTCTTCTAACTTCTCTGGGCATTTTTTTACCTTTGAAGTTTTCTAAGTAAATTTTTATTACCTTTGAGGCAAAGCTAATCAAATATATGCAAATAGAACACTTTCTTCCCCTACATGTTTGCATATAGCCTTCAGTGGCAACAGTCCTTAATTAACTTCTTTGCCATAATCAGTTCTTTCCACCCTTTCATTCTACAATGTTTATTAAATGTCTCCTATGTGCCCAGTCTCATTCTAGGCATTTGGAATATATCAGAGAAAAAAAAAAAATGGAGCATATTTTCTATTCTTTCTTAATATTTTCTGCATGCATTAAATTGACACCCATTTAGTTGCTGCTAGACTTTGAGACCTCCTTTCCTTGGGTCAATATCCATCTCCTCCAGTAACTACACCCTTCTTTGGAAAGCAATCATGGGTTAAGCCATACTAAATCTAAAACTCACACTTTATTTTGGCTGTTTCACAGATGTATAATAATAAGAAGGGGCAGAAATTTCTGTCATATAGATTGTGACAAGTATCTAAAGGGCTTCAAAACCATGCATTTTTAGCAGAGCAGTGAAATGATCCAACTTTTGGAAGATTATTTTGGTCACTGTGTGTAAATGAAGGGAAAAGCTGGCTGCGGACAGACTTGTTATGGAAGATTCTGGATGACGACTCTGCTCTGCTAAGAAGTTTTGTGGGACTTTTCTTCTGCAAGTAACTTCAGGTCATATTGAAAACTCCACCAGAGAAACCTTCATTGAATTACTCTATGGACATCATTCAATCTTATCACTCACCATATTCACCAAACAACCTTCTATGTAATTCTTTAGACTGCATACAACATTAACTATGGCCATACCATTTAGCTATAGATATGTTTTAACCTTAAATGCCCTTGGAAGCTGAACGTGGATTGGTCTAGTACATAGTTACAGAACTCCAGGACTCTCCAGTCATCTGGGGCAGTGTGGAGCAATGTGGAATAGTGGAAGGCTCTCTAGACTGAGCATCAGAATCCCTGGGTTCCAGCCCTACCTCTAACCAACTCATCATAAAACTTTGGGCAATTTTCTCACCTATATAGGCCTTGGTTGGAATAGATCAGAACTTCTTAACTTTAGCTCATGGACCCCCTGGAATTATAAGGGGCACTTTTCCAGGGCATTTTCTTGGCAGAATAGTGTAATATGAGGGGAGAATGGAAAGGAATCTAGAATGGCTTGGCTTGATTCACATTGAAAATGGCAAAGTGTTACGGTAGAAGAAGACAGGATAGACATGACTGTAGTATGGTGGGGAGTAAGAAAAATAAATCAGTGCAAGTTGGGTTGATGGATGGAGAGTTTGGAGTGGGGGCAGAACTTTGAGAGAGGAAGGAGATTTTGGTGAGTTGCCATCTGTATGAAATAAAGAGAAAAGGAAAGATGGAGAAAGAAGATTCTGAAATTTTTTCCTGAATAAAATGAATGAAATCTCCTTTAATATTTGGTGGGAAATTTCAGTACAGAATTAAATTGATTTCTAAAATTTTTGTTGATGCTAAGTTTTTGTTTCTTTGAGATTTTATGTTAATTCTGAATGAAGATATGTGTATCAACAGGGTTCTTGCTTGCAGGTAACAGATTCTCACTCTCACAGATTAAGCAGAAAAGGAGTATAATAAAAGGATTTGGTGTAACTCACAAAAGTGCTGGGAGGATTAGTGAATCAGGTGTGGGCTAAACTTCCAGAAACAATGTCCAGAATTGTGCTATAGTACAGCTCTGACGAGAAACCATTGCTACTTTTTCCCTACTGAGCACTAGAGGAAATCTCAGTTGTCACACCACTGATACCACTTCTCAACTTGCAGATAATCCCATCTGCAAAAGCTGGTTGCCTCTGCCTCCAGATGCACTAAAAAAAAATGGACTCCATGCAGTATATCCTTTCTCTAAGGTCTGAATGGAAATCTTATACAAGTAGGTCTGATTGATGAAGCCTGGGATTCATATCTATGCCTTAGCTACAAAGAAGTAGAGAAAGATGAGTTTTCTACATTCTTCCTTGCAAAAGCAGGGCTCATAAGGCTGGATATTCCCCAAACATAGCTTCCAGGAAGCCCCACAAATGCTAAGAACTACTAGACTATTTGCTCTCCGAAGTCCCCTGTGTACAGTGATAAACTGGGCAGATAGACTCGATGCTTGCATTAGGCCCATGGATTGTGAGGGACTTTTACAGCTGTGTCTGGGGTGAGAGGGCACAGAATAAAGGCAATTTTGTGACCTACCACAACAGAAGAAAGAACAACTTCTTTCCTCAGTGCAGCCACTGACCTCCAAGCTTAGAACTGAGATAAATTCTTAGAGGAAAGAGCTGGGAGGTGGGGAGAAGGCAGAAGGGAAGACGACCCCAAGGGACAGGGACTCCATGGGCTTGCAGCCTCTGCATAGAACTAAGTCTTCACTATGAGAGCTGCCTCCTGGCCACCTTGAGGCTCACTTCCCCAAGTGCCTTCGACACCTATGAAAGTCCCTAGAACTACAGAAATTGTTTTCTCCATGGTACTGATGCAGCCACCTGCTATTCTTTGGCATGTTTATCCCCACCACTGAAAGAAAAAAAAAAAAGGTACCTTCCTCAATTTTTTCACCAACTCTTCTCATCCCACCCTGTGTGCCTGAGAATCTTATTTTTGCTTCCCAAAACCCACTCCCCCACTACTCTTCCCCAAATTGCCAACATTCAAAGCATTTTTCAAAGGGAAACTCATAAAAACTTTTCTGATGACCCCAATCAGAATTACCAAACCTCCTTCTATGCTATTTTATTAATTTTTTTAACTGCTGATTAAATGGTCTAGCACCATAGTGCCTTAGCTCTTTCTGCTGTAATCCATTTGTCCCATCCTAGATTTTTATTCCAGAGCCCATTTATTATTGTTGCAATACAGAGCCATAAATTATTGTTGCAATTCATTAAACTAGAGTCAAAGTTTGAACTTCATAAAGGATAGTTAAAAGAAGGTGACATAGATTTTAATGTCCATTCCATACAAAGAAGTTCTGAATTCTGTTTTGAAAAAGGTCAGCATTTTGGGAGTTACTGAAGAGCTTCTTAATGTGACTCTTTTGGGAGATTCAGAATTTATTTGGATTTATAAGTGTTTGGTGTGTTTGTGCAGAAAAAAAAAAAAGTCATACCTAAGGTCATTATCTTTGGACCCTGTCGGGATTGAATCTTGTCCCTTACAAAAGGCAGGTTTAGGTCCCATGCCCTGGTCCTGTGGTGTGTGAACTCATTTGTAAGTAGGACCTTTGAAGACATCCTTAGTTAGTGTACCCAAACTGAATGAGGGTGGGCCTTAATCCAATATGGCTAAACTCCTTATAAGCAAAGGAAATTGGACACTGAAAAAGAAGCCACAGGAGAAGCAAGAAGTGTGAAGTCAACGGAACCCAGAAGAGAAAGAAGATGCCACTATGTGCACTGCCATGTGATGGGAAAGCCAAGAAACCCTAAAGACTGCCAGCCAGCAGAAGATACCTGCCCCGGGAGGAAGCAAGCCTTCTGGCCCTCTGAAACTGTGATCCAATAAATTCCTGTTGTTAAACCAATCCATTGTATGGTATTTGTTTTAGCAGCTGAGAAACTAAAACAGGCCCTATCTAAGTAATAAATGTGAGGGAGGGCAGAGATCAGGCTTTCATACCTGCAGCCTGCACCCAGGTGCACAATTTCACCCCATCCTGCCCTGTCTCCACTCCCTGAATGTCCCCCGGTGCTCAGGCTTCTCTAACTTCCCTTATCAAACCTACTCTTTGGAAAGGACCTGAACAAGCCATGTACGCTGAGGTTTAAATAATTACAGTGCTGAAAGTGTTTCACTTCCCCTTATGCAAGGGTTAAGGGGCAGAGAGCCCTAGCACCTCTGTCCCTGCTCTCTTAGAGGTAGGAATTATTTTTAGACAGAGACAGATCCAAAGTTGGTCAGCTGGACAGCTACCTAGGGGAACAGGGTATAGAATATGAACGTGATAAATTTAAAGGATGGTGCTTGTTATCTCAGGTTTCCATACCCAGCATCGTACATAACTGTGAAACGTAAGTTGGTCCTCTTTCACTGAAGTTTGACAGAGCCTAAGGGAAGAAAATTTTAAAACAGCCCTTCTTGGGCTAACATGACTGCTAAGAATTTTGAGAGGAGAATTCACAATTAGGTGAAATTTAGTTGTTAGCCGAAATCCTGAAATGAACTGAAATGTACTATCGATGGGATTGAACAATTTATTTTTATTACATATATATGTTAAATCATTCAACGTGCTTCCCAGGAAGTACTCCAGATAAATTTTTTTAAAAAAAGTCTGAGAATAGATCTTCAGAAAAGTGAATAAAATCTTGCCAAAGGTTTTGAGATTGTTGATTCTGTTTCAGTTGATATGTATTGATCAGTAAATTCATTTGTATTTATGTATGATTTTTACTAGGGAAAAATCAGTTTATTCCTATCTCCCATTAACAAATGTTGACCAAGAATTTTTAAAATATCAGGTGCTAAATCTGTATGTCCAGCTGGAATCTCAACACACCTTCAACCCATATAATCCACAACTGTGGGCCAGGACAGTTCACATAGGCAAGCTGCAAAATGCCATCTCAGGCATGGCTGCAGAACTCAACTGTGTCCTGTAATGCCCTCCTGCAGTCTGTGGGCCTGCCTTTTCTAATATCCGTGACCCACTCTCCTTCCCACCAGTGACTGTGCTGTGACCTAGTCATTCTTGCCCCATAGCACCTCTAATAGCCTGTCATCACTTGCTTGTACACATCTATCTACTTTTGCTATTCTACAAGCTCCTTGAGGTCAGAGACTATTATTTTTCTTTATACTCCCCAAGGACTTGCACATTGCCACAAACATAGTAGACACTAAATACATGTCTATTAAATTAAAAATAAGTAAATGAATTAATTACACAGCCTTGACCCTTTGCCTGCCTACACTTGTAGATCCTGCCAAATCCACCTACATATTAGCACTTCCAGTTCTGCCTCTAACTACGTGTTCTGCCTTGCCTTGTTGCTATCTACACTGTGGATAAGCATAAAGGGTTCAACCAAAGGAAGTGGTGGAATTTCAGTCATGGTCTCAAAAGTGGAAATGACTTGGAAGGGTATGGGAAAGAGGGAAAGCAAAATAAAGTGGTGAAAACCTTCCAAGGTTTTCCAAATGTCCTTAGTATACCCTCTTGGTACATATTGCTTCCTCTGCCTTGAATGCATTTTCCATATTTCCTCACACTCCGCAAAACAAACAAACAAACAAAAACCCTGAACAAACAAAAAACCACTTACCATCTTTCAAAGCTTTTATCAAAGAACAACTCTTTCACAAAAACTTCCCTGATGACCCCAGTCAAATTAACGACTAGCCTCAGCAGTCGTAGTATCTTTTTGAACCTTTGATTCTAGCACTTGCTAGCACTTACCCCAGGACCTCAGTTATTTATACCCACGTCTCAGCTCCACAGCTAGATTGCAGCTTCCCTGAAAAGAAGTCTTTTTATTCCCTAAGTACCTAGCACAGTTGGTGCTCAATAAATATGTATTTCATTGAATTGAATGATTGCAAAGCCTTCCAGAGTGACTGCTTTGAAGGATAACCCTTGATTGATCATGAAGTTATGTAGCATTTGTCTAAAACCACCCTCATTTCTGTATATTATGAAAGCTACTACCACACTGCTGACGTATTGATGCAGTTCTGGCTCCCATGTTATCCCATGCCTATTTCAAAGTGTCTTAAGTATTTTAATGATTTTGCATTTTGAATTAGATTTACAGAGAAATGAAATGACTTCCTGGCTCTGAGCTTTAGAAGCTCTGCCTAGATTACACAACATCCTCTCACAACAACTACAGCCATCCAACAGTAATAATAATGCCCTCCACTTCAATTGCACCTTTTCCCTTAGGCTTTCAGGGAGTTCTATAAACAGTAATTAATGCAGTTTAGACGTTAAACTCAACTGTTTACCCTGGCTCTCAATTAATTAGTTAATTGCCAAGCTAGGAAGACATGGTTTGCATATAATTTTATCAGCACGCACATACGGTGACTCATATTTGCAGATCTGCTCTTTTGTTAAATGCAAGGTACACACATGCTGTGGCAACAGAAACAATATAAAAACAAATAAAGCTTCGCAGGGGCCTCTGGAGGCAGGTGTTGTTTATTATAACCTTCCCATTTTACAGTGGGCGGAATGAATCACCAAAAGCCTAAACAGATTTTCCAAGGTGTGAGGAGACCTCTCTCTAACTTGTTTAAAGACTGTTCTGTTTGTTCAAATGTGTTTGAAAGTGTTCAGAGGAAAGGGTTTGTCCCCTTAAAACAATCTGTGTTAACAGAAAACTAAGTTGTAGAAACCCGTAGGGCTTTACACCGTTCATGGAACACTGATAAAGGAGTGCAGAAAGGAGGGAGCTGCTGAGAGGGTTGTCGCTGTCACTGTGTCCGAGCTCAGATGGTTCAGTCTCGTGGAAACTCATTCTTGACTCCACGTTCTGAGGATGCTTGGGTTGGAGAGGGAGAGAACTGTGAGGGAAGCCTTTCTGCTCTGCCCTTGACAATGCAAACCAAGAGTGCCTGGTGGGCTCCAGAACTAATTAGGGGGGCAAGTGGGAAAATCTCTACCTGCAGGAGTCTTTGGAAGCAGGATTGTGCTAAGTGCAGTAAGCACAGTGCAGAAGGCTCTGGGCAGATTAACAATGGAGAAGTGGGAGTGAAAATAAGGGGTGACTGATACAGGATGAATTTAAAGCTTAGCTTACATTTAGGTATTTGTACTTCACTCACAGGGCTAGGTACTATATAAAGATTATTTGTATATATTTCATATTAAGAGTTTTAATGATAATCAGTCTGAAAACAATATATATATATATATAAAGAGGAAGCTACAAATGCCCTCATATCTTACTGACTTCTCAGTTCTTGCCTCTAGTTCTTGACAGCCTTTTGACCACATTCCTCCTTCAATTTTATTTTATTTTGTTTCATTCTTTTAACCAAGCAGAGACTTTCCCAATTCCTTATTCTTTTGGATATTTTTGAACCAATGGTGGACATCACTCCTCAGCCCACACATATTAAAATCTCATGATACTAATATCTAACGTGCATCGGGGCATACTGAGTGTTCCACCCTTATCCAGGGGGTTTGGATAAAATTGCCACCGGGACTGTGCTATAAAAATCATGATCCCTATTAGGGACGTCTTCCATGTGGACCCTGAGTCACCAGCCAATGCTTTTTGGAGATGATTGCTGATTATTCAATCAGCTTTGACTCCACCTAGGAGAATTCATTTGGCCCATATTTCACCATTTTTAGCCATACAAACATTAAAAGAGACTTTAGTTGGCATGACATATCTTGGTAAATTCGAGTTGTCTTCAGTAATCAACATATTATTTTATAAATGTCGACAAACCATCTGTCTAATAAATGGTTGTATCATTTTTCCAAGATATTTTCATAGCTTGGGCAAGCTTGGCTGTGCTTCAGCATGAAACCTCAGAGGCCTGAGTAGATAGAATACTGGGGAAGACAGGACCAGGATACAGCTGTGATGGAAGGGTCAACTCAGCCATGGGACTGGCTTTTGGGTTGATAGACAGAGTCTAATATATAGTGCCTCAAGTGGCACGGAGCTGGTGCCGACCTGTAAGGCAGTTCAAGTGGATGAAGCACAGCAAAGCAAGCTGGAAAAGCATGGTTTTCAATTTCAGGTAGAGAGCATACTTAGAGTTCTGAGCGATCAGTCCACTGAAAGCAGGATTTCAGCCATTGGCTGTGGGTTCAGGAAACAGAGTTAAGCCTCCTGTGAGAGGAGGCTGGCAAGGATTAGGGAAACTATCAGAGTCTCAAGCCAACAGGTTATGTAGGGTAGGGCAGGATTCCAGTCCCATAAGGAAACTGGAGGTAGCAATGAAGAGACCAAAGCATAAACCAGGTAAACAGGATTAACAAGTCAGAAGTTTGGGTAAAGTTGCAACTTAGCGGGCACACATGTCCCCAAGGCTCACCTTTTGTGCCCTAGAAGCCAGGTCCCTGGATCATGACAGCATCTCTGATTTCAAGCCACTAACTTCTAATGTCCTGGTCAGAGTTGGTGAGGAATGATGATGGCTGGGTTTGGGGGGGTGGGGGTGGGGTTGACCTGGGAGTGAGGGGCAGGTCAAATCTGTGCTACGGCTGAGCAGGGCTGGAGAAGTGGAAGCCACAGGGATTCGTACCAAGTCTACTATATTCTCTGCCCTCTCACCTCCTTGAAACCAAAACAAAAGTTACCTTGCACAAATCTGATTCTAGGTTGTGTATTTCCTTAATGGCTATTGGTTAAAGATAACAATTAGTGTTTACTTAAAATTATATTATGATCTTAATGGAGTGTTATATTTTTCTAGAGAAAGTAATAGGGGTTGAATTGTGGACTGTTACTGCTTATCCCAATGAACTACGTGTGAAGAAAGCTTGTTTGCTAGATATATATATCCATTAACAGCAGTCCCCACTGGCTGTTCAGCTGGTGGCAGTTAACGTTATTGCAGACCTACTGTGAAATTGCTGGCTTCTTTAGAACTGGACTTCAACATTAAATCTATTTAGAGACAGCATGTCCTTTCTCCATCCTTTCTATCTCAGTTTTCCTTTATATTTTCCTTTCTCCCTTCCATTTTTCCCCCTTTTTCTTCCTTCCTTCCTCCATGCCTTCCTTTCTTCTTTTTTGCCTTTCATTCTTTCAGTGCCTCCCATATGCCAGGCACTGTCTGGCAGACAGGGATGCCTGTCTCAGTCTGGGGTATCAGTGAAGGCTTCCAAGGAGAGCTGAGCCCTTGGGGGTAGTAGGATTTGGCTGTGTGGAGAAGGGTGATCTAGGTAAAGGGCATCGTAAATGTGAAAGCCTCGCCGCGTGGGCAAGACCTGGTACAAAACACAGGCAAAGGAACCACCCCTGAGTGCCCAGCTGGTGGAGGGTGGTGCAGACAGTTTTAAACCAGCCCTGCCTGGGGCCTCCTCTGCTCCTCTGTAGTCTCTGAGACTTAGCCTTTTTGATGAATAAAACCTTTCTAATGTCACATTTATTCATAAAAAGACATAAAGCCTCCACAATGGAGAGTAACTTCTCTTACATTTCACATTTTCCTTATTTAAACAGACAGCTCTCTGGAAGTACTTGGCATGCTCTCTTGACTTTGTATATGACTAGGACATAGTGAGACAGCAGCAACCTTGCCACATCATGCTTCTTAGGATTTAGGCAACTGGGGTCCATCCTTTTTAGTTTGATGTATGGATACTACATGTCAGGGAAGGACAAGCATGACCTTAAAGAAGCAAACGTTGCTCCTAGATGTTAGGAGTGCTTGGAGAGACGAGAAAACTTTGGCCCTCATGGGCAGAGTTCTGTATCTCAACATGCCCTAAAGAGAAAACAAGAACACAGAGATGATTGCTGAAAATAAAAATCAAAGTTTTCATCTTTTTGTCTCTCTTGATAATGACCCAACTCTATAATTGTGTATGAGATGTTTTGTTAACAGGAAGATTTTGAATTGGGAGGGAATTGAAGATAACGTTATAATGTGGACAAAGATGCCAGCTATAAAATCTTTATCAAATCTTCCTTCTTTCAGGTGGACTTGAGCTGTTACATTTCTATCTGACTCTGCAAGAAAACAAAACTTCAGGTTCTTCTAGTGTCTGTTAAGTTACCCCCAAGTCATAACAAAGGTCATAATCGCCTAACAGGAGGGAGAAATCTGGTAAAGTACTGTCAAGTTTTTGGAGCAAGGGCTGGATTGGGAGAGCTGTAGGAGATAGAGCCAGAGACATGGTAAAGGGCCAGACCTCCAAAAAGGGCTCTGAAAAAAATTTACTTTTTTTCCTCCCTTTAGTGTCATCACAATTTCATACTGCTGGTTAAAAAATTGGAATATGGGGTGGTGTGAAGAAGTTCATTCCCGGGATAACATTCCAGGGACAAAGATCAAAAAGAAGTTGCTAAATTAATTAATTATAATTTCCTCAGCACTATAGATCCAGTGGTTTTGCATAACATTTCTTCACATATTATTCTTACTTGCTTCTCAAAAAACTTAGGTTTGAGTTTATCAGTGCAATATTTTATTTGAGGACTAAGGAGGTTTTAGGAACAACTACTCCAGCATTGGTCACTGTTGCATGATCAATTTTTAGAGAAATATGAAAACAACAATGCAAGGTAATGCATTTAATGACTTTTAAACATCATTCTTTGGGTATCATTTTTTCATGCTAATTATGATTCTGTATTGTAAGGTCATTGCAAAAGTCAGGATTGCCAAGAACAGATTTCTGATTCTAGGTAATAATCATAAGTGGAATAAGACAAGGCTATGTTCCAGCTACTCTTCTATTTCACTTCCTCTTTAATAAAATGAAATTACTCTCAGATGAGCTAGACACATACCCTCTGCCACAGAGAAATGGGAAGCAATATCCTCCTATATGCTCATGATAACAAAAGTAATTTCAAATTATATTAGATTCTGATAACTAACTTTGTCATAAAGAAGGCTTGGAACTAACCATTCTAAAAAAAAAAAAAAAAAAATCATTATTCAGGAGAAGTTTTCCAGAATTCTGTTAGCTTTAATCAAATAACTGCCTGCAGTTGTTATTTGTTCAGTTACCTGGTGCTGCATTTTGTAGCTAATCCATGCTGACAGATTCACGGGGAAGCTATTTTGCTCAACAGACATTGCACAGAGGCATTTTAAAGGTTTTCCTATAACCTTGGTGGGGACAGATTAGTAAAACCTCCTTTGAACATTTTCCAAGTCAATGTCATCTGAGCCCTGCTCTATGCTATAGAACTTCAGCGACACAATCAAGCTCTTGTTCATTTGCTGAAGCAGACCCAAGACTGCTTCCTGAGGAAAATTCTGGTTTTACCTGCAGAAAGAAAGGGTAAAAGCATATGAGGCAGAAAACCAGCAGCCCAGTGTAGACAATGTATATAACAGGGTTGACAGGAAGTTTAGAGAAGTTAGAATTTTATGATACATGTCTCAGAGGAAGAGATTAGTATTCTCTACTAGGAATAACACCTACGATGTTAATCAGTCCCAGGTGGTAAGTAAATTCATATTGTAGATGAGACCCCCTGGGGACAGTACTGGCTTCAGAATTTGCAGGGTCTGGTGCAAAATGAAAATGCATGGCCCCTTGTTCAAAAACTAAGAATTTCAAGATGGTGACAGCAAAGCATGATCCAAGTATAGAGCCCTTCTGAGCACTGGACCCTGTGCAACTGGACTGGTCACATGTTCATGAAGCCTGCTTTGCCTGGGGGAGTAGACAGAGTGGAAACAAGTGATTATTATGGAATTCTAGAGGAAACTGATCACTAAAGGTAACATTGAAGAGAAGTCAGCAAAGAAAAAGAGAGGTCAGAGAGGTAGAAGAGACAAGGGAAAATTGTATCACAGAAGCCAAGGGGAGACATTCTTCTAAAATGGAAACACATGGACCTTCTTATACCTCCTGGTACTTCCAGTACAAGGGCAGAGAAGAGGCATCCAATGCACGCAAGATCTGTCAAATGTTACTAAACGCCAGCAATACAAGGACTTGAACATGTCCATAACTAAGACATGGTGAAAAACTTCATTAATGAAAATAGAATGGGTAGAGGCCAGATTGTTTTGTTTGAGAATGTGCAGAGAAGTAAAATAGTAGAGACAGCTCCAAAGATATTTCTGATGAGCTTAATGAGAAAGGATAGAAAATAGGGCAGTATCTGAAGGGAGATATTGGGTTGAGGGAGAATTGTTGTAATTGTTTTGGTGTATTTTGTTTGTTTTTAAGATAGGAGAGACTTAAGCATGTTAACATGAAGAAGAAAAGGAGTCAGTAAAAGGAAGTGAAAAGGTGGAGAGAGAGGAGAAAGGAAAGACGAGAGAAGACAAAGACAAAAAAAAATTGGAGGAGAAAATTCCTGAGGGATTGGAAGACATAGGATTCTGAGCTCTGGGGAAGTAATTCATCTTGGAAAGAAAGGAGGGCATATATTCAAATGTGAGAGATGAAGAAAATAGGGGTGAATGGTGAAAGTAGATGCATTTTTTTGAATGGGGTTAAATTTTTAGGGAAGACATTTGGAGATGGAAGTTGAAGTATTTCATGCCTCTGTCCTTCATTTGCTGTATGAAGTAGGAGACAAGGTCATTTGCTAAGAATAAATATTGAAATTCTTGCCTAGTAATAAAAAAAAATTACTTTGATTTATATATGGTGCCCTTCCTCCAGAGACTTCAAATTCCCTTAGCAACTGCTACTCTAGAGTAACCTATTCTGGTAATTTGATAGACCCTTTCAATGTGGTATTAATTTCTTTTCCAACTAATTATTTCTTCATATCAAAGAAAAATTAGGAAACTTGCAACATTTCTACAAAGACTTAACCACAGTCAGAAATAGATTTTTCTTTATATAATATTTTATAGGGCAGTCATTTCAAAACACATAGTACTCAAAATCAGAACATGAAGTCTGAAAATACAATAATATTAGTGTAAGCCCCTTGAATGCGAGTTTCCCTAGGAAAGAATACTCTGTTTGAAATACAGCACTGGGTGGGGATAACTCTGTTAACTTTACTCCCATGTTGCAGTTGTTTCAGCTTCTTTTCTTGCAGAAGAATTATATCTTAGTTCAAATGGCAGTTTGTCTGCTGTGATTTAATGTACACAACAACCAGGTAAAAATCCCAACCTAAAATGCTATTCCTATCAGGATTTCACATTGAGTCATTATTATTCTTATTACTACTATCTGGTTGATATAACATATTTCATAAAGCTCAGACACTGTTGCAAGTTACCAACATATTGAACACTCATTCCCAATCCCTTACGCTACTTTATAGAGTTATCATCTGTTAAACTCTATATAATTTACTGATATATTTGTTAGATTTATTGTCCCCCCTCACCCACTAGAATGTAAGCTCCATGCAGGAAGGGATTAGTGTCTGTATCTTCAATATCTAGAACCATGTCCAGTGCATAGTTAAGTACTCAGTGAGTATTTGTTGAATGAATAAATGAAAATGCATGTTGAATATTTTCTATTTCATTATGTAACATTAGCTCTCATATAGATATATGGGATAATTTTCCATTCTGATCCTAATTCTCTTTGCTTAAATGTATGATGGCCAGTGTTTTTCTAACCTTTGTGTTTAAGTCTAGGCTAAGAGATAGTTAACCATATCTGATTTGCCCCACTTCCAAATTGAGGAAAAGAAATATGCCTAAGCGGAAAATCTAGAAGACAACAAAAAAGGCAATGTCATATGGTTCAACTTGGAACAGTACTAGGTATTTTATATTTAACTCATTTATTTCTCTAAGTAACTTTATGGTGTAATTATTATTATTTTTATCTTACAGAAGTAGAAACTGAATTTCTAAGAGGTTAAGTTACCCAAAGTCAAAAAGCTAGGAAGTGAAAAGCTTAGTTTGAGCATATATCTTATTCTTTACTAGAACTCTTCCCAAAATTGAGAATTATTCACTGAGGTGGTTTTGTATTGAGAAAGAAAGAAAGAAAACAAAATAAGATTTTTTTTTTTCCTTTAAAAAAATGGGGGCTGGGGCATATGGCTGCAGTTTTCATCAGTAATTCTAACATGGAAAACAATCTATTTCCAATTTGGGAAAGCATCTAGCTCTCTTAGAGAACTGATATCTTAATTTGGGTCTGGGAAACCATGTAAATATAATTAAAAAATTATGAGCAATTGAGAAATAATTTCTAGATATAACAAATTTTGAAGCAACCTTCCATTTCCTCTTCAGTATGACTAAGGTCACTCTTCTTTGTTCAGAGCTAACTTCCAAATTTTATTATCCCTTTCATTCTACCTTCCTGATAAGGATTCACACAGTTCCGTCTCCTATAGTCTCTGAGGAGGTGGAGGACATGAGTGGGTAGCTACATTATAAGTCCTTGAATACTCTCTTACCCTTTTCTCTTTCTCTTTTTATTTGGAACGGGTGCTGCTTTATTTATAAACCACAAAAACATCTGGCCAATTTACTTAATATCCAGATGATTTGGTCTAATTCACATTGCTCTGTGTGTGTGTGTGTTTGTGTGTTTACTGAATCTTTTTACTTTATGGGTAAATATAGCCTATGTGAAAGTGAGTGATGGTTGCCAGCTGATGGAAAATGGAATTAACTGGTAATCAGCAAACATCTGCTTCTCATTTCTCTATTGTTTCTTGACATGACTCAATTAAAAATAATGTGCTGATTCTTGGAAGAGATTCCTAGAGAAGTAAAAATCACTTGACACACTTTTCCTTATCGGTCTCCCAACCATAAAGAAGCTAGACATTACCAGAGGCAAACGCAGGGTCCACATCAGGAAAATGACCTGAATAGGTTCACATATTGCACAGTGAGGATCAAATTAGGGTAAGAATTCAGATCCAAAATCCTCAGGACCATTCATTATACCATCCCTACCATTCATTTTACCTTTCCAACTTATCACAGCACATCCATGATATACTTCATTAGTTACCTTTGGTAGCTTTGGTAGCCTTCGGGAGCCATATACAGCAAATGCCTCTCAGTTCTCTTCAACTGTAGATAGAAGCATCAGTCTGGCCTTCAAAAGCCATGTTATAACACTACCCCTACATTCCACAGTGATTTTAGTCCTTGACCACATAGCCCTGGCCCAGCCAGACAATACAGTAGCTAGATTGGTAGTAGAGAGATCTAAACCAAATCACACTTCATGCCCCTTCATACATAGGAATCAAAATCAATAGGTGATTACTAGATTGAAATATGTGTGACTACTGCCACTGAGCTCAACATAATTGATTTCTGGTTAAGGGGTCAGAAGTCAAAATTTATTTCCTTTCAGTAAAAATGTTATAACTGGAGTGATTGTGAAAACCTTGTGGATCATGCTCCCTTTATCCAGTGTATGGATGGATGAGTAGAAAAATGGGGACAAAAACTGAGTGAAAAATAGGGTGGGTTGGGGCAGATGATTTGGGTTTTCTTTTTTTACTTTTATTTTTTATTCTTATTCTTTCTGGTGTAAGGAAAATGTTCAAAAATGTATTGGGGTGATGAATGCATAACTATATGATGGTACTATGAACAGTTGATTGTACACCATGGATGACTGCATGATCTCAATAAAACTGAATGTAATTTAAAAAATGTTATAGCTGAAGTTCTATACTTAGAGACCCATTTAATAGAGCAAAAACACCAAACAACCACAAAAATTCATAAAGAGAAAATACAAATATATGATTTTATAACTATGTATTAATAATATAAAATAAATCACTTTTTTATCTATTTGACCATTGTTTCTATTTCCTATCTAAATCTGTTCATATTTGACCATTTTTGAACTACAAAACAGCAATTTTATATGGGTCAACCCAACATTTATTTATTTGTTCTTTTTTATATATAAATATACCATAGAAGCAGCAGAGTGCAAAAATCACACATTTGTAGCTTGAAATATCACCATTTTAATATGCCTGGGCAACCACCACCTGGTTCAAGAGATAGAATATTACCAGCCCCTCAGAAAATGAGTCCCTGGTTCCAGTGTACATGGTATATTCTACTGCTTATTCAGTTATTTTTTTCTTAAGAATGTTTTATAGCTTCTTTGCAAGCATCTTGCATATCTTTTTAATATTTATTACTAAGCATTGATGGTTTTTAATGCCAATGTAAATGGCATCACTTTATGAATTCCATTTTCTGCTTATTGCTGGTGTAAGAAAAACTATTTTATATTGAATTTAGCATCTGTGATAAATTCATTTATTAATTCCAGTACATTATCTGTAGATCTTTTTGTATTTTCTATATAACAATCTCATCACCTGTGAATAAGGAGTTTTGTTTTTCCTTTCTTGTCCATATGTCTTTTCTTTTCCTTGTGTTATTTCATCGGCTAAAACCTTCAGGAAAATGTTGACCGGGAGTGATAATAGTGGGCATCTTTGTCTTCCTTGATCTCTGGGGGAAAGCTTTCAACATTTCATCGTTAAGTTTGTTCTAGGCCTTTTCTAGATATTCCTTATCATGTAAAAAATTTCCCTTCTGTCCTTTGTTTACTAACATCATAAATGGATACCAAATTTTATCAAATGCTTCTGCACTAGTGAGATATCATTTGTTTTTCTTCTTTATTCTGTTTGTGATGAAGTTCCTGCATTTATTTTTCAATCATTATGCCAACCTTGCATTTCTGGAATAATCCTAACTTTATCATGATGTACAAATATTTTTTTATATTACCACAGTTATTTGCTAATATTTTGTTTAAAACCTTCACATTTATTTCTTGTGAGAGAGTGGCCTATAACTTTCCTTCCTAGTACTTTCTCTGTTACTATTTTGGTATCATGGCTAGAATGACTTCATTAAAAGAGCTGGAAATGTCCCCTCTCTTTCTATTCTTTGGAAAGGTTTCTGTGTTATAGTTATTACTTCTATTAATATTTGGAAGAAATCACTAGTGAAATCATATGGGTCTCCATTTTTTCTGTTGAGAAACCAGTCGACAGTCTTACTGTTATTCTTTTGAAAGAAATATGTCTCTTTTCCCCCTCAGCTACATTAAGATGTTTTCTCTGTATTAATTTTCAGGTTTTTATAGTGTACTTGGACATGATTTTCTTTACAATTATCTTGCTTAGTTTTTATAGCACTTCCTGAGTACATGGTTTGATTAATTTTTTTTAACAGTTTTGGAAAATTCTCAGCCATTATCTCTTAAAATATTATATCTGTTCCATTTTCTCTCGCTTCTGCCTTATGGACTCTAATGGCATAAGTATTAGAAATTTTTACTGTGTCAGATGTTTCCTATATTCTTTTCTGAAATGTTCACTCTTTTGTCTCTCCCTGCTTTAGTATGAATATTTTCTTCTAATCCAACTTTCCTTCCAAGCCTTCTCTCTTCAGTTTGTGTCTAATCTGCTGTTAAATCTACCCTCTGAGTTCCAGTTTCAGTTATTTTACGTTTCTTTTCCAGGATTTCCATTAGCTTCTTCCTTTGTTATATAGTTTCTTGTTCTCTGCTGAGATTTTCCATTTTGTCTTTTAGTTCCTCAATCATTTTAGTCATTGTAATTTTGAAATTCAGGTTTGATAACTCCTTTATGTGGATCCTTTACAGATCTATTTCTTTCTTTCTAAAAATTTTAATAATAAATTTTATATTCAAATAAGTTTTAGGTTTACAAAATAATTGCACAGAAATTACAGAGTTCACATATAATATCCCTACCTCTGCACACACATATAATCCCCCTATTAACATCTTTAATTAGTGTGGTGCATTTATTACAATGGAGGAACCAATACTAATACATTATTCATTACTGAAGTCCATAGTTTACATTAGTGTTAACTCTGTGTCCTGCAGTTCTATAGTTCTGATAAATGCATGATGTCATGTTATCCACCATCATGACAGCACACAGAATAGTGTCACTGCCCTACAAATGCCCTGTGTTCCACCTATTCATCCCTCTTTCCTCCCAACCTAAAACCATGGCAACTACAGAGACAATTTTTTACCACTTCTATAGTTTTGTCTTTTCTGGGATATCATGTAGTTGGAATCATACAGTAGGTAACTTTTTTACACTGGCTTCTTTCACTTAGCAAATGTACAGATTAATGATTACTAAAAGGCAAACGCCCTGTAACTACCACACCAGTCAAGAAATTGAACTTTGCCAATTACTCCTGAAGCCCTTTCATGTATTCCTTACCAATTGCTACTGGCTCCTTTCCGCCCAGGAAACACACACACACACACAGACACACACACACACACACACAATCAATCCTAACTTTTATAGAAATCCATTTCTTTACATTTCTTTATAGTTTTTTCACCTGTTACACTTGTTATCAATCTATAACAAATTATCCAAAACTTAATGGCTTAAAAACAACTATTTTATTCTGTTCACAATTGTGTATATCAGAAATTTGGAAAAACCCTTCAGTGCAGTTCTATGGGATGTCTCATGCAGATGAAGTCAGATATCACCTAGAGCTGCAGTCATCTTTAAGACTACTGGGATGAACAAGAGAACATACTTCAAAGAACTGAAAACAGGGACTCAAAACAGATACTTGTATGCCAGTGTTTGTAGCGGCTTCATTCATAATAGCCCAAAGAGGGAAACAGCCCATGTCTATCAACAGATAAATGAATAAATGTAATGTAGTATATACATACAATGGAAAATTAATCAACCATAAAAGGAAATGAAGTTTTGCTACATGCCATGACATGGATGAACATTGAAAACACTATGCTAAGTGAAAGAAATCAATCACAAAGTGCCACATACTATAGGATTCCATTTATATAAAATGTCCAGAAAAGGCAAATTTTTAGAGACAATGGATGCCAGGGATTAGAGGGCAGTGGAAATGAGGAGTGACTGCTTAAGGGTAATAGGGTTTCTTTTTAGGGTGATGGAAATATTCTAAAATTGGGTGCTGGTGATGGCTGCACAATTCTGTGAATATACTAACAATCACTGAATGATACACACCTTCAAAGGATGAATATATGGTCTGTTTATTATATTTATATAAAGCTATTGTTTTTTAAAAAAATATCACTAAGGTCAATGCAGATTCAAGAGAAGGAAATGTAGACCCTGACCAATAGGAAGCGTAAAAAAGGATTTGCAGATATATTATGGTCAGCCAAATATGCATCTCTTGTCACCATAGTTTAGCCTTGCCCATTAAAAAAACTTGTTTGGTCATTTGTGTCTTTGCATCTACAGACTTCCTCTCTACCAATTTATTTTGGTTACAATTGAGTTGTTGATGAACCAAGGGCATTTGACCTGTCGAGATTCCTATTGAATTATTTTTGTTAACTGGATACTGTGCTGGTTTGAATCTATTTTGTTCCCCACAAAAGCCATGTTCTTTAATGCAATCTTGTGGTGGCAGACTTATTAGTCTTTTGATTAGGGTGGGGCCTTTTGATTAGGTTGTTTCCATGGAGATGTGACCCACACACTATGGGTGAGAACTTTTGATTAGATCATTTCCATGGAGGTGTGACCCAGCCCATTTCAGGTGGGTCTCAGTTAGATCACTGGAGTTCTTTAAGAGGGCTCACAGAGAGAAGGAGCTCAGAGAAGCTGAGAGAGACATTTTGGAGAGAAGCTAAGATATGTAATCCAGAGTTTGCCCCCAGGAGAAGCTAAGAGCCGACACAAACTCAGATGCTTGGAGATGCAGGTAGAAGGACATTTGGAGATGCTAAGCTAAGAGATGAAGCCCAGAGTTTGCCCTGGAGAAGCTAAGAGAGGACTCCTGGATGCTTAGAGAGAAACACCCCAGCAGAACCAAGCAGAGAGGTGAGAGAAGCTAAGAGAGAGAAGCCCAGGGACATTTTAGAGAAAGCCATTTTGAAATGCAATCCAGGAACAAAAGACTAGCAGACGCCAGCCACATGCCTTCCCAGCTGATAGAGGTGTTCTGACGCCATTGGCCTTTCTTCAGTGAGGTATCTTCTTACTGCTGCCTTAATCTGGACACTTTTATGGTCTTAGAACTGTAGATCTGTAACCTAATAAATCCCCTTTATAAAAGCCAAAGCATTTCTGTTATTTTGCATAAAGGCAGCTTTAGCAAACTGGAACAGATACCCATGAAGCAATTCAAGATATTCTGCCAGCAATGTGACAGATAGAACCAGATGTTCACCAAGACTCGTATTCTATCCCTATGGCAAGATTATGGGTGATATTGTGTTCTTTCACTGATAGGCACATAATGCCTGGTATCTCTTTTTTGATAACAGTAGCTATTGATGCTCAAGAGTTCCTAACGGCTATACTGCTTCTTTGAAACTTCTTACCATTAACCCCTTACACTTACCTGATTTTGGAGTAGGCATAACCCAGTTTGAGGTGCTATTCTCATATTTACCTGCCATACTTTCCAGTGAATACCTATTGGCTCTTTTGGAATTCCTCTGTTCTTGGTTAGTCAGGCAACCCATTGCTTTCCTTTGCTTTTCCTTATACAGATGCTGATATCATGCATGTTTTGTAGCTATTGGTGGTTTGTCCTCAGGAGTTTGTACTTGGAGGTAAATGGGAATTACTTTTCATCAATTTTATTTTAAATATTGTCCATAGGTCTTTAGTTTTTATTTCTTTCTTTTAATGTAAGACTTTGAAGGGATTCAAAACTTGTGCAGTCACTGCCATCTACTCAGAGTCGACTTATGGGTCTATTTCTATTGTCTGGTTTTTCTTTAGTCATCAGGCAAGTCTTATCTTCTTGTGTATATTAATTGAGCATCAGATGTTGTATGTGAAAAAGATAATAAACTGTGCTCTGAATGATGCTACTTTCCTCCAGAGAGGATTTTCTTATGCTTTCATTTCTGACCTGGAGATTCATGTGGCTCTACAATCCAATTACCTATTCAATATTTCTTATTAGATATCACAAAGACACCTCAAATTCAACATGTTCAAAACTAAACCTGAAACCCAATAGCCTGGACTCTTGAAGATGATTGTATAACAATGTAGTTTACAAGGGGTGACAGTGTGATTGTGAAAACCCTGTGGATCGCACTCCCTTTACCTAGTATATGGATGGATGGGTAGAAAAATGGGGACGGAAGCTAGACGAAAAATAGGGTGGGATGGGGGGATGATTTAGGTGTTCTTTTTTATTTTTATTTTTTATTCTTTTTCTGACTCTTTCTGATATAAGAAAAATGTTCAAAGATGGATTGGGGTGATGAATGCATAACTATATGATGGCACTGTGAACAGTTGATTGTACACCACGGAAGATTGTATGGTATGTGAACATATTTCAATAAAATTGAATTTAATTAAAAAAAGAGAAAAAGAAAGAAAAAAAACTAAACCTGAAATCTTCCTTCCTGCTAAATATGGTTTTCCTCCAGTGTTCTCTATCTCAGAAAGTGTAGGCACCAATATCCACCCTGCTGTACAAGCCAGAGACCTAGATAGAGCTTGGCTCTTCTCTTTTTATTTCTTTGTATAGATTGCCTATCCTCATGCCCTATTTATTTTCCCTCCTCCATGTTTTTTAAATCCATCTACTCTTCTACATCTATATAACTACTACCAGAGTATAAACTATAGTCTAAACTACTCTCACTCACTTGGACTGTGGCTATAGCTTCACAACTAGTCTAACTACATTTTCTCTGGCTCTTTTTCACTTCATTTTCTAGCCTGCAGCAAGAAAGACCTTTTCAAAATATAAAACTGATCATGTTTTTCCACTGTCTTGCTGTCCGTTGTTCTAAAGAGCAAAAACAAAACTCTTTAACAGAAAATAACAAGATTGGAGAGGATGCAGAGAAATTAGAATTCTAATGCATTGTTAGTGGGAATGAAAAATGGTTCAGGCATTGTGGAAAGCAATTTGGCAGTTCTTCAAAAAATTAAATATAGAATTACCATTTGACCCAGCAATACCACTTCTAGGTATATACACAAAGAGAGTGAAAACAGGGCTTCAAACCAATATATTTACACCAGTGTTTATAGCAGCATTATTTACAATAGGCAAAAAAATGGAAACAACCCAGTTGTCCACCAACAAATGAATGGATAAACTGTGGTACATATACACAATGAAATATTACTCAACGATAAGGAAAATTGAGGTTATGGGATATGCTGCAACATGGAAGAATCTTGAAAACATTATGTTCAATGAAATAAGCAATACACATAAGGACAAAAATTATATGATATCATTTATAAGAGATGACTAGAAATAGCAAATTTGCAGACACGGAAAATAGATTAGTTTGCTGGGGGCAAGGAGGAGGGGGAGGGGGAAGGAGGAGAGTTTGTTGTAAAAATTCAATAAAACAAAATGAAATGAAACTGAGGTGTATATATATAGATGCATATATGTATATATATATGCATGCTTATAGAACAAATACCTGTGTGTCTTGTGTAGACAAATAAAGGCATACAAGGCCTGAATCCAGTACTTTTTCCCTAAAAAAAAACAAAAACCAGGCAGTCCATGTTGTGGTCTCCAGTTTTCAAAACACATCCCATTAGTAAGATTAATTCTGAGTTCTACCCCCAACATATATATATTTACTGATTTAAAATTATATGAATACATTAATATAATAATAGTGTATGCATTAAAAAAAAAAAACAACCTCTTTAATGTGGTCTGAGACTCTGCATGGTCAGGTCCCTGCTTACATTTCCAGTTTGGGCTTGTACTACATTCCCACTATCTTCCTCACACAAGCTACTTTGGCTTTCTTGCAAGCTTTCATGCTTGCAGGATACCTCTCACCATGTACTTCACACATGATGTGCACCCTGCCTGGAATACCCCATCCTCCCTCTAGCTTAATGAAATCCCACTCATCCACCAAATCTTAGCACAAGCATCACTTCCTCAGGGAAGCCTTCCCTGACTAGATTAAACCCCTATTAGAGGCACACTTGATAGCTTTGTGTTCCTTACCTTTATAGCACTCATCTAAGTGGCAATTTTACTTTTATTTGCCTGATCATTTGATTAATTTCAACCATTGCTACCAGATTCCATTTTTCATTAAGTCAAGAAGAGTGGGAGTATTTGCTCGCTATTGCATCTCCAGGACCTAGCATAATTATCCATCATAGAATGAATAAATGACTAAAAGACTGACTGAATGACTGAAAGAAATACTGAATGAATAAATAAATAAGTAAATAAATAGAAGAGTGCAGGGATGGCGGATATACAGGTAACAATGCATAACTCAGTTTGGCTGGGATGTAGGGAGTCCAAAGAAGGGAAGGGAAGCCAAAAGCATATGAAGAAATGCACACACACATGAGAACATGCTCACATATTCAATGAATTAATCAACAAATATTCATTAATTTATTAAATAATTCATATTTTGATTAGACTCTTACTGTACTAGATTTTGGAAATAAAAATTTGCAACATGTTCCGTCAACTAGTCTCAGGGAACATAATCTAGTACAGAAGTTTATATTTGTTTTTTTTAAAAAAAGGTAATGTCATACTACTTAGAACCTTTCTTAAGGACCAACAACACTTTAATGACTTTTGAAGAGAGGTAAATATATATATATATACCCATGCAATAAATTTACAGACTAATAAATATTTGCTTAATTGTTGAAGGAAAAAGAGAGGAATTTCAATGCTTGGCTTACATATCATTTGATACTTTGAACAACACTAATGAAGTTTAAATGCAAGAGGGAAATAGAGCACATAGTTTTTTAAAATGAAAAAAATTACTTTTTGTATAGTATGCTTTAATTTAGTTTTTTCTTTTTTTTTACAAATGCTTTTGGAATCCTCAATGGATAAAGATAAGACACTACAGGAAAGGCTACAGTATTTGTGCTAAGAATAACTGTGCCCAATAACATAATAGAAGCTAACTCACACTTGCTTAGATAAACCAAATCTTTTGAATTGGGCCAAGACTTATGTGACATATACTGGATACAGTCATTTTGAAAAGACAAAGAATAAACATTTGGGCAAAATAGAGAGGACTGCTGAGAAAAGTCCTCCTAGAGGGAGTGAATTTAGAGCAGGCTTTTGTAGAAGAGAGGCATGCTATAGGCCTAGTAGAAGAAGCAGAGCTTTCCAATTACAGTATTCATTCTATCCTACTTCCTTTGGATGACTCCACTGCCTGCATGACTTACAGCAAAGAGCAATAATCAGCAATCTCAAGCATTGCAAAATGTGCCTTCCATTTTCTTTTGTTCAATTCACAAGTCCTCACATTGGTTCTCCATGTATCTCCAACCCTTGACCCTGTACTCTAGCCTCTAAAACCCAACCCAGACACCTTCTCTATTTCTCATTTGCACACATCTCTCCAGCACTGACTGTGGGCAATCTCTTTTGGACATGATTTGGTATTTGCTCTCTGGCTTCATGCACTGTGGCTGCGGGAGCTAATGCACTCCTTTCCCTCCTACCTACAGGTCCCAAGTATGCTCTCCCAGCACCCTTTTTGAGGAGATGGATTGGAAAGTGGGTATATATGTAAACATAAGACTTTTTATAATTCTATAGCGTGGATATGGAAAGATTAACAGTATTTCAACTTCTGCTTTTTTTTTCCAAGTCTATGACATGAATACCCCTTTTCCAGGCCCTGAAATCAAAACATTTTAGCAGTTTAGTCCATTTTAAATTCAACTGTCAAGGATATGAAAACACTGAATACAAAAAGCTCAGTAGAAAAGGCTTGAGTGGTAGTGATACACTTTCTCTGTAAGTAAAAATTCACATAAAGATGACAGAACAATCTTTAAAATGAGTTAATCAACACTGTTTTCTTTTACCCTATATTTAGTTTTATTAGTCAGCTTCTTCAAGAATAAAGGATAAAGATCCATAAACCCTACCTCGTGTTATTTAATAGCCTGGATTCATCTGTTTCCTCTTCTCCATGGTTTTATGGCTCTCCCTAGGCTCATAAATTACATGGTAGTAATAGGCCCTTCCAGAAGAAAGGGACAAAACAAGATAATTGACATCTTCCCCAGTCCTACGGCACTTGGGTTCAATTATTCTTTTCTTTAACGGAATCTTCCCCAATCTCCTTGCCCCTAAAATAAATCATATAGTATATGCATTTCCAATTAGCTATTGGGAGGTCAGTTTATCAAGCTAAATGACAGTGAGCAGCAGGAGAGCTGATTCCTACTGTGCCATTCACAGTAAACCCTTAGCATTTGATCTACGTGTCTACCAGCCTCACATCAATTGTGCTTTTAGTTGAGGGCATATATTTGGGAAAATGACCACTTCAGGACAGATTACATGGCTTTTTTGGTATTGGTCCTTGCTTCTCTTACCAAGTACTAGTGCAATGGCACCCAGAATTTTAAAGGACTATACATTACAAGGAACACTAATTGATTGAGTTGGTTATTACAACACAATGATAACCATTTTCCAAGGAGCATGTTATGTGCTATTTCAAAGCTCACATTACTCCCTTGAGTATTTTGTACTCTTGAGGAAATCCATTCTTCTATTATTATTAACATAATGTAACTTGGCATATGCCTGCCTTTGTGAAGGTAGAAATCTCTACTTTGAGGTCATTAAGATATTGGATGGTTCTGTGCATTATAATGAATTATAGCTGTTGGCCAAGTAGCTTGGTTGAAAGTTTAGACCTCAGAATATTCCTAAACTCAACAATAGCTGCACCAGAGAAGAACCTTAGAATACCTGAGGGCAGGCTGAATCAGGTGGACAATTTCTTTGCAATCACTTACTGATAAGTTTGTATTACTATAATAGCCCAGAGGGATAAGGGTCTACAGCCTGAGATGCTGTTGATTGCTAAATCATAAATATTCACTTTCTGAAATCTCAATCTGACATATGCCAACGTATTGAAATTACCTAAAACAGAGGTCACAAATTCACAAGCTTGTTGGTAACATTTAAAACTCATACAATTCCACGTAAAAAATTTTGATTATGATTTACCTTGAAAAGTGGAAAGTTCTGGCAGTATGGCTTCTATCACCTAAAGATAAGAAGACATTGCCTCCTTCATAAAGATTGTGGGTTCTCTGGTGGCTCCCCAGGCACTTGAGATTGTAACTCCCATATCTCCCTTCCTAAAGTCTAGTTACTACATATGAACTTGGTTGAGTAGAATAAGGGGTCTGAAAGTATATAGGAACATATATACTTTCCTGAAAGTGTATAGGAACAGACAGAACTGGCTTTAAATAGGACCATGTATACTCCAGCTTTGTCTCAAGTTCTGCCAACAGAATCTGGCCCATTTTGATTGGTTCCTCTCTGGAATTACAGAATTATAGAGATCATTTAAATGTCTTTATCACATGCAACAACTAACTTTTCCTTATATCTAACATCAGTTTCTCTGTAATAGGATTATATTATGTGATACTATTTTCTTTTTCTTGTTATTCATGCACATACGTCTTGCCACCATTCGACAAAAATGCAAGTGCATGAAGGAAGAAGATGTGTCATATATTTATGTTTTCTTTTTTAATTCCCATATTATTTAATACTTAATAAATGTTCACTATTTATTGAATGGATCTATTTTAGGCATGGTATTTCGCTTTTCAACACCTCAATTTATTCACTTACAAAAGAGAATGCTCCTTTTCAGCCTCCTGAATGTCATTTATCTCATTGAACCTATGAGGGACAAAGTGAGAGATTATTTTATAGAAATTGCTTCTCTGCTGAGAGCTGCTTCAGACATTCAATGCATTTATAAAAAATAATATCCTGGCAACATTTCAGTGAGAAGATCTGGTCTTACTGTAGTAGAAAGCTCTGGTCATTAGAATGAATCCTGAATATGGGGGAAAAATGATTTTGGGGTTCATTTTGAAAAAAAAAGTCAATTGGCCAGGAGGAAATGAAGTGTAAGAGCAGAGAAAAGTGCCTCTCTTGATATATTGATGACTTTACTGTGGGTTGTAAGAAACTTTTTTGAAGGAGAGAATATATAATTGCTACCAAAAAGAGCTGCCGAGATTCAGAGGCAGGACTTTTATATGCTTCCCTTTCCAAGTCTAGTTCTTTCTGGGTCTGAATTGGATTGTGACCATAAACTTTGCTATGGAGATTCAAATTTCCTTTTTGTGTCTCAAAATGTGAGGTCAATAACTTAGACTTGAAAGGGAAATCTCATCATTTAGTAATTGTCTCCCAATAAGTTGCACTGTTACCTCTACTATTATGATTGTCAAATTGGTCTGAAAGCCTGTAAAAGGCATCAGTTACCACGTGGAAGGCCAACTTACCAGGCCAATAACTGATTCAAAACATTTCTCCTGCATTATCCATGTTAGCCTTTTTTTTAATTTAACAGTGCATGAGGTTTTGACTAAATTAATAAATCAAGGTTTATTTCATCTATTAACAAGATTGTGGTATTTAGAGGGCAAGGAAGGAAATGGATAAAGGATGTATTTCCCCTGTTCTCATCGTAAGATACTAGTTACCAGCCCTTTGCTCATCCCCTTCTGAGCAGATGTCTGTTTCTGCCTAAGTCACTCTCCTTTCTTTCTGAAAGCGAGTGAAGGATCTCCTCAAAGCAAAGATTCTGAGCCCTGAAGAATCATTGTTGTATTTATTCTATTTTGTTGAAGCTTAACTCTTTGACTTATATTTCACTTTGTCTCAAAGAGTACAAAATCCTGGTTAGCCACTGTGTTGGTTTGAAGCTGTGATGTACCCCAGAGAAAGCCATGTTCTTTCAGTTCATTCCCCTGGGTGCAGACCTGTTGTTGGTGGGAACTTTTAGTTAGGTTATTCCAATTTGAGATGTGACCCACCCCTTTCAAGGTGGGTCTTAATACTTTTACTGGAGTCCTTTCTGAGAGGATAAAAGACACAGAAAAAGCCCAGAGAGCTCAGAGAGAAATACCCAGAGAAGTCTGGAGAGAGATGAGAGAGAAAAGCCCTGGAGATGCTAAGAGAGGACCCGCAGAAGCTCAGAGAGAAGGCCACTGGAACCAGGAGTTGAAAGCAATGAAACCCGGGAGCAAAGGATCAGCAGATGCTGACTGTGTGTGTTGCTATCTGACAAAGGAACTCTGGATGCCAGCAGCCTTTCTTCAGAGAAGGTATCTTCCTGTTGATGCCTTAATTGGGACATTTCCATGGTCTTAGAACTGTAAATTTTTAAACTAATAAATCCCCATTGTAAAAGCCAACCCATTTCTGGCATATAGCATTCTGGCAGCTTTAGCAAACTGAAGTAGCCATCAAAACAGCTTTGTGAGAATCAAACTGGTCAAGTCAATAGATTCCTTTTCTCTGACAAAAAATCAGCCTGGGAAAACCAGAGAAAACCACAAGTATCTTGGCTTCAGGGAAATTTTTATTTTGAACTCTGTACTATACTTTAAAAATTAAGACTATATGAGCCAAATTAAGTGGCATATGCATGATGAGAAATGCATATGCAAGTGGAGCATTTTCAAAAGAGCAATACACAATTAAAATTACATAACAGGGTATTCTAGACCTCATCCTGCTTAACCAGGGTGTTCTAGACATCATACTGTTTAACCCCTAGATGACAGAATGGGAGAAACCCTCATTTGTTTCGCAGTTAACACAAAGACAAATGGGACAGAGACCTTGGAATGTAGACACAGATTATAGTCTGTTGTTCAGAAACTGGCAAATTGAACTATGAAAAATACTTCAAGGATAGAAAGAAATGCATGAACAAAAGATAAAATCAAAGTCATATGCATTAATTACAGGAAATAATTGAGGGGTTACAGAAGATAAGGAACTGATGCTCTGTCGGTAGTGTAAAATGCCTGAGAGAATCACAAGTGGGAACCAAGAAGTAACATATTAGAGTATCAGATCCATACTTAAGAGAATTCCAGAACCATGAAAAAGTGAACTGGAGAGCTTGGAGGAGGGGGCATCACAAATACCTACAAGTATGATTTTAAGGAAAGGTGACATTCCTGGCAGGATTCCATCTATAAAAGAAATGGCTGAGGAGGGATGCTACAGGCTTTGTGAAAAGAAAGACTGTTAATTCTATGGTAAGTTTTCCAACTTTATTCACATGTGAACAAAGGAATGAAGACTAAACTACGATATGAAGTATTTGGACATGGTATATTTGGAATGCTATCTGCAACTTTCTATTGTAGGTTCTTACCTGAACTAAGGTTTGACAATAACAAAGTCCAAGAAAACTGAGGTGTCATCTTGCTGTGATCTAGAAGTATGAGTAAAGATGATTTCCCATAGTCCTTTCTAGAGCATTTCCATACGTTTTAGGGCATTTAATACTCAAACTATTCCCATTGTGTAGACATTATTAATCCATGGTTACAGGTATGGAAACTGAGTCTCAGAGAGATTAAGTGCCTTACCTGGACTTGAATCCCGGTTTACTGACTGCAGTTCTCATGTGTTTTCAACTATGTCATGCTGACCACAATTACATGAAAAGAAATATGTCTCTTTCTCTTTTCAGGAGTTCTTGCAGAGAAGAAATGAACTATGATGTGTTTCATGATAGAAATTCCCCCTACAGCTTCTCTCTTGAAGGCAGGGATTGAGAGAGCATAAGCAAGTAGACAGCCCTCTGGTTTAGGGGAAGTGCTGGTGGATCTTATTTATTTATTTGTTGATTAATTTATTTTTCTCCAGCACAAACTTTTCCCAGACCAATCATATACCCTATTCATGGAAGAGATTTAGGAGTAAGATAGATGCTGACAATATCTTCTGGAGGGTTGTCTTCACCTTCTCGATTTGGACTGTTGTTCTTCACTTTTCTACACATCTAAAATTTTGGAAGCCAGGTTCTGCCTTAAGATGAAGCATGGAGATGCTGAGTCTGGTGCCAGCTGCCCTGCATGTCACTTGGCTGTGCAAATGTCACTGTGTACTATTTGCTCACTTAGAATCAATCTGAAGATAATGGAATGGTTTTTAAGGTGTCTCCATAATTATTTTATGCAGGACTCAGAGTTGTCTATTATTTTTTTTTGGGAAAAAATCAGTTAAAAAAGAGACTTTGACTTTTGACAGAGAGAGCAGTACTTGAAATGCAGTCTCATCACATTCCTGGAGAGATTACATGGTCATTTCCCAATCTGCAATGTGTAGGGAAATTTATTTTCCATTCATAGCTTTCCTTTCTAATGCATCTATTGCAAAATTTCTGACTTAAAAACAGGCTTTTATCTTAAAACCATAACTTAAGTAATTCCTACTGACAAAGAACCTCTTCTGATGCATATTTTACTCCTAGCCTGGTCCCCTCCCCTTCCTAACCACCCCCCACCCCCGCCACCACCACCAGAAATTACTTCTGAGATGCAGTCATTGAGAATGACAATACTTCAGGACACTGATGATCCTGGGAGAAAAAAACGACAGAAGTGAGATCCTGCTCCTAAATTATCAGCAGCTTTTTTGTGCTAAGTATTTTCTACCAGGTCATCTTTTATTCTACATCCAGGTTTGGCTTATAGCACTTGGTTGCCTAGTAATTTGAGCTAGCAATTGACTCATCCCAATATGGATCTATACATTGTGGCTGGAAGTTTATGCAAAAAAAAAAAAAAAACAACAATGATGAATCATTTCTTTTTAGGATTTCTTCCAACTCTTAGAATTCATGATGCTTAGACTTTGTCAGGAAAAGCAAGTAGAAATGAACTGAATATTTTCTCCCTGCCCCACCTCAATCTTCCTTAGTTTGGGGTCAGATAAGAGACATCTTCCTTTATCTTTAGGATTTTGTTCCATAATGACATGAAAAATTCTTGTCATAGTTCATTTCCTTGGTGGAAGTTGGTTCAATAACACCATTATATATTTATGTGGTTTTGTGGAGAAGTAAGGATCAATAGAGGTCTTTCCAGTTCTGTGGCTATAAGGATGCTTTTCTTTTCCTGTTCTATTTATTAATTATTAAATACCTCTTTGTGAACAACACTGACCTAGATCTTGAATATGATTGAATGAGAGGACTGTATACGGACCTAACTCAGTGTAATGATGTCATTCTGAAACTTTGGTCAGTTCATCAGAGTTTATTAAAATGTGTTTAAAACTATAAAAGATATACCATGAAAAAATTTTATCTGTCACTATCGTGTTTCAAGATGACAACGCACCACAAATTCAACTCAGTATGTATCTTTATATCCTTTGGAAATGAATCAAATTTAATTAGAACATTCAAGTTTCTCTAAAGTCATAAAAAAGCAGTCCACCAGTCAAGCTGAAATATATCTCACTTCATTTGGCCAACCATTCCATAAATTGTGTACCTCAGACAAATTTAGTGTAGATATTTTCCCAGAAAACATAAGGGAAAGAACTGTATTTTCACAAGAAATGAGAGAAGGAATGACATAGTGGTGAATCTGAAGTATGAAGGCTAGGAAGTCTAGAGTCTTGTCCCAAACATGCAAACTATGACCTTGCATGGATCACTAAGTCTGTTCCTGACAAAGAAGTTCAGGAACTTGGGAGTTTCCTGGATTGTCTCTGGTGTTCTTTTACCATGACTAAATATCCTCTTCCATCCAAGAAGGGTTTGGCAAGGAGAAGGAAGCATGTTAAAAGGTAGTTTAAGCTCTAATTTTCAGCAGGCACTGAGGATTTTCTTGTAGCAAACACAGCTCCTCCATAGGTGGTGAGTTCACGCAGTCCTCTTTCACCTGTTTCTTGAGAGAAAGGGGGTGAGGGGAGCTTTCAGATTTTATCCTAGTGGAGATGATAAAGACAAATGAATACATTTGTAGCCACTCACTAAATAGTAGCCTGAGGTCTTGAAAGGTTAGGTTTCTCTCTTGTGGCTAAGTGGTTTGAGGTTTCAAGAAGGAGTACAGTTACAAAGTGCAACTTGTTTGCCTTTATTTACACAGAGTATTGACGCTGAGGGGAGCAAGGGAAGGAAAAGAAGGGAAGAAAGTTTTTGATAGATGATCCCATCAATCATTTGTCTCCTAAGTGGTGCTGAGTCCTGCTGATTCTAAGTTTATCTTCCCTTGTGATGGCTTTCCTAGTGACAGGAACATGTCCAGCTTGTCATCGATCCCTCGATTCCTTGAGAGGATAAAGCAGCCTCCCTCTGGTGCTACTCACTTGTCCCTCTGAGTGTCTCCGGCAGGTTCCCCCAGGGGCCTTTGTTGCTCTGGTTGCTCCTGAGCACATACAACATGCTAAAAATAGATTCCAAGTGAAACTTCCCAGCTGTCTGGAAAAAGAGAGATTTCTGCTCTGTTTGTACTTATATCCAATTGGCTTACAGTTGATATACTCTGAGAAGCTGGATCTAATACAGATGCCATGCCCAGATCGGCAGATGGGCTGAAGGTGGAGAGGAACTTTATAGGTTAAAGATTGCTAGGGGAATCAAGAGCCTGGATTCCATAACCTTGCCTAACTGTGTGACTTTGGTCAAATTGTATCACTTCTCAGGGTTTCAGTTTCTTTAACCGGAAAATGTAAAATACACCAAAGGAAAATTCGAATTGTAAGATTGTGCTTGTGCTTTCTGATTTTAAGTTTAATACATTTCTATTCCTCTTCCAATAGAAGAGAAACCAGTCTCTGTACTGGATCCAACTCCTGCATCAGCTGTGTTAGCTTTGGTCTCTGATCATCCTTGCCTTCAGGTTATTATAAAACAGAATTTAATAGGTGTGCTTCATGTGACCTGATGTGAGTATCCATGTGACAAAAAAATTAAATCTGGACACACAGACCCTGGTTTTATGTCTTTTTTTTTTTTTTTTCCCACTCATTCACTCATTTTTTTGTTCAGCAAATTATAATTGAGTTCTTGCTAGGCACTGGGCTTTTATACAGCAGGCATTGAGCTGAGTGCTGTTAGGAAAAATAAGTGCTGGAGGGCCTTAAGTATCAAATTTCAAAAATATAGACTTATGAATGAAATTATTAGCATAGTAGGGATAAAATATAAACATAAAATATTCAGATTCTTTCTAATTATAAAATATGTCTGTGTTAACTCCTAAGTTAATTGGAAAATCTCAAAAGATAACATTATTCAATTGAATTGACATTACTTCTGACATTATGTCATCTAATTTCTGAGTTATAGTAATTCTATTAACCTGATAAAGAAGAAAGGTGGGGAAAAAAGTAAGGGATAATGGGAAATACATTTAAAAATTAAATAGAAATCTCACAGATATCTGACACTGTTATAAAAGTGATTGATACCAATAATATACAATACACACAAAATATGAAGGATTCAAAGAGTCAACTAAAATCAACATATTAGTCTTCATCAGTATCCCCCAGGGTAGCAGCTACTAGAATTCCCTATTTATGGAAAAGGAACAGAGACAGAGAAAGGTCAACAAAGATTGTATAATCAGAAGATCTTGTTTTCCACAATATTTAATTGTCTGCTTAGTTTCACTTGCTCTGTATCTTTATGTGGAGAAATGATGGCCATCTTTTTTGAAGGCGATAAGGGATGGCCTTTTGTTATTAATTGTATGCCAAGTAATTTTAACACAGTAAGCCTGTAACTTTTGTGTTCCAAAAAATCACCCCCCTGGGTTTGGGAAACCTTCCTGAATGATAATGTCTCAGACAGTGTAAGAATTTAGACCTGAGGTGGTCTAAGAATACAGACTTGAGGAAAATGAGTTTGGCGACCTCATGGATTTACAAGTGAATTTAGAAATACAGGATTCCTTAGGAACATTGAGAGGTTTTCAAATGGGGATTTGGGTTTTGAAATAGGGAGACACAGCATAAAAGATGCTAATATAAGGCAGATAAACTACAGAAGGGAATAAATGGTGGCATCAAATATGAATAGCTTATAGCCAAAAATAAGCTTAAGCCTGAATCTATATTTACCCTAGCTGAAAACCACAAGTAAATAAGTTGAATTTCTTTTTTGGGTGCATCCAGTTTCACTAGTGAATATGCTTTAGTGAAATTGAATGGGTCAGGGGCAAGACTGGAACTCAAAAGAGCCCAAATGTGTATATAGCTCCCCACAAAGTAGGAGCAGAACTGAGGTCATCTGTATATGCAGATACTTTCTTTCCAAACTTCCTCATAGACTTAACTTTCATTGCAGTATTAGGACAAATACTAGAGGAATTGCAAGAGATATAATCTAAGTATGATTGTATGGAGTAGTTTATAGTAGTGGAGCAATTAACAGAAAATGGAATGTTCTGTTTGTGGTCAATACAAAGTTTATGTCAGCGCAAAAATTTTAAAAGGTAAAGAAATACAAAAGTTAACACACACAGTGCCAGGTGGGAGCATCACAGTCTACAGAGGACAATAAATTAACCAGGTAATCATTGCAAGCTTCTTCTGTATTAGACCTATTTGTGGAGCAACTGATAGACGAAGGAACCTCAATTCATTCTATCAACAAATATTCATTGATTTGACTTGTTTCCAAATTGAAGTAAACATCAGGTTTATAGGACAACTCAGCTGGCACATAAACATCTGAATAAGACTCCCCTACCAACGATGGAGAAGACAATTTAGAGAAAAGTCATACACAGAATTTCAGGGTTTTTTATGTGAAAGATCATGCTATCTGTACATGTTGACAACAACAGTTTCCTCTCTTATGCCCTCGGAAGTTGGATAGATATTTCCTTGTAAGATTTAATCTGCTTCTCTGAATCCTATATTTTTGGGGTATTAAATCTGAGCCTATTGTTATACCCTTAGGTCCTGGCCCAGGACCCTTTGATGGGTAAATGATGTGTATATTTACAAAAGGGCAGACAATATGGCTGAGAAACCACCCAAGTAGCCCACATTATCTTCCTAGAAAATTACAAAACTATATCAAACCACATAAATGTCATTCCTAATATCCCAACTGAGTATTGGATGGATTCGAAGGAAAAGAGATTGGAGGTAGAAAAGCCAATAATGAGTTTATTGCACTAGTTCTAGAGAAATTTAAAAGGAGCCTAAACTAAGTTGGTGGTAGAGAGAACAGAGAAGCAGAGAGAGATGTCAGATACATCACAGAGGTAGAATAGAGAGAAATCAGGTGAGGGAGAGAGAGGGCTAAAAGATGATAGATATTTAGCATTAAAGGACATAGGGGAGACAAGACGAGGAAATGGCTTAGAAGACAGATAAGGTCAGTGTTACATATGCTGGTTTTGAAACTGTTGGGAGCACATCTAACTTGAGCTTCCAGCAAATGCGGAACTGGAATTCTGGGGAGAGGATGAGCTGGAGAGAGAAATCCGGGAAATATTTGCAAAGAGGTAACTGAAGAATTTGAGGAAAGGTGTAAGTTAGTCATATGGATATGGAGTTTTTCCAATTTTTTAAAATACTGAATATGCAACAACAAAATCTAAATCATATATATATATATATAACTTATAAGTATATATATATATATGACTGACCTGACTTCTATTCATTTATTTTAATCTTGCTGCTCACTTGAAGCCTCTTCATCTCATACAGGAACCCCAGCCCTTGCAAAGTCCTGTGGAAAACACTTTAGCTTCTCCAAAGCCCGTCTCAACTTCCTTTTCCTTTGTCACCTCTCACTGTAGGGGGTATAAAGTCAAATGGTCATTATTCTTGTCTCCTTTTCAGCTGGAGATATACACGTGACCCACAGGCTGAGAGAGCTTGAGAAAAAGTTTAAAGAAGCAAATGTGCTTGACTCTGCCCCTTCCCCTTTCTTCTTCATCCTGCCTTGTGCATGGACATTATGTCTGAAGCCAGGTCAGCCACTTTGTTACACATGAGACCGCAAGCATGAGGGAAAGGCCAAGAGAATTTCAAAGGCAATGGCCCCAATACAGTTGAGCCTTCAAGTCAGTGCCAGCAGCCTTCTAGCTCCAGTCTTCTTGTCACGTGAGCAAAGCTAATGCTTATTTGTCTAAGCTACTCTAACTCAGGCTTTCTGTTACTTCTAGCCAAAAACATTCCTAGCTGATGTACTCTAGCCTAAATTATTTGAGTGATTCCCCAAAGGGTACGTCCTGGTTTTCTGTTGCTGTGTAGCAAACCACCTCAAAGCATAGTGGCTTAAAACAGTAACAAGCATTTGTTTTTCTCACAATCTGCAATTTGGACAGGGTTCAGTGGGAATGGATTGTCTCTGCTCCAGGCAGCGTCAGCCAGGAAAGCTTGGTAGGGCAATGCAGAATAGTTTCCGGTTAGCTCACTCTGGATGACTAGGGAGTTATTGGGGCTTTCGGCCAGAGGCCCCATGTGGTCTTCTCCACACAGGGGCCTGGCCTTCCTTAAGACATTTCCAAGGCTCCCTCACCAGCTGGGGACCCTAGTGCAAGATTAGGAGGTGAGAGAAAAGGAGAAGCCAAGGTACTTCTTCCCCCACTTCTCTATCTTTAGCAGCATCTGTTTCTTTTCTGTGCTTGATAGGTGGTGGTCCCCGATGATCCCCACCCTCCTAGGAGTCATTCCCTTGTGTATTCCCTTCCCTTTGAGTGTGAACTGGACATATTCTAATGAACAGAATATGGCAAGAATGATGGGATGCTCCTTCCAAGATTAGCTTAGGAAAAGACTGTGACTTTCATCTTGTTCATACTCTCTTGCCTTCTCACTTGCTCCCTCTGATGAAGCAGCTGCCATGTTGTGAATGACTTTATGTGGCAAGAAACTGAGGGAGGCCCTGGCTAACAGCCCATGAGGAGCTGAGTCCTGCCAACAATCACTTGAGTGAGTGGATCCACCCCCAATCGAGCCTGAAGATGACTGCAGCCTTGGCCAATATGTTGATTACAGCTTTGGGAAACCCAGAGCCAGGGGACCCAGGGGAGCTGTGCCTGGATTCTTGATCCACCGCAACTGTGAGATAATTAATGTTGAATACTGGTAATAGACAGCTAATACACCACAGCTCCAGTTCCCGCCAGCTGCTCCTTGCCCTGGGTGGTCAGAAGATTGGACTGGGTCTGGGTTCTGCTGGTGCCACCTAATGCCCTAGGGGTGGACATGGATTTCTGCTCTTGTTAATTGCTGTGTTGACTCACTATTCCTGTTTGGGTTTTCAGATCCCTTTTTATCATATAACCTATTCCTTTATTAATTTCCCACCTTGAGTGTTTTTTGTTTTGCTAGATGAACCCTGACTGAAAAGGTTACAGCTAACAAATTTGGCAAAATGCATCCCTTTTGCATTTATGAGACTCAAAGGGATTTTTTTTTCACCTTTTATTCAAGTCAAAGGCTTAAAGATGCAGGACCAGAGTTTGTAAAACAATATGAGTGATTCCAACGCTGACCAGCAAAAAAGCACGTTAAGTAGTGGCAGAGAAACAAGGTACATGTTCATACCTAATTTTGTATTTGTAATTTTACAATCATTTTCTTAAAGGGGTGTCATAGTTTGCCAGACCAACCACACAATCGGTTGGCTTAAACAATAGGAATTTACTGGCTTATGGTTTTGGAGGCTAGAGGTCCAAATCAAGGTGTTAGCAGGGCTTGCTTTCTCCAAGAGTCTATAGCATTCTCTCTTCTTGTAACTGCTCCTTCGATTTCTGCTGACTTCTGGCTTTTGGCTTATATTGACTGGTTGCCTCTGAATTTCCTTTGCTTATAAGGACTCCAGTCATATGAATTAAGGCCCAATCTGATTCAATTTGGCCTCATCTAAATAGGAACTTGAAGAATGCAATTAACAAATGAGGCCACATCTTAACTAATAATAGTATCTTCAAAGATCCTATTTCCAGAGGGTTAACACTTGCAGGACCAGGGGTTAGGACTTGACTATGTCTTTATGGGGGACATGACTCAATCCCAAACAAGGGGGCACCCAAATTTATTTAAGCTTCATTTCCCATATAGTTTGGGTCTGCTCCATAACTCAAACACATTGGATACCAAAACCATAAAAGGTGTAAAATCATCCCTTTAATCCAATTAAAATAGCACTTTAGTTAGAAGAAAAACCTAGAATATATATTTCACTGCCACTGAAGAAGGTGTTTAATCTGTTTTTATTTTCCTCTTATCACCAAAGCTTTCAATTTCTATTGTCATTCAGTTGATCTTAAGAAGGAACACATAAAGATCAACAGGATTTGCCTTTGTTGTAGTGGATAAACTCACATAGTTAGCAGTGTTCCTCAGATGGCCAAACTCAGGGAAGCAGGAATTTTTTTTTTTTTTTACTTCTTACTTGTTTCTTACTTCTCACATACCAGGTCTGATTCCTAGTAACAATCTCTTCTCTTTAGGGAAAGGTTGGAAACTAGTGAAAGAAGGATGAGTGAGAGCTGGTTCTACTCTCTGGAGAAAAGTAAAAGTCACTATAGAAAAAACTTCCATGTGACAATCATTTTCTTAGCAACAGACAATGCTGGGAGAACCTGTGATTGTTAAGAGTAAAATATCTTATAAAAGAAGATTTCTGCTTGGGCACAGCCCAGTAGGAGAGAGACACATCAAAACTAATGGGAAAAAATAATAAAAAGACACACTACTACCATGTAAATATTCTTTAAGAAAAATAATATTTTAAAGAGCTTAAAAAAATAGCGAAAACAACCAAGGATCCTCTCTGTCTTGGGTTTCAACAGGAGAGGCTAGAGAAACCATTGTAGGTTTCCTATAGACCTTCAGATTCTGTCATCTATGACTCCATTATTCAGAAGTAGTTTCCACACCACTCAACCAACATTTTAAATGAAATAAAGATGATTACATATTCTACTTGTAACTGTATTAATTAATAGAAACAGCAAGCTTGCAAGAGGCAAACAACTTTTTTTCAGTCATTGGTTTTCAGAACAACCACCCTGTCTTAAATGAGCTTTTATCAGAACCAATGCAGAAGCACAACAAATTTTATTTAGAATGTGGCATTGTATGGAGAATCGGAAATACTCCTCGTCTATAATTGAGGAAAGCCTCTCCAAGCATAGTGGCTTCTACTAACGTTGACGGATTGCATCTGCCCAGCAGTTTGCTACTGATTCCTGCAACCTAAGAGTCAGGAGGGATCTTATAGCTTGTTAGTTCCCTTTCCTTATTGACAACTGAACAAACTGAGGGCCTGAAAGACAGAGCAAAGCCCCCACATCATATAGCTAGTCAGTGGCAGAGCCGGGGCTAGACCTTGGACCAACAGGTTCCAAGTTCAGTCCTCCAGCAGTACACATATTCCTCATTAGAAAAGAAATTGCATTGCCTGGTAAATATGGTTACATGTAAGATTGACTCAATGGCTTTATCTTCCCCTGGAAGCCAATTCAAGGCTCCACATAGGAGTCTTAACTGTCAACTTTTTTGTTGTAGGACCCGTCTTACCTGAATGATGAATGTTCTATTACGAAGAGCAAATCACGGCAGTGATGAAATGGTCAAAAGTGAGTCACTGGGTTGCAACAAAGATGAGTAACACGGCCATATTCTCTGTGGTTTCCAAACTATTCCCAAGCTAGAAGACAGATTTGCAGTTTCTTTCCTTGATGAACAACATTGTCCTTATATATTTCCCTACTTATAAATGGGATAAACTTTTTTTCCCAGCAGCTAGTATAGCAATATAGCATCTTGTTTTGATATAGTCTCATGTTTCCTTTGGAAAAAGGCAACAATGCTTAGTTTTCCAAGTTTTATGTTTTGAATGAGGGTGGAAAAGCATGCTAAAATTCTTCAGGTATATACAAGTAGAACCTTGACACAACAGTAGAAATAAAATCTGTATTTTCTCATGTTTTAAATAGAATTTCCCTATAATGTTCAATAACTCTGTTACTACAAATGCTGACTGCAAAGTTTAAGAACAGAAAGTTGTGTGAAGCCAAGATTGTATTTTTATAAAATACAATCATTCATATTGAAATCACCATATGGACCACATGGTATTTAAGAATTTAAGGAGTATTGAAAATTTATGTTCACACCACATTGATGAGCTTATACAGAACTTGGAGAGTTATTCTTTTACATTGCGTTCTATCTGTTGATTAAATTTTGATTTTTGCTTACTGTTGCTGCCAGAATATAAAAATGAATAAAATGATAAAACAAAGAAAAGGAAGTAACTTCAGCAAAGCAATGATTTCAGATAAAGAGTTTAGTCAGCCAATATCTTTAAGTACAAAATGTATATTCAGGTTCAGGATATTTCATCTTAAAGAGTAAAAAGAATCCTTTTGCATTATCTTTAAAGAAAAAAATTTACCAGAGTTTGGTCCAAAAATATCCTTGATATACTACAACCTTGAGCTGAGGCCAGTGGAAAATTAAAACATAGGGGAATATTGCCTTTATCAGAGTTAGCTGCAGGGAGTAAAAAGGTGGGGAGTTGATAAAAATTAGAGAAGAGAAAAATGACAGCTAGAAAGGAACTGGAAAGGTGTCCTAATCTAAAACAGTTTCCTTCCCCACCTAGACACCACCTGGCATTCTTTGGGCCTGAGCTGAGCATCACAGTCCTTCATGGCTGCTGGAATGGATTCAAATCCTAGTGATCAACCCATTATTTTAGAATCATACTTATCTGTTTCTTCCACTAGAGAGTGAGCTCTGATTCATCTTTGTAGCTGGAGTGCCTAGCACAACGCTTGGATGCAATAGCACACAAAGAATGCTTGCTAAATGAGTGAATGAATGAATGAATGGGCATTTATCCTCAGGTTGTTTTAAGTCCTGTTATATGCCCTACATTCTTTTGGGGGTGTGCAGCCCCAAACTAAAAATGAACCAATATCATCTATGAGGTGGACCTATGGCACGACCTCCCCTATTTCTTTCCCAGGAGGGTGCCCAGCTCATTGAAGCAGTTCAATATGTACATGCTTGTTAAATGACAATGCTAGAAAGAGATTTCTGACTCACCAAATAGCATGTAAGAAACCAAGATTACTGATACCACTGTACTGGAAAGAGGGAAAACCGAATGTTTGGAATGAATGGGCTCAGTGCTTAAATTATATGTTCCAGTTGATACGGAGGGACTTTACTCTTTGGTGTCTTTTCTCATTACACAGTGACAACCCCCCTACCCCCACCCCACTTCCACCAGATCCTCTCCTTATACCCATGTATTGGGAGTAAAGTGCCAGCAAATTTGATTTCATTGTTCCACATGAATACCAGTCAATTTCCCAAGTGGGAATAGTAAAGATGATAATTGTATGTTGTCTAATCTTGTCTGGATAGGTCCCCTCTAGTGGTTTCCTGCTGGTAAACCACTGAAAGCATGAAAGGATTAGAACAAGAGCAAATGAAATGTAACGTAGCATATTCTTTGAATTAATGCAAACCTCCTCTTTGAAGGGTATCACTAATTTGTATATAGATAGATACAGATATGGACATAGATGTAATTATAATTTTTTTTCTCTTGGGTAGGTCACTATTTACTATACAGCATAATAGTCAATGAAAGGTAGTAAATTATCAGATTCCATAGTTTTGGCAGTTGATTAATTACTGTGTCCGAACGATGTTAAGGATGGCTTGGCTGTTGCTACAGAACTCCAGGTGTCACTTCCAGTCCCTTCATGGGGATCACATTCTGCCAAACCTGATCCTTGGTGGATCAGGCAAATTACAAGAAACAGTCTTTAACAACACACCGACATAAATATCTTGTCTGCGACTACATTGCTTTGTGTTTTATTTCACATACCTTGTCTTTGGGGAGGAAACAATCATACTTATTATTGATGACCTGTGCTGTTGCATGGAGAAAAGGTATAGACAATGAACATAACAGGTGACCTTAAAGCAATTGCTTTTTGTTATTAGAATGTAGTTGGAGAGAATACTTTATCATAATAACTCATCCACATTTACCTTCAACACTCACTCTGCACAACCCTCTTCTCTAATTTCCTCTGGGAAATAGCTGGGTAGATAATGGGAAGAATAGATGTAATGGACAAACGACCATGTTTATGTAGCAAGATCATGGAGAAATTGGAGTTCTGGCGCTATGTACTAGAGAGGCAAAAAGCCTGTTTGTATTTTCCAGCTTTTACAAGCTTAGTGGGGCAAAACTGATGCCTGATGTGTCCCCCTGTGCTTTCCTCTCAAAATAAAGCATATACACCTAACATTCCCTAAAGCTTGAACAATGGCCAAGTTGTTCAGACATGCTTATCTCCATCACTTATCAAAGATGGTTAGAAAGACAAGACAAAGTGGTACATATTAGAATAAAAATGAAGAGTTCAATATAATATTTATAAAACCCAGTGACATGCACAGTCAATTTGCAGGTAGCCAGAAATTCTTTAGATGAGCTTTAGGTACAAGGAGGGGCTGTGTTCAGAGTAATCATTTATCTTTCTTCGGCTCTTGCCCCCACCTGGTAATACAGAATGCCAATTCTCTACAAAGTCACTACCTTACTCATACATTTCAGGGAGACTTCAGGTGATGAGTCTCAAGTCCACAAGATTTTCTACTGCTTCCTGGGTGTTCTAGTTTGCTAATGCTGCTGGAATGCAAAACACCAGAAATGGATTGGCTTTTATTTGGTTACACAGTTATAGTCATAAGGCCATAAAGTGTCCAAGGTAAAGCATCACAATTGGGTACCTTCACTGGAGATTGGCCAATGGTGTCCGGAAAACCTTTGTTAGCCGGGAAGGCATGTGGCTGGCGTCTGCTCCAAAGTTCTGGTTTCCAAATGGCTTTCTCCCAGGACGTTCCTCTCTAGGCTGCAGTTCCTCAAAAATGTCACTCTTAGTTACTCTTGGGGTATTTGTCTTCTCTTAGCTTCTCCAGAGCAAAGGTCTGCTTTCAACAGCCATCTTCAAACTGCCTCTCACCTGCAGCTCCTCTCTCAGCTTCTGTGCATTCTTCAAAGTGTCCCTCTTGGCTGTAGCAAGGCTGCTCCTTCTGTCTGGGCTTATATAGTGCTCCAGTAATTTAATTCAGACCCACCCTGAAAGGGTGGGGCAACACCTCCATGGAAATTACCCAATGAACGATCTTGCCCACAGGTGAGTGATCATGTACATCTCCATGGAAACATCGAATCAAAAGTCTCCAACCCAATCAACACCAATACGTTTCCTGCCCACACAAGATTGCATCAAACATAATGGTGTTTTGGGAGACATAATACATTCAAACTGGCACACTGGGTATCTTCCATTATCTATTAGGATACTGGAGCTGGTCCTGGGGCTGCAGTTTCCTTTGGGTAAAGCCCCACCTGCCAGATGCCACCACTTCCTTAAGCATCTGATGTTTTCTTCCTTCCTGCCCCAATCTCCTGACAGACCTTGTTGCTGCACCCTCCCCTTCCCGCTGGGCACTGCTACAAATGTGCCAGTGCTGTTTGGAGGACTGTGCTGAATCTGAGAACAATCCTTCTTTCCACTGGGTCATATTGTATTAGGAGAAAACAAAAGCAGTTTGTTAATGATTGTCACACTGAATTTTAATTTGCAATTTTAAAGCATTGTCCTATTTCTCCCTGTAATATTGCTATGGATACACGGAGGCAGGTTCCCAGATATGAGTGACAGACATCATTTTTGAACGGAGAATCATTCCTCCCCTCAACCTCTGAACTTCTATAATTGGCCAACGTCTAATTTCCTTAGGATGAATTGGTTCCCTGTGGGCACTTTATTCCCTTGGCAAAGAGAGCATAAAACTGCTGGTGGGTGCACAGAAGCCTGTCTGGGGCTAAAATTGGGATCTTTGGCCAAAGCTATTAAGAGTTCAGATGTGGATTGGGCTTTGAAGCAATGTTTCATGGAAGAAATGCTGCCTTCACAGAGTTTATATTCTGGTGGGAGAGACAAATGCCAAACACACCAAAAAGCATGAGGACGGTTATCATGGGCCAGTATAGGGTGCCAGGAGAAGGCACAGGGTGACCTCACACAGTGCAGTGGTCAAGGAGGTCTTTCTGAAGGAGTGCCATTTAAATTGAGACCTGAATTGATGAACAGGAATTAGCAAAATGAAGGGGGTTGGAGGGAAGGAAAGGGAAGTGGGTGTCGGAGAAAAAAGTCTATTTGGAGACTGAAGGGTTAAATGTGCAGCATGCAGGAGGAAATGAAAGGAGTTTGGCATGACTGAGCATAGAAAACAAGGCAGAAGGCTGGGAGGGCAGTAGGGGCCAGATCAAGGGGCTAAGGTTTTATCTTGGGGTAATGGGGTGCCACTGAGGCTTTGAAGCAATGGAGGGAAGTGATCTGATTGTATTTATAGAAGAAGGAGGTAGGAATGATGGATTAGAGAAGAGCTAGACAGGAGACAGGAAGGCAGAGAATTTAGGAGGCTACTGCTTTGGCAAGATATGATGGTGCAGTAAGGATAAGGAGATGTATGCAAGAGATGGTTAGGAAGTAGAGTCAAAGTCCTGATCATTGACTGGATGAGTGAGCAAAGGAAGAGGAAGAGTAAAGTAGAAATCTAGGTTTCTGACCAGAAAAATGAATAAATAGTGGTGTTGTTACCAAAATAGAGATCACAGGAAAAGAAGGAATTTGGAGAGGTACGATTCAAATTTGGATACAAGCTTGAAGTATACTGAGTTTGAGCTACCCTTGCGGCATCCAAGTAGAGATATTGAATGAGTTAATATATACCTGGAAACTGAATATATATGCCAGGGCATATATATGTATATATGTCATATATATGTATAGTTTTAAGGGTCATCAGCTAAGGGTGGTATCTGTAAACAGTGGGAAGGATAAGATTTCCTAGGGAGAGGGAGAAAAGTAGAAGATCTAAGAGGTAATCCTAAGGAGCATCAAATTTGAAGGTGGTAGAAGAATAGGAGCTACAGAAGAACTGAGGAGTGAAAGGAGAGGTAAGAGATTCGGGAAGAAGCAGCACAACTGGGCAAAGGGAAGTGTTCCAGGGAGGAAGTGGTCTGCAGAAGCAAACACTGCCAAGAAATCATCTAAGAAGCTGTGGTTAGAGCCAGATTGTGGAAGATCTAAATGTTAGTAAAGTGAGAAGAATATGGACACTATTCAATAGGCAACAGGAAACCTAGAAAGGATTTGGAGCTGAAAATCTACAAGCTTAAAGTAGTGTGTGTCAGATGGTCTGAAAGATGAGGGGCAGAAAACAAAGAGAGCATTAAGGAAGGTTGATCAAATTTGAGAAAGGCACCTAATGAGGGTGGCAGCACTGGGAAATGGAAAGGAAATTATGGCTGTTAGAGATTTTGGGGGTAAAAGTCAGAATAGCTATTTTTTGGATAATGGAAGGCAGAGAAAGAGAAGAATTCAAGGACACCTTATTATTCTAGTATTTTGCAGAATGATAACATCATTGTCACAAATGTCAAGGTTAACTAAGGGAGTCAGTCTTTGGGGAAGATTGATAGATTTGGTTTTAGACATGTTGAGTTGTAGGCAATATTGTAAAATACTCATGGAATTATTTTTTGTAGGTGGAAAAAAATGCTGCCTGCCACAAGCTTTCTGCTCAGTCACTTCTTTGCACTTTCGGAAATAAGGAAGTAAAATTTCATTGTAGTCAGAGTTCATCCTTTGGTAACTCCACACTTGATTTTACAATTTCTGGAAATATTGTAATGAGTGCCTAGATATTTTGATTTTGCTTTATGGTCTTTTCCCCCTAATTTACTTTTTTGATCTTAAAATATGGGCTTACTCTCTCCATATAAAGGTATTTCCAAAGATTTAATTATCAGATTTTGTGGATAGACTTTATACTGCTTTTCCTCTCTAACTGCCTTCTCACCCTTTCCTCCTTTTCCTTTTTAACTATCTCTCTTTTATTCTGTCCCCACTTATATCTCTTCCTAATAATGCTCTAGTGCAGTAATCCCTGTCTAAATGCCACACCAAAAGATTGAATTAGAAAACATGAGCTTGCTAATTCACCTGGGAATTGAAAAGCAGAAATTACCTAGTTTGGATTGGACATTTTGAATTTATCTCTATTTCTCCCTTATAACTAAAAAAAAAAAAAAAAAGTCCATCTGTCACCTTATATGATTTAAATTTCACATTATAAACATTTTTCTTGTAATGTTTGAATAGTATTTCTTTATGGGATAGCAAGCATATCCTGAAAAGTCCTATTTACCACTATAACCCCAGTGTCTTGAATAGTGCTTAGAAACAGTAGAAGCTTAATCACAACTTGTTAAATTGTTAAATGAATGAATTATGAGGCAGGCAGAATGGTCTGTCTGCTTTTTTTTTTTTTTTTTGACTCTCCCTATTGCTTTCTATCTTTTATACTCCCCAGGTGTCAGTTTCTCCATCATCCTTTCAGAAAGACTTGGAGCTTAGTTACCAGGTTCTGTGAAATGTCTTGCATATTGAGGCTACTTAGTTTAACTAACAACTAAAAAACTTGTTACAGAAGAGAGTTAAAATTAGGAAAGCTAATAGTTTGTCAAATTATAGGTAAGCCCTAGAATCATAATGAATATTAAAAAAGAATCCTATATAAGAGGTGAATTATATATAAACATATGTCTGTATGTATATTATATGCCTTTTCTGTATTAAGTTATTTAATTTACTTAGGATTATTACCTAGCAGTGTATTTGTGGTGCTTTTTTTTTATCGTGCCTTTATTGGTAGTCGCCATCTGGTGGTATAGAATAGCAGCTGCTCATAGATCAATTAAACTTACTTATTTTTATTCCTAGTCCTTTTATTACTTCATTTCTTAAAAGTAAAACCAAAAACAATGGTTAAAGAATACATATAATCCATTGTATGCTCCAAGAAGGAATTAAATTTGGAGGAGTAAGATTTATACTTTGCCAGCTATGGCAGAAAAGAAAAGAAAACAAAACAAAACAGTACATTTTGTTTTCTCTCAGTAAAATCCCTTCACCCACTCTCTTATTCATTCATCTGACATTTATCAAGCCGCTACCCTGTGCCGGGTTCTGAGGTGCTGGAAATTCAATGTCACGGTCCCTATGTTAAAGGGTAAGAGGACATGGTAAATAAAGGTGGTCTACTGTGTTTTAAGCACTCGTGCGCCAACAACTGGGCCAGGCCCTTCATACCCAGTATCATATGGAATCATTACCACAACCCTCTGAGCAAGGTATTATTATCCCTGTTTTTTAGATGAGGAAAATGGAACTTTGATAGGTATCTAACAAGCTTCAACCCAGATTCAGAGAGAGCCAGGCTTGTCTAACACCAAAGTCGGAGCTCCTAAAAAAATCCACTGTTTGAGCTACCAAAGTAAGGACAAGGGTGTAAGATGCTTTTGAATTAAATACAGTTTAGGCTTTTTTTTTTTTTTTTTGAGGTGAGGCGAGGTGAGGCAAGGGGACAGAGGACACCTTGAAGAGTGATAAAGTTCTTACAAATCATTTAGCTCTGGGGCTAATAGAAAGAGATAATAAAGGGTAGGAAATGTGAATGGCTATGATCAAGAGTTTGAATGATCAGAAAAGAGATGAGCCATTTGCCTTGGAAGACTCGTAGAGATACACCGGGTTGAGTACATAAGAACAAAGACCAACATAGCAGAGTTCTCATTTGTGAAATCTAAGATTAAGAAAACAAGAAACCCCTCTGCAGGATACTTGTCACTGATGCTTCACTATTCCATCTAATACTACTTCTCCAGATCTTCATGGGTGCGTATCTACATGACATAAAATTCAGTTCAGAATTTTTTAATGTATTGCCTTTGCATTGTTCTTAGAATTATTTCATATATAAAAATTTCAGCTCAGCGCTACTGTAATTCCTCGAGGATGGTCTCATTATTTATAAGTAACAGTCTTAATTCCCTAGAGCAGAACTAAGCCCACAGAAGGCCTCCATAAATACTTGCAGAATTGAGCTTTTTTATTATTTCTTCTTAGGCGCCTGTGGATAATATGTGGCATTTAGCACATTATTTAAGAACTCTGATGTTAAAATTCTACTGCTTTTCACTTTGATTGGAAAACAGGCTTTATTTTCACGAAGACTATTGATATACTACAAGAGCAGGGCCAGTAACCCAGCTTCTCTAAACTACAGTTCCCTAATCCACACCTCCAACCTTCTTTTTCTTTAAAAAAAAGCAGGACTTGGCACTTCTTATTTTACTGCATAGGACCATATTCTAACAAATTTCTGTTGTGAGAGGTTTCCATTTTGAAAGATGAAGCAGCGCCCATTTGTTCATGCAAATGTGAGGATTTTCCCTCTGAGAAGAAAATGGGACCTGGCATGGACTACGTGCTATGTAAGTGTTTGCTATATAAATGAATATGCTTTCTGCCTGACCAAAGGGCAATGCTATTTCCAAAACAAGCTTCACACAGTGTACCCGTGTCTTTGTGTATCGTGTGTCCTCTTGTCGGCAGTGCCCTCTTCTCTCTAACCTGCTTTGCCCAGGCTAGGTTTGATCTCCTTGGTGAAGCCTTCACTGATTTGCCCCACAGTCAGCTGGCTTTCCCTGTGGGTACCACTCATGGTGGTCCCGAGCAATTTAAGTTCTGCTCTTCACTATGAAATTCTCATACCTTGGCATGTGTCCCTTTAGGTTCTTTGGTTCCAATGTAATGCCCTGAATGTAGTACATGACTGATACATATTTGTTGTAAATTATGAATTTTCTTTTGACTTGAAAGAAATACTTTTAAAAAGAGAGATGGTATTCGGAAAGGGAAGGAGGCAATAAGGGTAGGAATATAACCCTTATTTAACTTAGTCATTCAGATTTATTAGTGTATGCACACCGACTGTAAGTAGAGCCTTGCTTTAGTGTGTCAAGGAAGTAAAACTCTCGTTTTCCTAAATTCAAAGGTAAACAGATACAAGTACCAGCCAAGATCAGGCAGCAAGCTCAAAACCTTGGAACCTTAGACAGCTGGTATTTCTTTGCATTCTGTTCTTTCTGCGCCTTTTAGAGAAAAATATGTAAGACCGGTGTTGCAATTACTTCAGGAGTCAATGTACTGCTTCAGAATCATATAAAAAAAATTAATCCCTTTAGTTTGTTTCTTTAGGAATTCCCTAGAGAGTGATGAAATTCATAGGAGAAACAAGACTTTTGAAGGACAGTATGTGAAGATTAGCAAGCTAGAGGAAAAGAAGCCTTGACCTAAGGGAAGGTGAACGTGAGAAGATAAACACATAGTAGTTACCTCCAGCTTTTAGGCAAATACAACTTCACACTCATGGTTGATGCTTTTTTTAAAAACATTCAAGCCAAATTTATAGCTTTGACAGAAAAAAAAAATATTCAATAAGATATCTTGAGGCCCAAATGATGACCTGATATCTTAACAGTTGCTGCAATTCCACATTCTCTACTCTTAAGTTTCAAGCTGTTTACTCTTCCTTAAAAAGGGCAAGGGCTGCTGGAAAGAACACTAGAGAGAGAGGACACAGTATTAATTCTAATAGTATTTCTAGACTATTTTATTTGGTGAAGAAGATTCAAAGTCATTCCTGAGTTTTGTCTCTTAAAGATCTCTCACAGCCTCCTGTGGGGGTAGACACCAGTGAGACTTGCCTTCCACTGTGTCGTGGCTTTAACTTTTACCAGCAAAGGGGCTTGGTAAATGTTTGCTGAGGACACGGATACTCTTGATGAGGGAGGGCTGTAAGACCTGGGGTTCCTGGAAAGTCAGTGACTCTCACTGACCTTCATATACATGCACAACTTTTTACCCTGCACAATCAGTTGCAAGCATTTTTAAAAAGTGCTGCTAACTTTGGTAGTGGGTCTACCGTGTCTTAGGATATTTCAAGTTTAGTTTGCAAAACACAAGAAGAGGGATGATGAGGTGGGAAAGGAAGAGGATTATGGCAAATACAACACTGAGTGTATGGCCAGGACTTTGTGGGTACCCAGGGCCTGGGCTCCCCCTCCCCGATGGGGAATTAGGCCCCACAGCATGCAGTAGCCTGTGTGACCGGGACAGAAGTTGAAGGTCATCAGGCTTCCTCAGGGAAGAAAGTATGTACAGATGGTAGCGTAAACAAAGCATTGAAACTCCACTCCCCTGATCACCATTGATAACAAACTTCCAGACTCTTGTGTCATGAGACTCTGCTGAAACTCTGTTCTTACACACTATGGAATGTCTTTGTCTCAAATCTTTATAAGCTGTCCCTTTGCACTCCCACCCTTGTGGAGCACTGAATGCCATTTTCCTTCTGATGGCTGCCACCAGAAACCCTCTCCTGTTCATAACTCCTAATAAACCCATGTCTCACTCTTTGCCTAGCATGTTCTTCGGTCTTAGGGCTGCACTGACCCAAGCCCTCCAAGAGCTGGGTTGGAACAGCCTTCATATAACATCATTATGTACTGGACCATTAAGGAACATATCAAAGGGCTAGGTTCCTGCTCATCTATCTGAGAATGGACAATTGCAGCTGAAGCAGCAAGAGCCACATCAGTGATGATCCATGTTCTCAGAATTTGCTATGTGCCGAGCAGTAACTGCCTGAGGGGTCAAAATGCAGGGACAGACGTGGTTCTTTACCTCATAGAGCTTAAAGAATACTGTGGAAGACAATGAATTATGCAATAACGTAAAGTGTAAGAAATGCTGTCATTACATGCTATGGAATAAGTTCTCCCTAGACCCCCATTCTCTTCCCCCAGGGAAAATTCTCTTCATGGTTGCTCCCCTGGGATTTGGTTCATACCTATGGTAGAGAATCTATGATGTATTAGTGTCTATCAGTGTGAGGTGTTGAGCTCATGAAGATCAGGGACTGTGTTCTATGCATTTTTATATCCCCAGAACCCAGCACAGTGCCTGGAACATCATGGAGTTCCTACAAATGTTGAATACATAAATGACAATCTCATAAATGCTAATAATAGGGTGACAGCTGGGAAGTTTATGTAAACCTGAAGAACCCAGGACTTTTGTCATGTGATGCTCTGACAGGTTTTATTATACCCAGTCTTTCCCTTTTTTATAAGACATATAAAAGACTGTACACTGAGTACCAGCTTTAGATCATGGAGAAATTTAGCTTCAATTTAACTTTTACCAGAGTTGTGTTCTCAGAAGTGTTTATGAAAGGGAGGTAGAGTGAACATTACCTTTTCAGGAAGAATTCTGCCTCTAGAAGGGGAAGAGCTGAAAACCCCTAATCCCGCCAGCACCAGTCTCAGGAAACAAGGCTCAGAAGCTCCGACATGAAAAGCTGGCTCAGCAAATCCTGTGGCATGACTGAAAGGTAAACTAGAAGTCACCTAAACCAGTACCTTCCTGCTTGTAGGTTGTGACTCCTACTGTACCATTTAAGGCTGAAACAATCCCAGTCTAGCTTAAATGATCTTCTTCTGAGATCCTTTAATCTTTCACCAGCCAAACCAAGTGTCAGGCAATTTACGTTAATATTTTCAGATAAGGCTTCCTCTAGTGCGATCAACAGCCAGGAAAGTTGGAAAGCTGGGTTAAAAAAAAAAAAAAAAGTTCATTTCCTTCTTCCTCATTCCAGGTAAAGATGAAAGAGCATTCCCCCTAGAGGGGCGAGGCCATGCCTGGAGGGCAGGGTGGGCTGGCCACAGGCTAGGCCCAGGAAGACCCTGGATTGGCGCCTTTCCCTTCCTCCTTCCCGAAAGGTCCCCTCTTCGGCAGCAGTCCCGCACGCTCGGCGCCCACTTGTCCTCTTCCCATCACGTTCTGTTTATTTACACGATTCTCTGCGTCCCCACTCCACCCGGAGAGCGTTGGGGTCAGGGGCCCCAACTCGGCCGTCAGGGGGGCGCCTCTCCCGGGGCCAGCACAACTAAGGGCTCGGCCCTGCTGGTTGCCCTACTCGTCGCTCCTCAGGCTGCCAAACCTTCCTACGTCTTTTTCTGAGCAAACTGATGAGGTCTTTCTAAAGGTCGCCTCTAACGAGACGATTTTACGGTTTCGTTAGGGCAGGTGCCGATGGAGCGGAGCAAGCCGGGCCCCGCGGGTTTCTCCCGGCGGGAGCAGCGCCCGCCGGTTTTGTTTGTTTTCTTCTGGAGTCGGCTAAACGCGCCGCTTCGGCGGCGGCGGGGAGGGTACGCCAAGCGCCAGACCAGCGCGCGTCTGCTTCCAACTTGCGGCGACTGCAGGGGCTCGGGCGGGGCCGGGTCTAGGCTAGGAGTACCGCACAGAGCTTTGTGAGGAAGCTGGGGGGCAACCAGAACCTCGAAACTGTCACCTCGTTAGCACGCGCTTGGGCACCACGGAGCAAGATTCGGGGGGATTTAACTTATTCTTGTTAGAAGGGAGGAAACGAGTCTTGAAAAGAAAGACAAATGGCTTTGACTTGTAGCGCGCAGGATATTCCCGGAGTCCGGTACAGGTAAGCTGCACCTGCTTCTAAGTACGTTGGGCGCCGCGCACACTTCATTTCGCAGGCCCCTTCCCTGAAGGGCGCTTCCGAGCACTCCTCCCCACACACCATCCCCGCGCTCGGCGGGGCCTGGGAACCCAGCACCGGCTTTGCCACTGCAGCCGCCCGGTCGACGAGACGGACGGCTGCCTTGTCTAATTACGAGGCGAAGACTACGGCAGCCTGCAGATCGCCGCCAATGGGAAGCTGCAGAGAACGTGGGGGGCGGTGCTGCTAGGGAGTGGGCGGGCGGTGTTTGGAGACGGCGCTGCAGACGGCAGGAGCTCGGGAGTAGCCCCAGCAGTAGCTGAGAGCGGGAGGAGGAGCGGGAGGAGGAGTGTGAGTGCGAACACCCTCCGCCCCGTCCGGCTGCTCCGAAAGCTCCAGCCCCTCCGCGCGCCCGCCCGCCTGCCTGCAGCCCCTTGGCTTCCCCAGCCCTAGCGCCACCGGTGAGCCGCGCCTGCGCCTCGTTCCGCCCGCAGCCGGCGGGTCGGGGGACACCTCCCCGCCGGAGATCGGCCCGCGGGGAGAGTCCAGAGCCGGGCCAGGGCGGCGATGGGGAGCCCCGGGCAGCGGCTTGCTCCGAGGCGGTGGCTCCGGTTTCTGCCGCCCGGCGCTCGCGGACTGTAGCAGGTACCGCGCCGCTCGCAGCCGCTGTCGGGCCGGACCGCGTCCGCTGAGGTGCGTGTTGGGGTGAGTGGAGGAAAGAAGAAACCCCCCTCTTCTCGGCGAGGATGGGCGGAGGGTCCTGTCGGTAGCTTTCTGGGTCGGTCTCTGGAGACGGCTCCTGGGAAGACTGTCCCCGGGAGGCTAATGGGCTGCCTTTGGGGGAAGGGGGGCATCTCTAGGGCAGTGACAGCGGGGTGGACCGGACGGCGGCCACGGAGTCGCTGGGGAGCAGGGCTGGGGCCGGACTTCAGGGTGGGCTTCGGACTCCGAGAAGCTGCAGTTGGGTCTGCGCGCGGCCAGGGGTCGACGGGGCGGAGATCCCGGCTCGCAAATGCGCCCCTCACTCTGGAGTCTCCGGTGGAAGGGTAGCTGCGCCGCCGCTCTTTCTCTCAAAGTTATTGATCGATTGAAAGGTTATTCCCCTCTTAGTGACATTAAGACTAATGAGAACCTTGCTTTAGGTGCCCAGCAAATCCTCTCTAACACTGAAAAGAAAACATCAAAAGGCTGCCAGATGCAGTTTACCCTTTGCACCAGTTGGGGTTACTTGTTTAACTCGCCACAGAGTGTATTCCTCCTTAAAGATGTGTTCCCGGAGCGCGCGCGTCTCTGGGCACCTGACACGTCCTCACCGGGGACCCGAATCACTCTTTTGTAAGATCTTGAGTAGCTTGTGCGTGTACTTCTGACTCTCAGTACGTCCTTTCTTCTGAGTCCGGATGGCTCTCCTACTGTATTAATTTCTGTGTCATGCTTCATTTCTCGGCTCTTGGTCCTGTTCATGTCCCTCCGTATTATTAAAGGTAGTTTGACCCGTTCCTGGGAATATCACCACGAGCACCTACAGATTAATTTTCAGCTTTTTGCTGAAAATCCAGAGAATCAATTTCGGTTTGTCATCTACAAGCGAGAGCCAAGGTTTCTCGCAAGAGAAAACAACTTGGCATTATCCCTCTGGGAGATATTTATCATCATTAACCTGCTTCGGTTAAATTAATTCATCTCTAGATGACTCCCGCGTGAGTATTGGAAAAATTAAGTGCATTGGTCACGGAACTGTGTTTACCAAAACATGATTTTTGTCAAATTAAAAATTGGTAGACATTTTGGATTTTGCATAAATTTAGATTTGATTTTGATAAGGATGGCTTTTTTTTTTTTTTTTAACAAAGCATCTTGGTGGTTCTCATCGGTAAGTTGGAAATAGTCACTCAGATTTTCCTTTTCTTTGCCTCTTTTGTCTGCCGTTTTCATTTCTAAGCGTTAACACTAGATGGCTTTCTTATGACAGGCATTTAGTAAACTGTGCTTATGAGTTGCCTATGTCTACATTCCAGGTTGCATTTTTTTCCTTAGAATTTGTAATAGGAAAAATGAATCTCCAAAACTGTTGCTTTCCTTCAAGTATATTACGTCCCTGTAAAACCTAAACAAATCACTATCTAGGCAGGTATCAAAAGGTGGCCTCTTGTTTCTGGCATTCATAAAGATGAACTGCAAGAGACAATATGACTTTTGTATTAAGTCACATATTTAAGAAGGTCTCTTTCATGTTTTGGCTAATTTGAGGAATTTAAAGTTCTACAGGGAGTTTTGTAATTCTGTTTAGAAAGCATTTCCCCTTGAAGTGTTCATTGCTTGATTTTGTAGGTCACTACCTGATTCAGAGAGTTGTAAAAGAGTATTTATTCATTGGAAAGTGCAATTTTTCTTGAGTTTTGCATGCAAATGGCATTGCTTTCTAAAGATTCCATTATGCATTTGGGGAAGAGATGTAGTTGAAGTAAATATGTGTGATTCATACCAAAGATTGTGTTAGGGGCATTTTTATTTTCTTTCCCTCTAGTTGATACTTAATTTTTCATTTCTAAGCACATCTCCCTTTTTTGAGAAGTACAGTAGCCTATAGATGGCCATTCCAGCAGCTGCAGATTCCTAGTCATGTTTTAAAGTATCTTTATGCTAAAGCAAGACCATGATGTCCTGTCCAAATCCTGCCTATGTAGATCTGAAATTTATTTACAAGTTGAAGAAATATTTTCAAAATATCTTTATAACTGCTGTGTACTGTATGCCTTGCCCAGGTTGATATATGACATACTGGCTTTGTTCTAAAATAGAGTATATTCATAAATAGCTGAAGGAAAAAACAAAGCAGAACAAAGCCCCCAAAACTACTGAGCAGACCTTTGGGAAGTAAGAAATGAAATAAGAAACAGCTTTTCTCAGTACCCATATGCTACCTATAGATGGAGTGAAATGAACTTGGATAAGAAGAGTTTAAGCATTTGGTCCGGAAAATAAAGCCAGAGCTATCTTACAGGTATGGTGATGGAGCTTCTGGCTTTGGATATGAGCCACAGATTTTTCCCAGATGATTTTAGTATATATTTTTCATAAAATGCATGTATGTTTTTAAATATTAGAGTTTCTCAAAGAGCTTTAATTTTATGGAATGTAACTTTTTTTCTAAAAGGGTAATTATCAGATCATCTTGATTTGGCATATGTGACACTTATTGTGGTTAAAAATGTGTAATATGGGTTGGGAAGATCCACCCCACCCCCCAACCTCCAAGACGGGAATGGTTCTTTGAAACGTTCCTTGATACCTGAGGACCTGTCCACTTAGGGGATCCTTTTACCTGAGGCAGAAGGGGAAATGGGTTATTCATTTTGAAAAGCTAACTTATTCCTGAAAGTGAGAAAATTAACTAGTGAGCTACTCTGAAAGGGTAATTATTTGGCAATGGAAGAAACTGATTTAAAAGTGCTGCGTTTGGTAAATAAAACTAATTTAAAAGGGGTTATGCTTATTGCATAGTTTGCAAAGAATTAAGTGTTCCTGCTCCCACAGCCATAATTAGTAAATGCAAGGTTTTGGAGATTGGGGAAGGCATTGGGTCTTTGAATTTATTATGTATTTATGGTTGTGGTTTAGGATTACAGATCCTTTCAAAGACATGCTGAATTTGAAGAAAATTTGGACTATTATTGTTAACTGAAAAGCAAAGTTGTTTTCTCTATTTTGAACTTGAATGAAATATGACGTACATTCCGGAAGAATTCAGGAAACAATGTTCTGGATGTTCTACTTCCATTAAGGTACCTAATTCCCTTGCTGAGTGATAGAGTAGAACGAGCATTATTCAGGGGGACAGGAACTTCAAGTTTCTCAGCTCCATTGCTTGTTCCCTAAATAACGTTTTGATAAGCCAGTTACCTTCGGAACCTCAGTTTCTGCATCTTACAAGTAAGTTTGGCTCAAGTATTTCCATGATCCCCCTCAGTGCCAAAGTTTTACAAATCTTTATCATTTAAAATATATATATTAGAGTAATGAAAATGACTGATTGGAATATTTTATATATTTTTCACGACTGTGCCTTTTCTTTGCCTGGGTTTATAGATTAGTAAGTTTGTATATAAACATTCCAGAGAGTTATAGCTGCTTCATTTAACTTGAAATCTTTTATTCAGAAATTGCTTTTCTGTTCCAATCACATTCAGCTGTGACTTCTTTTAAAGGAAGACTAGCAATATAATATGCCTCATAACTTTGAGATAAATTAGTTTGATCCCTTCCAAACTTGATTTGTAAACTTTGGTTCCAAAGATCAGCAGTGGTCTAAGGGAGCCAGATCTGATCCATTGTAGAGGTTCTGTTTCTTATGAGATGTCATATTTAGTGTAACCCAATTCCTTGATATTTTATTTTTTTCTATTCAACACAATTGAATCTAGTCAATTGGGAGATTGGAAAGAAGAAAATATGCTATAAGTTGGTTTAGTTGTCATGGCATCTCTGGACCAGAAGGGACCTTAAAGATTACCCCTTCCTGTTGTTTCTGTACTTTTCGGTTTCATCGACCCATAAAATTATTAAATAAAACAAAACAAAACCCAAAAGCAAGTTTTAGAGATTGCCAGACTCGTTGGCTTTTAATGTTACTACGTAAAGTACACTGAAGATTAATGACAATGGCAAATACCATCTATTTTCATTGTATTTCATTGTAAAATATGTTGATATTCAAAAAAAATGCAGGGGGTTGGATATGAATGCTGTCAGATGAAGGGAAAGTTCTTCAGTACTGTTGGAATTTGTTTCAATTACCACCCCCTTTCCCAACCAGCACATATTTACATGCATACAGACACTTTATCCTTTTGCACAGACCATTGAAAACTTCACTGACCAGTCTGGATCCTGTTTTAGTTTCTCAAACAAATACCATGAAATGAGTCTGGTTAAACAACGGGAATTCATTTGCTCACAGTTTGAGGCTGGGAAAAAGTACAAAATCAAGGCATCATCAAGGGGGTCTTTCTTCCCAAAGACTGGCTGCTGGCGATCCTTGGTGCATAGTTGGTCCCATGGTAAGGTACATGGATGCGTCTCTTGGTCTCCTTCTCTTCTGGGCTCTGGTAATATTCAGTTTTTTGCTTCCTGTAACTTTCTCTTTCTCTGTTGGAATTTCATTGTGCTTATAGAAGACTCCAGTAATAGGATTAAGACTCATCCTCATTGGCTGGGCCACACCTTAACTGAAGTAACCTCATCAAAAGGTCCTACTTACAATGGGTTCATACCCATAGGAATGGATTAGATTTAAGAACTTGTTTTTCTGCAGTACATACAGCTTCAAACCAGCACAGATCTTCTTTGTATGATCTCTGCAAGTGGTCATCTAGCAATGCCTAAACATCTCAAGAATGGGGATTCTCTACCTTTTTGATGTTTTTGGCTGTTAGAAATTTTTTTTTGATCTATAGAATTGAAACCTCATTCCACCTACTTATTATTTAGAATTCTACTTCCTTGGTGGCCTATAGGACAAATCCTTCTATAGAAGTATTTCAGTTATGCACTGAACTATACCTGTCAATGTTGGTCCCCAAACCAAAAGCTTCTAATGACAATTGCTTGATCAGTGTAAAGTAGAGTAGGGTGCCTTTCTTTCTAGTTGATTTCCTGTCTGTATTGATAAAATCCAAGTTTGCATTCACTTTTTTTAGTGGCTATGTTACTCTGATTCAGTGAGTTTCCTGTTCGTTAAAACTCCTGAGTCCTTAATCACATGCAGCCATTAAGCCATATTTTTCCCATCTTGTACAAATGTCATTCAAGTTCTAACCTTTATTGTGCTTGGATTTCTTTGTTTTAACTGGTTCTTCCCATGGTGAATTTTGCAATTTGCTTGTCATGCAAAAGATATGCTGTCTGCACATTGGATCAGACTGTCTTTTATATCTTTATTTAAGTTACTGATGAAATTGCTAAACTGGACTGAACCATGATTGTACCACTAGAAGCTTCCCTGTAAGTTTCAAGGAGTCACATTTTGGAGGTGGGGATAGGGAGGGTTACAGTTATGTACTGATACACTTAATTTCTTATAATTATCCCATATCTATCTATCTTTTCCACACAGATATTGTCAAAGAGCATGCCAAACCTTTTTGTTGGTTCTATTGATCAAGTTATTCTAATAAGAAAAAAAGGTTTAGCTTACCATGGTTCATTTTTCGTGTGTTCCTGGTAACTAGAACTGTGCTTTGCAGATAGCTGGTGATTAAGAAATATTTGCTAAATGACTGACAGAATGAATGAATGAGAGAAGCTAGGGCATACTGAACATTGGAGCCTTAGGCACTGAAAAGATTATAGAAAAAATGAGAGTGTTTTGGGCTTTCTTCAACTTGCTGTCCAGTTTAGTACTGTTTTTTTTTTAAATTTACTTTCAGAAAATAGGGAAGAGAACCATAATTTTTTCCGATTTTGCAGAAGTTTTAATTAGCTGATGCACTTTTCTTATTTGATAAATAGACACAGCTATCATGGGCCTCATGAACTATGCCAATTAGAAAATTACTTAGTATTTTTCACTTTTGCATATTTGCTAAATCTGTTGGAAGAAGCCCCATTTTAGTTGGGCTGCTCAAGGAATCACAGCAATCCAAATATGGGATATTTAGTTGTGTATTCAATTATGCTTAGGTAAAAAAAATCTAGAGAAACAGCCAATGTTAAAAATTGTTAACGTTGGAAAGAACTCTTGAGTGATTAAAGAATTATGCATGCTGAGATGAACTATTGTGTAATTTTTTTAAAAAAAGTCTGACTGTAATGCTTACAGCATAGTAGCCTGTGTAGTCGATGTTATGATTGCATTTATTTTCTTCTGAGTTTATGTTAGTTTTCTAATAAGTAATTTTAGGAATTACGGTTTTGATTCTCCATACAGTACAAATACTACTGTTCTGAGTGTTTAATGCCTTAATCCAAAGAACAGTTGTTGCTTTCTAGTAGGATCTCTAAACTTTTTCCAATGTGGATCCCATTTATACAAAATCTTTTTAGTACTCACCTGTCTAAAATCTGAATATGTATGCATTTGCATATATATCTATACGTGTGCTTGTATATGTTTGCACATTTATACATGTACACTTTTCCATGCTAAGATATTGTTCCGGTTTGCTAATACTGATGTTTTGCAAAATACCAGAAATGGATTGGCTTTTATAAAGGGGGTTTATTTGGTTACAGAGTTACAGTCTTAAGGCTGTAAAGTGTCCAAGGTAAGGCATCAACAATAGGATACCTTCACTGAAGGATGGCCAATGGCGTCCAGAAAACCTTTGTTAGCTGGGAGGGCACGTGGCTGGCGTCTGCTCTGGAGTTCTGGTTTCAGAATGGCTTTCTCCCAGGATGTTCCTTTCTACGCATCTGCTTGCTCCTAGGTTGCATTCTCCAAAATGTCTCTGTAAGCTGCAGCTCCTCTTCAAAATGTCACTCTCAGTTGTTCTGAGGTCCTTCTGTCTGTGAACTCCTTTATAGGACTCCAGTGATCCAATTAACATCCACCCTGAATGGGCAGGGTAACACCTCCCTGGAAACTATCCAATCAAACATTTCACTTAAGGTTGATTGAATCACATCTCCATGGAAACACTCAATAAAAAAAATCCAATCTAATCAACAATAATAACTCTGCCGCCACAAGATTGCATCAAAGAACATGGCAGATATCATGGACATTATAAAAAATAAAAATATAAATTTTGAGAAGGGTGGTATTAAAAATAAATGGAATTGGAGAACTTTTGTTTCCATACCTCAAAGCCTTGTCTGTTTAGAGTTCATAATGATTGGCAAACAGTATATCTAGGAGACCTTTGGAGACTTGTCAGGGCAGCCCAAGACAGACTCCACCCTTATTGGGTCCAATATTTACTGTATTCTTTTTCCCAAGGGCACTTCTGACTTTGGCCTGATTCCTTCTAGAGCAGCTTGTGGTTTACTTGGTTTGAAATTTCATTTGTTGGGGGAAAAATGATGTCATGAGGGATACCTTCTTGCAGATTTCCTTGTTGAACTCAGCTGTTTCGGAAGCATTGAACTATCAAGGACTTTGGCCTTGCATCTTATCCGCACCCAGCCAGCACCATCCTAAATTAGAGTAGAAGGACATGACTAATCATTTGCCTGTCCAAAAACTTATAAAAGAATAACAGCAACATTGAAAGTTTAGATTAATGGTGTAGTTCTGCCTATATTTTATTGATCAGAACTATAGTACACACCACCTGTACGTACAAGGGAGTCTTGACAGTGGTAACATATAGTATCTGTACAACTGCAGCTAGCAGTACCCATCCCACCCCACCCTCCTTTCCACTATCTCCTGTTTTCTGTTTTATTTTCATCATATATATTATGCTATATCATATCAATATCATATATCATGTAAATTATTATATATTATAATACATTATATTATATGTTAATTTTTATATGCTTATCTTCTGTCTTAATAAAATGTTAGTGCCGTAAGGGCAGGGACAGTTTTGGATTCCTATATTCCTTGCATCTAGATGTTTTTTGACACTCAGTAGGCTTTCACCAAATGTATGTGAAAGGAATGATGACAGTCGTGGTTAGAACATGAAAGAACTTAGTTAGTATCTTGGCTTTTCTTGGGCTAAGTACTTTTGCTTTAAAGTTCTAATTATTTCTATTGTGAGTGATGTATTCAAACATTTGAAATGACCTTTGATTGAACTTTTGATATGAAAAGTAATTTCTGAAGAGGGTTTTAACATAGGGTCCCATCAGTTCCATCAAGACTTTTATTGCCCCATTCAGAAGGGAACGCTGTAGGGCAGTCTGGGCACCCTGGGGTGTGTCCTTCCTTTCTTGAGAGGGGGTGGTGTACACTTGCCCCAGGTTTCAAAGTCTGGACCCAACTGACGACTGCACAGCCCTATTAGAATCAGTGAGGCGAGGTTACAGTTCACTAAAAGCTCTGGTTTGGGCTCATTAATAAAGATAACTGAAAATAAATTATTTCTGAATTGTGTAACATTACTTGCAGTCTTTTATTCTCAATCTGCTAGCAATTACAGTTTCTTTTAGGGAATAATGATTTTTAAAACCCCGTCAGTACTACATAGTAGGCCGGTAGTTGATGTAGTACTTTTGATTTGAGGATTACAGGGTACATTAGAATATTATTTAAGCCTTAAATTTAGTGGGTACTCAGGAGGCAAAATTTTAATTTTACATGGTAGAAGCCTTTTATTTTTAATCCTGACATAGTAATAACTCTTGTATTACATGAAGTTAGGGAGATAGCATTTTAACTCCTGTTTCTTTAAATTTGTGTGTTAAGATATGCTCTGATGGGAGCTGTCATCAGAGGAATAGTAAAATAGCCTAATTTACTAACCAATTTTGTTTGAGGACCATTGTAAGTCATTTGCATGGAATAATGGGTCTATTTTCCTATTTAAAAAAGTTTTAAATGATGATAAGAATGAGTAAGGGAGGCTACTGTTTTTGACTTATAACCAGAATGAAGAATTGGGGAGAGATATTCCCACAGGTAAATTTGAAAACATTTACTGTGCTGTGAACTTTCATTTGTGTTCTCTCACTATACTTAACAGGAACCTTCTGAGGCTGGTGGGATTATCCCCTTTTATAGATGCAAAAACTAAGGTTTAAAGAGAGATTGGTTTTCTGAATCTTAGTTCTTAAGAGATTCAACCCAGGTCTCAATTCCGAATATTGCTCTTTCCTTTGTTGCACAGCTGTCTTGTGAGACCTCAAGAGACAGTTAAAAATGAATGAATGAAAGGAAGGAAGTATAGAAGGTGGATGCATGAGAAGAGTTGCTGTGATGGAATTATCTCACTATTCTTGAAAGGAGGAAGTGGTGGGCCAGGGTTGAGCTAATGAGCTGATCTAGTCAAAAAAATGCCCTGTTGTTTCAGCCAGTGGACCATCTATTATTAATTGGAAATTTTGTCATTTGTGGTGAGGTAGCAGTTTTGCTGATTGAATCAGGGTTATATATTCTTGGTTGGGAAATGAGTGGGTTCCATGATCATGCAGAGAACATATTTTAAGCTCCTGAGTCTTTGCCAAGATTAAAAGAAGTATAAGAGGAAAGCAATTTTTGTTTTGCATTTATACTTTGCTGGATTTGCATAATCTTTGTTTAAGCCGGTTGAATGTGAATCCCTAAATAAATTCCAGGCATTTAAATATTTAAAAGGATTCATCCACAGTACTCTACTCATCCAAAGAATAAATGCTTACAACAAAGAAAATAACACCCTTGCAGATGTAGCCCTTATAGACTTCCTTCACCTTGTCATTGAATTATAATACATTAATAGCGAAGCTAGAATTTGAACATTCATTGAAATGCTTAGCTGGCTCTGTTCCAAAATATTGTTTCCCTGGTAGAGAAAGCAGGACAATTTGTTTAAAACTGGCAGTTAGCCAGTCAGAGTAGCTCTGACGCAATCATTGCTGTAACTACTTTGCTCTGGCTGCTAATTTTAGGGCAGTTAAATCTGGGTGCTGTCTGATGGCTGCTGTCACTGTGCGTCTGGTTGTGTGGCGCTTTCTAAATTCATCCTCTTACTTTGGCACATTAACTCTCAGTTCTTTCAGAAATAAGCTGCACAGCAGAGGGATGCTGAGCCGGCACAGGAAATGTGAATGGAGTGAGGAGCAAGGCCCTAGGAGGGTTTCAGGAGAAACATCCTTTAGTTTTACTATTTTCTTTGTCATTCCACCAAAAAATACTTGTCACTTATATACTTCTGCTCAAGCACAGTGGGAGATGTTGAGGAGGATGGAGAGAAGGGTAATGGCAACATTTGCTTGTTTTTCTTGCCATCTCTGTAAGCACTTAGTGTGTTTAAAATGAACTTTTGCCTTTTTTTCTGAAGAAAGGAGTATTATACAGAAGAGCAAAGTAGAATTTCCTTCCTATTGCAGAGGACAGAAGTAGGATGAGAGGTTGTTGGTCTTTTCTAACTCACTTAGCTTCCCATGGTCATGAGTATAATCCAATTTTAAAATAAGAATGTTGGGCCAGATAATCTTGAGAACTCTTTAAACTCTGATGTTCTAAGATTTCCTAGTTAACAGGGACCCCCTAGGGTGTGAGGGCAGGAACCAGACCACTCCTTCAGTGTCCTCCAGCCCTAGGTAAGTGTCTGGCACAGTCAGTAAATTAGTTGACTAATAGAATGTTAGGCCTGAAAGGGACCTCAGGGCTAACCTCTAATCAAACTTCCTTATGTTACTGATTGGGAAATATAGGAGAATATTTAACAAGTAGACCTATGTGTAATAGAATGCGCTGCCTTATTAGGGGATGAAGTAATTACCCATTCATCTCTAAGTGTTCCAGAAGAACTGATGACCATGTGTCAGATTTATTAGAAAAAGATTCCTGCATAAATGAAACCATAGGGTAGATGGGCACTACAGCTTTTTTTTCAGATGAAAGACTCTATGGGTCCGTGAGATGAGGTGTGTTTACATAGTCAGAAAAGCATTTGAGGAGAAGGTAGAACTTGCTTTAAGCTTTGGAAAATGGTTAGGATTTGAATTTTTGTTGAAGGCCTATTTTATACAAGGATGCTGTTGGCTCTGTGGGGCACCAGCAAAACTTATGAAAGATACCATTGTTCATTTGGTAATAGTACTGTCTCCATTAACTCAGTCTGCCTGAAACCAAACTCATCACTTTGCCAGATTTAGGTTTTGCAACTCCAAATATGGATTTTATTAACAAAAGCAATGTTGTGGTGAAGTGATGGATGGTATCTTCAAAGTGGTGATTAAATTGTCTATTATGCAAGATACTCAATTTGATTTTTTTCCTATTATAATTTACTAAAGGTTATAGAGTATATCATTAACCTAAAAGAAAAAATATTTTTGATATATCAGAGATATTAAATAAACAATATTTCAGGATGAAATTCACTGCACCTATTTTATGTATTTGTCCAGAAGACATACACACAGGTTTATATTTTCAATTCAAGGTCACATGCTTTGTTTGGAGACTTTATCTTTACGGAGTTATAACTTTTGGGGATTCATTTACCAAAGTGATTTTAAAAAATTATTTTAAGTAATAAAAGTTTTAAGTTGAGATAGCTTTAGGGAGGATGATTGGAGTTAGATTTTGTGGCTAATGTGAGTTTGCCCTTACCTGAGGTCATGTCCATTTATGTCTCTTGAGGATGTGTATTAAGTTGCTGTTGATTTTCTGTTGCTTCAGTTCACTTTCATTTTTATGTTCCATGAAGTAATAATAAGTACTAGGTAAGATTTGCCTTCTCCCCTTACACTCCAAAACAACAGATCTCAACAGAATCACCATATACTTTCCTCCAATTTATCATGCAGATTTTCAACATACAGTTGAAAGAATTGTGCAGTGAACATCCCTATACCCACTACCTAGATTCTACAATTGTTAACATTTTACTTTATTTGCTTTATACATATTTATCCATCAATGGGTCCATTTTATTTTTTGGATGCATTTCAATGTAAATTGCACAGATCAGTGCACTTTGACTCTAAACACTTCAGTATGTATATCATTAAAAAGAGTTCAAAACTTTTAAAAATATTTTTTGAGGTATAATTTATTCAGTGAAATACACAGATCTTAAGGGTATCATTCAATGAATTTTGACAAATACCTATACCTATCTAACCCGTCCTTCTATTAAGATATAGAATGTTCCTATCACCTCAGAAAATTCTCTTATGCTCTGTCCCAGTGCCCCAGTCATTTTACCTACTCCTATCCCGAGCAAACACTTTTTTTTTTTTTTTTTGCCATAGATAAGTTTAGCCTGTTCTTGATCTTCATATAAATGGAGTCATACAGTATGTACTCTTTTGTATAAGGCTTCTTTCACTTAGCATAATGTTTTGACTTGTTTTGTTTTAATTTTGCCATATACTTTTAAATATGTTACCAGGCTTACTTGACCTTCACTTTTCATCAAATGTCCTTTTTAAAGATCATATCCATTTGTCAGGTGTTTTACGTATTTATTTTTTATTTTTTTATTTTTTTTTAAATTCAGTTTTATTGAAATATATTCACAAACCATACAGTCATCCATGGTATACAATCAACTGTTCACAGTATGATCATATAGTTATGCGTTCATCACCACAATCTATTTCTGAACATTTTCCTTACATCAGAAAGAATCAGAATAAGAATAAAAAATAAAAGTGAAAAGAGAATACCCAAACCATCCCCCCATCCCACCCTATTTGTCATTTAGTTTTTACTCCCATTTTTCTACTGATTTTTTTTCAATTTTTTAACTTTGTTTATCAAAAAATTAAAAACAAACAGGCAAACAACAACCAAAAAAACCCCACAACATTTCAAACAAAGCAATGGATTAAGGAAAACAAATAACCTAAAATAACTACTTTGCTTCCAATATGTTCCTACCATACCCCAAGAAAATTAATAAACCATGTCCAAACAGAGGAGTAAGAAAAACAAATAATCTAAAATAACTACATTGCTTCCAACATGTTCCTACCATACCCCAAGAAAATTAACAACCCCTAAGAAAACAAAGGAATAAGAGAAAAAAAAAACCTAAAATAACTCTATTGCTTCCAACATGATCTTACTATATCCAAGAAAGTTTACAAACCATAATCATTCCTGAGCATTCCCATAACATTGAGATTACCCTCCATAGTTTATCTGTTCTTATTAGATTATCATTCCCCCTCCACTAATTGGTATCTCTAGGTCCCCTACATTCTACAGTATAAAACATTGTACATTTTTCACAGAATTCACATTAGTGGTAACATACAATATCTCTCTTTTTGTGCCTGGCTTATTTTGCTCAGCATTATGTCTTTTTTTTTTTTTTTTTTTTTTTAATCTTCATTTTATTGAGATATATTCATATACCACGCAGTCATACAAAACAAATCGTACTTTCGATTGTTCACAGTACCATTACATAGTTGTACATTCATCACCTAAATCAATCCCTGACACCTTCATTAGCACACACACAAGAATAACAAGAGTAATAATTAGAGTGAAAAAGAGCAATTGAAGTAAAAAAGAACACTGGGTACCTTTGTCTGTTTGTTTCCTTCCCCTATTTTTCTACTCATCCATCCATAAACTAGACAAAGTGGAGTGTGGTCCTTATGGCTTTCCCAATCCCCTTGTCACCCCTCATAAGCTACATTTTTATACAACTGTCTTCGAGATTCATGGGTTCTGGGTTGTAGTTTGATAGTTTCAGGTATCCACCACCAGCTACCCCAATTCTTTAGAACCTAAAAAGGGTTGTCTAAATTGTGCGTAAGAGTGCCCACCAGAGTGACCTCTCGGCTCCTTTTGGATTCTCTCTGCCACTGAAGCTTATTTCATTTCCTTTCACATCCCCCTTTTGGTCAAGAAGATATTCTCCGTCCCACGATGCCAGGTCTACATTCCTCCCCGGGAGTCATATTCCACGTTGCCAGGGAGATTCACTCCCCTGGGTGTCTGATCCCACGTAGGGGGGAGGGCAGTGATTTCACCTTTCAAGTTGGCTTAGCTAGAGAGACAGGGCCACATCTGAGCAACAAAGAGGCATTCGGGAGGAGGCTCTTAGGCACAACCATAGGGAGGCCTAGCCTCTCCTTTGCAGCAACCGTCTTCCCAAGGGTAAAAACTGTGGTAGAGGGCTCACCCCATCAAACCACCAGTCCCCTATGTCTGTGGTCATGTTAGCAACCATGGAGGTGGGGTAGGCGAATACCCCTGCATTCTCCACAGGCTCCTCAAGGGAGCACTACATCTTTTTTTTTTCCTTGTTTTTCTTTTTTTTTTTTTTTTTTAACTTTCCCTTCTTTTTTAAATCAACTGTACGAAAAAAAAGTTAAAAAGAAAACAAACATACAATAAAAGAACATTTCAAAGAGACCATAACAAGGGAGTAAGAAAAAGACAACTAACCTAAGATAACTGCTTAACTTCCAACATGTTCCTACTTTACCCCAAGAAAGTTACATAATATAGCAACATTTCTGTGAACTTGCTCCTACTATATCCATCAGAAATTAACAGACCATAGTCATTCCTGGGCATCCCCAGAATGTTAAATAGCTTATCTGTTCTTCTTGGATTATTGTTCCCCCTTCCTTAATTGCTCTCTATTGCTAGTTCCCCTACATTCTACATTACAAACCATTTGTTTTACATTTTTCAAAGTTCACATTAGTGGTAGCATATAATATTTCTCTTTTTGTGCCTGGCTTATTTCACTCAGCATTATGTCTTCAAGGTTCATCCATGTTGTCATATGTTTCACGAGATCGTTCCTTCTTACTGCCGCGTAGTATTCCATCGTGTGTATATACCACATTTTCTTTATCCACTCATCTGTTGAAGGACATTTGGGTTGTTTCCATCTTTTGGCAATTGTGAATAATGCTGCTATGAACATTGGCGTGCAGATATCTGTTCGTGTCACTGCTTTCCAATCTTCCGGGTATATACCGAGAAGTGCAATTGCTCGGTCGAATGGTAACTCTATATCTAGTTTTCTAAGGAACTGCCAGACTGACTTCCAGAGTGGCTGAACCATTATACAGTCCCACCAACAATGAATAAGAGTTCCAATTTCTCCACATCCCCTCCAGCATTTGTAGTTTCCTGTTTGTTTAATGGCAGCCATTCTAATCGGTGTTAGATGGTATCTCATTGTGGTCTTAATTTGCATCTCTCTAATAGCTAGTGAAGCTGAACATTTTTTCATGTGTTTCTTGGCCATTTGTATTTCCTCTTCAGAGAACTGTCTTTTCATATCTTTTGCCCATTTTATAATTGGGCCGACTGTACTATTGTCATTGAGTTGTAGGATTTCTTTATATATGCAAGATATCAGTCTTTTGTCAGATACATGGTTTCCAAAAATTTTTTCCCATTGAGTTGGCTGCCTCTTTACCTTTCTGAGAAATTCCTTTGAGGTGCAGAAACTTCTAAGCTTGAGGAGTTCCCATTTATCTATTTTCTCTTTTGTTGCTTGTGCTTTGGGTGTAAAGTCTAGGAAGTGGCCTCCTAATACAAGGTCTTGAAGATGTTTTCCTACATTATCTTCTAGGAGTTTTATGGTACTTTCTTTTATATTGAGATCTTTGGTCCATTTTGAGTTAATTTTTGTGTAGGGGGTGAGGTAGGGGTCCTCTTTCATTCTTTTGGATATGGATATCCAACTCTCCCAGCCCCATTTGTTGAAAAGACCATTATGACTCAGTTCAGTGACTTTGGGGGCCTTATCAAAGATCAGTCGGCCATAGATCTGAGGGTCTATCTCCGAATTCTCAATTCGATTCCATTGATCTATATGTCTATCTTTGTGCCAGTACCATGCTGTTTTGGCAACTGTGGCTTTATAATAAGCTTCAAAGTCAGGGAGTGTAAGTCCTCCCACTTCGTTTTGCTTTTTTAGAGTGTCTTTAGCAATTCGAGGCATCTTCCCTTTCCAAATAAATTTGATAACTAGGTTTTCCAAGTCTGCAAAGTAGGTTGTTGGAATTTTGATTGGGATTGCATTGAATCTGTAGATGAGTTTGGGTAGAATTGACATCTTAATGACATTTAGCCTTCCTATCCATGAACATGGATTATTTTTCCATCTTTTAAGGTCCCCTTCTATTTCTTTTAGTAGAGTTATGTAGTTTTCTTTGTATAGGTCTTTTACATCTTTGGTTAAGTTTATTCCTAGGTACTTGATTTTTTTAGTTGCTATTGAAAATGGTATCTTTTTCTTGAGTGTCTCTTCAGTTTGTTCATTTCTAGCATATAGAAACATTACTGACTTATGTGCATTAACCTTGTATCCTGCTACTTTGCTAAATTTGTTTATTAGCTCTAGTAGCTGTATCATCGATTTCTCAGGGTTTTCTAGATATAAGATCATATCATCTGCAAACAATGACAGTTTTACTTCTTCTTTTCCAATTTGGATGCCTTTTATTTCTTTGTCTTGCCGGATTGCCCTGGCTAGCACTTCCAGCACAATGTTGAATAACAGTGGTGACAGCGGGCATCCTTGTCTTGTTCCTGATCTTAGAGGGAAAGCTTTCAGTCTCTCACCATTGAGTACTATGCTTGCTGTGGGTTTTTCATATATGCTCTTTATCATGTTGAGGAAGTTCCCTTCAATTCCTACCTTTTGAAGTGTTTTTATCAAAAACGGATGTTGGATTTTGTCAAAGGCTTTTTCAGCATCTATTGAGATGATCAATTGATTTTTCCCTTTTGACTTGTTAATGTGTTGTAATACATTGATTGATTTTCTTATGTTGAACCATCCTTGCATGCCTGGAATGAACCCCACTTGGTCATGGTGTATGATTTTTTTAATGTGTCTTTGGATTCGATTTGCAAGTATTTTGTTGAGGATTTTTGCATCTATATTCATTAGGGAGATTGGCCGGTAGTTTTCCTTTTTTGTAACATCTTTGCCTGGTTTTGGTATTAGATTGATGTTAGCTTCATAAAATGAGTTAGGTAGTGTTCCATTTTCTTCAATGTTTTGAAAGAGTTTGAGTAAGATTGGTGTCAGTTCTTTCTGGAAAGTTTGGTAGAATTCCCCTGTGAAGCCATCTGGCCCTGGGCATTTATTTGTGGGAAGATTTTTGATGACTGATTGGATCTCTTTGCTTGTGATGGGTTGGTTGAGGTCTTCTATTTCTTCTCTGGTCAGTCTAGGTTGTTCATATGTTTCCAGGAAATTGTCCATTTCCTCTACATTATCCAGTTTGTTGCCATACAGTTGTTCATAATATCCTCTTATAATTTTTTTTAATTTCTTCAGGATCTGCAGTTATGTCACCTTTTTCATTTATTATTTTGTTTATATGGGTCTTCTCTCTTTTTGATTTTGTCAGTCTAGCTAGGGGCTTGTCAATCTTGTTGATCTTCTCAAAGAACCAACTTTTGGTGAAATTTATCCTCTCTATTGTTTTTTTGTTCTCTATGTCATTTATTTCTGCTTTAATCCTTGTTATTTCTTTTCTTGTATTTGGTTTAGGATTGGTTTGCTGTTCATTTTCTAGCTTCTTCAGTTGATCCATTAGTTCTTTGATTTTGGCTCTTTCTTCCTTTTTAATATATGCATTTAGTGCTATAAATTTCCCCCTTAGCACTGCTTTTGCTGCATCCCATAGGTTTTGGTATGTTGTGTTCTCATTTTCATTCGTCTCTATATATTTAGCAATTTCTCTTGCTATTTCTTCTTCAACCCACTGATTGTTTAGGAGTGTGTTGTTTAACCTCCAGGTATTTGTGAATTTTCTAAGTCTCTGATGGTTATTGACTTCTAATTGTATTCCATTGTGGTCAGAGAATGTGCTTTGAATAATTTCAATCTTTTTAAATTTATTGAGGCTTGTTTTATGTCCCAGCATATGATCTATTCTGGAGAAAGTTCCATGAGCACTAGAAAAGTATGTGTATCCTGGTGATTTGGGATGTAATGTCCTGTATATGTCTGTTAAATCTAATTCATTTATCAGATTGTTTAGGTTTTCAATTTCCTTATTGGTCTTCTGTCTGGTTGATCTATCTATAGGAGAGAGTGATGTGTTGAAGTCTCCCACAATTATTGTGGAAACATCAATTGCTTCCTTTAGTTTTGCCAGTGTTTCTCTCATGTATTTTGTGGCACCTTGTTTGGGTGCATAGACATTTACGATTGTTATTTCTTCTTGCTGAATTGCCCCTTTTATTAGTACGTAGTGGCCTTCTTTGTCTCTCAAAACATCCCTGCATTTGAAGTCTATTTTATCTGAGATTAATATTGCTACACCTGCTTTCTTTTGGCTGTAGCTTGCATGAAATATTTTTTTCCATCCTTTCACTTTCAGTTTCTTTGTGTCCCTGTGTCTAAGATGAGTCTCTTGTATGCAACATATTGATGGTTCATTTTTTTTGATCCATTCTGCGAATCTATATCTTTTAATTGGGGAGTTTAATCCATTTACATTCAACGTTATAACCGTGAAGGCATTTCTTGAATCAGCCATCTTATCCTTTGGTTTATGTTTGTCATATTTTTCCCCTCTGTCTATTAATATCCTTTATTGTACCCATACCGAATCTCTTTAGTACTGAACCTTTCTCCAAGTCTCTCTGTCCTTTCTTTGTTTCTCTGTCTGTAGGGCTCCCTTGAGTATCTCCAGTAGGGCAGGTCTTTTGTTAGCAAATTCTCTCAGCATTTGTTTGTCTGTGAAAAATTTAAGCTCTCCCTCAGATTTGAAGGAGAGCTTTGCTGGATAAAGTATTCTTGGCTGGAAATTTTTCTCACTCAGAATTTTAAATATATCATGCCACTGCCTTCTTGCCTCCATGGTGGCTGCTGAGTAGTCACTACTTAGTCTTATGCTGTTTCCTTTGTATGTGGTGAATTGCTTTTCTCTTGCTGCTTTCAGAACTTGCTCCTTCTCTTCTGTGTTTGATAGTGTGATCAGTATATGTCTCGGAGTGGGTTTATTTGGATTTATTCTATTTGGAGTTCTCTGAGCATTTATGATTTGTGTATTTATGTTGTTTAGAAGATTTGGGAAGTTTTCCCCAACAATTTCTTTGAATACTCTTCCTAGACCTTTACCCTTTTCTTCCCCTTCTGGGACACCAATGAGTCTTATATTTGGACGTTTCATATTATCTATCATATCCCTGAGGTCCATTTCGATTTTTTCAATTTTTTTCCCCATTCTTTCTTTTATGCTTTCATTTTCCATTCTGTCATCTTCGAGGTCACTGATTCGTTGTTCAACTCCCTCTAGTCTTGTACTATGAGTGTCCAGAATCTTTTTAATTTGGTCAACAGTTTCTTTAATTTCCATAAGATCATCCATTTTTTTATTTAGTCTTGCAATGTCTTCTTTATGCTCTTCTAGGGTCTTCTTGATTTCCTTTATCTCCCGTACTATGGTCTCATTGTTCATCTTTAGTTCTTTGAGTAGCTGCTCTAGGTGCTATGTCTCTTCTGGTCTTTTGATTTGGGTGCTTGGGCTTGGGTTATCCATATCGTCTGGTTTTTTCATATGCTTTATAATTTTCTGTTGTTTTTGGCCTCGTGGCATTTGCTGAACTTGATAGGGTTCTATTAGGATTTGTTGACCAATTGAAGTCCTTATCTCAATTTATCAGATCTACAGCTTCGTGGAGTACACTTTCTCTAACTAACCAGCAGGTGGCGTCCACGAGCCACCTGTTCTCCACAAGCCAGTTCTCCCCTGCTTAGCCTTTGTGGTGAGTGGGGGAGTGAGTCTTGTGGGGTCCAATTGGTGTACCAAGCTTGCGTGTGTAGTTGGTGTTGCCTGCCCTGTATATGGGGCGTGTTTCTGGGCAGTCAGGGGGTGGGGGGTGGCTCTAACAATCAAATCTCCCTGGTGATCCTAGAGTTTTAAAGCTGCTGCAATAGTCTAAATCTTCAGTTCAGTCCTTCCACAGTTTGTCTCTGCCGCTGACCCACAAGTCCTTGGTATTGGCGTATGGCTCCTGAGACTTGCAAGTGGGCCCCTCTTCCAGGCCGTGCACCCCGAGTCCTCTGTTGAGGGATGACTGTGCTATGTCACAGGTGAGTGCCGTCCCCCCAGGGCATTTCTGGGCTGCTGGGCTGTGTAGGGAGGCTCCCAGTCTGCTGAAATGATGGCTGAATGGGGCTTTGTTAATTCACACTGCTCTACCTTCCCAACTCTGGGACAATCAGCTGAGGTTGCAGGGAAGGCTAACGTCCACACCCAGTTTTGTGGTGTGTGCCTGTTATTTGAAACACTTCCGTCACACTGGGTTGTCTGGGGCAGCTCTGGGGTATGGGGCTGGCGATGGGCAGGAGTGTTTCCTGTCCACCAGGATGATGGCTGTGAGCGGACACCCCCCTTTTCTTGGGAAGTTGTGGTGTTTAGTGAATTTTCTCAGCCACTGGATTATTGCGTTTTGTCTCAGAACTCTCCTAGTTCTGCTCTTGACTTGACCTGCCCAAATAGTAAGTCTTTGAAGCTTTCTGTATTGGGCTTCTTAGAGTAATTGTTTTAGAAAAAGAAAAAAGGATTAAAAAAAAAAAAAAAAAAAAACGGGCCCTCCTCAGAGATCTAATGGGTTATTGAAATGCTAAGAGACAAAGCAACCAGGGCCATTAAGGAAAGGTCCACAGGGCAGAGAGATCAGCTTTTCTTCGGGATTTGCATATGCGCCTGAGGGCCCTTCCCCTTTCTATGTTCACCAGAACTCCAAAAATCCTCCGCTTTTATTTTGGAGTTTTTCGTGTTGTTTTTTTTCTATGCCTGTCTCCTCTCTGCTGGGCTGGCTGCTCTCAGATTCTCTGGTGTCTGGTCTCAGTCTATCTATGGTTGGAGTATGAATCAGTAGAATGAGTTTCCGATAAGGGCTGCCACTGCAGTTCTCCCTTCTCCTTCCTGGAGCTGACAGCCCCTCCTCCCCCGGGACTGAGCCTGGCAGGGAGGGGCGCAGGTCCCCTGGCCGCAAAAACTTAAGATTTCGTTGATCTCAGCAGTTCCACGTTTTCATGAGTGTTGTATGAAGTATGCCCAAAGTCAGATTGCTCTGTGGTGTCCAGTCCACGCAGTTCCTGGCTTTCTACCTACTTTCCTGGAGGAGTAACTAAAACATACAGCTCACCAGTCTGCCATCTTGCCCCGCCTCTGTTTTACGTATTTATTTTAAGTCTCATTTCACCTTCTCCTTTCCCAACAGCAGATCTGATTGGGCCATTTTCTGGCTGGGTCTCTTCCTTCAACCCCATATAGTTTGAAAATTTTCAGGTGCCTCTTTTGTGAGTTTGCTAATGCTTGGTGCAGCATAGGCTCAGGCCAGCTTGTAGCTTTTACCTGAGCTCTTTTGTTTCTCAAGAGATGGATCCTGAATAGCACATTATCCATTTATTTGTGTATGCTACTTGGAACACTTTAGGTGAAAGAAGATGCATCTATTTATTGTTGCAAAGCCTGTTCTCACCTTTGTGATTAATTTTGAAAAGCAGTTTGAAATAAAGAAGATTTCATAAGGTATCTCTGAGGAATAATTTCCAATTCCAATGCAGTAGTCATTAAAACCAAAATTAGTCTGGAGGAAATTAACTAAACCTAAAAAAATAGATTTTTGAACTTTTAAAGTCACCTTTCCTGAGAAGATACTGGCTAGAAGAATAAACCCTAATTGGCTTAAAAATAAAATCCCAGGTGTAAATAACCAACCCTTTTGCTATGCCAACTGTTACTGAAGTGTTCTGAGTTACTAAAGCTTTCCAGCCATGAACAAAACTAATATAGCATTTGAAACAGCAGTGCAATGTTAATTTTGCATTTACAAAGTGTGCTACCAGTGTATGAAGATTTTTCTTTGGTTAGGGTACCTCCAGCTGCTCTGAAAGAGACAAGAGACAGGCTTTCTTCTTTCTTGTATAATAGCTTTTTTCCACATGACCATGCATGGATCCAGGATCCTTTCTACTTGTTTCTGTAGCCATTGGACATTGGCCTTTGTCTGCATGACTGCAGCCTGCTTGGCATGTCTGTCATGTTCCCTGCAAAAGGGAAGGAGCACCATGGAGGTAGGGTCATTGAAAAGTCTGGCCCTGAAGTGGTTTACATCACTGCTGCTCCCACTGCACTGGATGACTTACTGACCTGACCACACTGAACTTCACGGGGTGCTGGGGAATGTCAGACAGCTGGCTATGCATGGAATCTAATTCTATTAGTGTGGAATTAGCCTTGTCTGTGCTTTAGTTCTTCATTGTCCAGTGGGTTTTATGATTCTTGGTTTGTTGCTGCTAAATGTTAACACTTTGTTTGGGGTTTCCCTGGTACCTGCTTCTCTACCACAGGACAAAAGTCCTTGTGATCCTGGGCCCCTTGTTGCTATAATCTGATCCCCAAATAGAGAACATAGCCGTGTGGATGAGACTGAGGAACCTTTCCAGTGCTGTGGTACCTGTGGGCAAGCTGTTTTACCTTTCAAAATCTCACACCTGTCATAGTATTGCAGTGAGGATTAGTTGAAATAAGGTGCCTACTTGTGTAGTCAGTGCTCAGATGTATTTGTGCATTTATCACATAATTATTGCATGCTCCTTTGTGCCAGTCACAGTTCTTGGGACTCAGGTAACGTTGGCAAGTAAGGCAGATAGGGCTGTTGCTCTCCTGGTGTTTCATTCTAGAAATACGGTAAACTTTCTAATAATATTCCTCTCCATAGTTGTTTTTTTTTTTTTTTTTTTTTTTTTTTTTTTTTTTTTTTCCTGTTGTGAAGTGCAGTTTTGTTCTGGGTGGAGGAAGGGAGGATAAAGTCTAATAATAATGAGATTGCAGACAGATTCTGTAACTTTGAAAGAAATGTTACTGGGGACATGGATTAGGGGCCGTAATAAAGGGCCTAGTCCCCTGTTTAAAATTCAGACACATAATAGAAGGCTTAAGAGACACTTGGTGAATGGAATAATGGTAATCATTTATTCAGGAGCTGGAGTTTCTTGGGAGAAGGAGCCTTGGGAGTAACTGCAGTGTACTCTGGCTTGTGTGCCATTCAGAGGGAAGTTGCCTTGGGGCCCAGAGGCCATGTCCTGCTCTGAGAGGAGCTGTGACAGGGTCATGGGGCAAATCATAAGGAAGCGGTTGTGCGTGTGATTTGTCCTTTCTAATGAGCTAGCATTACACTGCTTTAGACGGAAAGAAAGAACTACGAGCAGATTGTTTGGTAGCACCTTGAAAGAATCTCTTTTCAGTGCCAATCCTGATGGAGTGGTGGTGGTTGCATTGGAGACCATGTTGAGCAGATTTTTAGTCTGTTTCTGACAACAAGGGGACAAGCGCTGTGGTCAACTCACCGTGTGTGTCAAGAGTGTGGAAATGGAGTGGCCACCATTCCTAAAGTTGTTCTGAGTTTTGTGTTTTTTATAGTTACCATGTGGGTTTCTGAGGGTGTGTAAAGTAATCCTGGTGATACCAAAAATAAATATTCCTTTAGAAGGCTTCCCTCCTAAAATCTATAATGTACTATGGGCAGAATTCATTTCCCTCAAAATGTTTGAGAGAAAAGACTTATGCTCATTTGCTATAAATTAAGTAATTCTAACCAGCTTCTGGATTTAATTTTGTTTGTTTGTTATCCTGGAGTTTCGAGTGCGGAGAGTTCATATTCTTGAATGAAGATCTGCAAAAGAATGAAAACTTAGTAATAGGCGTTCATTATCACTTTCCACTACCAAAATTAAAAGGGGGAGAAACACACTACTGGTTAAAATAAATAACCTAAAAATTTTGTATAGGATGGAAAAGCTGCATGGTTTTTATTGTAACGGGAGCATCGTGGCATTCTGATCATCTGGAAGTTGCATTCATTTCCTTTCAATTGCTGCTGTGTGCCCAGGATATGTTACAGATGTGTTGTGCTGATTTTGCTAATTTTTTGCCTATAATTTAAGCATGGAGGGATTCAGGGAACCTCCCGAGCGATAAGAACACAGCTGCTAAGGAAACTTTTGAGAGAAGAGCATTTCTTGAGCCTTTCATTTGATTTGGGGACAGTAGCTGTGGCTAAGCAGCTGCAGATGGTGTGTTTTCAACTCATGCTGTGGCAGTTTGGGAGTTTTTTTTTTTTTTACATCTTTTTGTTTGTAGTGAACAAAAGAGCAGTGTGGAACTTAATCAGCTAGATCAAGTGTATATAAATTCTGCGGATGGTCTCTATGTTAACTGAAATGTTAAACTTATATATAAGTGAGGAAAACTGGCCTGGTGATTTATGGTGTCGGATTAAACTCCGCTTTAACATTCTTCTAAAATGTGTGTGCTTTCAACTTTTCATTAATGGGTAAACATTTACGTTGGCCTTTGCCCTTGTAACTAGCTATTCCATCAGCCAAAACCCTTGAACTTTTCTGCATATGCTGTTACCTGAAGTGTCTGGCAGTCCCTCCACTTGAAGACATTAAGCTAGTTTAGTTTCTTGGATAGATGTTTGATTGAAAGAAAAAAGGAATGCTTCTAAAAGAGGGTAAGGGTTTTTCGGGTTCACATCTTAATGGAAAGAGGGGGAGGAGATGCCAAAGAAATAGTGAATATAATAATAATCTTAATAAAAATGGTTTTTAAACAGTGCCCTCTCACAAAATGTTCTCTGTTTTTGTTGGACTCAGAATAAAGACCTAGATGACCATGCCTCTAATCTTGTGGGTGATTCTTACATTTTTGTGTTCAAAACTATTTTGCCTTCCTGTCTCTTACACTGGGTGTGTTCCTTGGGTTCAAGCATGCTGCCTCTGAAAGATCTTATTTTATGCTCACCAAACTGACAGTAACTAATTTGACCTATGTCAAAAATTTTATTGGCATGATATTTTTTTTGTGTAGTTTGAACATTATAATTTAATTTGAGGTTTCCAAAAGTCCAGTCCTTCTAATCTTGGCTTGCCCCCTTGTTTTTAAGACTAGGAGACAGATACTGGAAAGTATGAAAATATTTTGCTCTTTGTGAAGATCTCTCAGAAGAATTTCTTATATATTTCATTTTTAAAGTCTACATAAAAGAGCTGGAGGTGTTTCCTTCTGTACTTCCTCCATAGCAGTGAGTTTATACTCCCCTTGGCACTGGGTATAAGCAATTTAGTCAAGTAAGTGTGGTGTCCAGCTCAGAACTCACCTTCCACTGGCCATACCCCTCCATCAGACTGGGAATTCCTTGAAGTCAGAGTCTAGGTATACAACTATGTAGACACATTGTCTCCTGAAAATTGTCATCAATCCAACCCTGATTAGATAAACAAGCAAACTCACTTATCACATTGAAGTCTTTAAATACTGATATAGGTGGTATTTCTTCATAATGTGTTACTGGCATTTAGTATGGTACATTGCTCTTTTGCTAACTCTTGTTTGGTTTTGATTGCAGAACAACAAAAAGTTACAAGTGTGATTTGCAATTGTGACTCGCCATGTCAGTCTCCTATATGATGCTTTCAGTGAACAAATTTTATAGTTTTTAAAATACTATTCTTTTTCCTATGTCGTGTTTATTGAGATTACATTTATGAAAAATGTAATTTTATGTCTGTTAAATGTAATAATAAAAATTGGGGCTTTTAAATTTTATATTTCTTTTTGCATTTCTCTTTTTAATAATTAATTTTTATTATATTTTAAAATGTGCCAGTCTGTGAGAAATTGGAAATTAGAGAAAATCGTCCTTTGCCACGGGGAAGCACTGAGCTAGGTGATGTGGTTGGGAAGAAGAAACTATTTGCAGAAGACAATGTGTATCTAAATAGTTCCTATGTTTTGATTTAATAACACTCATAGTGGAGAGACCCTTTCATCAAGTTATGTTGATGGAATTAGAAGAAGTGATTTAAAAGTAATTTCGGCAAGTTCGGTATTTTCATTTAAAATTTTTATCCCCAAATTAAGTAAATGATGTATTTCAGAATTTATCTTTGATCAGCCATTGGTGGCCAGGTTCAACAGTTTATTCTATAAAGTAATAGTTCATGTGTCTTTTGAACAAAATGGATTCTGGATTTTGTTTATTTTTGTACTACAGATTGTATTATTTAAAATTTAGTAGGTTGTTATACTGTCATGATTAGTCATGTTATTTAGCATGCAAGTTCACCAACATCCAAACTGGTCTACAAGTAGTTTGTTGTGGGTGATTATCATGCATTGCATTTCAAAGAACCAAGATTAAAACAGTGGCATGCAGTGATTATGTGTTCTGGATGGTTTGTATAGTGTGTGAATATATCTCAGTAAAAAATAGTGGCCTACAAACCATCATAAAAGAGTTTTTTTTTTTTTTAACAGCTGCCTCTTTTTTAAAGGAGGGGCATGTGGATTAGGGTTAGATAATGTGTTTGGCTTTATGAAGATTGGCTGGCTATGGGTAAGTAACTAGTAGATTGGGAACTCCTTGGAGGATTTGTTTTTGTTCTGTGAGCTTAAAATGGAGGATTGAAACATCATGGTTCCCCTGCCCAGGTGAGCCCACCTGATCCTTGGTCAGCCGTTTTATGTGCTTTCCCTTGGGATGTATTTCTGGTCCTTGTACCTCTTCCTTACTTGGAGTGCTGCTCAGTCCCTTACTGCACACATACCACCTCAGGTTTGTAATTACACAAAGAGATATTGAATGTGCAGCATATACAGGAAAGCCTTTATTAACTTGAGTCACTTGATAGCACCAAAATGCTAATATATAAAAAATATATATATATACATATTTTTTTTTTTTTTAAATGAGGGGAGGATCCCATGAATGGCTGAGCCTGTGCCAAGAGAATCAAGAGACTGTATTGAAAAAAGGGCACAAGCCCGTGGATTCCAATCCATAATTTGTATTCTGGTATTTCAGAGTCATTATTACATATTGTAAGAGGTCATCCTCTATAGCCGTCTCCCACTGGACATTTTGTCCCATTGGAAGAAGCTGTACCTAATGATTCTTTCCATTACTCTTAAGAGGTTAAACACAGGTCATGGTGGAACAGTCATTAGATAAACCTTATACGTGTGCCTGAAGACTTGGAGCAAAGCAGCTCTTCCATGGCACTTGGGATTAACAGATAAGGGGAAAAAAAGTGACAGTACATTTTCTTTAACACTCTGTACTCCAAGCATGGCTCTCCACATCTCCTAGGTTAAATTCTGGGCAACTTTTAGTAAAGTAGAATATTAATAATTACGTGGGGGATTGGGGTTGGGAATTTACCCTTAAGAAATAATCACGATTGGTGCAAAAGATTTATTTATGTGTAAGTCAGTGTTACTTACAATGTGCAAAACTGGAAAATACTGCCAGTAAGGCATTAAATTGTAATACTCCATATGATCAAGTATTTTACATTAATAAAATATCTTGTTTTATAAGAATACTTAATTGCATGGGAAAAGTTCATAAAATATTAAGTAAAAAAATTTTGTGCTAAGCAGTATATATAATTCTGTATAATCCATATATAACAGATCCCAATTTTGCAGGAAAATTAAGTATGCAACCATATTTACAAAACAAAGATATATTCAGAAATTTATAGCAATTATTACTGGTGGTTGAGTTATATGTAATCATTTTCTTTTTGCATTTATTTTCCATTTTTTCTAGAATGTATTAATTTTGTAACAGGAAAAAACAGGCTATTAAAACATTTGAATGGCTGAATTATATAAATCTTTCAAGAAAAAACTATTAGTCTGAATTTAATTTTCCTTGTTCATTATAGTTTGGAATGATTTTCTTTGATTATGTAATCTTCCTTGTTTTATTTTGAGTATATTTAAAGGTAGTTTTTGAGGCAAATAATTAGCATATCTCTATTGCATCTAGTAAATACGTTTTTGGCACATATTTTTTACCGTAAAAGGGTTTATAATTTAAGTTTAGTACCATGTAGGTAGATCTCTTGAAAATTTCTGCTGATCTTGTATGTTAGTTGAAGCATTGTATTTCTTTTTTAATCTTTTGGCCATCTTCTCTCATTTAAACTGTTAATGTAAAAAAGAAATATATAAGTATAATTTAAAGGCAGTGAAATTAATTTAAATTTTATGAAATTTAATCTTTAGTATTATTAATATAATTTATTGGTAAGGCACTGAATGACTTGCTTCTATATACATTTAATCCTCGCAATTTCCATTCCTACATAATGGGGGCATCTTTCTGAGTTTCTATACCAAGTGTTAAGAAATTAGAGTCTTCTGCATTTATTTTAAAAATAATGGTAAAGCTTTCTGCTTATCATTCAATGTAGAGATACCCTGACTCAGATAACATCTGTGTCTTTTTAGTAGTATAATTGCCAGTCCTTTAATACTATGCTTTTTGACATTTACATTAAAACTCAAAATGAGCTAATTTGTAAGTTATAAGATCTCAAAAAAAAAAAAGTTAATTCCTCTTTCATGCCTGCTAATGCTTCTATTAAAATTCTGAAATGGCTTATTAAATTAAATGCAGTGTCAAAGGCTAATTGTCTCTCTGTGAATTAGTCTACATGACTTATGAAAGCATGGTTTAAGAATTATGTTTGAATAGTAACTCTGAAGTCAATTTTTAGTATCAAATTGTAATGATTATAGATGAAAAGTATTAATAGATTATGAAGTGCATTCTTTTGCTGATACAAAAGATGCTTAGAAAATAAATTCAGTGTTAATGTACTTGAAATTATTTGAGCTTGATATCATTGTATATCTGAAGCACAGATATGTATGTGGTCAAAATGGGCGTATCCCTTGCTGTGTTTTCTAATGGGTTAGAAAGCAGCAACTGTGTCAGACTGTGGGGCCAGTGAATGCTTCTGTATCTTGAGTGGAAAAAGAAGTATTGCATTGTTTGATAATCAGAAATCCTGTAACTGTGCCTTTTTAATTATATTTTGCAAGTCAGTATAATTTCAGTGGAACAGATGTGAGGTTTGGAGTAACTGATACATTCACCGTGTCTTTCAAGAACCTCCCATGGATCTAGGTTTGAATGTGAGCTCTTTACCACACAGGGCAAGTTGAATCTCAGTTTTCTCATTTCTAAATTGGAATAGTAAAATCTGCTGCGAAAGGATGTTGCACACTTACTGGTAATGCTTGAAAAACTACTTTGTATAGTACCTGGCACCTAGTAGGTGCTCAGTAACTTGTACTTATTATTTCTGGTACGCATTTATTGAGCATCTAGTGTATGCTGAATAACATATGAATGTACTGGAGCACAGAGAGAGGCGGCTGCTGAGAAGGAAAGAATTAATGCAGCCTCCAAAGGCTGGGTGAGTTTTGAATGAATAAACAGTTTTTAAAAGTCACAATATTAAAGAAATAAGGATTTTATTCAAGGATTAATATTCTTCTCTTTAGTGATATTGGGAGTCAAAACACAAAGTCGATTTGAAGAAAGTTGGCTTGGGTTCATGCAGGGGAGGTTCTGTCATGATTAAACAACCTGCTGAAACTCTTTGAAGATTCTCAAATTGTGATAAGGAAAAGTCAGTGGATGTGTTGTGTCCTTTGCTTGCTATGATTAATCTTTGTGCTGGAATGAGGTCAGTTTGTTTGGAAAGTACCAACCGATATTAAAAAGATACAGTTTATAGGTGATAGGTCTAGGAAGAAAAAAGATAAACTCTTCTAAGTGGTTTGTGAATTGTGTATGTGTCACGTATATTCCTGTTAAACTTCCTTCAATTTAACTTTTATATTTCAAAGAGTGTCTTCCTGTGGATACCGTTTTATTTAGTTAATAGTTAAAAATAGGTAACTTGAATCTTTCTGATAGTTTCTATGGGGGTTGTACTTTGGTAAAGACTTGTGATGGAATCATAGAGCTGATGTTACAGTAGGGGCCGTGTGCTACATATGTATCCAAATGTCACTGTGACTATACTTTATCTGTCGCCTGCATCACTGGATGGCAAGGGTGCTAGAAAGATGGGAGGTGAGTCCCCACAACTCATGGCTGACTTCTCAATATCCACCAGTACTCCCATCCCTCTGGCCTGCTAGTGCTTCCAGGCCCACTTTCTCAACTCCTTTTGACTCCTCAGCTCATGTCTGCTATCTTTCCTTCTTCCCTTACCAGACTGCAATTTCTGCTCTTGCAAATTCCATGGCTTGTTCTCATGCTCCATCCTCCTTTTGACCTTGATGCTCATCCGCCTATTTAAACAAACTCTTCCCTTGGCTTCTGTGCACCACTCGCTTCAGGTTCTTTTACCACCTCTGATCATTTCTTTTCAGCCTTGTCTGGCCTCTCTTCCCCTGAATGCATTTAAATGTTGGATAATCTTGGTCCTCTTTCCTCTTGGTGATCACATGTTCTTAATGGGCTTCTTTCACTACCTCTGTGATGATGACGTCCAAATCTTTCCCTGTCTGACCTTTTTCCTGCTGCCTACTTGTCATATTCCTTCGATGTTCTTGATATGTTTCAAAGTAAAAGAGTCCCTTTGGATCTGTTATCTTCCACCACAAATCTCTTTTGTACTCTGTTCTTTTTTGTCTTATCCCATACTCTCAACATCAACCCATTATATCCATTTAGAAAAATTTTGGTGTCATCCTTAACTCAATCCTTACACCATGTATATCCTTACACCACATCACCAACTTCTGTCAGTTCTACTTCTGAAATGCCATCTGTCCTTTTTCATCTCTACTCCCACCTTGCTTCAGGACATATCTTGTTTAAACTTTGTAATAGCTTTCTAGCTTGTGTTACCCAATACTGTAGCCAGTATATCCACATGTGGCAATTTAAATTTAAATAAATTAAAATAAAGTAAGAATCAGAAATCCATTCCTCAGTCTCACCAGCCACATTTCAAGTACTCAGTAGCCATATGTGGCTAGTGGCTACCATATTGGACAGTGCACATATGGAACTTTTTTTCCCTGCAGAAAGTTCAGTTGGCCACTACTGTCTAGCTAATCTCCCTTCTACAGGTTTCTCACCTCTGTTTCATCCTTCTTGCTGCTGCCAATGTTTTCTTTGTAGAAACAGTGATCTAATTATAGCATTCCCCTGCTTAAAACCCTCAGTTGGGTTCTTGAATAAAATCTGTGCTCCTCAGCCTAGCACAAGTTGCTTTTCTGTCGTACTCTCCTCGCTCCACTCTCCCTGCCCTCCGGAAGGGGGAAACTCCTGCACCTCATCTTCTCATCCATACTTAGCTGTGGCACTTCTCTCCCTTTGCACAGGCTCTTTTCTATCTTGCAGTGCTCTCCCCCTCTTCTGAGTTAACTGCACTTTTATCTCTTGCAGTGACATTACTCATTGCCTGGTAACATTTGTTTACTAGGCTGGCCTATCCAGGGCACTGTCTTCAAATGTGTTTGTCTTTGTACCTCTAAAAAAATTTTTAAAAAAGCTACGTATTCTCTGCACACATTTTTTAGGTGACACTCAACATTTTTCTCCATAGGTTTAAATACTTTATTTTTGATATTAAGAAGTAGAAAATATTAAACATCTTCATAGACATGGTTGGAATAAATCTTTCCATAGTATAATGTATGAGAATTGATTTTGGCTATCTGGTTGAACATTGTACATGCAAAGAATTCAAGTAAAATTGTTATCTGTGGGGGTTCTTTAACTTGGCTTGAAAATTTTGGTATTTTGGGGAAAAATCATGGGTATGTTAAAGAGAATTCATGTCATTACCATGTATTTCTTTGGTTTTTCTGCATACAGAACCCTCAAATGAGCCAAGTTTCCCCCCTATCATAAATATATTTAAGACACAGAGAGGCAGGAAAACATTATGGGATCAGAGTACCAGGATTAATCATTAAAGAAGACTTCCCCTATAATCAACATTTTGAATTATCCCTTTGTTTGGTGCCTGGAGGTTTTTAAACTTTGAAACAATGCACTGTAGTAAGATTTCCTAGAGAGAGTTGCTGTTGGGAAGACAGGAATCTTCATCCATTTTTGGGATGAGTGCATCTGGAAGGTGATCTATGAATTGGTTCCTTAAACTATTAACTATTCCTTATGCTATGTACATAGACTCCTTGGAAAGTGTTTGGTTTCCCCAGGGTTGCGAGCCTCAGTTGGAAGACTGCTGCTGTCAGTCTAGGACAGGGGCGATAATCTTCATCACGTGTCTCCCCAGTGCCTGGCATGGGGTTGGCTGCATGCTGGTTGCTGAGGCTGGGTTGAATGACTAGAAGTCTCTCTTAGTTTTAACTCACCACAGCCTCCCCAGTGTTTCACCTGCTTTTCCTTAGAGTTGCAACAGAGGACCACCTTGGTAACCTTTTCCCTGGTGTGTTCCTCTCAGGACGACTGGCCAAAGGAAGCAGGTTACTTACATTGTGCCTTTGGGAGGAGTGGATGTGTTTTTGTTACAATTATTTTTTCTTACACCAGCTGAATGGCTATATTGTGTACATCCTGAGGCTTCCATTTCTTAATGGAGTGAGTGCCTGTTCCCTGCTCAGCAACAGGGCACATCTGTGTTTTGACCTTATGGTTAGCCTCCTGCTTGTTTCAGATGTAATGCGGTGATGATCATTCACCTGCTAGTTCATGGATAGACCACATTGTGTCATCTAACAGGCACACTCTAGTTTATCATCTCTTATATAAACAGATACCCTCAGGCAAAAAAAAAAAAAGTTTCAAACAACAAGTTTGATTCTCAATCATCCTAGAACCCAACTGCCTCATCCTTTCACCCTTACAACTCCCACTTCACTGGGGTTAAGGCCATTTGCACAGATGAGGCATTCTTGCCCAAAGTAACCAGAATAAGTTAGAAATATGATTAAAAATAAAAATAGAGTATTGACTTTGGCTGTAACTTATTAGGAAGGATAACTGAAGAAAAAAAAAGAGTCGATTTTGTAATTTGTATTTTCAGAATGTGCTTTTTAATTTTGACTAATGTAGCACAGCACGGAAATGGAATTAAGTAATGGGGACATCATTACCCCATCTGTTTTTTTGTTTGTTTGTTTGTTTGTTTTTGGTAACCCTGTCACCAGCACTAACCCTTCCTTTGGAAACTCAACGTGGCTGTCATGTTTATAGGTCCTTTTAGTGCTGAGCTTAAGGTTTAAAGTGTCACCAGCCAAGTTGAAGGTCTTGCTTTCAGAGCCTGTTCAGGGGACAAAAGTGGCCTTCAGAGAAGGTGGTCAGAATCTGCATGGATGCCCATGGTTCTGCCAAAAGCCCTACCTACGTGCAAGCAAAACTCAAGTGTTTGCTTCCTAATTGCTAGTCTATTCATTGCTAATTTTTTTATCAGATAAGTGGGAGTCACACATTCAGGCAGGTGTTTCTTATCTTGGATCGGACAGACCTAGGTAGATATGTGATTAATGAACAACAGGTTTGTTGAAAACTTTTGAATGACACCCTTTTGCAGAGCAGACCAAGACTGGATTGCTGCAGTCCTCTAGCCTTGCCAGGATGTGATTTCTGTAATTTTAGTGAGGTCTCAGGCCTTGCTGAGGAGCTCTTGGTGCAACTCTGTTTTATGTAACTCTGCTCTGTGCTGCAGCAGGGGACCTGGAAAGGGAGGTTGTGTTTGTATGAGAGCGCAGAGGAAGCAGTTCTGCTTCAGTGTGCATCTGCCCTCACACATACTGAAGTCTTGGAGGCCACCACGAGCTGTTCCTGCTGTTGAGCCACCTGGGGTGGGCACACACGACAGCACACCCACGGACTTGTGTATTTTCCCCCCAGAATTGCTAACACATTTTGATCTGATAGTGTGCAGATCATGCAACTTCCTGCAACAGGTAAAAATTTGCTCTTGGTCAGAATTCTTAAAAGCTGTCAGCATTCTGCTACCCTGGATACTTCTGTCAAATAGTGTATTTAGGGAGAGGAGAATTCAAGGTATATGGAACAAAGCTGTTGGATTAGGCTTCAGTGTGAAATTCAGTAAGCTATTACTGGCTTCTTCAGAATGGACATCATTTGCAGCAGTTCCTCTGTTCCAGATGATCAGAAGCAGCTTTCTTGTTTCTTAATAAAAAGGATATATAATCTGAATCCAGCCCAATCCCCTGCATCTGTTGCATTCCAGGTTTTAAAGCATATAATGCAGTGCTGTCATCAACCAGTGGGTGCTCAGTATTCATTAAGGTAGTAATGTTTTTGGATCTAATGGTGGATTTTAGGTCATCAAAGAGATTGCTCATCAAGGATTATTAGATTATGTTTAAATGAACAGGCTAAAAATACCAGGCTTGGAAAGTTGTTTTTTTTTTTCCCCAGGCAAGGGGTTGTTGTCATATAACTCGGGGACTACTTGCTTGTCAGTCAATGCTGGGCTCAACTCTGTCCTCCCAGAGCATCCCTATCCACTCCCGCAGGATACTTAGTACTCTTCACTGTCACTGCCTCTGTAATCATCTCTCTTGCCTGTCAGGAGGTAGGCTCTGAGGGCAGTTACCACATGGCTGGCTGGTTTACCATTATAACCTCTGTTGCCAGCACAGTTCCTGATACATAATAAGCAGTCAGTACATTTTTGCGAAATGAGTATATAAATATTTATTAAAAATATTAAGCATTTCTAATATATTTAAGCCAGTCTTCAGATAAACCAATTATTGTGTAGACTCAGGTAACCTAATTTGAGGGAGGGGCCTATGGATGCCACATTTTTATTTCAACTGTATTCACAGACTCCAGAGTATTAGATTGTAGTATCCTTTTGAAAAGTGAAAATTGATAGTATATTACCCATTCATAGATGTTGAGGTCTCTGGGATGTTCAATAAATAGCATCTTCTTTACCTGAAATACCTTTGAAAAAGTTGAAAACTGTGAACAGTGTAAAGATAGAGGCCAACATACTCATTTATTGCTGATAGAGGCTAAGTTTGAGGACACAGCTTGTTGTGAAAACCAAATTGTTCTGCTAATAAAATTTAAGGATTAGGCCAATTTATCCACCTGGGCCAGGTGGTAGTAGGCCCACATGGAGGGGCTGGACCTGGAGGAACAGAAGGAGATGGGAGATGGGCCATTTTCTAGTCAGGTTAGTCCTTCCACATTCTCAGGAGCAAAAGAATCCTGGAGTTAACTAATCAAGCACCTTACGGGAAGGAATGGGAAGGAGCCTTTCTCACTAACAGTAGGATTCTTAAAAACTATTCTACTCTCTTGTGATTATTTTAAGATCAATAATGGTGATATGTTCCTTCTACAAATAGGTAAACCTTATAGAATCTTAATAGATGATTTATTCGATTCAAGTTGTAAGCACCCTACCCTTCCTCCATATGGATATTGATATTTTAGAACATATTGACAAAAAAAATGGTTAAATAGGAAATGTTTTAAAAGTTCCTTTTTCTGTAGTCAATTTTAAATGTTTCATAATGGCACAGATAAGTTCAGTGACCAAAGAATTAATGTATTATATTGTTAGAATTATAATATTAGAATTATGTTAGGGTTTCTGTTATGCTTTGATTGAGCTTTGATTTTGAATTACTTTCCACAAAACAGGAACCAGTGGCAATCAAAGTTTGGAATTAGTTTCGCATATAGGTAACACGTAGGGTAATTTTCTTTTATCCTGGTGAATGCTGGAAGATTCTTCTGGTACAGTGCTCTTTTTTTTTTTTTTTTAATCTTCATTTTATTGAGATATATTCACATACCACGCAGTCATCCAAAACAAATCGTACATTTGATTGTTCACAGTACCATTACATAGTTGTACATTCATCACCTAAATCAATCCCTGACACCTTCATTAGCACACACACAAAAATAATAAGAATAATAATTAAAGTGAAAAAGAGCAATTGAAGTAAAAAAGAACACTGGGTACCTTTGTATGTTTGTTTGTTTGTTTCCTTCCCCTATTTTTCTACTCATCCATCCATAAACTAGACAAAGTGGAGTGTGGTCCTTATGGTTTTCCCAATCCCATTGTCACCCCCTCATAAGCTACATTTTTATACAATTGTCTTCGAGATTCATGGGTTCTGGGTTGTAGTTTGATAGTTTCAGGTATCCACCAGCCACCCCAATTCTTTAGAACCTAAAGAGGGTTGTCTAAATTGTGCGTAAGAGTGCCCACCAGAGTGACCTTTCGGCTCCTTTTGGAATCTCTCTGCTACTGAAGCTTATTTCATTTCCTTTCACATCCCCCTTTTGGTCAAGAAGATGTTCTCCGTCCCACAATGCCAGGTCTACATTCCTCCCCGGGAGTCATATTCCATGTTGCCAGGGAGATTCACTCCCCTGGGTGTCTGATCCCACGTAGGGGGGAGGGCAGTGATTTCACCTTTCAAGTTGGCTTAGGTAGAGAGAGAGGGCCACATCTGAGCAACAAAGAGGCATTCAGGAGGAGACTCTTAGGCACAATTATAGGGAGGCCTAGCCTCTCCTTTGGTGCAGTGCTCTTTATGTTTGGTATTATTTCATGAGGGAAAATGAATTTAACACAGAGAGAGAGAATGTGAGCAATGAACTCAGACCGTATAATATATTCCAGGGTAGGCCTGAACTGAACATCAGTAGAACCACTTAAAGACTAGCCCCTTCACTTTCTCCAATCATAGTTGGTTTTAAAGAAGAGCTCTCTTGTCTTTCTCCTCCCCTTCCTTTGTGTGTAACCACCCCCTATCCTCGGCTTTAAACCTGCTGTTAACTTTTCTTTATAAAGGTAGCATTTTGGAGGCATCATTAGTGAATTGGAGCAGCAGACAGCTATTTAAATTGGAGCAGTTTTGAAAATGGCAAGGGAAGTCATTCACTCTTTTCCTCAACAATGGAACTTTAAGGTAATTGTCAGCCATTGTGGAAAACAGTATGAAAATTTATTTTGATTTGGTTAACATTTGGTTTGCTAGCATATATGGACCCATGTAATCCTCTGTACTAGCATTCAAATGACAATATCCATCTATGCTTAATGAAAACTAGCATTTTTCCTTTGAAATTTTTGTAAGAGCTGAAATTTCAAGTTTTCTTCAGGGTCACGTTTTCCTTTTTTAAAGAACATATTAATTGGAAGAAAATGGCTATTCACTGCACAGACTCTAGTTCTAATGATATATGTACAAGTGTAAACATAGTGAACCCAACCCGCCCCTCCCCCCATTAAAAAGTTAATTTAGGCAATTTCTATAGAAGTCAGGAATCTGAAAACCTCTGCTGTGGGGGGAGCACAGTAGATGACTGCAGACCGAAGCACGGTATAAGCTGGATGGAGTCAGATTCGTGTGAGGGCAGGAAGTGTCCAGATCCCCCAGCGTTCTCTCCTTTGCATGGAAGATGAGAGTCGGAATCTGCCCCATGGCTGTAGTCAAGTTGTGCAAAGAGCAGTGTGCTTTCCAGCCTTCTGCATGTCCATCCTCTCCTTCGCCAAGGATGGGGGAGGGAAGGGGGAAATGGCCGAGGGAGGTTGTTTGGGGTTGAAACTTTTTGCTAGATCTTCCATTGTCATTAAGGACCCAGACTCTGACAGTTTTCTTTTATGATTTAATTTTATATTTTAATACCAGTTTATTAGAGCAGGTACTTCTTTACATTTTCTGTAACCGAGGTCATCAGTCTTTATGTGAGAGGAGCTACATTTTCATTGTCCTGATACTCTGTGCTCACTGGACTGGAAATTACATGAGATGGGGGAAGTGTTTTTTGAATGAATACTGAATGAAAGGGGACCCAGAGTTGGGGGGAAAACACTGAGGCCCACATCTACCACTCACTGGCCAGTTGGCCAATGATTGCCAACTGACAGGATCCATCTTAGATTCTGTAAGTGAAAGGGCAGTTGTAAAGTCATATGTGAGATGATGCATGAGAAAGAAAGGCATAGAAGAGAACTTGGTGCCTTCTCAGTGCTCCCTAGGAACTAGCCACCCTAATGATTAGCTAACAGTGTTCTTCAGAATAAGCGCCTTTGCTAGTGTTTCTTTAAAGGTCTTTGCAAATTCTGCTGCATATTAGAATCACCTGGGACATTTGAGAAACTGATGCCTGGGTCATACCCCAGAGATTGTGATTTAATTAAAATGGGTGCATCCTGGGCCTCGGGATTTTTTAAAACTCCCTAGGTGATTCCTAATGTGTAGCCGAGGTTAAGAATTGCTGAGCTGTTTTAGACCTAAGATACTGAATCCTCACTGTGCATCAGGATCACCTGGGGAGCTTTTAAAAGCTACCTACACCAGAGTCCCTATCTGGAGATTCAGTTATGATCGATCCTGGTGTGACCTGCAATCTTTTCCAGGTGTTTTTAATGTGCAGCGAGGACTCTACTTCTAGTTGTTGTGTTATTGTTATTTTTGATATCCTTTCTGACACCAGTAGTTTAGGAGATGGTTTGGCACAGCCATTTTGTAAGCATTAAAATTATATTTTTATCATATTTCCTTTTTATGGATTATTTATAGGAAAATACATACTTAAGTTAAAATGCATACTTAAGTTAATACTTAAATAAGTTGAAGTTTTGGGCCATAAGATTTTCAATGCTAACTTCTCAGTACCTACTTTTTATAGTATTTAACTGATCTACCAGTTCATACAAATGTGTTGCTTGAGATTAGACAAAAAAATCCTGTAATTTATGTGTTCCTACAATTTATATGTTATCTCCTCACTTCATATTTCTGGAAAAGCAATTCTTATATCAAGGGTTCAAAAAGGCAAAGGATCTAAGAGTCATCTTCAAGAAAGATAAAAATGTGTGTAATTATTTACTTGCTAAATATGTTGTTGTTTTGACTTTTTGATACAGGTGGAAATATTCTCATTTGGGGTCAAGAGCTTATGGTATTCTTCACAAAGTAGGTATTAATTTACAGTGGTAAAAGGCTTTTTGTCCTCATTGGGGTGAAAAAAATTGAGGAGCTTCTTTAAAGAGAGAGATGTTCACACATACATACATATACTCACACATCGATACACAAAAGAAATATGGAATTTTAGCATTGGAGAGGATCCCAAAAATTATCTTTTAAAGCCTGTTATGATAGAGGAGAACATCAAGAATAATGTCAGTAGATTCCAGGATAGGAAGACTGGAACTGGTGTCTTTTCCGAAGTCCCAGGCCAGTGCTTTTTCCACCCCAGCATTTGTAGTAAACCCCTGATTTATGTAGCATTGTTGGAGGGTGAAGTGTTTCACATACTAGCATTTTCCAGGTAACTAAGCCTGACTCCTTAAAATAATGAAGCAGTATTTAATTTAGTTCATAATTATAAAAGGAAGTCCAAGAATAATGTCTCTGTAAAGTGCAGCATCATTTGATGTCCTTTTAGTGGTATGTTCTTAAGGTAATTCTCTTTGAACAAATACTTCACATTTTTTGATGACCTGGAGCTGCAACTATGCTGATCACACACAGGCTTAACACGGTTTCCATTCTTGTCTGTGCCACCTTGTGTTCTATAAGGACAGTGAATGTGGCAGCAGTAGTGTCCAGTCTCTGCCTAGCTCCTACTGAGACAAATAGAAAGCTCCATGCAACTTATCGGTAGAATTTGCTATAAGGAGGCTGCAAGCCTTGTGGGAAGAGCGTCCTGCTCAAACTCCAGAGTGCAGGGCTCTAGAACCAATTGGTTCTGCCTTTTGTCACCATGTCCTTCTTGATATGATTTCATGGTCTGATCTGTCAATTCTTCAGATTCTCAGAGTTACATAAATGTGGCTCATGTAATTGCCCTTTTCCCACCCCACAGTGTGAAAACTAAGTCTGCATTCTCAGGCAACATACTTTGATATTATTTTTTTGACACTGGGCTGGCAGGGGTTGTGGATCCTGGTTATTCCTCTCTTTGATCATTCTGGTTTATTGGTGCTTTTTGGATGATTTGGAAGATTTGAATTTTAAAAAATTAAATGATTCTAGAGTATTTCAAGAGAGATTCTGGCTTAGATCTAAGAGTGATCTTATTAAATTTAGGAGACTAGGGCTATTTAGGGAGAAACTTTAGTGGGAACATTGGGGCCTGTTGGTTATCCTAAAACCTTGACAAGAACGGTTAGAATAGGACTGGGATAAAGGAGGACTGATCTGGGCTCCCTTTGGCTCGGGTCCAGTGTCTTTTTCCAGGAAGAGTGAAGACAGAACTTTGAGAAGTAAAAATTATACGGGAAGAGTTGCTCCAGAGGGAGTTATTGTAATGTGTGGTCAGGGATCTTAAAAGAAGGTTGTGGATAAGAATCCTTGTTTTTGGCTCTTTTCTTGTTAGCTAATGTCTCTCCTCTTGTGCTTCATCTTTGACACCAGCTCCTCCGACTCAACTTTTCTTTTTGTTTTCACTCTCTTTTCAGCAGCAGCTGTTCATTTTTATTCATTCACTTTCTCCCCACAGTCTCCTTCACAGGCCCTAACCACTTTGTGGCTCTAGCTACATTTTCTTTTTTCCCTCTGGAAATAAGGCTCTCATTTTGTTAATGTTTAATATTTACTTTTTGTGTTATCTGTTCCATGGAGTTATTAAGAGTCATGCTTTACAAGTCCATTCTAGTCAGGGCAGGTGGAGTGAAGTTTTGAGAATTAATGGGAGGCTGGGACCAGACTTATGGTAAACAAGAGGCCAGGGGTTACTGAGGGTCAGAGAATTGACCCCGTGGGTCAGAGGTCAGGAAAGCAGCAGAGCAGAGCTGACCAGGGTCTGAGCTCGCCCTTGTATGTTTGAAGGGGCCTTGTGTGGCTTAGCATTGACCATTCAGACGAAATAGACCATGTCTGCCCAAGCAGGGTCTCGGCCCTTGATGTGTCTACCAGAGAATAAATAAGCCTTAGGTGAGGGTGGTTCAACCCTTTATTGAAAGGTGACTTTTCTAAAGATGTATCACAGCTCTGTGAATTTTGCTTATTTGGTACTCAGGTCTTTTTTAAAAAAAATTTATGGGATATCTTTAATTTGTTCAATGTATTGCTGATAATTTGTAACTTTTCATTTAATTTTGACAACCTGTTGGAAAATTCTTGCCACTCTGCTAACTTCCAAGATACTTAGCAACTTTTTTTTTTTTATCTTCATTTTATTGAGATATATTCACATACCACACAGTCATACAAAACAACTCGTACTTTCGATTGTTCACAGTACCATTACATAGTTGTACATTCATCACCTAAATCAATCCCTGACACCTTCATTAGCACACACACAAAAATAACAAGAATAATAATTAGAGTGAAAAAGAGCAATTGAAGTAAAAAAGAACACTGGTACCTTTGTCTGTTTGTTTCCTTCCCCTATTTTTCTACTCATCCATCCATAAACTAGACAATGTGGAGTGTGGTCCTTATGGCTTTCCCAATCCCATTGTCACCCCTCATAAGCTACATTTTTATACAACTGTCTTCGAGATTCATGGGTTCTGGGTTGTAGTTTGATAGTTTCAGGTATCCACCACCAGCTACCCCAATTCTTTGGAACCTAAAAAGGGTTGTCTAAATTGTGCGTAAGAGTGCCCACCAGAGTGACCTCTTGGCTCCTTTTGGAATCTCTCTGCCACTGAAGCTTATTTCATTTCCTTTCACATCCCCCTTTTGGTCAAGAAGATGTTCTCCGTCCCACGATGCCGGGTCTACATTCCTCCCCGGGAGTCATATTCCACGTCTTAGCAACGTTTTTTTTTTTTTGTTTTTTTTTTTTTTTTAATCATCATTTTATTGAGATATATTCACATACCACGCAGTCATACAAAACAAATTGTACTTTCGATTGTTTACAGTACCATTACATAGTTGTACATTCATCACCTAAATCAATCCCTGACACCTTCATTAGCACACACACAAAAATAACAAGAATAATAATTAGAGTGAAAAAGAGCAATTGAAGTAAAAAAGAACACTGGGTACCTTTGTCTGTTTGTTTCCTTCCCCTACTTTTCTACACATCCATCCATAAACTAGACAAAGTGGTGTTTGGTCCTTATGGCTTTCCCAATCCCATTGTCACCCCTCATAAGCTACATTTTTATACAACTGTCTTCGAGATTCATGGGTTCTGGGTTGTAGTTTGATAGTTTCAGGTATCCACCACCAGCTACCCCAATTCTTTAGAACCTAAAAAGGGTTGTCTAAAGTGTGCATAAGAGTGCCCACCAGAGTGACCTCTCGGCTCCTTTTGGAATCTCTCTGCCACTGAAGCTTATTTCATTTCCTTTCACATCCCCCTTTTGGTCAAGAAGATGTTCTCCGTCCCACGGTGCCAGGTCTACATTCCTCCCTGGGAGTCATATTCCACGTTGCCAGGGAGATTCACTTCCCTGGGTGTCTGATCCCACGTAGGGGGGAGGGCAGTGATTTCACCTTTCAAGTTGGCTTAGCCAGAGAGAGAGGGCCACATCTGAGCAACAAAGAGGCATTCAGGAGGAGACTCTTAGGCACAAATATAGGGAGGCCTAGCCTCTCCTTTGCAGCAACCGTCTTCCCAAGGGTAAAACTTATGGTAGAGGGCTCAACCCATCAAACCACCAGTCCCCTATGTCTGTGGTCATGTTAGCAACCATGGAGGTGGGGTAGGCGAATACCCCTGCATTCTCCACAGGCTCCTCAAGGGGGCACTACATCTTTTTTTTTTTTTTAACTTTCCCTTCTTTTTTCAAATCACCTGTATGAAAAAAAAAGTTAAAAAGAAAACAAACATACAATAAAAGAGCCTTTCAAAGAGACCATAGCAAGGGAGTAAGAAAAAGACAACTAACCTAAGATAACTGCTTAACTTCCAACATGTTCCTACTTTACCCCAAGAAAGTTACATAATATAGCAACATTTCAGTGAACTTGTTCCTACTACAACCATCAGAAATTAGCAGACCATAGTCATTTCTGGGCATCCCCAGAACGTTAAATAGCCTATCTGTTCTTCCTGGATTATTGTTCCCCCTTCCTTAATTGCTCTCTACTGCTAGTTCCCCTACATTCTACATTATAAACCATTTGTTTTACATTTTTCAAAGTTCACATTAGTGGTAGCATATAATATTTCTCTTTTTGTGCCTGGCTTATTTCGCTCAGCATTATGTCTTCAAGGTTCATCCATGTTGTCATATGTTTCACCAGATCGTTCCTTCTTACTGCCGCGTAGTATTCCATCGTGTGTATATACCACATTTTATTTATCCACTCATCTGTTGAAGGACATTTGGGTTGTTTCCATCTCTTGGCAATTGTGAATAATGCTGCTATGAACATTGGCGTGCAGATATCTGTTCGTGTCACTGCTTTCCGATCTTCCGGGTATATACCGAGGAGTGCAATCGCTGGATCGAATGGTAGCTCTATATCTAGTTTTCTAAGGAACTGCCAGACTGACTTCCAGAGTGGCTGAACCATTATACAGTCCCACCAACAATGAATAAGAGTTCCAATTTCTCCACATCCCCTCCAGCATTTGTAGTTTCCTGTTTGTTTAATGGCAGCCATTCTAACCGGTGTTAGATGGTATCTCATTGTGGTCTTAATTTGCATCTCTCTAATAGCTAGTGAAGCTGAACATTTTTTCATGTGTTTCTTGGTCATTTGTATTTCCTCTTCAGAGAACTGTCTTTTCATATCTTTTGCCCATTTTATAATTGGGCTGTCTGTACTATTGTCATTGAGTTGTAGGATTTCTTTGTATATGCAAGATATCAGTCTTTTGTCAGATACATGGTTTCCAAAAATTTTTTCCCATTGAGTTGGCTGCCTCTTTACCTTTTTGAGAAATTCCTTTGAGGTGCAGAAACTTCTAAGCTTGAGGAGTTCCCATTTATCTATTTTCTCTTTTGTTGCTTGTGCTTTGGGTGTAAAGTCTAGGAAGTGGCCTCCTAATACAAGGTCTTGAAGATGTTTTCCTACATTATCTTCTAGGAGTTTTATGGTACTTTCTTTTATATTGAGATCTTTGGTCCATTTTGAGTTAATTTTTGTGTAGGGGGTGAGGTAGGGGTCCTCTTTCATTCTTTTGGATATGGATATCCAACTCTCCCAGCCCCATTTGTTGAAAAGACCATTATGGCTCAGTTCGGTGACTTTGGGGGCCTTATCAAAGATCAGTCGGCCATAGATCTGAGGGTCTATCTCTGAATTCTCAATTCGATTCCATTGATCTATATGTCTATCTTTGTGCCAGTACCATGCTGTTTTGGCAACTGTGGCTTTATAATAAGCTTCAAAGTCAGGGAGTGTAAGTCCTCCCACTTCGTTTTTCTTTTTTAGAGTGTCTTTAGCAATTCGAGGCATCTTCCCTTTCCAAATAAATTTGATAACTAGCTTTTCCAAGTCTGCAAAGTAGGTTGTTGGAATTTTGATTGGGATTGCATTGAATCTGTAGATGAGTTTGGGTAGAATTGACATCTTAATGACATTTAGCCTTCCTATCCATGAACATGGAATATTTTTCCATCTTTTAAGGTCCCCTTCTATTTCTTTTAGTAGAGTTATGTAGTTTTCTTTGTATAGGTCTTTTACATCTTTGGTTAAGTTTATTCCTAGGTACTTGATTTTTTTTAGTTGCTATTGAAAATGGTATCTTTTTCTTGAGTGTCTCTTCAGTTTGTTCATTTCTAGCATATAGAAACATTACTGACTTATGTGCATTAATCTTGTATCCCGCTACTTTGCAAAATTTGTTTATTAGCTCTAGTAGGTGTATCGTTGATTTCTCAGGGTTTTCTAGATATAAGATCATATCATCTGCAAACAATGACAGTTTTACTTCTTCTTTTCCAATTTGGATGCCTTTTATTTCTTTGTCTTGCCGGATTGCCCTGGCTAGCACTTCCAGCACAATGTTGAATAACAGTGGTGACAGCGGGCATCCTTGTCTTGTTCCTGATCTTAGAGGGAAGGCTTTCAGTCTCTCACCATTGAGTACTATGCTGGCTGTGGGTTTTTCATATATGCTCTTTATCATGTTGAGGAAGTTTCCTTCAATTCCTACCTTTTGAAGTGTTTTTATCAAAAAGGGATGTTGGATTTTGTCAAATGCTTTTTCAGCATCTATTGAGATGATCAATTGATTTTTCCCTTTCGAGTTTTTAATGTGTTGTAATACATTGATTGTTTTTCTGATGTTGAACCATCCTTGCATGCCTGGAATGAACCCCACTTGGTCATGGTGTATGATTTTTTTAATGTGTCTTTGGATTCGATTTGCAAGTATTTTGTTGAGGATTTTTGCATCTATATTCATTAGGGAGATTGGCCGGTAGTTTTCCTTTTTTGTAGCATCTTTGCCTGGTTTTGGTATTAGATTGATGTTAGCTTCATAAAATGAGTTAGGTAGTGTTCCATTTTTTTCAATGTTTTGAAAGAGTTTGAGTAAGATTGGTGTCAGTTCTTTCTGGAAAGTTTGGTAGAATTCCCCTGTGAAGCCATCTGGCCCTGGGCATTTATTTGTGGGAAGATTTTTGATGACTGATTGGATCTCTTTGCTTGTGATGGGTTGGTTGAGGTCTTCTATTTCTTCTCTGGTCAGTCTAGGTTGTTCATATGTTTCCAGGAAATTGTCCATTTCTTCTACATTATCCAGTTTGTTGCCATACAGTTGTTCATAATATCCTCTTATAATTTTTTTAATTTCTTCAGGATCTGCAGTTATGTCACCTTTTTCATTCATTATTTTGTTTATATGGGTCTTCTCTCTTTTTGATTTTGTCAGTCTAGCTAGGGGCTTGTCAATCTTGTTGATCTTCTCAAAGAACCAACTTTTGGTGATATTTATCCTTTCTATTGTTTTTTTGTTCTCTATGTCATTTATTTCTGCTTTAATCCTTGTTATTTCTTTTCTTCTACTTGGTTTAGGATTGGTTTGCTGTTCATTTTCTAGCTTCTTCAGTTGATCCATTAGTTCTTTGATTTTGGCTCTTTCTTCCTTTTTAATATATGCGTTTAGTGCTATAAATTTCCCCCTTAGCACTGCTTTTGCTGCATCCCATAGGTTTTGGTATGTTGTGTTCTCATTTTCATTCGTCTCTATATATTTAGCAATTTCTCTTGCTATTTCTTCTTTAACCCACTGATTGTTTAGGAGTGTGTTGTTTAACCTCCATGTATTTGTGAATTTTCTAAGTCTCTGATGGTTATTGACTTCTAATTGTATTCCATTGTGGTCAGAGAATGTGCTTTGAATAATTTCAATCTTTTTAAATTTATTGAGGCTTGTTTTATGTCCCAGCATATGATCTATTCTGGAGAAAGTTCCGTGAGCACTAGAAAAGTATGTGTATCCTGGTGATTTGGGATGTAATGTCCTGTAGATGTCTGTTAAATCTAATTCATTTATCAGATTGTTTAGGTTTTCAATTTCCTTATTGGTCTTCTGTCTGGTTGATCTATCTATAGGAGAGAGTGATGTGTTGAAGTCTCCCACAATTATTGTGGAAACATCAATTGCTTCCTTTAGTTTTGCCAATGTTTCTCTCATGTATTTTGTGGCACCTTGATTGGGTGCATAGACATTTACGATTGTTATTTCTTCTTGCTGAATTGCCCCTTTTATTAGTATGTAGTGGCCTTCTTTGTCTCTCAAAACATCCCTGCATTTGAAGTCTATTTTATCTGAGATTAATATTGCTACACCTGCTTTCTTTTGGCTGTAGCTTGCATGAAATATTTTTTTCCATCCTTTCACTTTCAATTTCTTTGTGTCCCTGTGTCTAAGATGAGTCTCTTGTATGCAACATATTGATGGTTCATTTTTTTTGATCCATTCTGCGAATCTATATCTTTTAATTGGGGAGTTTAATCCATTTACATTCAACGTTAAAACCGTGAAGGCATTTCTTGAATCGGCCATCTTATCCTTTGGATTATGTTTGCCATATTTTTCCCTCTCTCTATTAATATCCTTTATTGTACCCATACCGAATCTCTTTAGTACTGAACCTTTCTCCAAGTCTCTCTGTCCTGTCTTTGTTTCTCTGTCTGTAGGGCTCCCTTTAGTATCTCCAGTAGGGCAGGTCTCTTGTTAGCAAATTCTCTCAGCATTTCTTTGTCTGTGAAAAATTTAAGCTCTCCCTCAAATTTGAAGGAGAGCTTTGCTGGATAAAGTATTCTTGGCTGGAAATTCCTCTCTCTCAGAATTTTAAATATATCGTGCCATTGCCTTCTCGCCTCCATGGTGGCTGCTGAGTAGTCACTACTTAGTCTTATGCTGTTTCCTTTGTATGTGGTGAATTGCTTTTCTCTTGCTGCTTTCAGAACTTGCTCCTTCTCTTCTATGTTTGACAGTGTGATCAGTATATGTCTCGGAGTGGGTTTATTTGGATTTATTCTATTTGGAGTTCGCTGAGCATTTATGATTTGTGTATTTATGTTGTTTAGAAGATTTGGGAAGTTTTCCCCAACAATTTCTTTGAATACTCTTCCTAGACCTTTACCCTTTTCTTCCCCTTCTGGGACACCAATGAGTCTTATATTCGGACGTTTCATATTATCTATCATATCCCTGAGGTCCATTTCGAGTTTTTCAATTTTTTTCCCCATTCTTTCTTTTATGCTTTCATTTTCCATTCTGTCATCTTCCAGGTCACTGATTCGTTGTTCAACTTCCTCTAGTCTTGTACTATGAGTGTCCAGAATCTTTTTAATTTGGTCAACAGTTTCTTTAATTTCCATAAGATCATCCATTTTTTTATTTAGTCTTGCAATGTCTTCTTTATGCTCTTCTAGGGTCTTCTTGATTTCCTTCATATCCCGTACTAGGGTCTCATTGTTCATCTTTAGTTCTTTGAGTAGCTGCTCTAGGTGTGTCTCTTCTGGTCTTTTGATTTGGGTGCTTGGGCTTGGGTTATCCATATCGTCTGGTTTTTTCATATGCTTTATAATTTTCTGTTGTTTTTGGCCTCGTGGCATTTGCTGTCCTTGATAGGGGTCTTTTAGGGTTTGTAGACCAGTTGAAGTCCTTATCTCTAATTTATCAGATCTACAGCTTCGTGGAGTACACTTTCTCTAACTAACCAGCAGGTGGCGTCCACGAGCCACCTGTTCTCCACAAGCCAGATCTCCCCTGCTTAGCCTTTTTGGTGAGTGGGGGAGTGAGTCTTGTGGGGCCCAATTGGTGTCCCAAGCTTGCGAGTGTAGTTGGTGTTGCCTGCCCTGTATGTGGGGCGTGTTTCTGGGCAGTCGGGGAGGGGGGGGTGGCCCTAACAATCAAATCTCCCTGATGATCCTAGAGTTTTAAAGCTACTGCAATAGTCTAATCCTTCAGTTCAGTCCTGCCACAGTTTGTCTCTGCCACTGACCCACAAGTCTTTGGTATTGGCGTATGGCTCCTGAGACTTGCAAGTGGGCCCCTCTTCCAGGCTGTGCACCCCGGGTCCTCTGTTGAGGGATGACTGTGCTATGTCACAGGTGAGTGCCGTCCCCCCAGGGCAGTTCTGGGCTGCTGGGCTGTGTTGGGAGGCTCCCAGTCTGCTCAAATGATGGCTGAATGGGGCTCTGTTAATTCACACTGCTCCCCCTTCCCAGCTCTGGGACATTCAGCTGAGGTTGCAGGGAAGGCTAATGTTCACGCCCAGTTTTGTGGTGTGTGCCTGTTATTTGAAGCACTTCCGTCACACTGGGTTGTCTGGGGCAGCTCTGGGCTATGGGGCTGGCGATGGGCAGGAGTGTTTCCTGTCCACCAGGATGGTGGCTGTGAGCGGACACCCCCCTTTTCTTGGGAAGTTGTGTTGTTTAGTGAATTTTCTCAGCCACTGGATTATTGCCTTTTGTCTCAGAGCTCTCTTAGTTCTGCTCTTGACTTGACGTGCCCAAATTTCAATTCTTTGAAGCTTTCTGTATTGAGCTTCTTAGAGTAATTGTTTTAGAAAAAGCAAAAAGGATTTAAAAAAAAAAAAAAAACGGCCCTCCTCAGAGATCTAATGGGTTATTGAAATGCTAATAGACAAAGCAACCAGGGCCATTAAGGAAAGGTGCCCTGGGCAGAGAGATCAGCCTTGCTTCGGGATTTGCATATGCGCCTCAAGGCCTGATCTCTGCCCTTCCCCTTTCTGTGTTCACCAGAACTCCAAAAATCCTCTGCTTTTACTTTGGAGCTTCTCGTGTTGTTTTCCTTCTATGCCCGTCTCCTCTCTGCTGGGCTGGCTGCTCTCAGAGTCTCTGGTGTCTGGCCTCAGTCTATCTATGGTTGGAGTTTGAATCAGTAGAATGAGTTTCCGATGAGAGCAGCCACTGCAATTCTCCCTTCTCCTTCCTGGAGCTGACAGCCCCTCCTCCCCCGGGACTGAGCCTGGCAGGGAGGGGCGCGGGTCCCCTGGCCGCAAAAACTTACAGATTTCGCTGATCTCAGCAGTTCCACGTTTTCATGAGTGTTGTATGAAGTATGCCCAAAGACAGATTGCTCTGTGGTGTCCAGTCCACGCAGTTCCTGGCTTTTTACCTACTTTCCTGGAGGAGTAACTAAAACATACAGCTCACCAGTCTGCCATCTTGCCCCGCCTCCTTAGCAACGTTTTATAGATAGTTTCTTTCCAGTCACTTAAATGAAACTGTAATAAAACATTTTTTATAAAGCACTCCATAGGCTGTGTATCTTTCCAAGATTTATTTCAGACTTCCATATTCTATTTTTTATGTAATGTAAGCTCTAGGTCAGGACTTAAAAGGAATACTCCTAACTAATGTCCTATATTTGTTAAGGAATATCTAGACAAATGGAGTTCGTCTTAGTGGCGTAGACACAGTGTGAATGCATGGCCTGTGGGGTGGGGCAGGCCTGGCTGGTGCTGGTTTCTCGCCTCCTGCCTCTGTCCCTGTCCACCCAAAGGCTGAGCAAATGTGGCCCGTGGTTATTACTTCCATTTTGCAGGTTGAGCATTTATTGGCTCTTTGTTAGACGAGCTTGACCACGTAACTCTTTAAATTTTAAAGAAATCTTTTTGGGAGAGTGGACTATTTGACTTAGAATTTTCAGAGGAAAATATCTCCTTGTTTTTCTTAAAAGTGTTGTTTTTGTGATTGTTAAAAGTGTGTATATGAAATGTAATAACTCATTCAGTCCTTGAAAGGACATGTATCTGAGCTGCTGAGTTCCTAAGTAATTTGTATTTACCTGGCTATGTCCAGACCTAGGATTGGGCCACTATTAAAATTGATAATCTCCTGAAGTCAAGAATTATAGAGAACTGATTTTCTCCATTAGTTGCAAGTAATTTGTCTCTTTTTCCATTTTTCTGATCACACAACAGAAAGGTATGGAATATAGGATTTAAGGAGAGAAAGGTATTTTCACTTTGGTTTTGTTTCTGTGAACATTTGGGGAGGATGAATTGAAGTTTAAAAAATTATTGCTCATTTTAATTTTATATTAAAATAGTAGTCTGTTTAATTTTCTAAGATCCTTTAAAGAAGGATCTTAGAAAGGAATAATCTAAAAAATAATTTTTTTAATTCTAGAAGACTTAGTTGACTAGTTTGTTCTTAGTCTTCTAATGCAGTAGCACCAGGGGTGTATAGACTGTTTGATTAATGATTAATGAGTTTTTGTTATATTTTTCACATGTATACTAGGAATTATTTTGATTTAAGACTAGCAGACTTAATTCACAATAGAATATGACTACTTCTGTTTTTTTTTTTAGATGTGAACATTTTAGGTGGCCACAATCATAAAAAAAAACAAGTGGCAGGTGGTCCCATTCAGCCATACCAGTTTAGATGTGTTTACCTCTGGAGATGGAGTGCAAGTAATTGTATCTGGCATCTAGCAGAGTAAAATTGTCATCACTGCTAATTATTCAGTGACTTCTATCTATGCAGCTTCCCATTTTAATTCAGACAGTAAGAGTCTGAAAATGTCTGTGCTAAATATTCCTCTGCTATATGACAGCTTCTAAGTATATGTGTTTGTGTCTGTGTGTGTAAGAATTGATAATCTTACGTTCTCCTTTTCCTTCCCTTTCTCTAGTGGTTGACAGCCCAGTCATGTTTTCCTTATTCTGGTACCCCTTTCCCAGTAGTAATTAGTGGGAAAAGTAGGGACACAGGGACTCTGAGTTCAATCCCACTGGACACACACATTCAAGTGACCCTTCCCAGCAGGTGGCATTTAGGGGCTTAGGATGTTGCCATTTCAACTGTCTTGTTTTTTGTTTTTTTGTTTGTTTTGTTTTGTTTTGTTTTTAGTGAGAGACCTAGCATTTTCTAGTAAACTAAAACTTAAAACATGAGAAACAACTTTTATTCCTCTCATTGAGGATAAGTTGGATTTGTAGCCTAGCTCTGTCAATTGCTTAACTAGAATAACCTCTTTTCTTTGACTCTTTGGGTAGGAGATTTTTTGGAACGAGGACTCAGAAGCATTTTCCCCTCTCAGTTTTGTAAGGTCAGTGTACTGCGTCTTTTGACTTTCTTAGACTCTGTACTAGTGTGGCCTTACACCAGGGAGACTAGAAAGCTGAGAGAAAGCTATGTCAAGCCAGTACATTGTATCACAAGACCAAGACAAAGAGATAGACAACAGCAGCACAAAAAGGCAAAGGCACCAGACAGCCACGTAGCACTAGGTTAAAGGTTAAGCCGTCTGCACCCGAAGACACAGCCAGATGCAACTGAGTTCCTGGGCCCCCGAGGGTGAGGCAGCTGTTCTGGGAGGCCCCTCACTGCAGGGCTTTCCCTGCCCAACTGCTGTCCTTTCCAGTCTGGATGGAGCTGCAGGCCTTGCCAGCCCTGGGATGCTAACCTTCTCTCCAGAGGGGTAGAAGCAGACCTGAGGTGGGGTGGGAGGGCATGGAGAACGTGCAGTAACAGGCAGCGTAGTGCTAGTTAGTAGCAAATGTCACAGGATTAAATTCCAGTCCTTCACTGACCTATATGGAAAATTTCAGCAACCCCCTCTCTGAAATATAAACAGTTCAATTATTTTCTAGTTTGGTCAAAAAAGTGGCGAATCACATGTGAAATATTTTTACAACAGCCAGAGTTACTCGCTTTTGTTTTATTAAGTCTTTCCATTCAAGTACATTTGACTGTTTTCTCATTGTTCCCATTTGGGCTGATGCCTACAAATAGGGTGCTGGAAGCTACCAGTGAGGCAAGAGATAGGTTGTGAGCACTCTGGCTCTCCCCTTTGATGGTTGCATTCCAGAAAACACACACACACACACAATACAGACCTCGAAACTGTTTTAACTTACCAACCTTTCCTTTAACTGGATCTTTAACTTAAGGTTTAATATTTTTTCTTTGTTGTGAAACACATTGAGGAAACTTAGAAAGCACAGGTCCTTCCTGTTTGTATTATCTGTATTTTAGGTTGTTGGATTCAGTTCTCTCTTTGGAGCATCACTTCTCTATCCAATTTCCTCCTGTCTGTTGAATTTGTTCAGCAGTACATTAATGAATTTACTGTTTGACACTGTGACTTACTTTGATCTGCTGTTAATTGAAAGAAAGAGCTCACCCTCTTTTACTGCAGGAGTGTGTGTGTGTGTGTGTGTGTGTGTGTGTGTGTGTGTGGTGCAGATATTAGGAACAAGGCGGGGATGAATTTGATATTGTATGTAGCAACTTCTGTGGGCTAGGCCAAAAGCAGTGTGTTCTAAGTTAATTCCTCTTCGAGGAACTAGGTACAGCTCAAGTCATTAAGGGTTGGGGTTTGAATTTAGCATCTGATCTCAAGTCTGTTGTGTTTTTTCTCTACACCTTCCTCTTCAGAAATGAGTGTGGATGACCTCGATTTTTTCTTCCTCTAGCAATACTGTTAATGTTGATGTTACTCATTGAGTTAAATTTCTTTCTTTCCTTCTCTTTCTCCTTCTTCAGCTTTATTAAACTTTGATTGATTGATTTTGTACTTTCTCCAGACTTAAGTTATGCATAAAAATAAACTGAGCTTTGTTGAATCACACTGCTCAAGCTAGTGGTACCTACATTTTAGAAAAATCAGGACGAGTCCTTGAGATAAATTCTTGCGTGGCATTGAATTGCCTGCCTGGTAGGATCCCCAGGGTAAGAGAGTGTGGGGATGGGGAGAAGAGGAAAGGCTGATCTCATTCCATGTTTCATAAGGTGTGTGGTGGGCTGGGTAGAGAAGAGGACAGGAGTGATGATATTCCAAGCCAGGAGACAGGACTTGCATGACTGGTTGTGTATACATTCAGGTGGGCTGGAGAGGGCCTAGAGGAAGCCTTCACTTGAGACAGAAGAGATGAACTTATTTGTTTATGGATTCTTACCCTAGAGTAGGTGATGTACGAGTGTCCATTTAGCTGCGGAAAGGTTATTTCAGAAATTAGAAATGTCTCCTCCTTTTAAACTCATGCTTCATCACAGATGAGAATTTTTTGTTCCTCAAGCATGCTACTTTTATGGACAAGAATATATATATGAATGTGCTTATCATTCTTCATCCTCAGTTTAGTTAAACTGGTTTATTCTAAGACTTGCATAGTGGAATCTCAGAGAATTGTGGGACGATCCATGTGGAAAGCATGCAAGTCTGGAAAACATGCCTTTGCCCATTTAAATGTTGACAATTGGGTTATTTGTAAGTTATGCCAAGGATAATTTTAGAATTCAGTATCTTATCCTTATGTTTCCAATTATTTTTATTCCCTTGCAGACTCTAAAGGGTAAAGGAGAAACGAGACTGGAAACAAATAATTTCTTCAGAGGATAAGTCCAACTGAATCTTATTTTAGTAATTGCCAGAAAATCAATAATTCAGTGAGAAGTCTCTCAGCCAATGGTGGCAAAAGAACAAAGTGAATATTGGTGAATTTGGGAGAATATACAAGTGTCAGTGAGCTAATTGGGTAAATTTACTTACTCTGTTGCTGTAGTTGTATGCAAGACTAGTCATTTTGGAAATTTGTAGGGGATTAACGAAGACCTCGATCTTCAAGTAGTTTAACCATTTGTCTTGCCCTAAAGAGAAACTTCAGTAAACGTGTTATTTGGCTTAATGAATTAAAATGGAACTGCTTTTTGCTTTTTCCATTGTCACCTGTTGATTTAGAAAGTTCAGCTCATCTGCTTTCTTTATTTCTCAAATTCTTTTCCATAAATCTGCCCCTATGTTTCTTTGTAGGAATTGCCACCTAAATGTTCCTTTAAAATAGCAGTTCTCATTTAGGAGTATTTTACACTTTTAAAAATTGAGTACTCCAAAAGAACATATATTTATGTATTCTATCAAGATTTATCATATTAGAAATAAAAACTAAGAGATTTTAAAAATCATTATTAAATCATTAAAAATAACAATAGAAAACCCATTATATGTTAACATAAGTAGCATTTTTAAAATGAAAAATAACTGTACTTTTTTAAAAAAAAAACCTTAGAGAAGTGTGTCTTACAGTTTTGCAAATATCTTTAATGTCTGGCTTACCAGACTACTGAATTCTCATCTTAGCATTTGTTTCAGTATGTTCTGATATGTTGTTTTGGTTGTGGTGTATGAAGAAAATCCAGCTTCACAGAGATGTGTGACTGGAAAAGGGAAAGAGTATTTTAATTTCTTTCGGATAACTAGATGTTCTTCTCTGATATTATCCCAATACTGGACAAGTGATAGCTGCTTAAAGGTTAGTTGAAATGTGGATTCTGAAATTGTTATGTATGAACTTTTAAAACTCTGTACCATGTACTTGGTATGGAATGGATCTTTTACTCATGTATGATTTGAGCATTATATATTTGGTCATTTGGAGAATGTCAAATGTTGATATTTATGTGTGCTTTATGTGTGCTTCCCATTTCATCACACAGAATGTTAAAAAGTATGTACTCAGTGGTTGAGATTTAATAAATTTAGTTGTTATTTCTTCACCAAGGACATTGTTAAGTAAAACTGACTTAAAAAATTTTTTTAACCTCAAGAGCGTGATTCAGTGACTGTGAGTACAGTTTAGTGCCACAGCCTTGGTTTGTGCTATACACCAGCAGTTTTACATACTATTGCTTTTGTACCATCAAAACAAATATCAACACAGTGAAAAAAGGAAATAACCTTGTAGAATTATTGTGAAAATAGTTTGAACTCGCAGATCTGCCTGGAGAGCCTTGGGGACTCCAAGTGGTCTAAGGCCCACACTTTAGAGAACCACTGCTTTTAGACATATGGGAAAAAGAGATGAATTAAACACAAATTAGACTTGGTTTGTATTAATCCAATATTACAGAAATGGACCACAGATCTAATGTGTGATAGACATTGTATTAGGTGTGTTAGGGAGCATGCACAGATATGTAAGAGAATTACTGGAGTGTTTGGACTTTTACTGGGGATATCACCTCATGTATCCTGAACATTTAAAAAAGTGCCTGGCATATTACTCAATAATTATTTGTAGTACTTTTGATAATTGGATTGAGAGTAATGGTTGCATAAATTCAGTGTATCTTTTTAACCAAATCAATTTTGTGTTAGTGAATAAAGATTAAATCTGTAAAGGTAATAAAGTTTGTTAACATAATGTACAACCCTTCCCATCCCACCCTACCCTGTAATACCACAGTCTTCTTTAGTTATTCTAGCCCTTGTATATTTGTTTCCTATTACCATCAAGGTATATTTCACCAGCTGTGTAGAAACACTCCAAAAACAATAACTGCAACCTTTATCATTTTTGGTTTAAAAAGCTGACTTTTTTTTTCCCAACTGGGAGATGGACCCAGTATAAAATAGATTATGTAATTGACTCTGCGGTTCTTGACAAAGGCTGTAATTCACCTGTTTTTATAATGTTTTTTTTGCCTCGTGACTAGGTGGTTTATTTTGTTTTCTATCTATGATGAATCAAAAGTATGTTGCTGGGCGATTCAAGCAGAGAACGATTTTCCTATCTACAAGAACACCTTGCCATTTCAGTGTTTTTCTCTTGTTGTTCCTTAGAAAAATTTACCTTGGTGACAGTGAGGACTCATTTATCCTTTTATGGAGCTACTGCCTTTGTTTTGTTCTTGTTTTTATTTTATAAATTTAAGTCTTTTCATGTACTTGTGAGTTGATATTTTGCCCCATTTTATTTCTCTCCGTTTCCTAATTTTGTGTAATTGTATGAGGGATTCTTTCTGTGAACGTGGAATCGGCAAGTTGGAATGAGTCTTTTAGAGCCTTTTGCAGTTGAGGCCATGGCTCCTTCAACTTCAGTTTCCATTAGGAATCCCTGGCCATGTGGGCATTGTGGAGATGATGTACTTGCCTAGATAAAATGAAGAAGTCTGATGAAATATTAATAAATACGTTGTTGGATTTCTGCTCCTGAAGATGTGGATGAGAGAAACATAGACATTCTATTTGTAAGTGTCTTTTTGATTGAGTTCACTCTGATGCCGACAGGACCCACATGGTCATTTGAGAAAATATCAACGCTGTAGTAGGAAAAACTGTAGCAAAACCCACTGTTCAAACCCCGTCACTGGTACACAACAAACAAATAATGTCCTAAAGAGGAACTGAGTCTTGCATTTTGCTTTCATGTGGGATTTTTCTGGATTAGTTGATGAAGCCAAGCTAAGTAAATATTATCTTCTTTTCATGTTAGCCTTCTGTTTTGAAGTATCATTCCAACTCTACTCCCCACATAGTTTTCTTTTTATTAGTGTTGTTATTTTTAAAGATTAGAGGTACCACCTTTTCCACTATTGCTCATCACTTTTTTCCTACTTCAAGCCTGTGAAATGTTTATTTCAGTTCAGCAAGCATTTATGGAGTGTTTGTAAGTCAGTAGCTATATTATTACCAAACCTGCATGTTTACACCATTTCGATAAACCCTTTCTTTTGCATATTCAATATCTGCACTCTTAGCATTCTCTTTACACACTGCTTTTTTTTCCCTTTGAAAGTTACTAAGATTAAGGGAATCTTGTTATGGAAAATGAGTCTTCCGTGATTGATTTTACTCCTTTGTTCTCTCTGTATTGTTTCATTGTTGTACTTCTTTACTCTTGTGTGCACAGCTTTAGGTATCAAGCTATGGCTTCTTTTTTGGAGTGGGGAAGAAGCTTTAGAGGTGAGAGAGATAAGAAGGAAGAGAGAGGAAACAGAGAGAATATTAGAGAAGAAAAATTTTTTTTCAGTTTCCACTTATGCAAACTTCTGAACATTTCGCCTGTCTCACTCCTTCTCTACTCTTTATCTAGACTGAAACTTGATCTCCTCATTTGTGCTTCTATAATAATACCATTTCAAAGTTGTAAAATACCTTCTTTTACTAGGAAAAAAAGTACTCAGCTAGAAAATAAGCGTAAATCTCTAGAAAAGTGTACTCTGACTAAGTTTACAGAACTGTCATCTATGAGTCAGAGAAAATTGATAGAAATTGTTTTCTTGAATGTAGTAGATTACCTAAATGGATGGGTAAAGATTATTCTCTTTTATACGTTTAAGATGGTTTCATTGCATTTTTCTCCCAAATTGTATATATCTGTTACAGAAGTTAGCTTTGTGTTTTAGCTTTTATAGATAATATATGTGTATAATCAAGATTTAAAACCCAGTTGAGTAGAAAACAGAATTGTTGAAATTCTGAACAGTGTGAAGTAATACAGCTTAAATGAAATATCCCCTTCCAATTTAGTATTTGTTACAAATAAGTTGAAATACTTTTCTTTTTCCCCCAGACATGACAACATAGATATTATATAACTTTCCACTGGCAGATATTTTATTTTCCTGTTCTAGAAATGGTCAAGCCTCTTATAGACAAATTTATACCAAATTATTTCCTTTTCTTGTTTTTCTCCCATCTGATTTGCCCAGCTGATTATGGATTTTCATTTCACATTTTGTGTAAGTAGTAATTTAAGTATGAGTCAAGAAATTCATCTGATAATGTGTTCTATACTTTCAGTATCAGAAAATAGAACACTGTTAGCAAAGATATCAATTGTCTTCATATGGACACCTCCAGTCATTTGTTTGAATTTAGACTTTCTTGATTTATTGTGTTAGCTAGTAGTACCTGTCCTTAAAATAGAAAGTACACTTAAATTTCACAAATTCATTTTCTTCTTTCCCTTTTTTCGTTGAATTAATGAATACTATTTCAGGTGTGTAACAGATTGTTCCCCAGTTTTAAAACACTTATCACATCCTAACATCCTAGGGTTATGTCAGTATTCAACTGTTAAAATGACTATATAAACAACTACATTAATGAATGATATTTTGTCATTTTAAATTTTTGTCTGTGTGCTAGAACTTGCAGATGATAAAGCAAACTAGCGAATGATGGAAAAACACATACCAGCCATGCATGCCAAGTTCAACATCCTATTTTCTTTTTCCTGAATATTTACAGTCATGGTGGTGCATATTAATTCATGATGTTCCTGGTTCCCATATTCAATTTGGTTCCCATATTGAAATTATATCACTGTATCATAACATTTTACACATTGGGTGGAGGAGATCAAACAATGTCATGATTTTTAGCTGCTCCACCCTCTACTAAAGCAAATTTGAAGAACCACTCTTTTGGGGTGTGGCAACAAGAGTGGCAGGACTAGGAACTGGAAAAATCAGTTGGAGAAATTTCCAGCGGCTAGGTTACCCTGGGTTAAAGATTGGACTTTGCGATCATTGTGGAGTAGTTGAAGATTTTCAGCTTTAATTTGGTAGGAATGCATTAGGACCTAAGTAGTATTCCTTATTTGTCTTATTTGTGGGAAATACCGAAAAAGCCTGGAGAATTTCCTATGCCACCTCAAGGCCATCTCAATGATCACAGTAACTTAGTTATTTACTCTTAACAGTTCAGAGAGGAACTATTGTAATTAACCTATAGAAAAGGGATAAAGACTTTGAATTAATGATATCAGCAAATGGTTTTTGAATGCAAAGAAAACTTGCCTATTTATGATTATTTCACAGCTATTTATTATTATTAATTATTATTATACCTAAAGCATCTTTGCATTAAGAACTCACAAAGGCAGTAGATGCTGTTATAAGTAAATCACATATGAGACTGACACATATAGAGCAAAAGGTACAGATAATGGTCTGTGGGAGTAGTGGAGAGTAAGGAAGTTTATTTTAAAAAAATTTTTTCTCTGCAAATATATGAAAAGGTTTTTATGGGGGTGGGGTGGGGTGGGGACTTTGACCAACACTATTATTTCAGGTGACAGTAATATCTTGATAAAACAGAGGCAGGAAACTTTAGGGCATATTTATTTGGAAAAGGTTATTTAAAGCATATTATGCCTGGCAAGTAGGGAAGTAGAATTAGAACGGTACTGAGGCCACATTGTGGAATTTTAGGTTATATTGAGATTTAAGTATTACACGGTGTGGTTGTGAATAGGTGTATTCATCTGGACTGTTGGTTACAAGTGACAAAACCCCAACATAAACTTACTTGAACAGAAAAGAAAATGTATTGGGTCAAATAAATGGGATGACTGGGAGTATCGTGCTTCAGGCATTGTTGGATCCAGGGGTATGAACAATGTCATAGGGACTCTTTCTCTCTCCATGCCTTGGCTCTGCCTTTCTCTCCTTGGCTGGGTTCTGCATGCAAGCCCTTTCCACGTGATCGGCAAGTTGGCCGGCAGCAGCTTCAGCTCACATCCTCCTAGCTTAGCACCCTCAGCAGAAGCCAGACTTCCCTCTCCCAAATTTCGTATCCAGTCCCAGGGAAGGTTGTGTATGACTTTCCATTGGTTCTGTGCACATCCCTGAACCAGTCCCGAGATAGGGAAAGGTGTGCCCTGAGTGGCCCAGTGATGGGCAGGCAGGCAACCCAGTGGACAGCATTACATTAAGGAGAGGGGTAGTTCCTCAAAAGAACCAGAAGCAGCATGTGTGGGAATGGTGTGCTGGGCAGACCAAGATCGAAGCTGCCCCGGTTCACATCTGCAGAAGAGTGAAAATGAAGAATGATGCTGTTAGCTAAGGTAGGGAACATGGGTAGAGAGAGGAGGAGGTTTGCTGGGAAGGATGTGAACCCTGTTTTTTGGCATGTTGAATTAGAGGTGCTTGTGGATCATTCATGCAGTGCTGTCTGTTGGGTCTAAGTGAGAAGGGCTAAGGCTAGCACTGTAGCAAAGTAAGTGACTGATGATAGAGATATACGTGGAATAATGGGTAAGCTCACTGAGGAGGGTCACGTATTAGGTTGAATTGCATGAAATTGCTGCTTTCTTGGGTAAAACATTGTGAAAAATTAGTGATTTCATATGGTTTGATCTGTTGTATGCCTGCGTTCTTTCCTCAGCAAACACTTGCTTGGCCTGTATGAAATGCCATGCTGGTCACCTGTGTTTCTATTCTCAGGGAGCTTTCAGTCTAGAGGGAGAGCTAATCTTTTTTCCCTGCCCTCTTCTCTTTCCTTTCCTTTCTTTACCCTAGTTTCCCACTCCTTCCCTTCTTCCCTCCCTCCCTTCCTCTTTGGAAAATATCTGTCAGATGCTTTTAAGTGAAGGGCACTGTGCTTAGTGTTGGCTATGTGGTCATGACCCAGACATTGCCCCTGCCCTCAGGGAGTCTAGGGTCCAGACACTAGCAGTGTTAGAGGTGCCTGTGAGGTAAGGCGAGACATCAAAGTGGTAAATTCTTCCTGGTTCACCCTGGGGCTGGCATGACAGGGAGCAGGGGCTGCCAGCACATTGACTAGGTATATGTCTGGCTGACAAGTTTTGGGGGAGAGAGGCTGCTGCGGTCCGCTCCAGTGTCACCCTCATTTGAAGCCTTTTCTTACCCACATGTCTCCTCCCAGGTAAATTTAGGTAGCCTCCTTCCTAATGCCCCAACCGTATCCTAAGAGATTTCTTCATTAGAAAGAGATTTTGTTAAAACTTGGTTAGACTCTTCTGTTTAAAGGTTGGGTTCCTCCATTAGACAGTAAGCTTCAGGTGGCAAAAATGATATTATTATAGTCAGCATTTAATACAATGTTTGGATTCTAGAGGTGTTAAATATTTGTTGAATGTTGAATTTTAGAGTAACTCTGAAGAGCCTCCCGTATCCAGTTTATTTCTTCCGTCTTACCTACACTTAAAAGAACACCAGAGTAACAGTGATGCTTTATGTTATGCCAGACTGAAATTACAAAGTGAAACTGCAGTGATATCTATTGTTGAGAATTATTCATAGCACTTAAGTGAATCACGGTGAAAACAGACTCTTGAAAGTGCTTAATGATTTGCTCACGGTTTGTAACACATTTTAAAGTCGGGGCTGGCATCTTGTCTGTAATTTAGATTTCCGTGTAAAAGTGGACCTTCAAACAGACAGAAAACAGTGAACAGAGATGACGGGATTTGTGTGTCTGTGTTTCTGTGTAAGTATGTGTGTGCGCATTTGTAATTGTTTGAGATGATAAACCTGACCAAGCACCAGTGAGTGGTCAGTGGTGTTGAACACTGGTTTCCAAAATGTATTTCCTAAAGCAAATGGCATAATGGGACTTTTATCTACAGATTTTCCTGTGGTGCAGAATTCTTTCTCTGGGTATGATTAGCTATTTGAATCAAGCACTGATTCAGTAATCAGTTTTGGGCTTCTTTAGGAATTGTCTCCTGAAGTGTTTACTGTACTTTCAGATTTGGGGAGCTCTGGGTTAGAATCCCAGCTAGGCACCTCTAGGCAAGTTATTTTGGACCTTAATGATGATGCGTAGGATATGATAGCTGTTCACAGGGTAACGTTTCAGGTTTGGTGAAGGAAATCTGACCTGATAGCTGAGAATGGAGGAGAGAAGCAGGCATCACCTTTGCATGTTGCCAAGGTTCAAGGAAAACAGTTCAGAACATAAATGGGCACTTATGACTTTGCTTGTTGGAGAGGTCTCATTATTTTGAAAACCAAGTTGAGTTTGCATTGCACCATTAGAAAACAAAACCAAAGACAAGCAGCCTTTCTCTGGTGCCAGCTTTCCCTGAATACTAGCAAGCCTGTCCTAACAAGTGGGTGGAGAAACAGTTATTTTGAGCCGGACGAAGTATTTTTATTATTCTCAGTGGAAAGAAAATGTTTGCCTTCACTTTCTCAGAACACCCTTTCCCTGGGAAAACAGCTGAAGAACCTGCTGGTAAGAACAAAGAGCCAGATCCCTGTTTGCCTGCAAATCTGGTTTTCACGCAGAGCTTCCTTTTGAAGTGTGAGGAGCCTCCTCTTAGCGACAGACCTAGAGACTTGGGGAGCACCCTTGAGGGAGGAGTCCTGTCCCTTCCCCTTTACACCCAGTGTGACAGCTCATAGCTCCCATCTTCTGTTGTGTGAGAAGGCTTTGCTCAGCTAAACGCTCACTTTTTTTTTTTCCTAAAGCCAAAACAGGGCAAAAGAAAATAGCCAGTTGCCTTACATAAAAACCACCTGCTTGGTAGGAAATGAACAAAACTTTGGAGTCCCTATTGCTACTTGGAGAATTTGTAGTTTCTTTTCCTGTCAGTAAACAAAAGCAGTCAATGTAAAGAGTGGAGCATCAACCGTTTACAGGATGTTTGCTGTATCAGAGGAAGGAAAAGTGGCTTTTACGGAGTTGTGTTTTTGTTATGTTGAGGGATATTACAACATCATTTAAAGTCTCTCTTCTAGAGAAGAGAAATTAACTGCTAAATATACAGTCACAACACATGGATGTTTTATCAGTAGGACTTTTTAAAGACTTGTTTCCTAACTTAAAGTTGAAACTTTAAGTTTATAATGTATCAGCATGAAGAAAAAATGTAGAAAACAGAAAGCCTCCTTAGAGGAAAAATTGCATTCCTAAAACTTTGGAAAATATCGATGCTTTGGAGAACTTGATTTTTTTTTTAATGGTACAAGGTCATGCTTTGTTGATCATTGGAGTGATCAGCCTTGATCATTGATCACTAGGAACATTGATCATTTACAGTGTTTTAGTGTCTCTAATGATATCATGCATAGGCTTCCCCGGATTGCTTTGCAGTATATCTGGTAATATGTCTGGCGCATTCTGACATCCCCCACGGCAGGGGGTGTGTCTGGCTCCTTCCTCTTTATATCCTCAATTCTTAGCACAGTAGCTGAAACTGGAAAGTGGTCAGTGAACACGTGCTGAATGATAGATTAAAGGAAGGATGGATGGATGAATGCTTGGATGGATTTAATAAGCTAGTGAAGATCAAAGCCATGACATAAGATGCCCAGTAAGATATTCCTTTTCCAATTACTTAATGTTGGGGAACCTTGATGGTAAATATTTTGCTTTGGTTTTCTAACTCAGAATTGGCAATACTGACTGGAAAAGTTATGTCAGTGAGAATTTCGTACTCTTCACCTCCTCCTGCACATTATCTTAAATTCAGCTAGAATTAAGGAACTCACAGTAACTCATTATCAACTCTTTCATTGCTTCCTAAAAATTAAGATAGGAGGTCCACCTTTTTCAATCTAAAGTTAAAGCCAGTGATTTCTTGGTGGATGATCTTGTAATTTATCACCTTTTAAAGTAAAAGAGGGCACCGTTAATACTGTGCTGGGAGAAGGGTGTAGAGCAGGACTGTCGCCGGGCATCCTACTTCTTAGCAACTCGGTTGTGTTTTGTAGGGAGCAGAGTGTGGGAATTGGGTAGGAATTAGAGAACTGCACTGTCTTTGGCCATCCGTGTTCATATCATTTAATTTGATTGTTGCTCTTTGAGTCCATGCAATCAACGTCAGGTTAGAGAGCAAGTGCCACGGTGCTTGACTTAAGAAGTTTGACAAACTGAACTGATAATTGCTGTTTTTAAAAACGATGTGATGAAAAGATCATGGTCTTAGGAGACAGGCAGACTTGAATTCACATCCTGCTCTGTGTGATTTATTTGCTGATTAACCTTGGGCCAGTCACCAGTCTTTTAGGACTCTAGTTTATTCAATACTGTAAGACAAAAAAGGTTGATTTTTTTTTTTTTTAAGGTGGCTGTGAGTTTGGAGATAACATAAATAAAATATTTAGCAGAATGTCTTGTGCATAGTGAGCGCTGTACACCTAACTATTACTGTTATCAAAAGCGGATGCGGTGTCACAGAATTAAGTGCTGAAATAGATAGACATCTGGAAAAACAGTTCTCAAACTTAATGTCTTGGGTCCCCTTTACACTCCTAAAAATCAAGGAGCTTTTGATTACTTGGCTTATATCTTTTGATATTTACCACATTAGACATTAAAACTGAGAAGTGTAAAAAATATTAATTTATAATGACAATAATAAACCCGTTATAAATAACTGTTTTCAAAACAGTGAGAAAAATGGCATTGTTTTACATTTTTGCAGATCTCTTTAATCTCTGGATTAAGAGTAGACAACTAATGTCTTCTTTATTCAGTCTTTTGTTTTATCACGTTATGTAACCTGGAAACCTTTATTGCATACTGGTGAGAGAACTAGAGTGGAAAAGATAAATAACATTTTGGTATGATTATGAAAGTTTGGTCTAATGTCTTGGTATTATTATGAAAAGGGTTTTGATCTCTTGGACCCCTACAAGGGTCTTGGGGACCCCAGGGGTTCTCAGGTCACACTTTGAAAATTGCTGACCAAGAGTTTTTCCTGTGAATCTGAACAGAATCTCTTTCTTCTCTGTAGGTTCTTGCTACAAGATTGTGTGGTCAGGGCAGCCTGCAGTTTCCTCCATCTGAGTGAGGTAAGCTTGCTAGGAAGGCAACATCTGCAAAACCATCTTCTCACCCCAGACAGTCTTTTTTTTTTTTTTTTTTTTTTTTGGCGTCCCATAGATGTTCTTTAGATGGTTTCTGTTCCCATTGCTTGGGTTGAATGTTTTGATTTTTTTTTCACACCTCTGCAGCATTGCAGGAGCATTGTTTTGAGAAAGCCCATTTGAATCTAGAATTGCCTAAATTGGGGGTTTCAAAGGAATCACTGAAGAGTTCCTATAAGCTTTACTACTTGTGTTTAAAAGGATATGATTTTTAAAATTGGTTTGTACATATCTAGATGGAATGTCCCTTACACTAAAAAGGGACAAAACTTAGGCGTATTGGTGGGTAAAGTACTGCACGAAGACTGCTCTTCTGGAGGAGAAATTTGACATCGTGGTCGTGCCCTGAGTGGATGGGCTTCTGAGAGGGCCCATCTATGAGAAGACCATGGAGAGAGTGCAGGGGAGGAGGAGAACCGAGGTTTCCTTGATGAGATCCACCCAGCTCTGCTTGTGGCCCAGGAAACTGTCACCTTCAATAGCTCCTCAGAGAACAAAGGCAGAGCTGCTCCCTTACTTGTGTTTATTCATAAATATTGCATTTTCTGTATCAGCAGGAAATGAGATGGATTCGTGAAAGAGCTATTGCAAAATAACCATCCTACAGCACGTTTGGTCTCTGACCTTTGGATGATTGAAAAGGGATTTTAATTTATTCTATTGTAATTTGCTGTTTTATAATAAGTATATAAAAGCATAACTATTATTATTTCTTGTTTGTTTTTAAACGAGGCAGCATGGTACAGTGGTTAAGAGCAAGAACTGTAGGGTAAGACCCTCTGGGTTTGTATCCAGACTCTGACATTTACTAAAGTTCTATTAATTTAGCCATGTTACTTACCATTTCTGTGCCTCAGCTTCCTCTTCTGTAAAATGGGGATAATTACGTAAACAATCATGGTGAAGATAATGGTTGTGAAGATAAATGTGATAAGCAGTACAAAATGCTTAGATGTGATAAGCAGTACAAAATGCTTAGAACAGTGCCTGGCCTATAGTATGGGCTGAATAAATCGATTATTTTTATTGTTCTTCTTATTAAGTTGAAAGACTCTATTGAAATCTCCCTGATCCATAAATCTGAGTGTCTGCCTTCACTGGTTATTATAACCTTAGTTTTATATTTAAGCTATTAGAAATATCTCTAAGGACATCCATGCCAAAGCCAACTGATTTATGTAAAGGTATCAGTAGTGTAAGAGATACCGTATTTTCTTACCTATATATATAACATATATAATCATAACTATATATGAGGGAATGGGAGGAACGGTTTGTGTTCTTGTTGAAAGTTACCTAATTTTGGAACTTAAATGCTAAGTAGCTGTCATATTTTTTTGTTGTTTTCTCATTTCTTCTCCCCTGATCCCTGCTCCACCATCTATCTCATTCTCACAGCTCTGTGGCACATTTCTTTGGTCCACGTGGTTCTTGTTTCTCAGAGCCGTGTAATCTGTGGACCCCAGAATTGTAGGTGCCTAACCAAGGAAGCTTTTCACCCCTTTTTACTGTCTCTTAATGCTTTGAAAATATAGATGAGCATGTAGGGAAATACCAAATACTAGTGCTAAACCTGAGTAGGAAGAGACTTGTGTTGGTTCATTTTTTAATCCTTTTATTTGGAAATGATTGCAAACTTAAGAAAAAATTATAAAAGTAGTAGCAGTGCAGAGAACACCTGTGCACATTTTACCGGGCTTGCCTAATAACATTTTATCTCATTCATTTTATTGTATGTTCCCCCTCCCTGCCCTGTCTTGTTCTGTCCCTGTCTCTTCCTGTCCCTCTCTCCCTCTCACTACACACACACACACACACGTGCACACGCACACAAGCGCACATACACACCGTTTTCTTCTGAATGAAGAACATACTTCATGCCCTTTAACCTAAGTAATTCAGTGAGTATTTCCCGTAAGTAGAGATACTGTCTTACCTAACAACTATTCATTATCAACTTTGGTTAATTTAATGTTTATTCAATACCTATACCTAATCTATCATTTATGTTCTAATTTTATCAACTGACCCAAAATGTCCTTCACAGAATTGTTCCCCTTCCTGTACAGGATCCAGTCCAGGGTCAAGTTCTGGATTTAGTTTTCATTTCTCTTTACAGTCGTTATTTCTATGGCCTTTATCTTTTATGTTGTCGGTGCATTTTGAGGTATGTGGTCTGGGAGTTTGTATTTTAAAATGTTCTAAGAGGATAAGCTATTAAACAGTGGCTAAGTGTCATTGGAGGAGAGGCTAGATATCATCACTTGTTTTTTTGTTACAAATTATAGATAAAATATATGTATTTTGAATGGTAAAATTGTGAAACTACTTGCACGAAGGAAAAGAGGAATATTGAAGAAACAATAGTAGAGAGAGGCTCTTGGCTTGAAAAAACTGTGTACCCTCTTCAATGTGAATCAAAAGACTTGGCTAAAGTGCTAATATAAACAGTTGAGCCTGAGTAAATTCTGATGTGGAAATAAAAATAGAGGGAGATAATTTACATTTTCAACACAGGAAATGGGAGGTGTTACCTAGGTTTGTTTTAAGGAAAGTCCCCCACTTTCTACAGCTGTGCTTGTCCCTAATGGCTCCCTGGTTTGAAGATGTGTGATGGGTCAGTTCCGTTACCCTCGCCTGCAGGCCAGCTGAGGACCACACCTACTGCCTGGACACGGGATTTGATTATCTGATTTTTGTCTGTCCTGTGCTGCTTTTCTTTTTTTAGGTTTTCTGGCAAGAGCTGGAAAACCTGCTAGACAAATTCTAAAAGAGCTGTAACACTTGTCCTGTGCTTTTGCGTATCATGGAGAAATAGCTGCTCCTGGAGTTTACACTTTCCAGATTTTTCTCCAGTCAGATGTGTTTAGAGGCTAACCTAGAGAATATAGTCTCTACTTTAATTTCTTTATGATTGATTTGAGTCAAGTTATGGGCTATTAACATGCTGTGGTCTAAAAATGTGTGATACGTGCTCATGATTCTTAGGCATACTTAATTTTGTAAAAAATATATTCTTTAGTTTTTAAATGTAGAGGTATAGACAGTTCAAACAGCACAAAAATGTATAAAGTATCGCATGAATCTCCCCTATTATGTCATTCCCCCAAAGCAATCACTGTTGACACTTTTTAAATGTATATGCCACTTTTAAAAATATGCACACGTACACACACACAAATGGTATTATTTAATACATACTATTCTGTTACTTGTTTTTTACACTTACCAATGTATTGTAGACATCTTTTCATTGTCAGTATTTAGGTGGTTCCTGCTTATTTTTTAATGGTGAATTGGTTTTCATGGTGTGGTTATACTGTGATTTATTTAATTATTGCCTTACTGAAGGACATTAGGTGCCTGTCAGTATTTGGCTATTAACAAAATGTTTGTATTTAGATTTATACAACTATTTCCTTAAGATAATTTCATAGGAATGGGATTCTTGTATCAAAGAGTACACACAATTAAAGTTTTGCTGCTATTGCTATATTGCTTTTCAGAAAGTTTGTACTCACCTATAATTGCATCTTTGATTTATGAGTGAGCCCATAAAACATTGAGTAATATCAGTATTTCATTGTTTTAATCTTAATGTAAAAAGTATTGCATTGTATTAATTTTTGTTTATTTATTATTAATGCTGAAGCTAGGCATCTTTACATGTTTGTTGGCTATTTATATTTCTTTAGCCCACTTATCTTTTGGATTATTTACATGTACTGATTTTTTCTTTAACTCTTTATTCTGGATATCATGTACGTCAGTCTTCCCTTCAAAGTTAGTAGTTTTTAATAGATTCTGGCCTGAGTTTCTTGCTAAGAAAAGACTTCCCTACTCTGTGATGATGAAGACAGCTTTCCATATACTAATTTTAAATTTACGTATGATGTTTATTTTATTTTTGTATGTGGTGTAAGATCCAGATCTAATTTTTCTCCAGTCCATAAGTCCAACTCCAATTATTGTCTCTCCCTTTCACTTTTTGGATATTTGAGTTGTTTGTAATGTAAATCAGGGAAGAACTTTTTCAGAGCATACAATGGAAGTAAAGCTGTGCCTTGTTAACTAAGCTGTTCTGTACCAGTTTTTTTCCCTTCCCTGAGGTGAAAATCCATTTCAAATGCTATTTTAGCATAAGTCACAATTGTACCCCTATTCGTGGGGACACCACAAATGTGTATAATATAACATGTTAAACAAGTATGGATGCACTTTAGTGTTGTTTTGTGTTTTTTTTTTTTGCAAGGACACATGCATGTATAAGGAAAGATGCACAGTTTAAAATCTATAAGTTTTTAAACAGCATCAGAGTTGAGGAGACAATGTGCTGCTTTAGTTGCTGACTTGTTGCATACTCCTATATAGATGATTTTACCATTTGATGTTCTTATTTTCCCATTGGTAAAGTTCGGACACATTACTTAACCAACATAAAGGCTTAAAAGCTTGTTTACCTGAGGATTAGGAGACTTGTTCTGTGGACAAATGAAATTATTATCATTAGGGGATTACTGAGAAACGTTTGAATTGAGTTCCAAATTCTTATCTTTTCAAAGATGAATAGAATTTTCTGAGAGAGCTGGTACTATAGTTTTATAGTGGTGTGTATTTCAGTTTCCAGATACCTGGAGAGAATTTGTAACTCCATAGGCATTTCCTCTATCTGAAAGGTGCTATTGTGATTGTAATGCCTGGGATAACTTTCACAAACAACAGTATGAAAGGTAATTCTCTTGTTCCTCCTCTCTCTCCTTTCAGCTTTACCTTCACCCTTCTCCCTTTCTGTAATCGAGATAAGTGTTGGCAGGACAGTGCCAGGCTTCCTTTCCATCCTGTCCTTTTCCCTTGATGCCAATTTCTTAGAGCCAGTAGAAATCTAGGACTCTATGGACCACTAGAGGGGCCATAATATATCTCCAATCACTTAAAATTTTCTCAGACTGATACATTTCTTGTTGTGCCCAAGTTTCTGAAGTAACAAACGTTGCTAGATCTCTCTATTGGGGGGGACGGTACTGGAATGGATATTATGTGTTACCTCTGCCAGGATCACAGTGAGTCTGAACACTGATGATGTTGATACTTAATTCAGGTATTATGACACTGGAAATGCATTAGCCCGTATATAAAAAGTTTAGATCTCTTGTCTCTTCCTCAAGTTCACTTTTTTTTTTTTTGGCTGCTTATACTCAAGGAATTTTGAGGTTGGATAACAGACATTTTCCAGACTATTTTTAAAAACATTTAATTTAATATCCCAACTGCCAGCCAGATTTAGCCACCTTAGGCAGATCTTAAAATTTAAAGACCTCAAGGGAAGGAGTCTGTTGGCTTTCCTGTTCCAGGCCAAAATATTTGAGGGTGATTTGGTTCAGTAAATATTTATCAGGTAGTTTCTGCAAATGGAGCTCTCTGCTAGATGCGAGGGAAACAGGATGATTAAGATGTGGCCTTTCCTCTTTAAGAGTTTGTAATCTAGTGGGAAAGAAAAAATATATACAAATAGTTCTAATAAAAGGCCTAATTGTTATAGTTATCGGCAACTAGGGGAATTTTAGTGAGCTGAGGGTGACTGTAGATCCCTGTATCCTCCAGCTTGCAGGCATGTTGTAGGCACTTAATACACATGGGGATGGATGAACAGATACATTTAGATGTGGACATTTTTGGTATACTTTATCCATAGCAAAGAAGATAGAAATAATGGATAGATTTGGGAATGCTCAGCATAAATCCAGCATGTGAGCCACCCTCACTCCTCGTGCACCAGGGGTGTGCTGTCCATTCCTCAGAATGTGGCCTTATTTTCTACATGTGGTTATGAGAGCAACCAAAAGGAAGAATTTGTACAATTGTATCGACTGTATTGGTATCATCCATTGTGTCATTTGTTGATCATTCATAAATATAAGCATACTGATATTGCGTACAACCAAATAGAATCCTGATAAAACCTTTGAGAATTTGTTCATGAATAACATGAAACAATTATCATATGTTCTGAAACTCAAAGGAATGTTGAATGAATGATTGATCCATTCATGGCCTGAAAACCACTTGAAGTATCAAGCCTCTCAAAACACTCTTGCTTCTAAGTGTTAGGGACACTGGATTCTTTCCTAGTTTTCTAAGTTAAATCTCACTGTAGTTTTTCTTTCCTTTGTTTGTTTGTGAACATTTGTCTTTGGAAGAAATGTCAATGGAAGGTTTCATAAAGGAAGGATTCAGTGAGGAACAATGGATAATGCTAAGATTTTTTCTTGATTTTGAAGTAAAATAACTTTTTCCTTGATAAAGGCACTTTTCTTGATAATTAGTGATGTTTCTGATAGTGACAGAGATTGAACCATCCCATTTGAGAGTCATCCCAAACTCAAACACTCCTCCTGCCTCAGATATTTTTTATAATTTAAGAAGTTGTAGAATTGTAGGTCGTTTGATCCCTGCTCCCCTTGAACCACAAGACAAATAAAAAGCATGGCAATCACCCATTTATAAGGATGTTTATTTAAAGAAAGAAAGGAGAGTCTACAAAATGTGCAGCATGAAATGTGTTAAATTTTTATTCTTAATTGCGTACTAACAAATATGAACATGTTTCTAACAAATATGAACATGTTTCTAAGATCAGATTTGATTCCTGTGTCTAATACAGTGATGATTAGTGTTAGCATTCATTGAGCACTTTCTGTTCTGAGTCCTGTTCTGATACTCTGTGGGTACTTTTTCATTTAATTCAAGGCAGTTACTATCTTTCCTGCTGTGTGGATGCAGACACCCGAGACTCAAGGAGGGTGAAGGAAGATGCCGAGAGCCGCAGGGTCAGTGTTGGAGCTGGAATGCCAGCCTGATAAGGGTGATTCTAGTGTCCAGGTCCTTATCAGTGAGCCTGTACTGGTTTCCCATATCTTTGCAGAAAAACATTCTGACAAATATGCTTGATGAAACAGTGATTTAATTAAAAGGACCTTACTTTTAGAGTCAGACGACAACTGGGTTTGTGATCTGGATTGTACGATTATTAACTATAGTGAGCTTGGCCAATCTAAAGCACCTTACTTTTGATATTGGCGAAATGGAGATAATACTTTATTTTTGTGAAAATTGAATAAGGAAATGTTTGTTGCAGCAGATCTAGCTTTTTTTTTTCCCTTCCCTTTTGTCTGAAAAAATCAAGAGTTTGTTTGTAAGACACTGATTACCTCTCCTCTTGGTCTTGCCCTGCCCCCACAATAAAAATCCATGGTAAGAATCTTTCTTGTAAGTTGAGAAAAAGAAAAGCAAGTGTTAAATGAAATCTAGGAATTAGGCGATGTTAAAATTTAGCTTTTAATTGTTCCCTTCCTCATGACCTTATCTGGCTTATTTTGCTTCACGATCTTTAGTGACTTGTTTTTATTTTGTCCAGCGGTGGGCTTTAAAAGAGTAGTGCTTGTAGCATCTTGGTTGGCCATCCTTTGCAGGCTTAAGTCCCTGAATCTTACTACCCATGTCCCCCCACTAGCCCCCCCACCTCTCTGCCAGTTTTTGTTTTTGTTGTTGTTGTTGTCTTTGTCTCTCCATCCTGGAACTAACTTGGTCTAGAAGCCTTTGTGGTTTGAAGCAGTGGTTCTCAGCCCTAGCTGCCCATCACAGTCACCCAGGAGCTTTTAAAAAAAGTCACCAGGGCCTGATACTTTCCCACATGAGTCCGATGTGTGGTGAAGGCTGAGAACTCCCCTTTAGTGTAAGGAAAACTTAAAAGAGCCACATTCAATAATTCTTAATAATGTAATCATCACCTTCAGGTCTATTTCAGTGGGAAAAAATGTCTCTTAATAGTGGCAGTAAATACTATAGAAATGTGACACTATTTCCACCTCCTCCTCAACCCTCAATTTCCTGTAAAAGCTAAATTGGTTTGTTATGTATTTAAAGTAAAGAACCTGGAGAAATCCAGGTAGGGAGACCACCACAGAAACTTCAGTACACAATGGGAATACTGTACATTTTGGCATTCTTTCCCTTCTTTTGTCTAATTGTTTAATAATTTAGTGTGTAGGAATTATTCCTCAGGATGACCTGCTTGCTGAACTGTGCTACTTTTAGGCACTAAACCACACAATAGGTTTATAAAAGGGCTATTGAACCTTTTGAGGCTCCTGTATTATGTCTGACAAGGGCTGAGTTGCAAGTAGGCTATCCTGCCTCACAGTTGAGGTATGTAGAATTTCTTTTTGTTTCTTTTTTTGGAAAGCATCTGAATAGCTTAAAAATGCAGTGGTTTAGCACTTTGACAGGTGATGCCAGATGCCTACATCTCTCTCCTCCTATGTCCTGGTTCTCCAGACACACAGCTTTGCAGGTGTTTGTTAGGTTGCCAACTTTTATTTTTTCTCCTTTTCCTTTTAAAATGTGCTAAAATATGCATAGCTAGAAGTGCTGGGGGGTGGGGAATGAACATGTGAAGCATTTTCTTGTTCTTGGATCTCTGCCCTCTGTCTAAAGACACGTATTGCTACACTGAGGGGATCCCCTTGTCCTCCTTGTCCTGGTTTGATTAGCAAGTGGATTACACAAAGTATGAAATGTTTATTATTTTAAATTTATTTTTAAAATGAAATCTGACCTTGCTTGTTTCTTATTCATTCTCAGAAAGGTACATCAGTTCATTAGGAGACGGAAGCATTAGGTTACTAGTAGTTACAATGGAAAAACTAGTCTCACTATAAAATACTATGATGCCCTTCAGGTGTCCACATAGCAGGCTGGGTATTATTTATGATTATTCTCTTTTATTCTATCTCCCTCCATTAAAGTGCTATAATACGCAGTGTATTATTAAAATGACTACTACATAGCTTTGACTTTTTAAAGTATGTTTGTTCATAAAGGTCATTCCCAAACTAATTTTCAACCAGGCAGTTAGCCAAGTAAAGATTTTCTTTAACGGTGCTCAGTGAGGGGATAGACTCTAAGTTGTCTTTGATGACGTCTGTGATACTACTACTGAAGGTAATTTGCTCCTTCTTTCTGTTGGTGTTACATATTTATGAGTCTCCTTGGCATCTGAAATGTGCTGTTGAGATCTGGGCCATGTATTGGGAAGGGGGGCTTTCCCAACTACCTTTGGGGTATTTTCCTCTTACTGCCCCATCAATACTTCTCCAATTTCCCATACTCTCCAAACCTCCTGGGGATTTGTTGCTGATCTAGGCAGATATTCCATTGGAATGCTGCAGTTTTTCTCTTGGGGCTTCTTCGGGAAACTGTACAGGGGTGACATTTCGGGGTTGGCTTCCTGGCCTCTCCTGCACCTCAGGCACGGATGGAGTACAGTAACTTTCAAACCTACAGATCAGGAGTCACCAGAAGTGTTTGTTAAAGTATCTGTTCCCAGGCCCACTCCACACACTGTCCTGTGTGTCCCCACCACCCGTGGATTTTGATTTGGTAGGTGTAAGGTAGGAGCTAGAAATTGGAATTGTCATCCAGATCAGTCTGACACACTGCCAGGGGCCTGTTAAATGTTTGGGAACCATCTATGTAGTTCAGAACCTCATTTTATAGATGGACAACCAAGCTCAGCATTGCTATGTAACTTACCCAGGGTTATTCTGGAAGATCTGCCAGTCAAAAGTAAATGACTGTATCCTTTACTTTTGTCTTATGTATGTAGATATTGCAGAAAAGACCACTCAGTTAATGGGACCATTTCTCCTGGACATAGGCAAATTGCTATTTTGCTCAGTTCCCCATCTCCTCTTATTGGAGACTGTGTGTATCTGTGTGTCTCCATCCTTGTGATAGAGTATGTTATTTTTGCAGTTGTCTTGAATGTGTGTTCTGGTTAGCTTTGCATGTGGATACATTGTATTAGTAAGTTTTATTAGACAAAGCAGGTACATATCAGGGGCCAGTCAGAGTCTGGCAAATAAATGTCTAAAATGTAATCTTATTCTGATCACATAGTGACATACATATATGCAAATCCATTTAAAAAATTAAAAGTTGAATTCTTAAAATTTATTCAAAACATTACTTTCTTTATCCTGATGATGATATGGAGTCGGGAAGAGAATCTACAAAGATGGGACGGTGGTCGATGTCATTTTTCAGAAATGTCCTGGAATTCCTATTATTTGACTTACCTTATTCTTATACTGTCTTTATCAGATGATAGATGGATTGTAGAATACCTCCTTGGGGACTGGTAAATGTAGCAAATGACTCTTTTTACATGTATGAACAAATGTATAAGAGTCATAATATGTTTGTTCTCTGGCATGTGGTAGGAGCTTAATAAATATTTAGTAAATTAAAGTTTCATACTTTTAAAAAGGTTCCTTTTTATCTGTTAAAATTGTGGCTCAGGGGTACTACAGTGTTTTTATTTTTTTCCTCCTCATAAAAATCTGGACTCTAAAATCAGTGTTTTTAGTGTGATAATTTACATTTCTTTGTTATCTAAGTTTTATATTTTGGTATTTTTCCAGAAATAATACCACTTATGATTCTTTCCCCTGTGAGAAATTATATCCACTTAGAGGAGTAAATTTCTGGCTGATTTTAGAACTTATCACCAAGTTAAAAGCTGAAGGCCTCTGTGACCACCGCCCTGGCCTTCTCTCCCCACTTCAGTCTTGCCCCTCCTGACTTCATCCAAAAGGTGCAGAAGCAACTCATGACTGGAGGTTCTTCCTTTCCATTGAGGACTAAAAGATCATTAGAAAACCTACCTTATCTGAGGAATTAATGCCTTTTAAAGGGAAGCAATAGTGAATACTCATTAATCAGATAGGCAGATGATCCGAAAAAGAAGACTGAATTAAATTTTATATTCCCTAAAGTTTTATTAAAGACCAGTGAGGCATATGATTGACATAGCCACTTCTTTCAACTGATATTATTTGGGTTAAATAAATTAACTAATAATAACCTGATTCATGATTTCTTGCTAACTGCTTGGTGTAGTGCTGATCAGATTGAGGAGGACTTAAGGGATGGTGTTTGGAGTGGGAGGTGGTTAAGCAATAGTATTCTAATAGTCTGAGCAGATAAATGAAATTGCTGTGTAAGTACTACAGTGCTGCCAAAGTGTCTCCAGCACCACAGGTGTGTGTGTATGTATGTGTGTGTGTGTGTGTGTGTGTGTGTGTGTGTGTATTTATATCTTTATTTTTAATACAAATTAAGTTTCTTTGCTGTTGATAAAAAAACTGGCTAAGGGATACTTCTGAGTTAATTCTTTTATGGGCCATGAAAGTCTACGAATTTTGTTTGTAACAGAGATAACAGATTAGGCAGGGACTACAAATCAAGAATGAATTGGGGGCAACCAACAGGAAGGACATTTGTTTTGACGTGTAGGTATTATTCTCCTTGAATCACAAGAACTTTTATTTCCCTGATGAACAGATATAGTCTAACTATATCCGCATTAAATTAGCTGTTGCACAGCCTTTGGTAGAAAAATTGTAGCTTATTCTAAGGATAGAGCAATTTACTGACTGATAGTAATACACAAAAATCTTCATTCACTGATAAATTGAATGATATTTATATTTGTAATCAAAGGCCTCTTTGCTTTATAGGGATAACCTCATTAAAGGCAATCTGTATTCCATATATAGTATTTGGATAGAAAGAAGGAAATAAAATCATCAAAATGCCAATACCCAAAGCTAGAAACTGGAGGATTTTCTTTCTTTTTTCTATGAATAGATGTGTGTATGTGTGTATGTTTGTATTATGTGGTTGTAGACATACTGTTTATACATTTTGGTTTACTTTTATTATATCATTCTAACATTGCACATCTAATTGTTTCATGGTCTTTACAAACAGTATTTTATACTAGCATATTTAAATGTATTCATTTTAACAGAAGCTGGCACAATTCTTTTCAAGAAAACAGATCTGTTCAGAGAGGGCTTGCATTTATTGCCTATTGTAGTTCCCAGGCTTGACGCCTTTGGCTGTGGAACCCAGAGTACTTTGTACGTTTTATGATCTTGCTGGAGCTGATTGGACTTGTATTATTACTTACCCATATTGGAAGCATCCTTCTATGTGAAGATGTGGAGGAAAAGTTTATTAAATGGGATGCTGATGCTCTGTGATTGAGCTCCCTGCATATGGAAAATAATTGACTCAGCCTCTAGGATGATAATCCTTGTTATCCCGTTGGCTGGCAGGGGGAAAGCTGAGCTCCGGCTCCCTGTTGGGCCTGGAAGGCTGATGTCTTGGATTGCTTGGGTAAATTCACACACTCTTCTATTTTACATAATTGAGATCACCCACCCACTAGTGGGATGAGGACTCTAGAGTGTGAAATTAACACATCAAGTGAATTTTATATCATGGTAGCCTTGGGCTGGTTTTTGCAAATTAAATTTTGCAGAAATTAGCCTCAGCCCTGCAGAGGCAGTATTAATTTATTACTGGTGGAGCCAGACTGTTTCCATGACATTTCTACTTGGAGAGTTTCACAGTAGTTTTACAGTAGGATAGTGAGTCTTACTGAGTAAATTGGTTGTCTGTTTAGTAAAGCTACTTTTGACCAAAAGTGATTACCCTCATAAAACCTGATCTGCAAGGTGTAGACCATGTAAAGAAAATTGGCATGAATATGCAAGATGGTGTTTCAGCCAGCAGAAATGCCAGCTGACTCTTCCAAAAGACTTTCATGGGTGATATCTCTTACTTCGCACAGGAAAAAAAAGGACTCTTTTTCCACTGCACTGTTTAGTAACCAAGCTCACTAAAGTATATAACAAGACAATGTATACCAGAATGCCACTAATTAATTTACAAAAATAAATATTACTCTCATGGGAACTTGAGTACCAACCTCTTCAGTCCACACATCTCTCCTTGCAGGTAGGCAGATATTTAAAGGAAGCTGGATCACAGTTCAGGGTTGCTTGGCACACTTAGTATTAGAACAAGGGATAGAGAAAAGTTGAGAATCTCAGCAGAGGACATTTGGGTAGAGGACGTACTGTCTAGTGGCTGAGGATGCCGAAATTTACTCAGAGATTCTCCTTTTTACATGTTCCCAATCCCCAATCAAAGTTTTCTTTAATTATGTTTTGCCGCTAATTAGGATACAGTCAAATCTTACAGGCCTTGGAGGCTTCTTGCTTTGAAAGTTCAAATCTCAGAGGGTGATCTTTTTTTTCTTATTTTGAGGATCTCAGGGGAAGTTTTCACTGTACTGAAATGAAAGCCCATGACAACTGGTTTTTCCAGGTAGGGTTCTGTTTGAACAATGTAGTTGTAACTTGTCACTTTTTCCTGTAAGCCTGTTTCTTTGTTTTGGCTAACTTTCCGTACCGACATTACTTTGTTTTTGTAAGTGTAATGATTTACATAAAAAAATTCCATCTAAAATGTTTTTAATTTATGATTTATCTATCGATCAGTCACATGACAGCTAACGTCATACTTGTCCGGGGTATTTGGCTTGTTGACACTCTTAATGCTTACTTGCAGGCAGTATTTCATTCAGCTGACATATTTTGAGTATTCGCACTGTTCCGGATACCTTGTTTGGCAATATGAGAGAAGACAAAATTGAATAGATTGCTCTACCCTCTAGATTCTCAGTCTAGTGGTATAGACAAACATATAATGAGTAATGGTAATGTTGAGTAATATGTGCCAGAATACACAAGAGGGCAAGAATTATGACTTCCCACAGGTGGTAACATTTGGGCCAGGAATTGAAGGATGGGGGAGACTTTGCCAAGCCAGTAGGAGGGGTAACCGGGAAAAACAGAAGACACAGTTATCTGGAAAGAAAATGTTCTTGGAGAACCTTGGCACATTCTCAGTGCCTGGAGTTTCGGTTAACAAGGATGGGGAAGGAAGTTCAGAGTTAGGGAATGTAAAGACTGGTTGAAGTAGACACAAGGAGTTTTTTTTTTTTTTTAATTAAATTCAGTTTTATTGAAATACATTCACACACCATACAATCATCCATGGTATACAATCCACTGTCCACAGTATGATAACATAGTTATGCGTTCATCACCACAATCTATCTCTGAACATTTTCCTTACATCAGAAAGAACCAGAACAAGAATAAAAAAAGTGAAAAAAGAACACCCAAATCATCCGCCCCATCCCACCCCATTTGTCTTTTAGTTTTTATCCCCATTTTTCTACTCATCCATACACTAGATAAAGGGGGTGTGATCCACAAGGTCTTCACAATCACACTGTGACCCCTTGTAATCTACATTATTATATAATTGTCTTCAGGAGTCCAGACTGCTGGGTTGGAGTTTGGTAGTTTCAGGTATTTACTTCTAGCTATTCCAATGCATTAAAACCTAAGACATGTTATCTATATAGTGCATAAGAATGTCCACCAGAGTGACCTCTCGACTCCATTTGAAATCTCTCAGCCACTGAAACTATTTCGTCTCATTTTGCATCAGTCCCATGATGCCATGTCCACATTCATCACCGGGAGTCATATTGTGCATTGCCAGGGAGATTTACAACCCTGGAAGTCGGGTCCCACGTAGTGGGGAGGGCAGCGAGTTCACCTGTCGAGGTGGCTCAGTTAGAGAGAGAGAGGGCCACATCTGAGCAACAAAGAGGTACTCGGGGAGACTCTTAGGCACAATTATATGCTAGTTTAGCCTCTCCCACAAGGAGATTTTTATAGACTTCTGATTAAAATTAAACATCTAACCCAGCTATATGTTGCTTGCACTATTGAGTCGCTCTGTGATCTTGGGCAGGAACCTAAACTGTTTGAACGCTTATCTCACAATTAATGGGGATACTAATACCTAGTCTTAGGTAAAATAGAACACCTTAAACAGAGGCTGCCCACAACCAGCATTTAATAAGTGTTATGTCCTCCTATTCTTCCTATATGCCTCCTGATTTTGGATGATATGAATAAGAGCAGTTCAAAACACATGCCTTATGACTCCCGGGGAGGAATCTAAACCCTGCATCGTGGGATGGAGAACATCTTCTTGACCAAAAGGGGGATGTGAAAAGAAATAAAATAAATTTCAGTGGCAGAGAGATTCCAAAAGGAGCTGAGAGGTCGCTCGGGTGGACATTCTTACACACAATATAGACAACCCTTTTTAGGTTCTAATGAATTGGAATAGCTAGCAGTAAATACCTGAAACTATCAAACTACAACCCAGAACCCTTGAATCTTGAAGATGATTGTATAAAAATGTAGCTTATGCTATGGAGCATGTGGGACACCAGAAGGAAAGAGGAAAGATCAAGACTGGGACTGTATAACTCAGTGAAACCTAGAGTGCTCAACCATTGTGATAAAATGTACAAATATGTTTTTACATGAGGGAGAACAAATGAATGTCACCCTTGCAAAGTGTTAAAAATAGGGTGGTATTGGGGAAAAATACAATCAATGCAAACTAGAGACTATAGTTAACAGAAACATTGTTTATGCTTCCTTTAATGTAACAAAGGCAATAAACCAAAGCTAACTGCCTATAAGAGAGGGACATAAGGGAGGGTTATGGGTCTCTTAGTATTAGTGATGTTGTCTGACTCTTTATTCTACTTTAGTTTAATGCTATCTTTCCTTTTGTTGCTTCCTAGCTGTCATGTTTTTATTTTTCTCTCGTTCTTTTTCTTTTGTCTCTCTACTTCTTTGACTCTTCCTCCTTCTTTTGTGGAAGAAATGGAGATATCCTTATATAGATAGCGGTGATGGTGGTGAATACATAAATATGTGACTATACAGGGAACCATCAATTGTTTACTTAGGACATATACTGATTTGTATAGATTATGTCCGCCAGAAAAAGCCACGATCTTTGATGCAATCTTGTTGGGGTAGACATATTAGCGTTGATTAAGTTGGGATGTTTGGATTAGTTTGTTTCCATGGAGATGCGCCCCACCCAACTGTGGGTGATAAAGACTTTGATTGGATAATTTCCATGGAGCTGTGGCCCCACCCATTCAGCCTGGGCCTTGATTAGTTTACTAGAGCACTATATAAGCTCAGACAGAAGGAGCGAACTTGCTACAGCCAAGAGGGACACTTTGAAGAAGGCACAGGAGAGAGATCGAAACTGCAGTTTACAGAGACATTTTGAAGATGGCCGTTGAAAGCAGACTCTTGCTCTGGAGAAGCTAAAAGAGGACAAATGACCCAAGAGCAACTGAGAGTGACATTTTGCGGAGGAGCTGCAGCCTAAAGAGGAACATCCTGGGAGAACGTCATTTTGAAAGCAGAACTCTGGAGCAGATGCCAGCCACGTGCCTTCCCAGCTAACAGAGGTTTTCTGGACACCATTGGCCATCCTCTAGTGAAGGTACCCGATTGTTGATGACTTACCTTGAACAATTTATGGCCTTAAGTCTGTAACTTTGTAACCAAATAAACCCCCTTTATAAAAGCCAAAAAAAAAAAAAAAAATGTAGCTTATGAGAGGTGACAATGTGATTGGGAAAGCCATATGGACCACACTCCCCTTTGTCCAGTGTATGGATGGATGAGTAGAAAAATGGGGGCAAAAAAAAAAACAAAACACCCAGTGTTCTTTTTTACTTTAATTCTTCTTTTTCATTTTCATTTTTATTCTTATTATTTTTGTGTGTATGGTAATGAAAATGTTCAAAAATTAATTTTGGTGATGAATGCACAACTATATAATGGTACTGTGAACAACTGAATGTATGCTTTCTATGACTGCATGGTATGTGAATATATCTCAATAAAAATGAATTTAAAAAAGGGGGGGGGAACCCCACACATTCCTGACCATTACCTACTATGGATTTGATAGACACTGTGTTATGTCAGCCTCTTACCTCCTTCAAATCCATTACTTTATTGAGCCATCCTCTTCAATATTTGTTAATTCTCTCTTGCTGGTGGAGCATAGGTGAAAATTGACTTTTGTTGCCTGCAGGATTTTTTGTACACATCTCTCTCCATTTTTTACTTCAGTTCTAGAACTAAGTGCCTCTGCCTGTCCTGGTCCCACTGATTTCCTCTATCTTGCACTTGTTGAGATTTTGGTATCTGCATTTTAAAAATGAAATAAGCTTTTAAATAAATGTGTTTGAACTTTTTCTGGGTAAATTGTCTTATCTGTTTTTTTTGCAGACTTAAGTCTTACCCCAGTGATCATTAACTTGGAGCCCTTCAATTTTTTTTTTTTAAACTGTAGAAGGGAGGATAAAAGGATAAGATGTCTAGTTTTACAAAGAGAAAGCTCAAAGATTCCAAAGTGCAATTGAAAACAGCTCCTGGTGACTCGTAATTTCTTTTGACTTTATCTTATTTCTTTCACTATTGTTAGTTTTGTCAGGACTACAGATTTACCTCTCTGGTTCTTCCACATATTGAATGAAGTTCATGTGCCGTCAGTAGCTGCCTTGCAGGGATGCCATTCCCTCCAGTGTCTGAACAGCATTTGAGCACATCCGTAGTATTCCTTTTCATCCTAGTGTGGTTGAACTACACTGTGGTCCTACGCTGTCACTGACAGGAGGGACACAGAGAAGTCTGGAGTTCATTCTTCCTTTAAACAGTATAAATGAGCTTAATTATTTGGGTATCTTTAGTTTGAGCAGCGTCCTCAACAAAAATCTGGCCTGCCAATAGGGGAAAGAGATGTTAGGGAAATTGGAGGGGCTAGGGCTGCCAGCACAGCTCTAGATGATAGCTCAGTTTACTTCAGTTTATTGCTCTGAATGTTTTATAACAGGCGGTGGTGGGGACTTTGTGTCTACACGTTAAACTTCTTTAAACAGTTCAGTGAATGCTGGATTCTTACTGCAGATATTTCAGACTGTGTACACTTATGCTATCTTTGGCCATAATGTCATCTTTAAGGAATCCTGTGTTCTGTTCAGTTGCTATCACCAAGTTTAGGTGATCCTTGACCTGCTGATAATCTTTTGGGTTAACTTTAGCTAGTCATTACTTCAGAGTGCTATTCAAGGAAATTGTGCAATGTCGAGGTTGCTTGGGAAGCAAATTTGAGTTAGTACCCTTGTGAGTTAATACCCTTGTGATGGATGGATTTTATTTCCCCCTGTATACTTTTCTATAGGGGAATTTGTGGAATGATTTTGATTAGGAAAGGTTTTTGCACTTTCTGGGACTGAGAGTGTAGAGAGTCCTCTGTCTCCTGCTGTTATGTCCTTTTCATCCTTTCATTTATTTGGAATTTCCAAAGACTGAGTGGGCTAGTTGGTTCTTTTTTGAATCTCCTGGTTTTCTCTGGAGCTGATGTCATGGTCTGGACCTTTACCCTTACATATGCTAATTATTAGATTACATTTGGCAGTTGAGGGCTTTGTGAGAAGGGGTTGAAAAAGGTGGATTGTATATCAGTTGTGTACTTTGTCCTGAACTTGGTGATAGTCTGTATAGGGCATAGCAATTTTAGGTTCTGAATTCTGTGGTATTTGGTTTGAGCTTTCAGGAGTTCTGATTAGAATTAAGCCTTGGGGAAACCATCCGTGTTCACCCACCTTTGGGGAATTTAAAGATAGCAGAGGATTATATTGTTCCAGTTTAGTTTTCGGCAGGTGAAGTTTGGCATGGAGAGTAGAATTACTTTGAGACTTTCTTTCACAAATATCTGCTTTTTCACTCTGGCCTCAAATTACCATGACAGTGAATTGTTGTGTCTGAAACATTTTTCTGTTTAGTTTTGGGTACTGGGGTAACAGAACTGAAACATAAGTATGTTTCACAGGGTGGTTTCATTTGGTCAATAGAATTGTCACTTATTTTCTCCGTACTCTAGAGGTTAGTGATATTATTTAGAGTCTAGAAGTTTTTCAGCTGTTTGTGTTGTAACTGATTTTAAATTGAAACCCTGTACCAAAAGTGACTAATTAATTTACATAAATCGGTGAACTCAATTTCTGGTTTAACTTACATGCTTTTATTCCATAGGCAGCTATTATAAGGAAGCAAGCCAAATAATCAGCAGAGAAAAAAGGGACATTTAAGTTTGTTAATTACAGACACAGATGTATGGTGTGCAGACTCATTGTGGAAAATTATTTCCTTATTGTTATTTTAATAAAAGTAATTGAACCTTTTTTAGCCTATTAGATAAAATTAAACTGACATACTCTGTGGAATGTCTGGGAACAACATAAAACTTGCCAGTGCAACAGCTGCAAGGCCAGGGAGAGTACAAAACATGGACTGAATACAGATCACATTTCTAGAAAGAAAACGTCAGCACGTGTGCAGTAGTGTCAGGATATTGGGAAATTACATAAATATTGTCCTGTATTTAAGTAATTGTTTCATTCTTCATTGGATCAACCTTCTTGCAAGCAAACTGAAGGACTTTCTCAACTGTATCCTCAGAAAGAAAAAAGGGAACTATTTTTAGGGAATCACTGGGAAAAGAGTTTTCCTGTTGGAAGCTCTGGTATTTGAGAAGTTGGATAAAGTAAGTTTGTGAAAAATAGGATTTTAAATGTAAATATTTTATTCCATAATCCCTTCTTTGATCCTGGCCACTTAACCGTATCTTTTCTTATGTGAGCCACTCTCTCTGGTTTTTTTTTTTAATTAAATTTTATTGAGATATATTTACATACATTACAGTCATCCACGGTGTACACTCACTTGTTCACAATACCATTATATACTTGTGCATTCATCACTGCAATGAAGTTTGAACATTTGCATTACCACACACAAAAAAGAATAAGAATAAAAGTTAAAGTAAAAAAGAACACCCAAAACATCCTATAACCCCCGTCTCTCCCTATTATTCATTCACTTTTTGTCCTCATTTTTCTATTCATCTGTCCATACAACGTATAAACAGAGTGGGAGCCACAAAGTTTTCACAATCACATGGTGTATTAGTTAGGGTTCTCCTGGGAAACAGAATCAATTAGAGATGTCTCTGATTATCAAATCGTAAAAGTGACTCACGCAACTGCGGGCACGCACGAGTCCAGATTCTGCAGAGCCGTCAACAAACTGTCAACTCCAAGGAAGACGTCCGACGAACGCCTCGGGAAACGAACCGACAAATTTGACGAACTCCTCAGGAAACGAACCGGCAACTTCGACGAGCTCCCCAGGAAATGCTTCACTGAGCAGCCAAAGAAGAAGTGAAGGTTCTCTAACCGTCGGGCTTATAAGCCTCCAACTGATCACCCGGACCAAATCCAGCCAATTGCATTCTCTCATTGTGGGAGCACGCCCCTTGATGAGTCATCAGTCAGCTGCAGTCAATTGACTGATGATCCAACAAACCAGCCCGTTGGTTTATTAACCAGCCTCAAATATCCTCACAACAATCGTCAGACCAGTGCCCGCTTGACCAGACAGCTGGGCCACCTAGCCAAGTTGACACATGAACCCAACCATCATAGTCCACCCCTTGTCAACTTGGCAGTTGTACACATCACCTAAAACCATACCTTCAAAATGAACGTTACAGCTTATGCCATATGATAAGGGGATAAAACAGAGAAGAAAGCAAAGATATTTGCTTTACAGACAAATACAAACATAATCATAACAAAATGAGGAGGAAATATTCATGTCATCGTAGTCCTCGTTTCTGTAACTGGTCACGTGGCTGTAGTTCATATTTATCACGACCTTCTTCCACTACCCATTCCATGTTCCCTTTACCCTCAGCAAGCACTTCAGCTGGCCGTGGTTCTTTGCCTGGTGGGGTGACCCAAACCTTCATTCCTGAAGTTTCTTGGCCATTGGTAGTCCTGCCTGAATTGGGTTGTTGCAGTTTTCCATTGACTTGAATCACGGGGCATGGTAGTACTAAGAGACACCCCAGGGGATCTCCTGTATGCCAGGAAAACTCTTCTTTACTTCCATTGTGTAGTTGCAGTGCTATTTCCCCTGGATAGTCAGGATCAATCACCCCAGCCAGTACAGTAATCCCCTTACTTGCCTGTTGATTCAGAGTCATAAGAAGCCCAAAGTGGCCAGGTAGCAGCCTTAACTTCCAGTTCAATGGGATTATTGTTGTGTTTCCTGGTGGAAGCACTCCTCCTTTTGGAACCAAGACCTGTAGATCAGCAGAGCTTAAACTTGCAGGGACAGGAAGCAAAAATTTCCCTAGTGGATCACTAGGAGTGATAGTGAGTGGTGCTACTCCTGTTTCCACCCCTTGATTCCTGGACCCATGAATCCTGGCTATGGGAGAAACAGCACCATAGAGTGGACGCTGATTCAGAGCATACACAGCCTCCTGGAGAACACTGCCCCAACCCTGCAAGGTATTGCCACCTAGTTGGCGCCATAATTGAGTCTTCAATAGGCCATTCCACCTTTCTATCAACCCAGCTGCTTCTGGATGATGGGGAACATGGTAAGACCACAGAATTCCATGAGCATGTGCCCATCCCCCCACTTCATTTGCTGTGAAGTGGGTTCCTTGGTCCGAAGCAATGCTGTGTGGAATACCATGACGGTGGATGAGGCATTCTGTAAGTCCACGTATCGTAGTTTTGGCAGAAGCATGTCGTGCAGGGAAGGCAAACCCATATCCGGAGTATGTGTCTATTCCAGTAAGAACAAATTGCTACCCTTTCCATGATGGAAGTGGTCCGATGTTATCAACCTGCCACCAGGTAGCAGGCTGATCACCCCGAGGAATGGTGCCATATTGGGGACTGAGTGTGGGTCTCTGCTGTTAGCAAATTGGACACTCAGCAGTGGCTGTGGCCAGGTCAGCCTTGGTGAGTGGAAGTCAATGTTGCTGAGCCCATGCATAACCTCCATCCCTACCAGCATGACCATTTTGTTCATGAGCCCATTGGGCAATGACAGGAGTTGCTGGGGAAAGAGGCTGATTGGTATCCACCAAACGGGTCATTTTATCCACTTGGTTATTAAAACCTTCTTCTGCTGAAGTCACCCTCTGGTGAGCATTCACATGGGACACAAATACCTTCATGTTGTTTGCCCACTCAGAAAGGTCTATCCACATACCCCTTCCCCAGACTTCTTTGTCACCAATCTTCCAGTCATGTTCCTTCCAAGTCCCTGACCATCCAGCCAAACCATTAGCAACAGCCCAGGAATCAGTATACAGATGCACCTCTGGCCAGTTCTCCTTCCAAGCAAAATGAACAACCAGGTGCACTGCTCGAAGTTCTGCCCACTGGGAGGATTTCCCCTCACCACTGTCCTTCAGGGATATCCCAGAAAGGGGCTGCAGTGCTGCAGCTGTCCACTTTCAGGTGGTGCCTGCATATCATGCAGAACCATCTGTAAACCAGGCCCGAGTCTTCTCTTCCTCAGTCAACTGACTGTAAGGAACTCCCCAAGATGCCATAGCTGTGGGCTGGGAAAGAGAAGGTAAGGTGGAAGGAGTGGGGGCCATGGGCATTTGGGCCACTTCCTCATGTAACTTACTTGTACCTTCAGGACCTGCTCGAGCTCTATCTCGTATATACCATTTCCATTTTATGACTGAGTGCTGCTGTGCACGCCCAACTTTATGGCTTGGTGGGTCAGACAACACCCAGCTCATGATAGGTAACTCAGGTCTCATGGTAACTTGGCCCATGGTTAAGCGTTCTGTCTCTACTAAGGCCCAGTAGCAGGCCAACAGCTGTTTCTCAAATGGAGAGTAGTTATCTGCAGAGGATGGTAAAGCTTTACTCCAAAATCCTAAGGGCCTGCTTTGTGATTCTCCTATAGGAACCTGCCAGAGGCTCCAAACAGCATCTCTATTTGCCACTGACACTTCCAGCACCATTGGGTCAGCTGGATCATATGGTCCAAGCGGCAGAGCAGCTTGCACAGCAGCCTGGACCTGTCGCAGAGCCTCATCTTGCTCCGGTCCCCACTCAAAACTAGAAGCTTTTCTAGTCACTCGGTAAATGGGCCGGAGTAGCACACCTAAATGAGGAATATGTTGTCTCCAAAACCCAAAGAGGCCAACTAAGCGTTGTGCCTCTTTTTTGGTTGTAGGAGGGGCCAGATGCAGCAGCTTATCCTTCACCTTAGAAGGGATATCTCGACAGGCCCCACACCACTGGACACCTAGAAATTTTACTGAGGTGGAAGGCCCCTGTATTTTTGTTGGATTTATCTCCCATCCTCTGCCACGCAAATACCTCACCAACAAATCTAGAGTAGTTGCTACTTCTTGCTCACTAGGTCCAATTAACATATCATCAATATAATGGACCAGTGTGATGTCTTGTGGGAGGGAGAAATGGTCAAGATCCCTGCGGACAGTGTTATGACATAGGGCTGGAGAGTTGATATAACCCTGAGGTAGCACAGTGAATGTAAACTGCTGGCCTTGCCAGCTGAATGCAAACTGTTTCTGGTGGTCCTTGCTGACAGCAATTGAGAAAAAAGCATTTGCCAGATCAATAGCTGCATACCAGGTACCAGGGGATGTGTTGATTTCCTCAAGCAATGATACCACATCTGGGACAGCAGCTGCAATTGGAGTCACCACCTGGTTAAGCTTACGATAATCCACAGTCATCCTCCAAGACCCATCTGTTTTCTGCACAGGCCAAATAGGAGAGTTGAATGGGGATGTGGTGGGAATCACCACCCCTGCATCCTTCAAGTCCTTAAGAGTGGCATTAATCTCTGCAATCCCTCCAGGAATCCGGTATTGCTTCTGGTTCACTATTTTGCTAGGCAGGGGCAGTTCTAGTGGCTTCCACTTGGCCTTTCCCACCATAATAGCCCTCACTCCAGGAGTCAGGGAACCAATGTGAGGATTCTGCCAGTTGCTGAGTATGTCTATTCCAATTATGCATTCCGGCACCGGGGAAATAACCACAGAATGGGTCCGGGGACCCACTGAACCCACTGTTAGACGGACTTGGGCTAAAACTCCATCAATCACCTGACCTCCGTAAGCCCCAACTGTGACTGGTGGACCAGAGTGACGTTTTGGGTCTCCGGGAATTAATGTCACTTCTGACCCAGTGTCTAATAATCCACGAAATATCTGATCATTTCCTTTTCCCCAATGCACAGTCACCCTGGTAAAAGGCCATAGGTCCCCCTGGGGAAGGCTGGGAGGAAAATTAACAGTATAAACTTTTGGCAGTGTAACAGGGTCCTTCTCCAAGGGTACCTGGCCTTCCCTTCATTCAAGGGGCTCTGGATCTGTAAACTGTCTCAAGTTTGGGAATTGATTAAGGGGCCGTGACTCTCTGTTTTTATAATTTAAGGGAGACTTGTTCATGTGACCTAGAATTCTTTTGCTTATATAGTTCAAACAAGAATTTAGTTGATTGCTCATCTATTTTACTACTTGGTACTCCATGATCCACTAGCCAACGCCATAAGTCTCTGCGAGTCATATTATTTTGATTGCTGCTTTGAGCCTGTTTTCCATTATGGTAGCCATGCCCACCTTGTCTGTGACGATTAACTGCAGCAGGCTTCTGCTGACTCGGGATCCGATTATCCCCATTGTGTTTAAGGATTCCAGTTCAGTGACAGCAGTTCCTACAGTAATATCTGACCTACAGAGAAGGGCGACTACAGAGCTCTTCAGGGATGATGGAGCTAGTTTCACAAATTTATTCCTTACAGTCCTGGTAAAAGGTGTGTCCTCTGGACATTCCAGGGCTGTGTGAGCAGGTTTTCCATGATAAATCCACTCTAACATTCCAATCTCTCTAAGCCTTTGAATCCCCTCCTCCACATTGTACCAGGGCAGTTCTGGCATTTCAACCTCTGGTAATGCTGGCCACCTTTTGATCCATGTTTCAGCCAGCCACCCAAACAAACTGTTTACACCCTTTCTAACCCCTCGAGCTACAACATTGAATGCAGAATCTCTGCTTAGTGGGCCCATATCAGTAAATTCAGCCTGATCCAACCTTATATTCCTTCCACCATTATCCCACACTCTCAATATCCATTCCCACACATATTCCCCTGGTTTCTGTCTGTATAAGTTGGAAAACTCATACAGTTCTTTTGGAGTATAGCGTACTTCCTCATGGGTCACACTTTGTACCTCACCCGTTGGGGCTTGTTGGAACTTAAGCCTAGTTGTTGGTCTTGAAGCAAAAACTGGTGGTGGGGGTGGGTCATGAAAAGAGTTAGAATTCTCTCTCAAGCCATTCACCTCAGGACATTCTGTTGCATTTTCATCTCTTAAAACAGGATTAATCTCTCCAGACAAAAGAGTGAGGGCTGCTTCCTCAGGGGAGGTGATTACACGATTAGCAGGCATTGAAGGGTTAATCTCCTTAGGTGGGGGTTGGGTGGCAGGCTCCTTAGGGCAGACTGGAGGTAGAGAAGCTGTTTCCCCAGGACAGCCCTCTACAGGTAAATCTAACAATGACCCAGCAGAATCCAGGGTTCCAATGTCCTCACTGTCATTATTATCAATCCATATGTCCCCATCCCAAGTTTCTGGATCCCATTCTTTTCCAATCAATGCCTTTACTTTAACAGCAGACACCCTGAGAGGTTGAGATTTTAGTTTATGTTGTAAATGTGCTACTCGCACAATGAGAGACTGCGTCTGATTTTCAGAAACTTCCAGTCTGCGGGCACAGGAAATAAGATTTTCTTTCAGGGCACAGATGGAACCCTTTACATCTGTTATGGCGTTCAAGTTTTGAATTTGAAGCCTTTAGCTCATCCCTTTCTCTTACAACTGTATCCAAAGTATCTAAGAGCAGCCAGCCAACATCATTATACCTCTTAATACTGCAAAACTCCATGAAAGTGTTGAAAACACTGTCACCCAGAGCCTCGCTTCGTACTAGAGTACAATTAGGAGAATCAAATGGTGCTATTTTGCATATTTCCTTTGCCAGCTCCTGCCATGGACTGTCAGTGCCCTCTTGATTATTGGAAATAGAGTCATTAGTGCCTCTGAATCTAATCAGAGTAGAAAACAAATTGTAAAAGCCCATTTTAAGATTCCATTTCTCAAGAACCACTTCCAGTACCAAGTTATATTAGTTAGGGTTCTCCTTGGAAACAGAATCAATGAGAGATGTCTCTGATTATCAAATTGTAAAAGTGACTCACGCAACTGCGGGCACACACGAGTCCAGATTCTGCAGAGCCGTCAACAAACTGTCAACTCCAAGGAAGACGTCCGACGAACTCCTCGGGAAACGAACCGACAACTTTGACGAACTCCTCAGGAAATGAACCGGCAACTTCGACGAGCTCCCCAGGAAATGTTTCACTGAACAGCCGAAGAAGAAGTGAAGGTTCTCTAACCATCTGGCTTATAAGCCTCCAACTGATCACCCGGACCAAATCCAGCCAATTGCATTCTCTCATTGTGGAAGCACTGCCCCTTGATGAGTCATCAGTCAGCTGCAGTCAATTCACTGATGATCCAACAAACCAGCCCATTGGTTTATTAACCAGCCTCAAATATCCTCACAGCAATCGTCAGGCCAGTGCCCGCTTGACCAGACAGCTGGGCCACCTGGCCAAGTTGACACATGAACCCAACCATCACACATGGTTCAACAGTTTCAGATATTTCCTTCTAGCTATTCCAATGCACTAAAAACTAAAAAGGAATATCTATATAGTGCATAAGAATGCCCACCAGAGTGACCTCTCAACTCAATTTGAGATCTCTTAGCCACTGAAACTTTATTTTGTTTCCTTTCTCTTCCCCCTATTTTTTTTAATTTATTTTTTAGAATAGTTGTAGGTTTACAGAAAAATCATACAGAAGGTACAGAGTGTCTATACACCTCCCTTTCCCCAGTTTTCCCTATTATTAACATTTTGTATTCATGTGGTACATTTGTTACAATTGATGAACTAATATTATTATAATTACATTATTAACTGAAGTCCATAGTTTATATTAGGGTTCACTCTTTGTTGTAAAGTTCTATGGGTGTTTTTTTTTCATTGTGGTAACATGTATTCAACATGAAGTCTCCTGTTTTAACCACTTTCAAGTATACATTTCAGTGTTATTAATTACATTTACAATGTTGTGCTGCCATCACCACCATCCATTACCAAAACTTTTCCATCACTCCCAATAGAAACTCTGTCCCAATTAAGCATTAACTCCCCACAGTAGTGATTTTTTTTTTAATTCAGTTTTATTGAAATATATTCACATACCATACAATCATCCATGGTATACAATCAGCTGTTCACAGTACGATCATATAGTTACGCGTTCATCACCACAATCTATTTCTGAACATTCTCCTTACATCAGAAAGAATCAGAATAAGAATAAAAAATAAAAATAAAAAGAGATCACCCAAACCATCCCCCCCATCCCACCCTATTTTTCATTTGGTTTTTGTCCCCACTTTTCTACCCATCCATCCACACACTAGACAAAGGGAGTGTGATCCACAAGGTCTTCACAATCACACTGTTACCCCTTGTAATCTACATTATTATACAATTGTCTTCAGGAGTCTAGACTACTGGGTTGGAGTTTGGTAGTTTCAGGTATTTACTTCTAGCTATTCCAATACATTAAAACCTAAGAGATGTTGTCTATATAGTGCATAGGAATGTCCACCAGAGTGACCTCTCGACTCCATTTGAAATCTCTCAGCCACTGAAAGTATTTCGTCTCATTTTGCATCCCCCTTTTGGTAAAGAAGATGTTCTCAATCCCACGATGCTGGGTCCAGATTCATCCCTGGGAGTCATATCCTGCGTTGCCAGGGAGATTAACACCCCTGGGAGTCAGGTCCCACATAGAGGTTTTCCCCCTATTTTTGCAGTTTCAGACAGTCCAACCATTGAGGCACTGTTATCTAACAGATTTTTTTCCCTTTTTCCTTTTCTGGTTTCCCCTGATGATTGCATTTAAATAATTCCCTTGTGAACATTTATCTTTCAGAGGGACACACAAGAGAACAAAATAGAAATATAAAACCAAATGTATCCGTTTTGGTCCTTAATAGTTATTCTGTTGGTAAAAATACTTTCTTAGAGATGAAGTTGGAACCAATGTTGTTTATGTTAATCTGTCCTCCTGGGGTAGACTGTAAGGTTCCTAAAGTTAGGGTTTATGCCTTATTTATTTTTCATCACCTATCAAGGACCTTGAAAATTAGTAGATGCGTCATTAATGCTTGAATGAAAGAATGAGCATGGATTACTAGAATTTTGATTTTGTTGATGTATTATCTGTTCTTAATCAGAAAATTTTTATTGGTCACTTACTGATGGCTTCAGCTCCATGGTGAATACAAATATGCGTCTAAATTTATAATAGTCACAAATTATAGGAAGAATTGACTTTTTAAAATCAGTTTGATAGTGAAAGAGATTTAGACATACTTTATAAGGAGAAGAAAACATTAAATAGATGCATAGAGGGGTAACGCCTCTCCACCTTAAAACCTGTTTTTCAAGATAAGGTTAAAACTCCTTAGTCTGGCCTTTAAGGTACAACACTTCAGTTAAACAACTAGTCTTTCCAGTCAGTGCAGGCCCAGCATTAACAAGATCCCATGTCCCCTTTGGCATACAAATCACATCAAGAGAAATTTCTCCTTCTTGATACACACACATATCTCAACCTCTCCCATGGGACCTTGTAATCCTTCTCTAAATTTCCAAAGCTCTTTCTGTGAGTACTACTTATTTGTTAGTTTTGCTGTATTGCTTTTCATTTTTATTTACTTTTGAAATTCACAGAGCTCCTCTTCACTGTAAGCATTCCAAGGGCAGTTAGCTTGTTGCTCCCCTACCCTCACTCCCCCCAGCCCCTACTGTGTCCAGCTAGGAGCAGTAAACATAACTGGTCATGCATGTTCCTTAGAATCATTAGATGTTAACATTGTAAGGAACTTTAAAATATGTAGTGCTTCAAGTCTAACTCTTTTATCTTATAGATGCAGAATGACTTGTTTCTGGGTCCCATTATAAAAACGGAACTTATTTCAGGGGAGCACAGGAGAAGGGAATACAGCAGTGTTTTTTGTGGTTTTTTTTTGGAGTGCCTATTACATCCCAAAACATGCATTGTATTATCTCATTTAATCTTCCTGCTAATCCTACCATATATTTTATTGTCCCTTTGTAGATGAGGAAGCAGGTTCAAAAATGCATGTTTGTCCAAGGCTACAGAGCTAATCCGTGGTGGAAAGAGGATTCTCATTCAGGCTTGTTTCTCTCCAGAGTCCTTGCTGTTTTCACTCACTGTCTTTGCCTGTTTCTTTCCTCCTAATCCACTGTTTTTAATTGTTCTTCACATAAACTCACTGCTTTAAACCAATACATAGGGAATTGTTTTAATTTAGTAGTACCTCTTACATTTTGCTCCTTTCCCTTCATTTAAAATATTCTTGAATACCTTAAATAACATTTTGAAAAGTGTTTTTTAGTGTTTCTATTGCAACCCACACACCCCTAGAGTTTTCTTGCTATTTAACTACCCCCGATGAAGGACAGTTTGTCCAGCCTTAGATTCTGTGGTTTGTATTATGAAAGCAGTCGTGGTATCAGGTGCTTTTGTAAAGGAGACATAGTTGTTTTCCCTTTACCTGATTCCCATATGTGTTGAGAATCACACTCTTAGAACTAGTTTTCATTGTAGCAGCAGCAGCTGTAATTCTTAATGCTTCAAAAGGCAGAATCAGCTGGTTTTCCAAATGTTTTTCTGATTTGTGTAATGCTATTTAACTGCTTTTCTGGTTGAAATACTGCTGCTGTCAGGACTATTTCATACATAAATGAATGTGGCTGCACAGACCCCTGTGTGATTGGCAATCCTGTTTGCTTAAGTTAAAGCTGTACTTGTATTGAAATTTCTATATTGGTTTGAAAATGTAGATGAAAAAGAACAAAGAAAAATGGCATAGTAATTAAGTTTGACTTGTGGCAGGAGACTGAATAAGAACGTTCATACTGAGAAATGTAAATATTTGACTTGAAATAATGCGACCATACATTCCTCACCAGATCGTGATTATTTAAACCGTCTGTTAAGCTCTTAGACAGATGGTCTTTTAAGTAATGAACACTCCTTTGAATACAGCAAGATGCCATTTGGTAAACTGGTGAGATGGCATTATTAATAAGTATTTCATGCAACAACAACAAAATAAGAATCCAAAGTGGCAGTAGGCAGCTGTAATTGAGAAAAATCCTAAACTCCATCTTATAGGTGGGTAAGAGTATAATGCCTTTTAGACATTTGAACAGCTCTTCTCCGTTTTGACGTAAGAATGTAAAAGAAAATTACTATTACAATTATCATCATGAAAATGAATTTGTTAAGAGTCCCCTTGCCTTTGTGTGGCTGGACTTCAGAATGTTTGAGAGAGAGATCCTCCCACATAGTTATTTATAATTTAAGGCAATGGTGGTAGAGTAAATTAGGGACATACAGAAGCAAAATAAAAATGATCAAGAAGAGAAATAATACTAACTATTATTTTGTATGTCAGAACTTGAAATATAAGTTGGATCAGCAGATTGTCAGTTTAGTCCTCCTCTATGACTCAAACCCCTCCCTCAACACCCCTCACCTCTGAATTTTAGTCAAATAGCATATCTCATCTATTTGTAATTAATTAGGGAAAGAAGTGTCCCATTTAAGTAAATTTCCTAGATAATGTAAAATTATCTTGTCAACACCACTAATATGCCTGTTTTAACCACCTAGCATATATTTTTAAGTATTTCTAACTCTAAGCATAAAACCTGACTTCTTATATAGTTCACAGTAATCTACCAACTGCTTACATTCTAATGTGGTCAGCTTTAACTCGGCATATATTTTCCACAACTGTGAGAATTTTGCTTTCAGTTCTTTTCTTTTGGTAATGATTAGAAAAAGCCATTAAGAGGGAGAAACAGGTTAATGGTGTGGGCAGTAAAAGAGGAGGAATATATAGATAAGCAGTATAGCCTTAAGAGAAAGAAAGGGGGCTGAGAGGGGAAAAGGCTCTGTCAGCTGAAAGGAAGAGAAATGGATGTGTGAGAGGCAGCCTGGAAATTGGGTCCTGGGGTGAGTAGGCATGGCGTTGACATTATGGCCGAAGCTCCCTGTAGGGGAGGGACCTCCAGCTTGTGGGAAGCGGTGGGTGTTGGCAGTGCAGGCCCAGCATTATCACGGTCCCATGTCCTATTTGGCATACCAATCATCTCAAGAGAAGTTTCTCCTGTTTCCCCATATTCTGTCTTTTTTTTTTTTTTTTATCTTCATTTTATTGAGATATATTCACATACCACGCAGTCATACAAAACAAATCGTACTTTCGATTGTTTACAGTACCATTACATAGTTGTACATTCATCACCTAAATCAATCCCTGACACCTTCATTAGCACACACACAAAAATAACAAGAATAATAATTAGAGTGAAAAAGAGCAATTGAAGTAAAAAAAGAACACTGGGTACCTTTGTATGTTTGTTTGCTTGTTTCCTTCCCCTATTTTTCTACTCATCCATCCATAAACTAGACAAAGTGGAGTGTGGTCCTTATGGCTTTCCCAATCCCATTGTCACCCCTCATAAGCTACATTTTTATACAACTGTCTTCGAGATTCATGGGTTCTGGGTTGTAGTTTGATAGTTTCAGGTCCCATATTCTGTCTTGAAGCTGGTCTGTTGTATTAAAGCTTTTTCAAATTCTGTCATTTGTAGCTTTGGCCATCTACTGGCCACCTTGTGTTTCCTAGAGGTTCAGACTCCTTGATCTGGTAGACGTGTCTTTCCACAACCAGCCCCAACTTTTCCTCACCCTTTTACCCCATCTACCACAAATTTCCTTTATCAGTCCCCCTGTCATGCTCTCTCTTTACTTTCTTGCCTTTGCACATGCTGCTTCCTCTGCTTGGAATAAATGCCCTTTCTTCTCTGGTCTGGGTGACATCTACTAACCCCTCAGGACTTGGGTGAAATGCCATCCCCTCTGTGGTGTATTCCTCATCCACCCCAGACAGTCACTGCTTACTCTGAGTGAACTTGGGTCATATTGCATTGTAGACATTTATATTCTTACCGGACTGTGGGAGTCTTGTCTTGGGTCACACTCTTTGGATACACTTCTAGTCCGGAGCTTACCACCTGCCTTAGAGTAGGTGCGTAATAAATGTTTGTTGAAATAATAAATGAATGAGGTATATTTGTTGAACATATCATTGTTTATGGTTATAAAACAAATGTTTTGTCTTCCATGAGTTTTAATACTGTGGGAAGGTAAACAACAAAAAATATTCTGGATTTCACACTAATTATGAATTGAGAAGAGGGTATGTGGAAGTAGGAAGCAAATTGGCTGGTGAATGGGGATGTTTGTGTTACCTGAGAATGTTCGCTGGGGAGGACAGGTAGCTCTTCAGCTGTGTTTGCTTATCAAACTAAGCCTTAATCTTGTGAGCCTCACTGACAAGGCAGCCCCAGAGCTACAGGAGAAAACCATACAATTCTTGAATCTGTAGCTTACAGAATCCATTAGGATCCGTGGAGATTTAGACTCTGCCTTCAGCATATTCTTGATTATCATAGTAATGTTCATACTAATATTTATCTTCCTATTGCTCAAGTAATTACTCTGTAGAAAAGCTTGTATGTAAAAAGTCGATTATTTAATTACTTCTAGAAAATTGGCTTTCTGCTTACTCCTGGGAGTAGCGTTCAAGAAGTATGGGAATCATAGTTTGGGATAGCCGGTAGTATTTCAGACTCAGAGTCTGAGACGGTTCTGTATCAGGAGGTTAGCTCTGCACAGCACAGATGTGAAATCAGCCACTGTGACCCGAGTTGTTTATACTTTTGTTACAACATTCACAATTAGTCATGGCTCTGCACATTAGGGATCTTTTCTCAAATATTTATTATTTTGGAGAAAACTGCATGAAGACTGAGGAATTTGGAAAGTAATTTTGTTCTGAGTTCGATAACTTTGTTTTGGTTCATCACTTATCAATGGAAATTCTTTATTAAACACTGTGGAAGGCCTTAGAGAAAATATCTGTGAATAACATGGGATGGTGGTCATGTTGGCACTACTTCCGAAATTGGTAATTTTCAAAATTTGTATTTTTTCTCTCTCTGCTCTGCCATCTCCTCCCTCCTCTGCCCTCTCCACCCACCAAATGATCCTCAGAACACATTTGAAAACCATGAAAATTAGGGTTCTAGAAACATGCTTGGCTAGGATTGTCAGGCAGTGACCACCTTGCCAAGAATGGGCTTTTCATCTTTATTAGAGTTGTGATCCCATATCTTGTGGCCATGTAGATATGATAGGGAAACTAGCCTTCTGCTTACCTGGCGATACTGGTCTGTCTGTTATTTATTCCAGCTCTGTGTCCTGCATATAAAAGTCTGTTTTCTTTGTTGTTTTTTCTTGCCCCCATGGGATGGGGGTGGCAAGAATTTGTTTTATTATTTATTTATTGGTTTGTTTAAAATCTTATTATTGTTATTATTTTGAGGAAATATATCTTCATGGTCTAAAAGCATATTCAGTGAAAGTTTTTCTCCCCACCCTTTGCCCCGCCATCCACTTCTCTTCCTTAGAGCATCCAATATTACTGGTTTCTTGTGTATCCTTCCAGAGATGTTATACATATATAGGCAGATACTTGCCTATATTCTCTTTTTTCGTTTTTAAAAATGGTAGCATATATACAGTACTTTGCATCTCTAATTGTACCATGAATGTTCATTGACTTCTTTAAAGCTTTACCTTGAAAATAAGTTGATTTGGAAAACAATTTCGCATTTGTTGAAATTCTACTTGCATAGTTGTTTGGAAAGAGTGAGAGAACATACTACCTGATACCATGACCCATAGATCCTTATGTAAGCAAACTCCCAAAGGCCCTTGCCTTCTAATTACTGTCAACCCCTGCTCTCAAAAAAACAAACAAAAAAAACCTCAAGTCCAGAAAACCTTTCTTGCCTAAACTGATTTCTTATTCTCTTTTCATCTGCTTCCTCAGATATTATGATTGCAGACTGTTTTTTTTTCTCGTTCCGAGCCTTCAGTACTTGCCGTTGTCTCTCTTAGCCAATGCACACCTCCTACTTCTCCAGGGACTTGGAGAGTACAATTGTGTAAGACAATTTTTTTGCGATAAACCAGTCTCTCTCTCCATATACCTCCATATACACGTATACATATACACACATCCTTCTGGTTCTGTTGTTCTGTTAGAGCCCTGATTGAAACACTGCTAGAGACAGCCTTATTTTAGGAAGTGTCCAGTTTTACTATTTCCTTGATTGACAGTTTTCATTTGACTGCCCATTGCCTATAAAAGTTCAAAGCATCAACATGACATGTGGATTCCTAAACTATCTTTCTCCCATCCTCATTTGCTTCTCTCTCTTGAGAACCCTGGTTCTCTGGGTTGTGGCCACCCCACACCCCCTATTTCCCTGTGCTCTCTCATACTTTAATTTTGTCAGTTGCTGCTTCTATCTGGAATGCCTTTTCTCTCTCCTCCTGATAAACTTCCTCCTCCTCCATTAGGATCCAACTTAGGTTTCATCCCTTCTGAGAAACCTTCCTGACCAGCCCCACCCCTGACAGTAGCTATTCTCTTACTAATTCTTCCATAGCACTATGCAGTTATCTCTTTCATAACATCTACAATCAACATGTTTCAAATGTTTGCAAGTCTCTGTCCTATACTAGATTATCTGCTGTTTTCAGGAACTGAGTTTTGGTCTTCCAGAATCTCCAGTGTCTCACGCAGTTTCTGAAATAGAGAAGACAGACATTCAGTAAATGAGTGAATTTATGAATGAACTGTGTTCATTAATACACTACTTTGTGTAATTTTTGTGGGGTTGTGTTCAGTTTTCCCATATAGAAAAATTAGCACTGTGATTACGTTTGGCATCTCCTCACACAGCCAAGTACTCTGTTGTTTGGGACTATGTGTTGACTTTAAATGCCATTGACTGCCCTGTTGGGCAATCTTCCTCTGAAATCTTTTACAAAAAGAAATGGATGGTTCCATAAAGTATATTGATTCTGACTAAGGAGGAGTAGGCCATAAAAACCCTTTTGTAAAAATAGATAAAAAATGTTATGCCAGTGAGGGTGGAAATCTCGTACAATAATAGTGGCCTTTTAGATTCCCCCCCCCCCTCATTTTGGAGGGGAGTAGACAAGTGAGGAGAAAAGGACATCTTTATTTCCAAAAGTAAGGTTATACTGTATATCCAGGTGACTGAAAATAGCCTGGGAAGTGCCAAATGACCTTTCAGTCTTATCAGTTTGCTATAATTTATATATCTAAATGGCTCTAGCTTCCTTTAGCCCTCAAGATTTAAACTGGACTCCTGATCTGCTGGAAGATGAAAATGGCTTTTTCATTTTTTTTTTATTTGAGTATTCCAAATAGTTAAATTTTTCAGTGTAATAACAATATGGTTGTTGATTTTTGTGTCCACATTAATGGCACCAGAAGGAGAAAAGAAAGAAGAACTATTTTCAGTCTGTAAATAATGTACTTTCTAAAATGTTGGCTAGCAATTGTGCATCTATATCTGACTTGTTAGAACAACTTATAAAGATCTTTATTAAGTATCTATAATTTTCTTTTGCCATCATTCTTTTTGGAGGTTTTGACATAAGTTTCTTTAACTTAGTCCCTGACCTCTTGGACACTGGGAAATGAGGTAGGTTAGAATCAAGTTGGGGAGGGCCTTGATTGCTATACAGAGAAATTTGCATTTTATTCTGTGGCAGAGGGAAACTATTGAAGGTTTTTGAGTTTTATTGAACTTCTGAGGTTTGTTGAAGGTTTTGAGGGAATAAACATGATCAGATGTGCGTTATGAAGGTCGTGTTGGCATTGACATCTAAGATTAGAGTAGATACATTTAGAACTTTATAGTTCTAAAAGTAGTTATACACCATATATGAGAGAATTTCTTTAAAGATACACTTTGCTTACAACAAATCATTATGTGATTAGACCTACTGGAAATGAATAATTTCTGATAGATGAAATACCCATGTTTTTAAGCATGGTATAGATACAGCTCTGCATGTAGGCAAGGGATTGGATTAGATAACTTCAGTATCTCTATTTTAATGTTAGGTTATCTTTGAAATACTTTTATTGAGGATAACAAACCATAAAATGAAATTTGCCTTTTCATAAGCAGTAGGGAAATTACTACAGAGCCTAGAGAGATTTTCCCAAGGTTTTATAGGGGGGTGGAAGCAATGCAGTGCATTGCTATTTATATTTAACTTACTGATAACTTTATTATATCATTACCTATAAATGCTAAATCCTCGGAGAACAGTTTTATACATCAGATTAATCTGGCACAAAAAAGAAATAAGATTATTTTTTCTCTACTGTTAAGAGTTTGGATAAAGTATTTTTAAAATAACACACTGAGATTTATAGCTCAATTGAAGAATTAACATTATTTCCTGAAGTTTTAGTTTGAAGCCAGTCCTTGCCTCCCAGGTTTTACAGTTGTGCTCTGCTTTTATGAAGAATGCTCCTACAGACAGCTTTGTTTGGGAGGGTGTACTGAGAACTGCATTTCTGAAAGTGTTAATTCTATGTCACAAGCATGATTTTCATCCTTTTTGTTTAAATGTCAACAAAAAGTGTTAAATAAACAGCTAAAGTTGATGAAGGGTGAAGTCCAAGTTTAACTGAGCACTTTTATTAATAACCAAAAGATTGAGTTATTTGCCTTAACTCATAGATGCAGAAACTGACAAAATAATTTAGGATGTGTTCAGTTTTAGTAAATTTGGAGTTTTAGAAAAAAAATTTTATCTATCTCATTCTTCATTTGTTAAAGGAAACCTTGTTGGCACTCGGGCCTCAGGAGGCAGGAAACCCATAGAACTTATTGTTTAGGGTTTTATGTCTTATTTATTTTCAAATGCATTTTTACTAAATACATCTGGTAGAATCTAGAACTGTTTTCTGATTGAAACTAATACATCATTAACGAGTGGCAACCCCAGAGATAAGCTCTTAAGAACTTCTTACAATGTCCAACTCACAGTGGGTGCTCTGTGAGTGTTACAGTAAGGTGCTTGATGGAGACTTTGACTATTACTAAGAAAGTTCTGAAAAAATTTTAAATTTTACCACTGCAATTTCACCAAATGGATCTCTCTTCCTCTCTTATTGTCTAGTTTCTTCCTCTTGTTCTCTCATCTCTTTCTTTCATTTCCTTTTTTTTTCCTCTTAGTTGCTTGTCCTACTCCTATTTCTCGCTTCTTCCTCTTAAGAGCTTTGTCCTCTTACTTAGTTTTCCCAACTCACTTCATTGCCCTTCTACTACGTAGATTTTCTACCCTCATTGAAAAGGAATAAATAGGTAACATAAGAAGCAAGACGTGAAAAGATGAACCCAAATAAAGGGAAGATTTTGGAAAGAGGCTGGTTGCAACAAAGGCTGTCTCAAAGATTCAGACTCCAGTTTGAAGGTGGCATTTCGTTGCTGTCTAGTTTTCATAATTGGTGCTTTTTATTTGAACTTTAATTCAGAGAAGTAAATGCTTGCTAAGGAGAAACAGGGCTTTCTAGAGACTATTTAACATGCAGTGCAGATCCTGGTGTTAGGGTGTTAAAGCACCTTTCTTATAATTGAAAGTTGTGCAAGGACACATTAGACACAGGCTTCCCATTTTTATTCTGGTCTTCCAGTCTGCACAAAAGTAAGAGTAATAAAAACAAAACAAAAACCTGGTAGAAATAAGTTTGCAGGAGGCAGTTCTGGGTTGGTAGGGTCACCGGGGGATTTCTGAAGAGCACATGGACCCCACTTCTGGTGGACACGGGTTATGCTTCTAACAGTGTCAGGCTCTGAGGCAGGCAGCTGTGGCTGTTTGTAGAGAGATGTTGGGGTAGGGGTGAGGGTGGGGAGGGTGAATTGGGGTGCAGTGAGAGAGAACTGCTCCACATCAATCTTTTCAACTACATTTGTGCCAGGGGGATGAGATCTTTGCCTCTAGAAACCTCAGTCTTAGTGCTTGCTGCCCAGTTCAGAGTCAGAGGCAGTGATGCTGTGCAGAATTTCTAAAGTTATGGGTTAACAGATGACCCGTTTGGGCCAGGTCTGCTCTGCAAGAGTACAGAATAGACTCTGAAAATTCCCCCCTAAAGAATGCAGAAGGGAAAATATCATTGAGGGTATTCTCCCACCCTTGTTAAAAGTTCAGTTGCTGTTAGGGCTCAGTTTGACTTTGAAGAAACTAAGTTCCTTTTGGTCTTAGTTACCTCGTATACAAATGAGGAAGTAAAACTAAATGATTTAGAATATTCTGGCCTGTCTGACCTTTCAGTGGGTCTAAAACTTTGAGGCTTTTCACAGTTGAAAGAACTGGAAAGGGTCCAGATTCATTTGCATCCCTCAAGGTCTTGCCTGAGTAAGCTAATCACCAAGAAATCATAGATACAGGTAAGATTTCCAGATAAGCCCCTAGCCCAAGGGTTTCATTTGGAATGAGATTAGCATGAGGAATTCACCTGCTTTACTTACAGTGATGTTTATACTTTAACAACGGGGTGGACTGGAGATTGTGAACTAAGGATGGCACATAAAGATGCTTGATAGAGAAGATGCTGAAAGAGGAGCATTTTTATTCTGTGGTCTAGAACTATGCAACTAATACCTCTGCTGGCAATCAGAACAGTTTTAGGATGCATTGAAAAACTGGTAAATAAAACTTTTATCTCTGGAATTTTTGTCAGTTTGTCTGGGTAGGTAACAAAAAAGGGAAAATGAACGTAATGTATATATACACACACTCATGCACTTGTATATAAGTGCTGAGGTCATCCACTCTCACTTTCTTAATGGTCTAATACTCTCTGTCAGGGGAAATTTTGAGCTTACTACTTAAACTTTAGGCAGCAACTGTGGTACCTCTTACAGCCATAAAGTTATGGAGATACTTTTTCTTGCCTTCTCATATGTGTATATATACACACATACAACCTTTTTTGGGGGGATGGGGGCAGATATAGTAACAAAACACTAAGCATAGAGGATTTCAAAATTGTACAAAGTAGAAATTAAAGTAAAAGCTTCTAAGGGTAGCACCACTCTATACTGATTCTCCTTGTCTGGATAGCTTGAAACCAGCAAGATCAGATCCTCAATCTGGGTTCTTCCTGCTATTCCTGCTAGTATCAAAGATGAAAACACTTTAATGAAAAGTTGCACAGGCGTTCTGGAAAGGGAGTTGTTGCCTCACAGAGTAAGTCCTCTCATGCTGAAAGATACGCTGTGAAAGAATCAGATACGGCTTATGACACCAGACATTCTTTTACTAATTTACCGTTCTTGAGGTCTGAATCTGTTAGTGTCCTTTCCCTTACTGATGAGTCATTGCCCTCTGCTAGGCCTCGAGGCTGTGTGTGGGCAGTAAGAGCCAGTGTATTTGAGAGATCTCCATAGATGTCTGAGTCTCCAGCAGGGTTAGAAAAGACTGAGTCACCAATACTTTCCTCTAGGGGCCTAACATAACTTGCTCCTTTTCATTTTTACGTCCTTCAACAGAATGTCCTGCTGAGTCAAGGGTTTCTTAGCTTCCAGGTGCTGACCTTTGTCAGCAAAGACTCACATTCCTGGCTTCTCCTTGGGCCTGACCAGTGGTTTTGCCAATATTAAGACGGAGGTATTTGAGCTTTGCACTGCTATTATCCTTGAAATTACTGGAACTTTTTTGTTGTTTATATTTAACAAATGTTAACGACCAGCATTTGGTCACTGACAGCCTTAGAGAAGTTCTATGGGAATCTGTCCCAGATAACTTTAATGACATTTATTACCAAAAAAAAGGTATACTTAGAATATTTTTGTTGTTCTGTCATATTTATAATTAGTGAATAAGTAATGAATGAGATTAAAATATCTTAGAGGTAAAACATTTTATGGTAGGTAGGGTTAAGAATTACAATGAATAATAATTGTTGAATACATTGCGTATGTGAGGCAGTGTCCTTTAGCTTTACTGCATCACCTCATTTAATCCTCGAAACTATTTTACAAATGAGGAAACGGAGTCACAGAAATTAGATTACTTGTCTAAGTGTGGAGCTATGGTTCTTCCTTCTGTGATTTGACTCCAGAGCCTATCTGTGTTATCAGCCATTATAGCGTATCTTCTTTCAAATAAGGATGATGGATACAAAATTAAAATTTTAGGGATTTTTTAGTTAGAAAATTTCTACATTTTCCTACCTTTTGAAGTATCTGTTGTTACTTCATGATTTGGATCTGCAAATTTTAGAATTATTTAATGTGGGAAAGAAAAGATTAATTGCTCCTATTCTTTTTAAAGCATAGTTTAGATACATACTTGTATACATTTGAATATTTTTTAGTCTAATAACCAGAATAGAGTTTGTTCTAAGAAATAGAGATGTTCTATATTTACAAATTGCTAGCCACCACCATAGTAACATAATGTAATTAAGATATATCATATATCGTATCATATTTTGGCATCAAATTGTAACACATTCTTTGAAATGCAGGCATCTTAAGTCATTAGATTTCCCAAATATTTAGACACAACATGTAAGAAAGGGTTAAGATGAGCTTTCACATAAAGGCAACATGGAGTAGGGAAAATGGAGGCTCAGCGGCAGAACTGGCTTAAACAGTCTCCATGGTAAAGGGAAGGAGACAGAGAGAGCCATGACGTAAGCCTAGAATCAGCGCCAGCTCCTTATATGGGAAAAATAACCAGGGTTACTGGAATGTAAAGGAATGTGGGGTGTAATCAAAGGCGGCAACTCTCGGTGGGAAATTTAAACTAGTTAACTCTCTTTGATAGGTTGTACAATTCAAAATCTCAAAGGTGGTCTAGTTAGCTCTCTCAGATAGGCTGTACTCTCTGGAGTACCCAGCCAATGGGGAAGCAGGGGAGGGACCTGCGTGTTAGGTGTAGGATATAACTATCACCATGTTCTTTTTTTGGCACGCCTGCCATGTTTCTGACTCTGCCTCCCTTCTTGGAAGATCGTGAATAAATTCTTTCCTTCTCCACAATCTGGTGAGCATTTATTCCTTTTTGCTTATTTCTCACACAAGGAAATTGAGTTTTGATGTTTCATTCTATGCCACTTCAATTTCTTTCAGTCAGTGGTCTTATGTTCTTTTTAGGCAAGAGAGCTATGTATTTATTTATTTATTTATATAAAAGCAAAATCATTCATTGGAATACTGCAGAGAAAAGGAAGGAAGGAACTTTCAGACTTCAAATTCTGGTTGTTTCTGGACAACTGTTTTTCACCAGTTTGCAGATTTTGACAGCTTGACAAATTGTGTTTTTGGTGTTGTGAATTGTCTTTTACTTTAAAGATTGTAGTATGATTTCTTTTAGTTTTGACTCTTTCTTTCAGTATCTGAGCCTTGCATGGCTGGTGTCAAATGCCGTTTGAAGCAGGAAAGTGGTTCTTCATAAGCAGTGATAGAAGAGGCAGGAAGAATGACCATTTTTGGTCCCTTTGAGTTGATGACAACTTGGACTTGAGCATCTGTGAACTCCTCTGTGTTGAATTAGATTCCCTCCAGGTTTTCTTGAAAAATATTTTGTATATGAGCACTAGCTGCATACTAAGACTTGGGTAAGAATATTCTACTTCATGGTTATTGAGACAAAGCTTTGTTGCCAATGGAAAGAAGGATTTGGCAGCAGAGGTGGGAAATATTTCAGGCACTAGCTGAAATGATGTAACATGATTTTTAGGTTTGGGGCTTCAATAGCCTTCTTGACAAACTTGGAAGGTAACAAACTTGTTCCCTTTCTTTTCCAGTTCCCACCTTCTCAAATCTCAGCCATGTTCCATTTCCTTAGGTCTTCACAGTGGTATTTATCTTTGACTCTGACTAGCAGGTAGATCTCTTTGCACCCTTTGTTGTTGGGTAATAAAACAGTTCTGCCCAGAGTATGTGCATGTGTAGAAGGGGCACATCCCAAATCTGGGTTCGTTGCTTGGCGTGGCCAATAGAAGTCACACTGAACCAGGCTGAAGAAGAAAAGATGGTTTATTTACAATGGCAGGAACACAAGGGAAGTTTTCCCAAATCTGCCTCCCTGAAGTGTTTCTTCAATTGGCTTTTATACCCAGGTTGGGAGACAAAAGAGAGATAATCGTTTAATTAACATGCAACAAGATAATCATTTAATTAACATAGACTGTGCCGGTTTGTATGTATTATGTTCCCCAAACGCCATTTTCTTTGATGTAATCTTGTGAGGGCAGATGTTATTAGTGTTGATTAGGTTGGAACCTTCTGATTGTTTCCATGGAGATGTGACCCAGCCAACTGTGTGACACCTTTGATTAGGGTGTGACCTCTTGATTGAATGTTTCCGTGGAAATGTGGCCCCACCCATTCAGGGTGGGTCTTGATTAGTTCACTAAGAGTCCTATAAAAAGAGCTCACAAACAGAGGGACCTCAGAGAGCGATATTTGGAGAGAAGCTGCAGCTAAGAGAGGACAAAATGCCCCCAAGAACAACATTTGGGAGAACTGCTGCAGCCTAGAGAGGAAGGTCCTGGGAGAAAGCCATTTTGAAACCAGAACTCCAGAGCAGACACCAGCCATGTGCCTTCCCAGCTAACAGAGGTTTTCTGGATGCCATTGGCCATCCTCCAATGAAGGTACCTGATTGTTGATGCGTTACCTTGGACACTTTATGGCCTTAAGGCTGTAACTTTGTAACCAAATAGACCCCCTTTATAAAAGCCAGTCCATTTCTGGTATTTTGCATAGTGGCAACATTAGCAAACTGGAACACAGACAAAGGCTTATCTATATCTGGGAGGTTTGGGGCAGTCTCCCAGTGATTCTTTAATTGGCTAAACCCATTAGAGACAAAATGAGTTAATCATTTTAGTTAACATGTAACAGATTTGGAGAACTTAAGTAATTTGTTATTTTCTGTTTTCTTCAAGAACTAGGTGACACCTGGGGAAGGTGTCTCCAGGTGTTTAGGGAGATAGATGAAAAGGCTTTATTCCTATCTGGGTGCAGACTTTACATTTACATACTGCTTCAGACTTTACGTTTACAAATTGCTCCTTTGTGAGAATAAGAGCTTCCATTATAGCCCATTTCCAGCTTTGAAGGTTACATTTTAAGGCTACTTTACAATTTCCTGCTTGCTTACAGTTTTATATTTAAAAAGATTATAAAATAATTTATAAGATTATATTTTAAAAGTCACTATTACATGCTGTGCTTCCTTTCAACTGTCGGAGTCTGTGGTTCAGAGAATTGGATCCGAATTCTCTTCTGCCTTAAGGAACATGTCTCTAAGGAATCGAGTCACTTGAAATTCCAAACTTTATAACTTTGACGGAATATTAAGTCTCTCATGTGGAATATGACTCACTTAAATTTCTGTTTAATGTGTGTGTAAAAATCAGTAACTGATAAAAATGACTAACAACAATGATTTTGTTGCTTTTATAATGCACATATGACAAAGTAATTTGCTAAAAGAAATCTAATGATACTATGGTACAGAATTCATTACAGTTTGGAGATATATGTTTAATGCAGACTTAATGATTGGCATTCAATAGCATTGGACACAGGTTCGTATCTGCATTGAAGATGCACAATTAAATGTATTCTTTTCAGTTGTATAGTAGTTAATTTTAATAAAAAACCTATTTGAAGTATTTGTTTTTCAGAGAAACTAGGAGAAGATTTATAACTGGAGAATTTTCTGCAGAATTCCGTTTTTTATTTTGTTTAGACTAATTTGTAGACATTTGGCTTGCAGAAAACTCTGTGATTTTGGTTTTGTCATAAAACCATTTTGCCAGTGAAGAGTATTAAAATTCAAGCTTCTACATGTGTCATATTTCAGGCTAAAGAAGTTTTACAATCAAACTAGGGAAATGTGAAAATAGAGATTTATAATGGAAATGTTGATTCAATTTGAGCTGAAGCCAAACATTCATGAGGGAAAATTATATTAAACAGGAGATGTTTAGAGAGACTTTAAATTATGACAGTTTTAGAAAAACATATGTTGTGGATGTTTCCCAGGCTTTGAGCATACTCTATCTGGCAGACTGGGAACCTAGCTCCTTGATGTTTCAACCGTTTATTAAATTCTCTTTTATCTTCCTTTAGACTAGTGGACCTAAAAGTTATAGCTTAGAGCCTCGTGATTGGACACTGTATCTGGTACATTACTGTGGGATCAAAACCTGATGTTGTCAGTGGAAGTAATTTTGCACTGTCATACTGTATTATATTTATGAGTATAAATTGCCATTTTAGATAGCAAGTTAAAGCTACCAGTTGCTACTGATTTATTCCATTTGTCAAAGCCTAACAGATACTCCGTGCAACCAATTTATTTTTCTATAATGTTCAAATATGGAGGGTGAAGTGTTTGAAGTTGTGAGAAAATGGAATATATGTATTGGGGAAGAAGATTCATTGGATACCTGGATGTATGTTATTACAGTGAGTGTTCCCAAAGACCTAGCATTCAGAAGACTCTCTGCTTTGTTGAGATGACCAGGGTCTCTCCTGATGGTGATATTATAGCTCAGAAGAGCCACTTGGCATCGAGGTGCATTCTGGTTTGTTGTTGAATCTACTTCCTCTTGTGCTGCATTCTGATTTGTGGTTCCCTGTCACTCATTCTGACCTTTTACTCTCTATCACTCTTGGACAGACCATGAATGTCTGGACCGTCCTTTTTTGGGTATGTGGAATGGTAACATGCCGTGGACTTTGGGCACAGGGAGACCTGAGTTTGAGTCCAGGCCCTGTCACTTATTCATGTGTAAGCAAGTTGGGCCTCAGGTTCTCCAAACCTAAAATGGCAAAACACCAGTAACTCCGTCACAGATTGCTTGGGAGGATAAGAAAAAATACAAGCACTGAGTATAGTCTCTGGTACTAAGCACTACAAAATAACTGTTATTTTCTTATTAAAGTATTTATTGAGCATCTACTGTGTGTTTAAGTGCTTTTTTTATATATTTGATAGCAAGAGTACAGATTTGGTTGCAGCCAGATAGATTTGCTATTGAATTCGTGCTCTGCCACTTAATGAGTTGTGAATTTAGACAATTTTTAGTTTTCTCCAAGCCTCCGTTTTCTCTTCTTCAACTGGAAGTTGTAGGAATATTATATATTGGTCTATCAGAGAGTGTGTGACATCTTTCTCTAGCCTTTGTGCTTTTCTGCCTACCTGGAACATCTATATGCATACCAGCTTCATCCCGTGTGATTTAACCCAATCTTTGCCTGTTACCTCTCAAATTTTTAGACTGAACCCAGGATGCCTACTCTAACTTAAGGTTATCTTGTCTTTTTATTTACCTTACACACTTCAGACTCTGGCTCCAGCCTCAGGCTCATGGTAAGTGGGCTTCAGCTTTCTGTAGAGATCATTGTCCTGCCCAGCTCTTTAGTTGACCTGCCAGGACCACCTGGGATCCATCACCTGGAGCAGAACTGTAGAATTTCACAAAGGTAGTTAAAAGGAAGATATAGTGAAGGTGGTGTAGTGGTGGCTACTAGCACTGCTTTTGAACTAATGCTTTAATTATACCATATGCTTGTGTAATGTTTTATAACTTCCAAAGTACTTTCTTACCCCGTGGAACTCAAATATGAATCAGCACCAGAAACCCTGGAAGAACATGTTAAAAACAGTCTTAGGACTGCACCCCCAATTTAATGAATCAGAATTCCTAGGACAATACCTACGAAATTTGTTTTTTTAACAATCTCCTCAGCTAATTTTCTTCTGTCAGCCAGCCTGGCACTGGTTCACAGATAGGAATTTGGGAACCCCTGAACCATTCCTTCTGCCAGTTCGGGAATCTCATAATCAAAATCTGACAGGCCATCCCCGGACACACCTAAAGACACACTAGAGCATTGCAGCCCCAAAAGGCCTGTTTTGTGTTGACCCCAGTCTTGTGTCTCTTGTTTTCTACTCTGGGGACTTTAGTTCTAAAGTCCTGCTAGTGTTTCTCCTAAAATGAAAATAGGTACCTTGTCCTGCTATATCTTAGTATTTTTAACCTGGACATGAAATCTGACTTTTATTTTGACATTTTCTTGTATCTTACTCTGTATATTTGTTCATATAGCAGTCAAGTTTCAGAATCCTATTTCAAATTATAAATTCCAGTTCCCTAACATTTCAAATCATTTTGAATTGTGTTATGGGATATGCTTTACTGAATCTAAACAAGTTTTGGAAGCTAAATTTACTGGCCAGTCCTCCCATCCCCTGTGGCGATTGCACACACACACACAGAAAGTCAGTCTATATTCTGTGCCAAGTGAATGGAACAAATAACAGAGTACATTTAGGGACGATCAGTGTGAACTAGAGCTGGAGGATTCAAGGTTTGACCTGGATGCCTAGATTATTGCAGTGGTTTTACCAGTATCCCTGTTCCCATCTTTGCCCCTACAGCCTTTTCTCATCACAGCGGACAGGGTGAATGTTCGAGCCTAAGTCAGATCCTATCACTCCTCTGAGCAGAACCTTGCAGAATCAAAGGTAAAGCCTTCCCATGGTCCCTCAGGCCCTCCATTATTTGGCCCAGCTACCTTTCTAACCCATTTCCTGGTGTCTTTGCTGTTCGTTGCCCATTCCAGGCATGCTTCCAAAGTGGGTCTTTTGTTTCCCCTGAATGGAGCTCTCTCCTGCCCGTCCTGGTCTATGTGTGTGGCTCACGTCCTTCAGGCCAGGTCTTTTCTTTTAGCCACCCCTGCGCTCTCTTAACATTCCCACTCACACCCCAGTAGCCCTTATCCTTGTTATCCTGTCCCTCTGTCTCTTACACTTGACATGTTATATACTTCTTTGTTCCTCTCTATTACATGTCTTCGGTCAGAATGCAAGCTCTGTGAAAGCAAGACATTTTCTATTTTGTAGTTTGTTCATCACTGTATCTTCAATCCTAGAATAGTGTCTGGAATGAAGAAGGCATTCAATAAATACTTGTTGAATAAATAATTACAACATAGTTATAGAGGATGAAACTGATATTCTGGTTGCTTAAAAAACTTGCCCAGGGGAACACAGTAAGTAAATGTCTAAGACTGGATTTTAACTTAGGTCTAATGCCAGTGTCTTTGTTCTTAATATTATGGACGAGTTATAATTATGGAATGGAAGGGACATTACACGAAAGGAACTCCAAGAAGAAAGTCACAGAGGTGGAAGTGGTGGTCTAGTAAATTTGGAAGACAGTGATGGAACTAAATTTATGAAGGGCCTTAAAATGCCACGGGTGGGGGGTGGGGGGATGGGGTTGAGAAGTTTTATTTTAAATTGGGGAATAATAGTAGTTCCTACCACATAAGATTATTGGGATTTAATCCTTGAAAACCACTTTGAAAAGTGCCTGGCACATAAATAGTGCTCAATAAATGTTGCAATTTGGAGTGTATCTTGACAGTAGAGCCAACCCAGGCCATCTCATTTGGTCTTCTGGCTTTATTAGTGGATTTCCTTTTACTGTCTCCAGAGTAGGAATTTCTACTGTTTTTTGGACTAGACTATTCCCAATTTCAGATTTCTTGTTTTTCCCTCAAAACTAAAAAACATGGTGATTAAATTCAGCTGTTTAATCTGAGTAGAAGATAATTCAGTACTCAAAAAAATGGAGAAAATAAGATTTTAGAAACATGCATTTATTTAACTTTACTTTTTGTATTTTAGAATTGTGTTTAAACCAGCAGCTTCCAGTCCTGTGGTGTATGAGAATCACCTGGTGGAATTTTTAAAGCTATAGATTCCAGGCCTCAGTCCAGACCTCTGAATCAGAATCAATGGAGCTAGAGCCCAGGAATCAAAGCATAAACGTCTCCCAGATAACTGTGAAAATGTATGCTCAGGCTTGGGAAACACTGTTCAAAACCACCCAAACTTATTAACTTCTTTCTTAGAGAGAAGTATTTACCTTTTTGCTCAGGAATCTGTCCTAAGTTTTAAGAAGCCTTTTAATCCTATTACACCTTTACAGAAGGACTCACACCTGTGCTTTTAAAAAAACAAAACAAAACTGTTGCTAAAATATGCAGGGGATGTAAATGCAGATAGGGTAAATGTTAAGGTTTTTTTCCTCCAGAAAGGATGGGAGTTCTAGTTATACAGGAAAGAATACAGGAAAAACAGGCTGGTTCATCCCCAGTGACAAAGGGTCGGCAGTAGTACTGCTTTAATCACCAGTGACTACTCACACTGAGGCCTGGGAAAGAGCAGTTCTCTCCCTGATCACCCAGGCTGATGGTGCAATGAGGTTTCACAGTGCTTTTGACACACTACGCTGTAACAGGAAGGGCAGCTTTGCCGCCTCATAGTATAACTGGGCCGTGAATGGTTTGCTCTTGCCTTCTGTCGGCTAAGGTTGGCAACGCCTTTTTTCCCCACCATGAGAATAAAAATACATTTTGTAACCCTCTTTCTTCTTGCTAAGGAGAGAAGGAAATTGTCATGTCTTATTCTCCATTCTGTAGTAATGTTCCCTGCTACTCTCCAATTTTTAAATGTGTGGTTTTTAATCTCACCAACTAGAACATAGAATATAGGAAGTTATGCAACCCTTAACATTATTTTTTGCTAATATGAGCTAAGAACACAGCGTAAAATTCTAAGTGTGTCTTAGTGTTTTAGTGTGGCATGCTTTTAGCCTAGCTGCACTTTGACATCCTTGAGCCCTTACTCATCAAGTTCACTGTACCTGGAAGCTTTTTTTTTTTTTGTCATCCTCCATAGTTCCAGCCTAGCTTAGTAGATAAATAGATGTTTGCTGCATGGTTGGGTTTGATGTGTAATGTGATGTAGTAAAACAACAAAAAGTTTTTTCAAGGTAAAGACTCATGGTAAATAAGAGTTAGTTGGAAATAAAAAGATTCATGGATGATGGCTTTGAATGCTTTGGATTTTGATACTTTTAATGGAAGAAGAAAGATTTTCCAAGAAGGGGAGTTGTATAACCTTTTCAGGAAGCCTAGAAGTGGGAAGGTACAGGGGACATTTGCATAGATCTTGTCAGCCGTTGAGATACCTGTGTACCAACAAAGATCATTTCCAGTAGTGTCATGTTCAAATAAAAAGTAGAGAAGTTTAGTGACTAATAATGAGCATTTTGGGCTCCAGCAGGAAATCCATTTGTCTCTAATTGGTTGTGTAACCTTCGGCAAATCACTTAACTTCTAGGTTTATAACGTGAGGGTGTCATAATAGGTTATCTCAAGATATAATATTATGATTGTGTATAAGTAGCTTTATTGATATTCAAAACACCAGGCAATGCTTTCTGATGCAAGAGGAGAAATAATTTTCTTTGAGACAAAACCAGAATGATCAATAAAAGTGTTACTATCGGTGGGGTGAAAATTTTCATATTGTTAATATTATTATTTGGTGATATTATGGTTGGACTCATATCCAGTCTGCTCTGTGAGTCAAATCCTTGAAATTTCCTTGAGATTTGGGTAACTAGCAGGAGCCAACTGAGAACAAGGTCTGCTTAATTATGAGCTGAGCCTGTGTATAGGTCTATCTGGTAATGCTAGAGTGGAAGGGCCAACTTCTTCCACAAATCCCATGTCCACATCTACCCTCAGTCTAGTTCTACGAAAGGTAAAGAGGAGAGTCACCTGCCATGACTAGGAAGAGCAGCAGAAGAGGAGAGAAGGGTGAGAGAGTTGTGCCCCACGTGGCTGCCCAAGAACTTTTAACACTGTGGCCCTGGTCACTGATAAAGATGATCAGTCAGTTTAGGATCTCTCTCCTGGGGTGTGAGGAAGCAGGTGGATGGAGAGAACAGCAGGGGCTTAAATTGTCTTCTGTCTGTAGTCCATCCTTCCTCCTTTACATGTGTGCACACCTCCTGCATTCCTTCCAAGATGCTCCTTTCCTTAGTCCTCAAAGCAATGGAAATATGTATTTTTCTTTTTTGCTTGAAGTTAAGTTTGGCCTAGCTAGGGTTCTTTTGAGTAGATGAAGTCAGTGATTTTTTTTTATGCCTAACTTTTAAAGGCCATATGTAAATTTGAGAACCTCTAAGTTATAGTAGAAAGAATGAAGCCCCTTGAGTTCCAATTTTGACTCTCTTGATTTCCAGTCATTTGATCTTAGGCAAAATTATTTACTTACATGTCCCAAGATTTTTTTCCTTATCTATTAAATGGGGAGAACAGTCTTTCTTTTGTCTCTGCAGAATTGTAAAAGAGATTTGGAAATGAGACATCTGTAAATAAATGTAATAAATTAGTATTAACATTTTATGATTAAAGATAAATTATTAGTCGAACAAGTTCTTTGGATCAATTTGCGATTTTTAGGAAACTGATGGTGATACATATATGATTGATTTACTTGCTAATGTGAGATCAGTTTCACTGTGTGTGATATTCTCATTGTATTGCAGGATAGATAGTTAACATAGCTGCAAATTCTGCATCTCTCTCATAGATTAACCAGGAGAAGTAAAGAAAAGACTGATTTCCCATGGCCATCATTTTTATAAGGCGAAGGGATCTTAAGTGTTCTTTTTTGTTATTTTACTAAGATACTATATATGGTATTAGGTGGTCATTTTTTTACTTTTTCTCTTTTTTCCCTCCAGGTAAAGATCTCTAGTATCATGAAATTCCTTTTTAAAAAAGTAATCAACCAAAATTAATTTCTATGCCTCTTTCATTGAAATTGGGTAAACTTTCCCTTTCATATCTGGCATTCAGTTCATACTTCAAAAATTCCAAATAAAATATGCTCAGGAAGTTTTCACCTCAGTGCACTAAAATTCATTCTCTATGCCTAGTGTATCCCCTTGGAAGCAAATGCCTGTTTAAAGAAGTACATTATGGAAAAACATTCTTTAATGATTCATTCTAACATTACTCTTGAATTTGAGTTTCCTGGAGAACTGAATGAGCTTGTCTTCTAGCTAGCCAACAGAACTAGGACAATTATGGGTGAAATCAAACAGGTGAGAAGTATGAAGTCCCTTCTGTGTCTTTCCTCTTCTCTATTTAGTAGATCTTGGTATCAGTGGTACATAGCTTCCTGTTTTCTTTTAAGACAGGTTTATTACCAGATAGGGACATAGAATTTGGACCAGACACATTGCTAACTGTTAACTATTTGTAACTTTTTTCTTCATCCATTAGATAATTGGTTTATTTGCTGGCCCATCCTTATGGGATACTGAGTTGTTTTATGTCAATAAAAGTACCCCAGTAGGATGAATGTGTACCCGGCGTCGTGGGATTGAGAACATCTTCTTCTTGACCAAAAGGGGGATGCAAAATGAAACAAAATAAAGCTTCAGTGGCTGAGAGATTTCAAATGGAGTCGAGAGGTCACTCTGGTGGACATTCTTACACACTATATAGATAACACTTTTTAGGTTTTATTGTATTGGAATAGCTAGAAGTAAATACCTGAAACTACCAAACTCCAACCCAGTAGCCTTGACTCTTGAAGATGATTGTATAACAATGTAGATTACAAGGGGTGACAGTGTGACTGTGAAAACTTTGTGGCTCGCACTCCCTTTATCCAGTGTATGGATGGATGAGTAGAAAAATGGGGACAAAAACTAAATGAAAAATAGGGTGGGATGGGGGGATGATTTGGGTATTCTTTTTTACTTTTATTTTTTATTCTTATTCTGATAATTTCTGGTATAAGCAAAATGTTCAGAAATAGATTAGGGTGATGAATGCACAATTATAAGATGGTACTGTGAACAGTTGATTGTACACCATGGATCATGGATGATTGTATGGTATGTGAATATATCTCAATAAAACTGAATTTTTAAAAAGACTGTTAAAAAAAAAAAAGTACCCAAGTAGTCATGCTGCCTTCCAGATATTTCACTTGTGTTTTGTCAGATCCCTAAGAAGAGGCCCTGCAGTAAAATAGAGGAAGCATCTGTGAGGCCTCCTCAGAGGAGAACCCGAAGAGAATTTCATCATTCTCTCAGTGGTGCACTTGAGTCTCAGAGCAGAGACTCCTTGGGTGCATTCCTGATGTTGGTGTTACAGCTGAGTACCAAGGGAACTGGGCACAGTTGGCATCTCAGACAGAAGGACATTAGAATTCAAAGTCATTCCTTCTCACTCTTGGATGGCACTGTGAAGAAGGGTGTGTTATCACGGGATGAGAATGCAGTATCAAAATAAGTAACTTGTTGCATGTTCACTTTCCAAAAATGATCTAATTTAAGGATTATAAACTCATGGTAGAATATGTTTCAGATGACTGAATATAGATTTTGGAATTGAAAAACTCCAGGACAGTGGCGTTTAACATTTTTTAGGCCTGTGGAATCACTTAAGAAATGTGTGGATCCAAATGCACAGTTACATATGGACCCAAATTTGGTGTGCTGTTGAAGAGTTTGATTCCTGCAATGCCAGGGCCCATGGGTTCAGGTAGGAGTTGTGGGAGTAGGGACAAGCCTAAGCGAGGACAGGGTTTTGCCTTTTACTAAAGCACAGAACACTTGAACTGACTTTCAGTATTGGTCCTACAGGAGATAGAAGATATCTGCTCACTTTCTCAAAGAGATCAGCAAGTAGAAGATCAGTCTGGAATTTAATAGTAACATTTTATGTAGATAATATTTATTTTCTGTTCCAGTTTTGCCAGCAATTTTAGTGTATTTCACTTCGTGATTCACCTTGAACTGTGGGCTTCTGTTTTCTCAGTTTTTAAGTGAGAACATGAGTTGTTCCTTGGTAAGATAGGAAGAACACTAACCAGGGACTCTGGAGATATGTGTGAGCAAACCATTCAACCCATCTGTGCTTCAGTGTCCTCATTTATCAATTGTGTAGTGGGGAATATTTTTATGACAGGTGTTTATGCCTGTCATAAAAAACCCTATATGCTCTCAAAGTTAATCAACAGTGTGCATTGCTCATCCAACATTAATCCATTTCTATGTTTAAATCTCTTATTGTGAAACTTTAAATGGTAGAGAGGAAGCTAGAGATAACCTCATGTTTTATGTAAAGAAGAATAATATGCTCTGTTACACAAGTATTCACTGGTTTTATTGGGGATGATTTTAAAGCAGTAAGTTTTCTATTTATTAAACTTGATTTATACCTATGTAGATTTATACACATAGGTATATGTAATTTGGGCTGTGTTCCTGTTTGCTTTAATCTCCCATTATGCAAAATACCAGAAATGGATTGGCTTTTATAAAAGGGGATTTATTAGGTTAGAAATTTACAGTTCTAAGGCCATAAAAGTGTCCAAACTAAGGCATCAACAAGAGGATACCTTCACTGAAGAAAGGCCTGTAATGTCTGGAACACCTCTGTCAGCTGGGAAGGCACATAGCTGGCATCTGCTGGTCCTTTGCTCCCGGGTTCTGATTTCAAAATGGCTTTCTCCAAAATGTCTCTGGGCTTCTGTCTCTCTTACTTCTCTCTCTCTCAGCTCCTGTGAATCCTTGCTTGTTCTCCCAGGGCATTTCTCTCTAAGTGTCTGTGGGCCCTCTCAGCTTCTCCGAGGAGACTCTGGGCTTCATCTCTTAGCTTAGCATCTCCAAACGTCTTTTTGTATGCATTTCCAAGTGTCTGGGTCTGTGTTGGTTCCTGGGCTCCAGTAAACTAATGAAGACTCACCTTGAATGGGCAGGGTCACACCTGCATGGAAATAATCTAATCAAAAGGACTCATCCACAGTTGGGTGGGTCACATTTCCATGGAAACAGCTTAATCAAATGATCCTACCCATGATAAGTCTGCACCTACAAGATTGGATTAAAAGAACATGGATTTTGTGGGGGCATAATAGATCAGACCAGCACAGGCAGTTTAGAAAAATACAAGGAAGAAAGTTAAAAGCATGCTTAAGCCCATTTGCAAAATAACATGGGGATGTTTCTGTGCCATGTTTTTGTGCATATAGATTTTTAACATACTTTATTTCATACTTTAGTTTTGCCTCCTTTCAGATTTTATTAGTTTATAAATCCTCAATGTCATGAATATTCTTGAAGGAACATTCTTGGCTGTGTAGTATTCCCTCATAAAAGTGTAACCATATTTACCCTAGCCATTGGCTTTTTATGCTATATCAGATTTTTCATTCTTATAGTTCTGGAATGAATATCTTTCTGTATGAGATTTTCCCCATATCTCTTATTTTCTTGGGTAGATTTTTCAGATATAGAAGTCAAATGATTTGAACAGTTTTATTGCTCTTAACGTATATTATGTAAGTGGTGGAGTACTGCCAGTTTTTTACACACATCTGCAGCATTAAAGGGTATTCCTTTCCTAGACCCTCACCACCTTGCATATGTGTGTATGCACATGCACATGTGTAACTCGTATAATGTGATAGGTCATGAATAGTATCCTATGCTTTAACTTCATTTCTTGTATCACTTGTTATTTATGTGCATATCTTATATCCCCAGCTAAACTTGTAGACAAGTAGGAAACTCTCTAATTCACCCCCTTTTTTTTTGTATCCCCCTCCCTAACTTTTCTTAATTAGAGAACTTGTGGGTTAACAGAACAATCATGCATAAAATACAGGATTCCCATCTTCCACCCTATTATTAAGACCTTCCATTGGTGTGGGACATTTGTTACAACTGATGACAGCACATTTTTATAATTGTACTATTAATTACATAGCCCATGGTTTAACTTTGTGTTCACTGTTTGTGTACTGCAGTTCCATTGATTTTTTAAAAAAAATTCATTCTATTACCATATATACAATCTAATATTCCCCCTTTTAACACATTCGGATATATATTTCAGTGCCATTAATTAAGTTCACAATGTTGTGCTACCGTCACCACCACCCATTACCAAAACATTTCCATTGTTCTCAGTAGGAGTCCTGTACATTTTAAGCTTAACTTCCCATTCCCTATCCCCACCTTGTCCCCTGGTAACATATATTCTGGGTTCTGACTTACTTTGATTATTTCCTATGAGTGAGATCATACAATATTTGTCCTTTTGTGCCTAGCTTATTTCGTTCAACATAATGTCTTCAAGATTCATCCATGTTGTTACATGTAGCAGAACTTAATTCCTTTTTATGGCTGAGTAGTATTCCATTGTATGTATACACCACATTTTGTTTATCCATCCATTGCTTGATGGACACTTGGGTTGCTTCCATCTTTTTAGCAATTGTGAATAATGTCACTGTGAACATCAAGGTGCAAATATCTGTTTGAGTCCCTACTACATATCTAGTAGTTGGATTGCCAGGTCATATGGTAATTTTATAGTTAACTTTCTCAGAAATCGTCAAACTGTCTTCTACAGAGGCTGTACCATTTTACATTCCCACCAGCAATGACAGAGTGTTCCTGTTTCTCCACATCCTCTCCAATACTTCTAACATTTTTTTAATAGCAGCCATTCTAATGGGTGTGAAATGGTATCTCATTGTGATTTTGATTTGCATTTCCCTGATGGCTAATGATGCTGAGCATCTCTTCATGTGCTTTTTGGCTGTTTATATATCTTTTTATGTCTTCTTTGGAGAGATGTCTGTTCAAGTCTTTTGAACATTTTTAAATTGCATTTGTCTTTTTCTGTTTTGAGTTGAAGGATTTCTTTATATATTCTGGATATTAGACCCTATTGGATATGTGGCTTCCAAATGTTTTCTCGGATTCCCTAAGTTGTCCTTTCGCTTTCATGATAAAGTCCTTTGGGGCGCACAAGTTTTTAATTTTGATGAGGTTCCATTTATGTAATTTTTTCTTTTGTTGCTTGTGCTTTGGGTATAAAGTCTAAGAAATCATTGCCTAACACAAGGTCCTGCAGATGCTTCCCTATGTTTTCTTTTAGGAGTTTAATAATTCTACTTCTTATATTTAGGTTGTTGATTTACTTTGAGTTGATGTTTGTATATGTTTTTCAGGTAGGGGGTCCTTCTTTTTTTTTTTTTTTTAAATGGATATCAAGGTTTTCCAGCACCATTTGTTGAAGAGATGATTCTATCGCCAATTAAATGGTCTTTGCCGTCTTGTCAAAAATAAGTTGGCCATATGTGTGAGGGTTTATTTCTGAGTTCCCACTTCTATTTCATTGGCCTATATGTCTATCCTTTTGCCAGTACCTTGCTGTTTTGATTGCTGTGGCTTTGTAGTAAGTTTTAAGATTGGGTTGGGAAGTGTGAGTCTTCCAACTTTGTTCTTTTTTCAAGACGTTTTTGACTATTTGGGTCCCCTTCCCCATCCATGTAAATTTGATGATTGCCTTTTCCATTTCTGCAAAGAATGTTGGAAATTTGATTGGGATTGTCTTGAATCTATAAATTCCTTTGGATATTACTGACATTTTAAGTATATTTAGTCTTCCAATCCATGAACAGAGAATGTCCTTGCATTCATTTAGGTCTTTTTTTTTATTTATTTTAGCAATGTTTTGTAGTTTTCTATGTATAAGTCCTTTACATCTTTGGTTAGATTTCTAGATATTTGATTCTTTTAGTTGTTATTTTAATGTAATTTTTTTCTTGATTTTTTTAAGATTGTTTATTGCTTGTTTCTAGAAACACTGATTTTGGGGTTGTTGATCTTGTACCCTGCCACTTTGCTGAACTCATTTATTCTGAAGAGCTTTGTTGTGACTTTTCAGGATTTTCATATATAGAGGATCATAGCATCTGCAAATAGGGAAAGTTTTATTTCCTTTCCAATTTGGATTTCTTTTATTTCTTTTTCTTGACTAATTGCTCTGGCAAGAACTTCTAGTACAATGTTGAATAACAGTGGGGACAGTGGCATCTTTGTGTTGTTTCTGATCTCAGCAGGGAAATTTTCAGTCTTTACCATTAAGTAGGATGTTAGTGTGGGCTTTTCATATATACCCTTTATCATGTTGAGGAAGTTTCCTTCTACTCTTGGTGTTCTAAATGTTTTTATCAAGAAGGGGTGCTGGATTTATCAAATGCCTTTTCTGCATCAATCGAGATGATCATGTGATTTTTTTTCCTTCATGGTGTTAATGAAGTGTATTACGTTAATTGATTTTCTTGTATTGAAACACCCTTGAAAACCAGGGACAAATCCTATTTGATCCTGGTATATAATACTTTTAATTATACTATTGGATTCAGTTTGTTAGTATTTTATTAAAGATTTTTACATCTATATTCATAAGAGATATTGCTCTGTAGTTTTCTTTTCTGGCAGTTTCTTTATCTGGCTTTGGTTTGAGGTGATGTTGGCCTCATAGAATGAATTAGGGAGTGTTCCTTCCTCTTCACTTTTTTGGAAGAGTTTGAGGAGAACTGGAGTTATGTCTTCTTGGAATGTTTTGTAAAATTCCCTCATGAAGCCTTTTGGTCATGGGCTTCCTTTGTTGGGAGGTTTTGATTATTGACCCAGTCTCTTTACTAGTAATTGGTTTGTTGAGATCTTCTATTTCTTTTGAATCAGTTTAGGTGGTTTGTGTGTTTCTAAGACTTTGTCCATTTCGTCTAGATTATCTAACTTATTGGAATACAGCTGTTCATAGTATCCTCTTATTTTCCTTTTTATTTCTGTGGGATCAGTAGTAATGTTACCTTTTTCATTTCTGATTTTCATTATTTGTATCTCCATTTCTTAATTGTCACTTTAGCTAAAGATTTGTCCATTTTAATTGATTTTTTTCTAAGGACCAATTTTGGGTTTTGTTGATTTTCTGTCTTTTTTTTCTCTATTTCATTTATCTCTGCTCTAATCTTTATTTCCTTCCTTCTACTCTATTTAGGTTTAGTTAGCCATTCTTTTTCTAGATCTTCCAATTTTGAGGTTAGGTCTCTGATTTTGTGTCTTTATTCTTTTTTATGTAAGCATTTAGAGCTATAAATTTGCTTCTCAGCACTGCCTTTTTTGGGTCCCTCAAGTTTTGGTATGTTGTATTTTCATTTTCATTTGCCTCAAGATATATCCTAATATCCCTTGTGATTTCCTCTTTAACCCATTGGTTGTTTAAGAGTATGTTGTTTAATTTCCACAAATTTTTGAATTTTCCATTTTCGTCTGTTATTGGTTTCTAGCATCATTCCATTGTGGTTGGAGAAGATAAATTGTATGATTTCATTGTTTTTGAGTTTATTGAGACTTGTTTTATGACCTAACATATGGTCTATCTTGGAGAAGGACCTATGTGCATTCCAGAAGAATGTCTGTATATGTCTGTATATGTCTGTAAGGTCTGGTTGGTTTGGAGTATCATTCAAATCTTGTATTTCCTTATTGATCTTCTGACAAGATGGTATATCCATTTTGAGGGTGGTGTATTAAAGTATCCTACTATTAATGTACAAGGTTGAATTTCTCCCTTCAAAACTGTCAGTATTTGCTTTATGTATTTTGAGGCTCTGCTGTTAGGTGCATATATGTTTATAATTGTTACATCTTCTTGTTGAATTGACCCCTTTATCAATATATAATGAATGTCTTTGCCCCTTGTAACTGTATTTGAACTAAAGTCTTTTTTTATCTGATTAGTACAGCTACTCCAGGTTTCTTTTGGTTACTACCTGCATCATAAAGTTGCCCATTCTTTCACTTTCAGCCTACCTGTATCCTTAAATTTATGTGAGTCTTTTGCAGATAGCATTTGATTGGTTCATGCTTTTTAACCATTCTGTCAATCTCTGCCTTTTGACTGGAGAGTTTAATCCATTTACATTTAAAGTCGCTACCGATAATGCAAGACATTCTTCTGCCATTTTGCTATATGGCCTTTGTAAGTCTTAATATCTTTTCTGTCTGTCAAATTTTCCGCTAATACCTACTTTTACATCTGTTCGTTGGATTTTGTGTTGTACCATATTGAGTGTCTTCTCATTTCTGTCTGGATATATTTTTTTCATATATTTTCCTTGTGGTTACCGTGGGTTAAAATTTAACATCCTAAATATGTAACAATCATTTTGTTTGATATCAGCTTGACTTCAATAGAGTATACACACTTTTCCTATACCCATCCATCCCCCCACCTTTTTTTGTACTTTTTACTACTTATGTTTTGTGCATTGTATGTCAGAAATCCTCAATTTATGATTACTTTTTAGGCATTTGCATTTTAGCACATCTAGGGAATAAGATTTGGAGTTACATACCAAACAGTACAAGATAATATACTTATAATATATATTATTATAATTTATAATTACCCAAATGGTTACATTTACCACAGGTTTTTCTTTCTTTATGTTGCTTTAAACCACTGTCTACTGTCCTTTCCTTTCAGTCTGAAGAACTCCCTATAACCTTGCTTGTAGGGTAGGGGTAGTGGTGATGAACTCCCTCAGCTTTTGTGTATCTGGGAATGTCTTATACTCTTCCTCTTTTTTGAAAGAGTCTTTCTGGAGGTAAAATTCTTGGTTGCCTATTGTTTTCTTTCCACACATGAAGTATTTCAAACAAGTGCCTTCTTGCCTCTATGATTATTCATGAGAAATTGACTTTCAATCTAATTGAGAAATTGACATTCTGTCTAATTTGGACTCCCTTGTACATAACATGCTTTTCTCTTGCAGCTTTCAGAAATTTTTCCTTGTCCTTTGCATTTGTTAGTGCAATCAATATATGATGGGATGTATTTTTCTTCATATTTATCCTGTTCAGTGTTCTCTGGGCTTCTTGAATATGCAAATTCACATCTTTTTCTAAGTTTGGGAAGTTCTCAGTCATTATTTCTTTGAATATTCTTTCTGCCTCTTTCTCTTTTTCTTCTCCTTCTGGGACTCCCATAATGTATATATTGATGTGCTTGATGGTGTCCTAGGAGGTAGCTTAGACTAGTTTTGCTTTTTATAATTCTTTTCACTTTCTGCTCCTCAGCCTGACTCATTTCAATTATCTTGTCTTTGAATTCACCGATTCTTTCTTCTGCCAGTTCCAGTCTACTGCCATTGTGGTATTCAACTCTAGGGACTTGGTTTGATTCTTTTTATAAATCTCTGGCTCTTTACTGAGAATCTCATATTGCTCATTCATTGTTTTCCTGTTATCCTTTAGTTCTTTCTCTGTATTTTCCTTCATTTCCATGTGCATTTTTAAGATAATTTTTAAAAAAGTCTTTGCTGAGTATGTCCACATTCTGGTCTTCATTGTTGTTTTCTGTATGGGCCATCATTTCCTGTTTCTTTGTTGTACTCTTACTGCATACCCTACATTTTACTATTTTAGAATGTTAACTCTGGGATTTATTGCCTGAGATGTCTTTTTCTTGATTTTGTAACCAGCTGGTGTTAGGACAGAGATTTTTTGATCTTCAGCCCTCCTGTCAGGAGGGTCTGCTCAAGGCAAATGCAGTGTTCAGGGTCCTCACTATCTTTTCTGGGCATGAGTCTTGTACTGGGCTTTTGCTTGTTAATTGTTTTGGAGTTGTTATAACAGTTTGACTGCTCCATTTCCTGGGAGACAGACCTCCCTCTCATGGGTGTTTAAAGGCTGTCAGCCTCTATAGTTTCTTTAGTTATCTCAAGCTGGTTTCACCTAGAGGCAATTTCTGAGAGGGGGAGCATGCTGGAAAGGAGTTTCCAATTCAGTCTTTCCCTGATGAAAGGGTGTCAGGAACCCACAAAGGGATTACAGATGGGCTCCAAACTGCCTTGGAGAGGGGATCAGGAAGGGTGCCAGGAGCTTCTTCCACAGGTCCTCAAAGGTGAGTTTTCTTGACCCACCCAGCAAATGCAGCCCTTCAACTTGTCCCCCACAACCTTGAGGAAGTCTTGCGTTTCTGTGTCTTGTCCACTACTGCATTTATTCAGGTCAGGTTGGAACAATGGCTGCCCTCAGAACTGGTGCCCCAGTGTTCCAAAGTTGTTAGTCAAAACCGCAGTCACCAATCAGCCGTTCCCACCCCTGCTCTTGGGGTGGAGGATTTTTATGTCCCTTTCACCAGCAAGCTCACCAGGGGCCGGATCCCATGGTGACCTGCTGCAAGAGTAGGGTATGAGTGCTGGAACCACCACATGGAGAGAGCAATTGACTGGTCTTTACCTTAATTTACCAGCTTCTTATTCCCACTCTTCCCTGGAAGCTGTATAGTGTTCTACTGATCTCCAGAGTTTCAAAATAGTTGTTTCATGCATTTCCTGCCTATTTAATAGCTGTTCTGGTAGAAGGACTGAAACCTGGAGCTACTTACTGTGCCATCTTCCCACAATTTTTTATTCACCTTTAATGCTGTCCCACCCCCACCATCTAGTGTAGTGTTTAATAGAATTAAATACTTTCTTTTATATTGAAGTAGCAAGAGTTTTTTTGTTTTGTTTTGTTTTGTTTTAATCAAATAATAAATTCATATAGCTGTTCAACAAAGAGCAGTATCCTGAAAAGCAAATAAACATGGAAACAAGATGAAGATGGCCTTGGGTGTGTTTTAATTCATGAATAGAGTTTGTTATGTATTTGCTACTAAAATTACTATTTTTAAAAATTGAAATACTGGACTGTTGTATGGATTCGTAGGATATTTTCTTTTCATCTCCTTTAAGGTATATTGAAAGGAAGCATCTTCAGTTTTGATGGCACTAGGATTTACTTGTATTTTAATAAAGAAGACATTGAAGCTAGCTGCCTTGTACCATTAATTCTATTTTTTCAGTAGTATTGAATGGTTTTAGTTTTGTTGAGCTGGATGATACAAATTATCTGCTCTGCAACAGTTTTTGCTGTGAATTCAATGGAAAATTGTATTAATGATTAAAGTGAGAAAGTTGTTTTTCTTTGGGGTAAACAACAGGAAGGATACATATAGTATTTTTTAGGCTCCAGCCTGAAATGCTCAGTTTCCTTTCTTTGCTGCCCAGTGTCTCTAAATATTTAAAGAATAGAACAGATTATTTTCTATGATTTTTAAATGAAAATAATAGAAGGGTAGTTAAATCAATTGGCATTAAATTGAAATTCTTTTCTTCTTTTGTTGTGTTTTCCTCAGACACAGATGCTTCAGTTTAAATTATTAATTGCAAAATCTGATTTCCTACAGCATGGTCTGTAAATCAGTGACCACATTGCTGAAAAAAAATGTATTAACTAATAACCTCCTGCGGGAAAGAAGTAAAGGCTATCTCTTTTTATCTCTTTCTGCTTTAAAAGATTCAATAGGAAACAATCAATACCAACAAATGTCTTTGTCTCTTTAAAAAATTCCATGATCAAAGTGTTCCACTTAGCAAAATGGCTCTTTGTTCATTTCGCTTTTCACATAAGAATACATTGGTGGATAGATGGGTGAAAGCACTTTACTACCAGGATTTCTTTGTGTTTTCTGTTGGCACACAGAAAGTTTAAAACTCCAAAATACTCTTATTATAAAACTGTGACGTCTCAAAAATAATTTTAAATAGTGTTTGTGGTTGGGAAGAAAAGACTGCTTGGCTGAAGATTGTTTTGGGTCTTTCCTTCATCTTCTGAAAACTTCTATTTCTCTCCTCTTAGAGGACCAGCTTAAATATTGCAAGTCAGTTATTGCTTTGTGTTCCTATTATTGTTTGTATAAAAATCAATTACAGCAATTATCACATTATAGTTTGTCAACATGTTTCCTTTACTGAGCTCCTCTGGGATGTGTCTTACTCATTTTATTTGCTCAATTTCAGGCCAATTAATTTATCAATAAATGTTCATATATTATTTTTTTGGCTAATATTTTTAGAGCTTTCAATATAGCAAATGTGAAGGTAAGCACTTTGCATATAAATCTCATTGAATCTTTAGAATAATCCTTTGAAATAGATATAAATATTTCTACTTTATAGATAGGGAAATCGAGGCTCAGAGACTTCTATGTTACAGATAGGGAAATGGAGACTCAGAGAGTATAACTTTATGAGGGTCTCAGCCAGCATGTGGTAGAGCCTGGATTTTCGCTGAGTGCCCATATGCAAAGACATGTCCATGCCTTCACAGTACTTACTGTTTAGAGGAGGAAAGCGACAGGTGAATAGGCCAGTATATGAAAATAGTGTGGATTAATGTATAATAAGTAAACATTTGTAGAATGCTATGGGAGCCCAAAGTAAGATCATTTAGAACCAATCTTAAGATTTTAGAAAGCCTCCAGAGAACCTGAAATCTGATCCAAGATGTGATTAATGTGTGTTAACGAGGTAGAACAGAAGGGGCCTTGAAGACTATTTGGGAGGGCGAGCCTCCTGTGCTGAGTGAGCCCCTAGGATAATCAGATAAAGGCCAGCATATGTAAATATAGTGTGTGGAGTTCCAGCAGCTGCACAGGTGGCTTGACAGGTCTCATGGACCAAATCACAAATGACCTATTGTACCAGTTTGGATGTATTATGTTTCCCAAAACGCCATGTTCTTTAGTGCAATCTTGTGGGGGCATTAGGTTGTTGATTAGGTTGGAATCTTTGCATTAGGGTGTTTCCATGGAGCTGTGACCCACCCAACTGTGGGAAATACTTTTGACTAGATTATTTCCATGAAGGTGTGGCCCCGCCCATTCAGCATGGGTCTTGATTAGTTTACTGGACCCCTGTAAAAGCTTAGACAGAAGGAGCTCAGAGCAGCTGCAGCTTAGAGAGACACTTTGGAGAACACCATTTTGAAATACAACCTAGGAGCAAGCAGATGCCAGCCACATGCCTTCCCAAGAAACAGGTTTTCCATATGCCATAGGTGTTCTTCAGTGAAGTTACCCTACTATTGATGCCTTTGTTTGGACATTTGCATGGCCATAAGACTGTAACTTTGTAACCAAATAAACCCCCTTTATAAAAGCCAATCCATTTCTGGTATTTAACATAACGACAGCATTAGCAAACCGTGACACCTATGCTGCCTTAAAGCAATCAGACTTTATCCTGAGAGAAATGGAAAACTATTGAAAGGTTTTAAATCTGGGAATGATGTGAAGAGATTTGCATTCTGGTTGTGGTATGGAAAAATGTTTGAAGGGTGGTGATATTAAGAAACTTTTATGATAATCTAGGAAAATATCTGATAGTGATCAGAGCTACGGTGGCCATAGTGGGGATAGAGAGATTTGGATGGATTTGGGAAACATTAGAAGGTAAAATTGGCAAGACTTGCATTGGACGTGGAATGTGAAGGGAAGGTAGAATGGGCGCTAGGTGTTTGGTTTGGACAACTGGGTGGACGGTGGTGCCATTCACTGAGCTAGGCAGAAGAGTAGTAGTTTTGGGTGCAGGGAATGGGCTGGAGGATCTAATCTATGATAGCTGTACTTGGATATATTGAATGTGATACATCTTTGGGCTTGTTGGTTGAGATTTAAGGGTTGTCAGCATAGAGATGGAATATAAAGCTAGTTGGATGGCACAAGGGAATGTGTATAGAATTAAAAGAGAAGACAGCCTAGGATAAGCCCTGAGGAGCACCAGCATTTAAAAAGACCTCAAGAGGAGGAGCCAGAAAAGGGAACAAAAAGAATGAGTCAGCATCACTGTGTTCTTATAACACAATAATCATTATTCATGTGTTGTAATATGATGACAAATCTATAGGATCTACTGTAGTACTTTGTGGTCTTCGGTCTGCAACCGTTTTGGTTTGGATGGGTGGATGTAATTTCATCAGCCAGTGCAAACCAAGTTTTAGGCATGATTCTAGGAGCTGAGATGTAAGCAGGACTCTGCTTTCATGGAACTAACAGCTGCTGCACTTATAAAATCTAAGAGCCCCACCTAATAAGCTGTGTTTTTGACCCATTTATTCACCATAGGGTGGAAGTCAGTATCAAGTAGAGTCATAACACAAGTTTCCAGTGGATGTGTACTGCTTCATGTACTCTTTACTGGAGTCCTACTGTACTCTGATAAAAAAATCTTTAACCACACCATGGGGATCAACTTTTCTGGGGTATTACTTGAGAAATTTTTTCACATAGCAATGTGGGGTACTTTGAAAAATTAGGTGGTCTAACACCAATGTGTACTTGCCAACAAAAAACTTTATCCTCCTCTCCACCAAAAAAACTTTGTTCTCCTTCATAAATCATAGGTTACCCCTATGTCATAAAATCCCAAAGAAGAGAATTCTACCCATGTCTAAAAATATTTATCTTTGGCACTTCTCTGATGTTTAACTCAAGATAGATGTCTGTTTCAATTTGCTAAAGCAGTCAGAATGCAGTACCAGAAATGGATTGGATTTTATAAAAGGGGATTTATTAGCTTACAGATTTACAGTTCTGAGGCCATAAAAGTTCCAAACTAAGGCATCAACAAGAGGATGCCTTCACTGAGGAAAGGCTGATGGCATCTGGAACACCTCTGTCAGCTGGGAAGGCACATGGCTGGTGTCTGCTGGTCCTTTGCTCCTGTGTTACATTGCTTTCAGCTTCAGATTCCAGTGGCTTTCCCTTTAAGCATCTGTAGGTTCTCACCTTCTCCAGGGCAAACTCTGGGCTTCATCTCTCAGCTTAGCATCTCCAAGTGTCTGCGTATATATCGGCTCTGAGCTCTCTCTCTCTATCCCTGAGTTCTCTTAAGGACTCCAGTAAACTAATTAAGACCCACCTTGAATGGGTGGGGTCACACCTCCATGGAAACAATCTAATCATAAGGTCCCAGCCACAATAGGTCTGTCCCCACAAGTGTGGATTAAAAGAACATAGTCTTTTAGGGTTACATAACAGATTCAAACCAGCACAATGTCTAAGAATTAATTTTCCTGTCCAAATCTGCCAAGAAATTATCTGTCAAAAAATATGATTATTATAGAAGTTCTGTATGCATTTATAACCATTGTTATTTAATAATAGCCCCTTTTCATTGTCTTCCTGGCCACAGAGAGAGAGTAAAAATGTGGGGACAAGTTGTTCCTCTTTTTATTTCCTACCCAATTATACATATTAGTATTAGAGCTGATGGAATATTGGTATGAAAAATAAGCATTTTTACTGCAGTTCATTTTTATTATAAACCTGCTGTATAATTTTAACCATTTTTTCCTTGAATGGGGCTCATAATCTGTGCATTTTGTGGTTTTCAATCCTTTTGCTACAGCTGCAATCCTGATAAGTGGCTCAATTATAACTATAATATTAGTCTTAAAGACTCATTGATATCTCATGGAAAACTTTGAAAAACATTCTTTTTAAAGACAATTATGCTTAAATATCACATTTTCTCCATTTCTGTTCTTTCCTTTAAAAGTTATTACCAAGACCATTAGCATGAGAACAGATTATTCTTTCCAGCTCTAAAATTCTTCGATTTTTCTTTTAGTTGTCGGTGGCTGCATCCCCTAGTTCTGCTTTCCTTGAGGTCACCCGCTACCTGTGAGGTCATACAGGTTTACATGTAATTTTTCAAAGTGTGCACAGAGTGCTGGTGACAATTTTCGATTTTTTCTGGGGAATAAGAGCCGTAGAATTTGATGAAACATAAGAATAATTAGAAACTGTATGGAGGGAAGGGCATTGCCCTTGACATTAAAAACGAACTTAAAGAAAGGAAAGAATACTGTTTAGAAACGAGAGATTCATTTTAATTAATGATCATTCTAAGTTAAATACTCTTATCTCTTTCCTTTTTCCATGAATGGTTAGAATCTGTGTTTGGGGAATGACCTGAACGAGAGATTCATGTTGCTGATAAGGTCACAGGCCTTTAGAATATTAGTCTTTTCCCTCTATAAAGCCCTAGGGAAGAGATTAAATGACTTAAATTTTCTAATTTTTCTTAACCATAACATTTTAGAAGTGTGAGTTCATTTAACCCTCAGGTACTCTTAGTTGGAACTAAGGAGTAATGTGCCCATCACATGCACATACAGTGAGGATCTGTTCTATCTCATGCCTTCTTAATAATTCATTAAATAGTACGTTTGCTTTTTAAGGAAGCATACCATAACCTCTTGTTTGAGAATTCAATATTTACCAGTTGAAAACTATCAAAACCATTTTTTTACACTCTGTTAGAACAACAAAATGTTGTAAAATTACTGAGAGGAGGATGGACAGTAACAGTCTCACAGCCTTTCATTTAAAAAAAGATGTGTGTGGCCTAGATTCATCTCTAACTCCAGCATGAAGCTGAGATGTCCTTCTGACCAGGTCCTCTGATTATACGGTTTCTGTTTGCCACCCTGTTTTGGGATGGTGCCGTTCATGGGTGCACATCTGGAGCCCCAGGAAGCTGGCAGCATGCCACCTGAAGAAAACTGGAGCACTCCAAATATTCAGCTGCTGTGCCCAGCGAGGAAGGGGACAGAAACTGGTAGCAGTATTTAGGCCTTCTTATTAGTTGGTCATGTTTGGGGATGGTCCTTTAGCCTAATTAATTAAGCTGATGAGATAATTAGAAGATGAAGCATGGCATTCTTTTACTTCTATACAATGAAGATATGTCTGTAATAATCACCTCATTTGGCTGGCAGGGAATCAGGAATGGGAAACTTTCTTTACAGAGTAGAATAATTGCCAAATTTTATGTTCAAGGTAACCCTATGTTACCTGTTGTTAAAAGGATTTGGGTTTGCCTTGGGGAACACAGTGTCCCGCAAAGTATTAACTATTCATGTTTATGTGACTTTGTGTAATGAACATGTTTCTGCAGTTATATTAAACTAAACTTTTAGGATTAAAATATATTCTGTAATTGCAAGAACTTCTAGTTTAAATATTTTATAATATAGTATTAGATATTGTATATTATAGAATTAGGCCTAATATGTTTGTTCAATAATTCATTCATTTATTTAATAATATGTAACATCTGCCACATATCAGAAACTGTGCAAGGATTGTCAGATAAAATGGTGAATAAACAAAACAGACATAGGCCCTGGCTTTCTGCTAGAGGAGACATACAGACAAAGAACCAAGAAGTCATTAAAAGGTATAGTAAATGGATGTTTGAAAAGTAGAGGACTCCGTGGGTGTATGTTGCAGGGACACCCAGTCTGGGATGTGAGTAATTAGGATGAGTGGTTGTTAGCTCAGCACAGGCAGTAGCTATTTCATTTAGAGGAAGCAGCTCCGATAATGATCTGGAGAGTGGGGCATATTTGAAGACTTGAAAGACACTCAGTATATCTGGAACATTGTATAGAGAACAAGGGAGGAGAATGATAAAAGATGAGGCTGAAGGTTAAACAGGACAGATTGAGGAGAGGGTCTCCTAAGCCATAGTAAAGAGTTTGAATTTTTATCTTAATAAAGATGGCAAGCCTTAAACAATCATAAATAAAGGGGAGACATGAATAGGTTGACATTTTGAAAAGATTACTTGGCCATGAGGCAGGAGGTAATGCTAGTGGCTGGAAGCTCATTGGAAGGATTTCTGTTAATACGGGAAAGCTATAATGGTGGTTGGGCATAGGGTAGGGCAGTGGGAATGACATAGTAGACAGAATAGAGAGATCTAATCAACAGGAGTTGGTAGATGGCCTGGCTTCCAACTTTGGTAAGTGGATGGATTGCTTGCTTGTGACTTGATTCATTGAGATTTGGGGGAGAAGATTATGAGTTTAGTTTTTGACACAGAGTTTCTGATGCAGGTGAAACGTCTAGGTGGAATGACCAGTATGGTGTTGAGATATAGTTCTAGAGCTCAGAAAAAAGATCTCTGCTACAGATATTTGAGAGTTACCTGCATGTAGAGGGTAATTGAAGCCATGGGGTAGGAGGTGTTTTCCAGGTAGAGGTTATTTAGTGTAAAAAAAAGAAAAAAGAACCTTGAGAACCCTGATAATTTAGAGAGCTGTGAATAGAGGAGGATCCCTCAAAGCAGATAGAAATGAATGACTGGAGATTCGTGTGGGAAGACAATCAGGAGAATTTGGCATTATGCAAACCAGGGAAGCAAATTGACATTGAAAAATGGATGATAAACAACTCTAAGAAGTTTGAGTGTGAAGGAGAGGAGTAGCCAGGGAAAATTGTTTTTATTCAGTGGGAGACACTTGAGTATGTTGAATGCTAATGGGAAGAAACTAGTTGAACAAGAGTTTAAACAGCATAAAAAGGTGAAATAAGAAAACCAGTGGAACAGAATCTCTGAAGAGATGCAAGGAGATGGTATCCAAGGTGCAAGTAAAGGAACTTTCAGCTTTACCCAGGAGACAGGGTTACATCTTGTTTGTTACAGGAGGGGAAAGCAAAGGATAGGTTTAGAAGTGAGTTAGGTTTGTTAATATGATGGCAAAAAGTTGAATGAGATTTTCTTGGCTTATTTTTCCTCTGAGAAATAAGAAGCTGCAATATTTACTGAGATGCTGGGGCAGGAATTATGATGAAGATAGAGAAGGTTTTGATATAGCTACTATGGAGAGGAGTAGATGAAGAGAACAGAACTAATAAAGATGATTGGCCCAGGGTTTTCATGTTAGAGTCATAGACTCACCAAAAATCTAAAGATTCTGTCTGAAGATGGTTCTGTGTTTGGGGAATTATGTTTTTATCCTGTTCTGTAATGATGTTCACCTTTAATTACCATGCTCTCTCTCTACCTTGTTTGGGAACCTATTGCAGTTCTCCAGTTTCTGCAGGCTGCTATTTCAAGACTTTTCTCTGAGACGTCTTCCTTTTCTGAACTCTTCAGTCGGATGATATCTGTCAATACCTGTCAGATTGCATAGCCCTCTACCCTGCACTTGAAATACATAGTGCAGTTTAGCACAGAGAAATGCATAAATATCTGATCAGAACGAAGCATAAATTTGTGGACAGTTGTTTGAAGCATGCCTCCTGGATTGTACCTTCATTACATCCATGTCCATGCACTGATAGAGTGCAAATACTTATCAACGGAATGCTGTGTGGAAATGGGGAAAGGAGTAAAATTAGTACTTGTTTAAAAAAGAAAGAAAGAAAGAAAGAAAGAAAGTGAGACACACAGAACATAAGCTCTTGCTTGTGTTCCAGATGCTTATGATCCAGGCATGTTGCCCTGAACCCCCAGCTTTTTGTTCTGTGGCCTGCAGAGTGAACGTAATTCACTGGTGTAGGGATGCTGGGGAGGTGTGTGATTGTGTACTCACCATTTAAAAGGTGATTACTGTTTTTGTTGTTGTTGTTTTAAAAAAAGAGAAGCAAGGCAGGTATATAGATTTTGTCCTACCTGGTAATTAACATAACCCTGGTAAATGTGTAAAGGCGAAACAGGACCAAACTTCCATGGTTGGTGGCTAATGACCCCAGTATAGTCAACTGTCAAATGTTTTTATTTCTGAAAATAGCTTCATTTAGAAAATGCTTGTAAGAAAATTAGGGCCTTGATTGTAAGCTTTTACAGCAGTCGCATGTATTCCTGAGTTTTTCTAAATTCTGAGATACTGTGCACTTTGTGCATAACCTGGTAGTTTCCTGCAATTTGGGATATCTGTGTGACACCTGAGACTCTGAGTTAGAGTTCTGCAGCTCTGAAAGTCAGCATTACTCCATACATCCTACTTAATCATTATACAGATATTTCTTTTTAGTTTCTAGTGTAATAGAATAGCAACAGTTAAAGAAGCTGAAAAAGAAATAGGACTTCATTAAGAGATATAAATGAAGCTGATCTGGTTAGGGGTAAGGTAACTCAGAATACAGGGTAAAGGATGATATTATCTGTATTTTAAAACTGCAATTTCTGTGAGAAACCAAAGGAAGACATGTTTATTTTGTCCAAAACTTTTATTTTCTGTAGCACACTAACTTAACCGGTCTAGTCAGTTTATTTAAACAACCTAGTTACATGGAACCTAGAATAGGGAATGAGATCTTGTTGTTCTGTACAGGTTAAGGTAATATCCTGATACATTCCAGAGTAATTTGGGCAGAAAATAAATAAGTATTTGCAGAGTCCCTTGAGGAACTGGAAAAAAAATGTAGAATGTTAGGGGCTCCCAATGTAATAAGCCAAGCCCTCAATCTTGAGGCTTGCCTTTATGGAACTTGTTTCTGTAATGGCAAAACTAAGCCTACTTATAATTATGCCTAAGAGTCACTCTCAGGGAACTGCTTTTGTTGCTCAAATGTGGCCTTTCTCTTTCTCTCTAAGCCAAACTCTGCAGATAAACTCACTGCCCTCCTCCTCTATATGGGACATGACTCCCAGGGGTGTAAATCTCCCTTGCAATGTGGAACATGACTCTGAGGGATGAGCCTGGTCCTGGCATTGTGGGATTGACAATGCCTTCTTGACCAAAAGGGGGAAAAAATGAAACAAAATAAAGTTTCAGTGGCTAAGAGATTTCATATAGAGTTGAGAGGTCATTCTGGAAGTTATTCATATGCAAGAGTCAGCCTGATGTTGCAAATTGCCACAGTATGCTAAGCCCCAACCAAACCAGCAGTATTCCTGAAAACCCTGAAGAATACCTGGACTCTATCTTAAGACTCTATAAAAGTTTTACTTAAGTTTATTTTTTCATTAGTTAAATTAAAGCCTCATAAATTGTTCCTACGCCTGGTACCTGAAACCCAGAGGTACCAGTCTCTCCAAGAACATCAGCCAGTTTCATTCCTCTACCCCATAATGTCAACAGCCTTTTTCAGCTTGAAGAAGTCACACTGGTCATTGCTCAGATATCCCTGAAGATTGAGAGAATGATCAAATGAGAGGGAGGAGTTGTGACTGAGAAGTTAGGATTTAGCAAATGATTATGACTACTTAATCATTATATAGATATTTCTTTTTAGTTTCTAGTGTAATAGAATAGCCAGAAGGAAATACTGAAATTGTTGAACTGTAACCTGGTAGCCTTGATCTCTGATAATGATTGTATAACTATATAGCTTTCATCTTATGACCATGTGATTGTAAAAACCTTGTGACTGACACCCTCTTTATCCAGTATATGTTAGGTGAGTAATAAAATAAAGACATACATGGAAAAAAAAGGTGATTACAGCTCATGCTTCATATTTTCAGCCCCTTCCTTGTTTTCCCCTCTGCATATCTCCTTAATTAAAGACTATTCCATATCTTGTTAGTATCTGTTTTTCAAAGACACTTATTTAATTCTGTCCTCTGTACTATATTACTTTAAAAATGTACGATGTCAGTTTTTCTTTTATCTTAACTTGAAAACAAAGGCTATGGCAGTTTTGAGTGGTTTTATTTTAATCACAGTATTGAAAAATGTGTAAGTAATTTAGTAATATTTTTTAAAGGAAGGTGCTGTCTGTAATACTGCCATTAAAGTAATTAACTTTGGGAAGCTTTGGGTAAGCTCCAAAATGTGGTTGAAGGTGTAAGGTGGCAGGGCAGAATCTACTACAGTTCTTTTGCAACTTTTAAGTTTGTTAATCAACTGCTATGTCAAGACTTTTTTAGCTTTGAATACTTTGAATTGTTACTGGCATACATACAATATGTTAAAGAATGTATGATTGTGGTATTAAAGCAGGGATCTTGCCCAGAAGGCTCTGGTTTTGGTACTGGATTCATGTTCCAGAAATATAATTTTCCATCCATTCAATTATGGAATAGGCAGTGTATGCAGCACATGAAAATTATTTATATGTGGCTCTGATTACAGTTATAATTGAGTAAATACTTCTGGTCATTGGATTCACTGTTTTTGGTCTTTAATTAAATACAAATATGCTGTATTAAAGCATTTAAATTTTATATTGGTCAGGACTCCATAGAAACATAACTCAAACTGGTTAAACAAACAGAAAAAAGGTAATTGATTGGCTCAAGTGACTGAAAAATTCTAGGAGTGGTATAATTCCCAGCCCAGTTGGATTCAAGAATTCAAACAACAACATTCTCAGGAGTCTCTCTCTTCCGATCAGCTCTACTTTCCATGGTATTGGCCTCATTTTCAATCATGTTGGTAAATGACCACTAGCAGCTCCATATTTATGTTCTACCACTTGAGCAATGCAAAAGAATGGGGATATCAGTGGTTCCAGTAAAAGTTCCTAGCAGGGCTGTTACTGATCTGGCTTGGCTTATAGACCCACCTCTAGACCAGTTACTGGGCCAGGGGATCTGGCACTGTTCAAACCTGTGTCACGTGTTAATGTGGAATTAACCCCATCCAAATTAAATGATTTTGGTGTTGTAGTTCCCGAAAGGAATTTAGTATACCATCATGAGAAGAAAGAGAAATAGATCCTAGATGGGCACAATCAACAACTTTTCATTAAAACTAATGTTCTTATCACATGCAAAAAATAAAGAATAATAACTGAAGGAATATTTTCAAAAGATATCTTTGGGAAAGGGTTTTGTTGCTCTGAGTTATAGTTTTTCCCCTTTGTGGCAAATCTAATATTTGCAAATTCATCGATTTTAATTGCTTTTAATTTAATTTTAAAAGAATCTCATTTTTTGGTAATAAGTTAGTGTCCTCATTTTCTGTAAGAGATCTATGGAATAAACTTTTCATATTTTTAATATTGTCTGTTAAACAATGAGAAGGCTAGAAATGTAGAAGGGTGTGAAAGCTCAGAATGTAGATTTTCAAATATGAATCCAAGCCCAGTGAACTCCAACAGTTTAGGGTCAGCTTTTCCAGACTAATTATTCAGTGTATGTATTGTCCTTACTAATCCTAGTTTTAATGTTTAATAGTGTTTTGTTTGTTTGTTTGTTTGTTTTGCTAATTACTGGTATGTGGCTTAAAAACCAGAGCTTCCCCAAGGGTGTGTGCTAAGTGGGTTACAGGTGTGGGGGGTTGTTAGTTTGCTCAGCTCGCAGGGTGGTTCTGCTGGGCCTGGAGTGGCCAGTCTTAATTGCACCTCTAGCCTTGAGCAGTTTCATGCTTTGACTCCCATGTGCTATATATACAAGTATTGTTACTTTTGGTGTGTGCTACGACAATGAAAAGGTGGGACATCACTGGCTTAAAAGAAGGAAGATGGGCTAAACCTTAAATTTTTAGATAGCATTTATTCAATCTCATAAATGGAAGAAAGAATTTTCAGAGTAATGATTTAAGCGGTTCTTTGTTTTTCATATATACATTTTTCTATATCATTTTTAGTTAGTGATTGATTATATTTCTGTTCTCTTCAGTACTAATCAGTCTATTCAGATTTTCTTCTTGGATCAGTTTTAGAAATGTGTGTTTTGCTAGGAACTCATCAGTGTCTTCTGGGTTTTCACATTTGTTGCCTATGTTATAATTGAATTGTTTGTGATATTATTTTTTCCATACTTAAATTTATTTTAAGCTCCCCTGTGTATATAGTCATGTTTCCTTGCTCATTTTTAAACTAATATATTTTTGTTCTTTCTCTCTTTTCCTTTATCAGGCCTTGAAAGGGGTTTATCTGTTTTCTTGCTCTTTAAAAAAAAAAAAAACACAACTAGCTTTTGGAATTGTTTGTCCTTTCTACCACCTTTTTTCTATTCCATTAACTTCAGCTTTTAGCTTTATTCATTCCCTCTCTCCTGGTTTCTTTTTATATATTTTGTTGTTCTTTTCTAATTTCTTAAGGTAGTGAGTGCTTAGTTCCTGATTATATTTCTAAAAGTGCACAGTTCAGTAGTTTGGAACTATTTGCTCTGGGTAAGGCAGGGTTCTTTTCAGCACAGGATTCCTACAAATTAATACTGCATAACCAAAATTGAGTATCATATTAATGCTTATGGAGAATTCACAGCACCTCTGTACCAAATACTAGAGGTAATTTTTAAGCTTTAAAATTTTGTTGAGTTGTATAAGCAGCAAATTATCAATAGAATTTATAGATTATGGTAGAAGACTAGTACAGTTAATAAATGCCATTTCAGTAGAGAGAGATTAAGTCAAGGAGTTCTTTTTCAGTTTTTAGGAAAGGATTTGATAATAGCCTAAGCTGTATAGGAAACAACTGTAATTCAGAATGATCCTCTATCCTTTTAAACACAACAGTTCTAGTGAAATAGAGAAGAAGATGCAGTCATATGTCTTCTCTCTCTGTAATCACCACTCTGTTTTGTTGTGTGGAAGCATCTGACTGCTCATTCCCCCCTTTATTTGTCACATTGTAAAATATCAAATTTCCTGGATTCCAAAGCTACCTTGGGAACAGACAGCATGTTGTCATGCTCAGATTGATTTTTTACAATGGGGAAAAGCAAATTTCTGTCATAAGAAAATATCCACTGCTCCAGTTGGCTACTATGTGTTCATCATAAAGCCATTACAAGCCCAGTGGAAAGAATTCTTATACTATTTACCTAGTTGGAATTTAAAATTTTCCAACTGAATTGCAGCTATTTCTTATGCTTTGGTGAGAGAAATTGACTATATTATACCTTTATTACCATCATTATTTTCAGAGGCGGTAGAGTTGTTCTTTCATTCTTACGCCAACAAGTAAGCCATTCAAACTGCTATGAGTTGGGAAAATACATAACACCTAGACATAGTTTTGTCTAATTAAAGATAGAATAAATTAGAACAAAAAGATTTATAATTAGAGAGAAGAGTTAATTAGGTCAGGTTTCTACTAGCACATAGATACATAGAGGTGTTTTACCTCTGTATGTCTTTATTTTAGCCTGCACATTTGGCAAATTGCTAGTGGCATAATGAACTAGAAGGTTTTGTTCTTTTACACACCCTGTTCTTGAAGACTCCTTCCCTCTTGAAGGGGGGGTGACCTTGAGTTCCTCTTTGTGTCTAGAGAGCATTCTGAAAACTCAGTTGTTGATTTCTGGTACATTTGTCATTTGCTGCTGGATACACACACATACATTTTCCCATTGTTTTTCTTTAACTTTTATTGTGATAACATACACACACACACACACACACACATGTATATGTAAACAATTACATATGATAATTCTATGTTTAACTTTGAGTTACTGCCAAACTGTTTTCCACAGTGGCTGCACCATTTTGCTCACCCACCAATAATGCCACGAGGGTTCCAGTTTCTCTGCATCCTTACCAATACTTGTTTTTTTTTTTTTTTTTATAATGCCATCCTAGTGGGTTTGACATGGTATCTCATTATGGTTTTGATTTGCATTTCCCTAAAGGCTGATATTGAGCATATTTCATGTACTTATTGACCATTTATATATATATTTTTGAAGAAATGTCTAATTAAGTCCTTTGCCCGTTTTTTAAATTGAGTTGTCTTTTTATTGAGTTGTAGGTGTTCTTTATATATTCTGGATGTATAACCCTTATCATATATATGATTTGCAATTATTTTTTTCCATTCTCTAAATTGTCTTTTCACTTTCTTGATAATGTCCTTTGCACAAAAGTTTTTAATTTTGATGCAGTTCCAGTTTATCTATTTTTTTTTTTTTGTGGTCATGTGCTGCTGGATATTTTGAGTATATTTTGAAAGTACATTAATAGTTCTAGAACACATTATATGACTGTTAATCTTATAACTAATTTATTCATTGAAATGTCGTTTGAGTAACTAATTTTAAGTCAGGCTACATTAATAGGTAATGTTGTTACACAAATGAAGAGCTTATTTCCTGGCTTAGAGGAACATAAAGTCAGCTAATGGGGAGACTATCAGTAAACCAACAATTTACAGCTTAATAAAAAAAAAAATACTATGATCGATATAGATGCGGATGCTATGGGAACACGGAGGAAGCCCATTTTTCTTAGATTAGAAATGAGGGTGGGAAGTGTACAGGGAGTTTCTTGGAGAAGGTAAAGCTTGATTCTCTTTTGTGAATTATAGCCAGTTTCATAGAGAAGGGGTGGGGGGGCGGCAGTGTTGTTCCAGAGAGAAGGAGAACAGTATGGGTAAATGGGTGGAGACATGAAACTTCGTAACAATTTGGGGTAATTTTAAGTGGTAGAAGTAGGAGAAAAGGACAGACAAACCATACTGTACAATATATTGAATTTGAACTATATTAACTGCTAATGGCTGTTTTCTGTCTTTTAATTCAGGTGAAGGAAATACTCAATACCAGTTATCTTAAGGAATGCATTTGAAAAGAACCAAGGAGTACAAAACCGTTACAATGACTGAGAAGCAAGTTGGTTTTGGAAAAACTGTATTCTGAGGATGCTGTTTGCTTTTGGTTAAAAAGAGAGAAAATACAACTACAGAAGAAGTCATTATATCTGCATTTTGTATCACAATGCACATAACAATGTAATTAGAATTACACTGGTCTCTTTAGTGAGTCTTGTAGCTTCTCTTCTCAGTAGACATGAGTGACCCAAGGCAGTCACAAGAAGAGAAGCACAAGCTTAGAGCCTCTTCAAAGTTCAAGGATCCTCCCAGAATCATGCAGTCTGATGATTATTTTGCTCGAAAATTTAAAGCCATTAATGGCAACATGGGACCCCCTACTTCTTTAAATGCCCCAAATTCCAATGAGACTGGTGGTCCAGCTAATGGTACCCCAGCTGTGCCCAAAATGGGTGTAAGAGCTAGAGTTTCTGAATGGCCTCCTAAAAAGGATTGCTCCAAGGAGCTAACCTGCAAGGCACTATGGGAAAGCCGTTCCCAGGCCAGTTATGAAAGTGTCACATCCATCATGCAGAATGGGCAAAATGACCAGAGCGATGGTCAACAAGAGGAACAGCTTGATCTAGAATTTGTGGAGGCAAAGTATACAATTGGAGACATCTTTGTTCATTCTCCCCAAAGAGGACTTCATCCAATAAGACAGAGAAGCAATAGTGATGTCACCATCAGCGACATCGATGCTGAAGATGTCTTGGACCAAAATGCAGTGAATCCCAATACTGGGGCAGCCCTCCACAGGGAGTATGGAAGCACATCGTCAATTGATAGACAAGGTTTATCTGGTGAAAACTTTTTTGCTATGCTCAGAGGATACCGAGTAGACAGTTATGACCACAAAGTGATGGCTCCTTTTGGGTTCCCTGAGTTTTTCCCCTGTGATTCTGCAATCTCTCCCAGCCTTCATGCAGCAGCACAGATTTCTAGAGGAGAATTTGTCCGCATCTCAGGATTAGACTACGTGGACAGTGCCATCCTCATGGGGAGAGACAGGGACAAGCCTTTCAAACGGAGGCTGAAATCAGAGTCAGTGGAAACATCCCTCTTCCGAAAACTGCGAACTGTTAAAAGCGAGCATGAAACTTTCAAGTTCTCATCCGATCTGGAGGACGGCCGTCTCAAGAGGGGCATTCGTCCTTGGAATTGTCAAAGATGTTTTGCACATTATGATGTCCAGAGCATTTTGTTTAATATCAATGAAGCCATGGCTACAAGGGCTAATGTGGGAAAGAGGAAAAACATAACTACCGGGGCCTCTGCAGCATCCCAGACTCAGATGCCTACAGGCCAGACAGGCAACTGTGAGTCCCCACTGGGGAGCAAAGAGGATCTCAACTCAAAAGAGAACCTGGATGCTGATGAGGGTGACGGGAAAAGTAACGACCTTGTCCTGAGTTGTCCTTACTTTAGAAATGAGACAGGTGGGGAAGGGGACAGGAGGATTGCTCTCTCTCGGGCCAACTCATCATCTTTCAGTTCTGGGGAAAGTTGCTCCTTTGAGTCATCTCTCAGCTCGCACTGCACAAATGCAGGTGTCTCCGTTTTAGAGGTTCCAAGAGAAAACCAGCCCATTCATCGGGAGAAAGTGAAACGCTACATCATAGAACACATTGACCTTGGGGCCTATTATTACCGCAAATTCTTCTATGGGAAAGGTAAGGAAGAGCTCCGAGTGCTTGTGTGTGAATGTCTCAGAGATTGTCTTCATAATTTGAAAGAGTTGACTTACGTTGTTCTTCAGCACCGTGGTAATGTATTGTTTGATGTTCACACACCTTCGTCAGCACCTTGTGGTGACAGTGTCCAAGGCCATAGTACGCTGGTCACTTAGGCTGGTTCTCTGATTACGGACCCCCCACCACTGCCATACTAACGTCTTTCTTAAAAATCCCCACTTTCCTGCCTTGCTCATTTAAAATTTCCAACATGGAAATGCCTCTTTCTTTCTTTCTCTATGCCAATTTTTGAGCATCACAAATGTCAGGCGTCCTGTAGAGTTTTCCTTTTTAAGAAGTCTTCCCTGATCAATTCTATCCTCTCTAATTCCTCAGAATAATCTCTTATACTATTTATGATTGATAATTCTATTTTTCTCTCTAGTCTTTTCTGTACTTTTTTCCTACTTTGTTTTCACTTGTATGTCTTCACAGCTCCTACTGCATTGCTATATGTATTGGAAGTGTTAAATAAATCCTTGTTGAAAGAATGTATGAATTACAATAGTAGACAAATTTAGTTTTCTTCTCAGTTCTACAAATGGCCTTAAGCATTAAGATATAAATAATTTTCTGGTGTTGTTTTTAATCCTATGTAAGATACATTATTTTTAATTTTATTTATATCTTCAGGCCTGTGAGGGATGCATTCTTTGGAGGTCACGTTGTTGAATTGTCAGCCTTTAAATAAGTGTCCTAAATCAGGGACAAGGGATCTGCTCTGTTTTAAAGACCACCAGAGAAACAGGTTCTACACACGTGTCAGTGATACATGCCAAACAAAAGCAATCAGAATATCTGTCACTGCTTTCTTATTGGGTCCAATTTGCCACCTTTCCCCCTTCTTTTATAGTATAGCATCTTTTTCAGGACTGTATCTTTTCAACTTTGTCTGGTATTCCTCCTCCAGCCCTCCCATGCATGACCTTGAGACCACTAAGGAGGCTGGCTTTTGCTACTCGGGCCCAGCCAGACTTTTGGTGCTTCTCTTTCTGTCCGTTAGATAGTGAGTAATTCTGGCACCAGCATCGATAATTGTGATCAGACTATATTTTGGATTTATTTAGTATTGATTTCTATCTTTAGAATGTTGGCATATCTTTTTTGATTCCAGTTGTTTCTTTTGGGGGAAGGGGCCGGAAGGGGATGTTATTCACACTTCAGGAGGTTATTTAGTCAATGTATGTTCCTTACAATATTATAACCACCATGGAGCCTTTTTATTATTTTTCCTCCTTGGATTACAGGCTTGAAAGGATTTGTTTGCTAGAGGAACTGCTGTTATTAAATTAATAACCTGTTCTGTTTTTGCATCAATTTAGATTTAACCAATCATCCATAATCATAATGTGAAATTATATGCATTGCTGAAATAATTATGATGTTGGATAAGCAATATACCTAAATAAATATTGCTACTTATCACTTAATTTGAGTTGTCTCTCTGTACTCATATTCAAGGTCGATGACATAATGAAATAATGGGGCTGAAATAATTTTGTCAGCAGGTCTTGGTCCACCAGTTGTGTCCCACCCCTACCCCCATCTCAGTCATGGCATCTGGGCAGCATGCTTTTGTCAGTATTACCACTGTGAGTTATAGCATTCCAGTCAGTAGCCTGTGCTGTGAAAACACGCATGACTGTGTTTATCCCAGGGGCAGCATAGTATAAAACACTGCTCACAGATGATCCCTAAGTAGAAGTTAGTTGTTTTTGGAAAAGGAAACCATGGGGAAATAGACTTCCTAATTAATAATTTTTTGTCGATGAAGCCATGGCATACAATACAATAAAGTCTCTCAGAATTATTATGCACTAAAATCCTTAGGTAATGAGCCATTCTCGCTAGCTGAATTTTGTCCATAGTTTGTGATTCACCCTTTAAAATATCAGAACTTAAAATTATATATATATATATATATATATATATATATATATATGCATGTATATGCATAGTTATGCAAATACTTAGTACTGGCTTCTCTAGTATTCTATTGCACAGTTTTAGTGTATTAGGGTCCTTCTCTGCCTTCTTAAGTACATGGAATGAAGAGTTGATATTTAGTGGATCCAGGGTCACCAGCATTTGATTCATTAATGTCTTCAGGATCTGTTCTATGAGATGATTTTAGTTTGCTAGATTCTGTCGGTTCTCTTGACAGTTTTGTAGTTTTTCCACTTGAACGCTCATCTGTTATATGATAGTTTTAGAGTTTTCTCAGTCAGTGATTTGTTTCCTCCACCTGTTCTGATTTGCAACTTATGATTTTAAGGGCTTTGGAAATGATGTAATCAAACTTGTTAGATGTGAATATGAAATAAAAAAATAAGCTCCAAGTAAGAACCTGAAGGTAGATGCCCTGTGCATGAATTGCTGTGTGTGGATGTAAACATATCTTTGGGCAGTTCGGGGATGCTGAGCTTACTTTACTTTCTAATTCTGGCTTTGCTATGTGGATCCGTGAACTGGTCAGGCAGCTGAATTCTGAACTTCTGTCCTCACGGGGTAGAAAAAGCCTGAATTCTGTGCTGAGCTTTCTGGCCATGGGCAAATCCCCCGCCTTTGCAAAGCCTCTCTTTTTTTCCCTTCCAAAATGAGGGAGTGGGGTCGTGATCCTGAGGTCACTTTTACCTGTAATGTTCTGTCATTCTGAGGCAGGTGCTGCTGTGCCAGCTAATGGAATCTCCGGGCAGGGTGGGAGCAGCGGCAGGAGAGAGAGAATAAAGCCGAGCATTAGCCTCTCTTTCTCCAGAACAGCTGTGAACTGTGCCCTGGTTCTCCTATATTTAGCTCTTCCCCTGTGGCCCAGTGAGACTTGACAATTAAATTGGCTGCAGTAGCATCTGCTGCTGCTCCTGCTGGTAGCTTTGTAGAGCCATGAGGAACTACAGGCAAAAGCAGCAACCTGGGTTCTTGAGTGATCAAGTACGGCTGAGGGCTGGAAGTTGTGGGAGAGGAGACAGCAGGAGCCCCACACCCTGACTTAAATCACTAGGCAGCCCTTTTATTTGCGAACACTTCACAGGTTGTGGGAACAACATTGTGGGTTTTTTTCCTTTTCTTCCCTTTATTTTTTTAAGTGGCCCTGGGCAGACTGGCATAGATATATAGTGATTTTGCAGAAGACTTTTTTTCTTTTCCTTTTTCTCTTTTCCCTTCTCTCAGAGTGTTTCTTTTCGAAGCAGGCTTTCAAGGATCTTTTGACACTTTCCCAGGTGCCTTTTATTTTTTTCTATTCTGCAATTCTGTGTGAAACTTAATTTTCAAAAGAACTAAATGACTCCCAATCACTGGGAAATGTTTAAAGTAAAGGACTTTAATAATGTGGTTTCCTCTTTATTGGATCGTTAAGGTGAGATGGCTGCTTTGTGTGCCGAGGTGCATGAGGTGTGTTCCTATGACACAGGCACTAAAAGTCTTTTCAAATAACTTTGTAAAAAGATTTATGAAGGGGTGTAGCCTGCCACAGTAAACTATGTAGCAACACCGCTTGTCCAGGCAAATCCACCTTTCGGTAGCCTTCAGTGAAACAGCCTTTTACAAGAGGGAGGGGGGATTGGAGCAAGCACAGCAAATACTCCATCACATTTGTTACTTTCGCTGATGATGACGTGAAAAAAGGAGTGGTGTTGCCAAACTGTTGTTTGTCTGATGGAACTTGTAGTGAAATTGCTGACTGCTTCTTCCCTGATTTTCCCATTTGTGAAACAGAGGTGGTGACCGAGGGCCCTTAAGGTAGGGCTCCCAGGTGTGCTTTACAACTGATGGGCCACGTGACCTTCCAGGTTTGTTCCGCTGTCCTTTAGTTCCGATTGTTTCACAGCGGGAGGCTTGGCCTCCTTCTGGTCCTCTCTGGCACTGAGAGCCTCTGCACGGCCGGGCCGCCGTGCTGTGTGCCAGTGTCACTAGAGCCTGAGAAGGGAGAGAATGTCCTTGAGGACTCCCGCCTGATGGTGAATGCTCGCACTCTTTACTGGTTTACTGAGAACTTCTAAAACTTGTCTATACTCTGCTTCACGTCACACAAGGCAGGAATGTCTCTAGGAAGTTAAATAAGTACTTTCTGGGTGCAAAGGTAAAAGAATAAAACTGGGCCTTCTTAGTGAAGTGGAGTGAAAAGTTGCAAAATCATTTTCTGAGCCTTGGGAAAGTGTTGTGTAACTACAGCCATTCCCCTGGTACAATGATGCATGGGTGGCATGTGACAGTACACATGTATTTTCTTTTAGAATTTTTCAACAGTATTATATGGTCATTATAGAAAATTAAATGTAGAGAGCAAAAAGGAAAAAGAAATAAAATCTCCCCCACCCCGTTCCCAATCTATCAGATAGAATTATCGTTAATAATTTTGTCTTTATCCTTATAGGCTTTTTTCTGGTACAAATAAAATTATGTAAATGGAATCTACTCTTGCTTTTGCTGTGAAACTTGCTTTTGACCATCATCCAGACGTATCATTATGTGTAAAGCTGCATCAGCATTTTAATAACCATTATCAGTTATCATTATCTGCCTTGGGTGCAGATAATGGGGAGATGGGATACCAGGTATTTGTCAACCATGATCTAGGCAGATGAATTAATAAACTATATTTGCTTTGTTTGAGAGGTAATCTGATCAGTTTGATAGAATCACAGTGATAAAAGAACATATATTTTTTACCCCTTTATTAGACGCAGTACACCCATAAAATAACAATATCAAATGCATTGAGTGTTCATTTTACCAAGGAATCTTTGCTTGCAAAAGTAATTTATCATTATAAAAATTTGTCATAGCTCTACTACCACTTGAGTGTGGGCTGTACTTTTAGTGACTCCCTTCCAAAGAATAGAGTATAGAAAGAAGGGAAAGAAACTTGATAATGGAGAAACTAAACAAGCACTATCTCAAGGTGATCAGGGTTAGTATCAACAGTGACAAGTCATGTTGACAGTGTACACCCTTGATATGGTATGATGAGAACAGTACTTTTCTTCTGTGGGCTTCCTCCTCCAAACCTATAATCCCAGTCTAATTGTGAGAAAAACATCAGACAAATCTCAACTGAGGGACATTCTACAAAATACCTGACCAGTACTCCTCAAACTGTCAAAGTCAAAAACATGGAAAGGCTGAAAAACTTTCACAGCCAAGTGGAGCCTAAGAAGACAAGGGCTAAATGTAATGTGGTATCTTGGATGGGATCCTGGAACAGAAAATCTACATGCTGTTAAATACTAAGGAAAGCTGAATAAAGTATGGACTTCAATTAATGATAGTGTATCAACATTGGTTCATTAATTGTGATGAATATTCCAAAGTAATATAAGAGCTTAATGATTTGGAAAACTGGGCAATGGGTATACGTAAAACCTACTGTATTTGCAGCTTTTCTGTGAATCTGAAACTATTTTAAAATAGAAAGTTTATTTAAATTATTTTAAATTATATCATAAATGCTCATGATGTATTTAAATTGAGATGCTATTTATTTAAAACAAGAAGAAAGAAAAAAAGAATATGTAGCTCTTACAGTGTAACCAAGAAGTTAGGATTTAAGGGCTGATTATGATTACTGAATCATTACATAGATATTCCTTTTTACTTTCTGGTATATTAGAGTAGACAGAGGAAAATACCTGAAACCTGAACTGTAATCCAGCTGCCTTGATCTCTGATAATGATTGTATAGTCTTTATCTTGTGCCCTTGTGATTGTAAAAACCTTGTAACTAACCTTCACTTGTACCCATTTATCCAGTTTTTCGACTTTAAAGTCTTTTGATCACTAATGTTTATTAATGAAGGGTCTCAAGTCAGCCCAGAACTAACCCACCCCAAGTCCAAAATTATCTTGATAACCAAAGGTGGATCAAACCAAAATGGGCCCACGTAACATGCTCAGTAGCTTAGACTTTAACCTACACGTTACCTATACCTCATTATAATACTAAAAATCACACCCATCATCATATTAAGGCCACTATTTTCTTACATACATTCTGTGACTAAGCATGTAATCAGTCTGCTCACACTCAGTAATTAGATCACCTCTAATTACATCATCTGGGGCCATTGTACTCATTATCCTAAAACCTGCCCATCTTTTGATACTATAAAACTATCCGAATTATTGCAGTTCGGGGAGACAGATTTTGGACCTGTAGGCCATCTGTTCGGCTTTGCGCCTAGCAATAAACTGTTTCTCTCTTTGAGACCCCAATGTCTCAGGAATTGGTCATTTGAGCACATTGGCCAAAAGAATCCTCCGCCTTGGTCCAATAACAATAGCAACAAACCTACACATTTGTTACTTTATTATCATAGCATTCCTTTAAGCAGCCCACTCCACTGTGTATTTCAAAATAGAGTAAAATCGACCAAACGTCAATTATGCACAGAGTCTTCCTGCACACACTTCTGTTGTATGCCCTGCATATTTTTCTGGAATTTACCTTGAGCAGGCAGAGGATTAAGCTTTTGAATTTACTTTTTCTTCCATCTTTATTGAAATGCAAAAGAGACCTCTCTTTTGAATTTGCCAGTGAAAATCTGCTGGTTAATATGAGTTGGCTGTGAGATGTGGCTTAGGATGATGCCCCAGCTTCCCTGGCTCCCAAAGCTCCACTGAACTCTGAATAAGGCCTCTGTGCCCAACTCAGTCTTTTCCTTGGGATTTTTTATAACAATCCCAAGAAAAGAAATATGTGTCTTTTAGAAATCCTTTGTAGAGGAGCTGCATTTGGTTTTACAGGGAAGATTTTGTAGTGTGCATGAAAAGGTAATCCTAGTTTGACCAGTTCTTTCTCCCCTCTGGCCTAATGCTTTAGGGTGTCCTGATGCTTATGGTTCTGTCTGTTCCCGTGATTTTCTTTCTTCTGCTTCTTATACAAGGAGTGTGCCAGAAAGAACTTCTTTGATTTCTCCTTCCCATTTTTGCTTCACAAGACTTCTGGGGGTGGGAGCAGGATGGAATTCTCTTAAGAGCGTTTGGCCATTTCAGAGTGAAAGGGTCTCCAACAAAAGCCATATCCACATCACAGTGTAGGGTGGTGCAGACTGGCCATTCCCACGTCAGCTTCTGCCCCAGGATGCCAGCCCTTTAGGTTTAAAGGCCCTTGTCCCAAATTTACCCAGCCTCTGACTGTGCCGTTTGTACCATCCCTAGACACAGGCAAGTCATATGGAAATGATTGCTCTGTGGGATTTAGAACACATCCAGGAATTCTTTCTAGAGACTCTTTTCTGTCAAAAACCTTTAAGATCACTATTTCTATGAACTTCTCCTCTTTTTCCTAACTCTCTGCAAACTCATCCCTTTCTCCTGTGGTTATCTTTGTCATTAGTGTCTTAACTGAAGAATAGTATACATAAATCTGCTAAATGAACAAATAAAGAGAAGAGACTCTTCTAGGCTTTGTGCAGTAGTCCTCTCACTTTTGTTTTTTTAATACTAACTTTCTATTTTGTTGTTGGGGAGTTATCTTTTTTGCCAGTAGGCACAAGTGTCCAGCTAATTTCATTATCGTTGGAGATAGACTCTTGGTAACTGAACGGCTGGAGAAGAGTCGGTTCACATCCCAACTCAGCTTTGGGCAAGTCTGAACTTTTTGTGCCTCATTAACTCATCTCTGAAATGGGGGTAATAAAAATAAATACCTCATATTAGAGGGCTAGAACAGTGCCTGCTACATAGCATGCATCACCCAAGTGTTTCTTAAATAAATTCATACATCTTTTCCCTTTAAAAAGAAACTGTGTTGTTCACACCACTGACACAGTGTATAAACGGTTAGTACTTTATTCTAATGGTTAAAAGATGAAGAGAGAAAGCAGTAGAGAGAACCATATGGCAGGGCGGGCCCTGGGGAAAGGTGTCTGGTGAAGTCTGCCACCCCATTCTAAACGCATTCACTTAAGTTTCACTAATGTGACAGTTGTAGGCAGAAGTATACCTTTACGTATCAAATGAACCTCACTGCTGAGTGATGCATGGCTGCATTTGCTTTGAATTTCATGCCTGGTGGCTTTATTTTCCTGGTTTTATACAGTCATTGAAGAAAATTAATAGGGAGTTGGACACTATTGAATTCATATGGGTGAGCTGAGTACCATCTAACAATAGTACTATTCTAAGACATAAATTCCTCCTTTTGAGGACATAATCAACCCAATTCTTAACCTCTCTGCCTAGCTAGTATTGCCTCCACAAAGAGAGCTGTCATTGAGTTTGAAGGGTAGTTCTTAGCAGGAAAGAATTGCCCAGCTGAACATGGAATTCGACATGTGAGTTATTGCATCGGTTCCATTTGACTGGCAGTGGAAAGACTGGGTCTTTCTGTCTTGCATATATGTTCTAATGGGGCAATCACTGTTTCATCCATTGCAGCATTTTAGGAACTTATATAGGATTGTGTGTTACTTCCAACCAATTGACTCTTTGGTTTCAAAAGTCTTTTCATCAGTTATTTAGAAAGAAGGACTAATGCTTTTTTATTTCTCTAAGGAGGTATCAATGCTCTAAAATATCTGTCAAGTTTGGCCCAATGTTACTGTTCGCTAGGGAACTTCTAACATTTTGCTACCGGAACAATCAAGTGGAAGTGGAGAGGTCTTTGGAACATGAGGTCTCAGAGAACCTAGAAACTTAGTAAAACCTGCCTGTGTTTGTTAAGATCCAACATTTGTATCATTGTCTGCCCTACCTAAGGAATACAATAAAAGCTGGATGACTGTCTCCCTTATTAATGGCCCTCATCTTAACTCATATAGTGAATTCTTAGCCAGCTTTCTGTTCTTGCTCTGCTAGTGTTTTATCCCTTTTTCCTGTTCTTTTGTTAAATAATATTAAAAATTAGGATTATTAAAGGAAACGTTTGATAAGCTGCCTTCTCTAAGTCTCACTTTTTATTAAAATTGGGTCTTTCAGGATACAGTCTTTATGGTCAGGACATACTTATTGCCTCGTCTTCAAGCTTGTATTCATTTTACTATATATTAATTGATTTTTATAATTTGAACATTTACATGAATTTCTTCACCCTTGAGTTGCTTTCCATGAGAGGACTTTTAGATCCAGACCAACACTGTCCCAGTAGATTTTGACCTTGGGCAGGTTACTTACTCTGCTTCAGTTTCATCATCTGAAATGGGGATAATAATAGTAGTACCTACCTCTTCATAGGTAGGGAGAATGAAATGAGTTAATTTATGTAAAGTAAGTTTAATATTATTGTTATAGTCATTGGAATGTCTCTAATTTTTCAAGCTTAGGTAATACTTTAGTTAAAATTTCCCCAAAGGAACCACAGAGCAAAAATGTATCACTTTTTTCTCATATTGTCAAATTCTGTAATCTAAACCATGAAACATTAGCAGGGTATTTGAGGTTTCTTGAAGTTATCTGATGACTTTTAATGTTCTCATCATTTGCAAAAGCAGATTCTATTGTTTTATTCACGTCTTGTTTATTCACTGTTCTCTTTTGACTTTTTCTTTAAAATTCCTGGAATGTTATGAACAGGGATGGTGAGTTAAAATGCAGCAGACAATTGTTTGGAGGGAAAGGTGAAAGAAGATAAATCACAGGTAGGAATTTAGAGAGCAGCCAACTGCAGCCATGGTTGTAAGCCATATCTGCCATGAGCAGACAATTTAATGATCAACTCTCTATCGAAAGAACAAAGAACCTTTAAACTCCATTTTATGGAGTAAAAATAAGAAAGCTTCTGCTGTGCATATTAATGAAGTAAAGGACTATGGGGCAGAGATCAAAAATTGCTTGTGGGTTTGGTGTACTTATAAATGTGCTGTGGCCCACTTGATGCTTGTAAGTAACAGAAACTCTCTAAATTAGAAATCTCTCTAACTTATAAATCATTTAAGATAGAGCTGTCATTCTCTTTTACAAACGTGACCTCAGGGAGCCATATAGAGTTGTGATCCATATCTGTCTAATTTGTTAATGATGAACCAAATACATTTCACTCCCATAATATTACATACCTAGAAACAGTCTTTGGGCTTGGATCCAAATTAGGTCCTCCTTACACACCCGTTTTTCTCTTTCAAGTTAGATTTTTTTTCTTTACTGAACAGCCAAAGTGTGCACCACAGCAACTCATAGAATCTCATTTTCAACATATAGTCTTGTTAACCAATGTGGTTTTTTTTTAAGTCTTGTCCTTTGTATTTGCATGATATGTGGATTTTCCTTAAGCTTATCAACAGTCTTTTCACAGCTTCCATTCTGCCACAGAGGGATTTTCTTTGATTCACCCTTGGAGCAATTGTATGGAAATCGTCTGCTTGGAATAAGGAGAGGTTCTGGGTGGGTGAGGGTCTAAATGCACAGACTCTGATTATGGTTTTGTCATTGTCCTCTGTCCACAGATGGGAATAGGTTGTTGTAATGTAGATTAACAAACCCATCTTTCATGAAAAGGATTCGGCATATCATTTGAAAGTTAACTTTCTACCCTCTGAAGGCTGTGGGGGAGGCAGCACAGTCTACGTTTGCATCTTCATGGTATGTAGAGATACCCTTTTGAAAGCTAGACAGCATGTTACATTATTCAGCAGAAGAATATGATTTCCTTAGAAACACAACCAGGTAACCTACGGTTTTCCTTGGTAAAACTGAAAGCATGGAGAATTCTCTTAGAAAACAGCTACCTATGCGTAAAAGTTGCTAAGTGCAAGGGTTTGATGTTTGTAAATAGAACTTCATCTCTTTACTTGCTAAGCGCAAGGGTTTGATGTTTGTAAGCAGGAACTTCATCTCTTTACTTGCGTTAAAAAATGAGTATATTTCCATGTAGACAGAGAGAGAGAAAAATTGAAAATGGGAGTGGGATGTGGGTTGAGGAGCTAGGCATCATTTTTTCACTAATTTGTTTTTCTTCTTTAGGGAAAAGGGTATTACACAAATGTTGGATGCCCAAACTTTAAAAAAAAAAAGTTCAATTTCTGATAGAAATTATTCACTGAAATCTATATACCACTGCTTTCTTCAGCAGGCTATCATGAATGCAATTTAGCCTCTTCCAGGTGATTATAGATCAGCATTTTAAGATTAAAAATGTGAGTCACCTTCAGGATAACTCTTGAGCTGTGTGGGAAGGACCCTTGGGCCTCAAATTAAAATGCCTCATAATGCTGTGTTTATTTTATGTGTATTCCCATTTTGGTTTGGTTTTTCTGTCAGTAGCATACTTGCCTTCAACTACATTGACCCTCCCTGGTTAATGATGATAATAATTTTATATATATTTTATATTGGGGCAGGGAGGGGATCAACTTTAAGAAAGGTTATGTAACCCAAGGTTAAGCAGGTGATATGAAGTAAAGCCCAAACTTGGAAAACATGAGACTTGTTAGAATTATGAGTATGTTAAGAGTAAATGGTCTTGGGACTCTAGTTAAATATGCCAAATTGAAAACACATCTTACATCTCTTCCTTCCAAAACACCACTAAAATGACAGCAAGGGAATAAAAAGGGGGCCTAAATCCGTAAAGAAAAAAAAGAAGCAATGGAAGCTAAGAGATGCCAAAGCAGAGCAAGACCATTCTTAGTAGGCTGGAGAAAGCCAAATTGGGAATAGGCCGTTAAGAAGTCAGTTCGATGCCACAGAACCAGGTACCTCTGAAGAAAGAGTTAGAGGGGTGAAAACAGGGAAATGGCTGTGCCGGTTTGAATGTATTTTGTCCCCCAAACGCCATTATCTTTGATGTAGTCTTGTGGGACAGACTTTTGGTGCTGGTTAGATTTGCTTGGAATGTGCCCCACCCAGCTGTGGGTGGTGACTTTGGTGGGATACTCCCATGAAGGTGTGACCCCACCCATTCAGGGTGGGCCTTGATCAGTGGAGCCATATAAAACATGCTGACTCAAAGAGACTGAAGGAGTGCAGCTATGAGTGACGTTTTTAAGAGGAGCAAGCTTGCTAGAGAGGAACATCCCAGGAGAAAGCCATTTTGAAACCAGAACTTTGGAGCAGACGCCAGCCATGTGCCTTCCCAGCTAACAGAGGTTTTCCGGACGCCATTGGCCATCTCCAGTGAAGGTACCCGATTACTGATGTGTTATCTTGGACACTTTAGGGCCTTAAGACTGTAACTGTGTAGCCAAATAAACCCCCTTTTTATAAAAGCCAATCCATCTCTGGTGTTTTGCATTCCGCAGCATTAGTAAACTAGGACAGATTTTGGTACCAGAGAAGTGGGGTGCTTTTGCTGCTGAGTTTGCAAATACCAAACATGTTGGAACGGCTTTTTAAATGGATAATGGGGAGTTTCTGGAAGAGTTGTGAGGAGCTTGATAGAAAAGGCCAAAACTGCTTTAAAGAGACTGTTTATGGAAATATGGGCTCTAAAGATACTTCTGATGAGGACTTGAGCAGAAATGATGAATGTGTTGTTGCAAACTGGAAGAAAGGTGATCCTTGTTTTAAAGTGGCACAAAATTTGGCAAAATTGAGTCCTGGTGTCAGATGGAAGGAAGAATTTAAAAGTGACAACCTGGAATACTTAGCTGAGGAGATCTCCAGACTATCTGTGGAGGATATACCCTGGCTTCTCCTTGCAGCTTATAGTAAAATGCGAGTGGAGAGAGATAAACTTAGAACTGAACTCTTGGGTTCAAAGAAACCAGAAGCTGATGGCTTAGAAAATTACGAGCTTCCAGGGGGTGGAATCCCAGAAGCTACAGCCCAACGTGAGGACATAACCAAACATGGAACCCAGCCGCCATTTCAGTACAAGCCAAGATTGAAAAAGGAGTTAAGCAGAAAGGATTTGTGGAAAGTCCTATTGTCTGATGGCTTTGACCCCTGCGTGCTTCATGCAAAGCCAACAGAATTTTTGCGAGATCTTTATAGACGGAGCCATTGCCGGTCTGGACTGGAGGAGACAGACAAGGAAAAAAATAAAGGAAAAATCTCTTCAAAGACAGAGCCATGGAGGTTGAGATCTGGAGTCAGGAGGTCTCGGGCTGGGAGAGCGGAGCAGCCCACATGCATGGAAAGGGTGAGTTTGCCCTGGAGGTCGAGGGCGGGCTTTCCTCCTCGATGCTCTGGAAGAGTTTTGCCACCTCAGGTCCCGAAGAGGTTGGAGCACATTTCCAGGGAATTGGGGAGAGCCTGGCTGCCACCACACTGTTCTGAAGGGGTTGAGCGTGTGCCCCGGAGATGGAAGGGAATCTGGGAGCTGCCCCGAGGTTTGAGGAGGGTGGAGCCGAGAAGGTGGTCTCCCCAATGTGTGGAAATGTTGGAGCACTCATCCAAGCGTTTGGAGAAGAAACAGCTGCCAAAAAGGCCCTTGGGAAGGGTTAGGCTCCCGCTCTCTCAAGCCCCAAGGATGCAACATTGTTTTGTTAATGACTGTCTGACTTTGAAATCTAATGGAGTTTGTCCTGCAGGTTTTAGGAACTGTTTTGGTCCTGTTAACCCTGTTTTCCTTACTGTTTCTCCTTATGGCAATGGAAATGTTTATCCTATGAATGTCCCTCCTTTGCGTATTGGAAGCATATAACTTGTTCTAAGTCCACAGATCCAAGCTAAAGGAAAAGTATGCCTTAGGACTGACCACGCCTATATTTGATTTTGATGGGATTTTGTACTTAACTTTTGTTACTGAAATGGTTTAAGTTTTTGTGATATTGTGATGAAATGAATGTATTTTGTATTTGGAAAGATAATGTCATTTTGGGGTCCAGGGGGTGGAATGTGCCGGTTTGAATGTATTTTGTCCCCCAAACGCCATTATCTTTGATGTAGTCTTGTGGGACAGACTTTTGGTGCTGGTTAGATTTGCTTGGAATGTGCCCCACCCAGCTGTGGGTGGTGACTTTGGTGGGATACTCCCATGAAGGTGTGACCCCACCCATTCAGGGTGGGCCTTGATCAGTGGAGCCATATAAAACATGCTGACTCAAAGAGACTGAAGGAGTGCAGCTATGAGTGACGTTTTTAAGAGGAGCAAGCTTGCTAGAGAGGAACATCCCAGGAGAAAGCCATTTTGAAACCAGAACTTTGGAGCAGACGCCAGCCATGTGCCTTCCCAGCTAACAGAGGTTTTCCGGACGCCATTGGCCATCTCCAGTGAAGGTACCCGATTACTGATGTGTTACCTTGGACGTTTTGTGGCCTTAAGACTGTAACTGTGTAGTGAAATAAACCCCCGTTTTATAAAAGCCTATCCATCTCTGGTGTTTTGCATTCTGCAGCATTAGTAAACTAGGACATGGCTAAGAGTTTTTAAAATGCCAATTCTTGCTCTTGTCCTTTGTAGCCAGATTAGTACTCCTCGCCTACCCAGGCACAGTCAAGGGTGGGAATAAGGCACTTACCAAAAACCGGGAAATTAAGTAAAAGTCAATATGGTGAGATACCCAGCCCCATTCCCTTATTTGGACTAAATACTTCTCGAGAATGGGAAAACTCTTCCCTGGAGGCAAGCAGCTCAAGAAACAAAAGACTTTCCTATACTGATAGCTGGGTTTACCCAACAACACAGTTGAGTCCCTGCCTGATTAGTCCAATATGAAGTACACTTTAAGGCAAGATGGCTCACTACAGATAGACATTTCATAGTGATGAAAGAGTTGCTTCCCTAAATTTGTAGTACCAAATAATATAGCCTCAAAATATGTAAAACAAAAACTGATGAAACTGAAAGAAAAAATAATCAAATCCGCAACCATAATTGGAGACTTTAACATCAGTCAGTAACTGATAGAATAAGCAGAGGAAAAAACTCATTTAAAAGGCTTAAACAACATGATTAACAAATGACCTAAACTACATTCAGCAACTGCAGAATACACATACTTGTCAAGTGCACATGGAACATTTATCAAAATAGTGTGCTAGGCCATAAAGCAAGTTTCGGCACTTGCAAAGGAATGAAATTATAGGTAATAACTTCTGACCACTGTGAAATAAAACTAGAAATAATAACAAAAAGTTAGCTGGAAAATTGCCAAATGTTTGAAATGTAATACATGAATCAAAGAAGAAATCACAGTGAAAATTAAATATTTTAAATTGAATAATAGGGAAAATACAGCATATCACAATTTGTAGGAAGCATCTCAAACTATACTTGGAAGTTTTTAGCTTTAAATGCATATTTTAGAAAAGGAGAAGTCTCCGAGACATAGGTTGGAGTATACAATTAAAAAACTGTAAAATGAACAACAAACAGAAAATGGAACTAAGGATATGATAAAGATAAGAACAGAAGTTAATGAAATTGAAAATGTAGGGAGGATAACAAAGCCAAAAGTTGATTTTTTTTGAAAATAAAAAATTGATAAGAAGTTAGACTGATAAGAAAGAAATGAAAGCAGACCCAAGTTGGGGGGGTGGGGAGAAAAAAGCATATTATTATACTCCCTACTACATTCAATAAAAAGACAAGAGGATATTACAATAAATTTGAAAAATGTCAATTCCTACTCCCCCCACCCCCTAATTGAATCAGTTATTAAAGCACTTCCACTCCAAGCTCAAATGGCTTTACCAGGTCTAGAAAGCATCACCTATTTCTTGTAAACTTTTAAGGAAAAAAAAAAATCATACATAGACTTTTCTGGAGAACAGAAAATGAGGGAGTGTTTCTTAGTTAATTTGATGAGTCCAACCTAATCTTGATACCAATATTTGGTATGGATATTACAGAAAAGGAACATTACACGCCAGTCTTTCAAACACAGATACAAAACCCTAACAAAATGTCAATTGTATGTGTATATATGCACATATGTTTACACATACATGTATCATATGTGTGTGTGTGCATATATGTATTCACGGGGTGAAAATGAGTTTTAAGTTCAAAAATCAATAAATTTGCCACGTTAACAATATAAAGGACATAAATCATGTGATCATTTCAACAGCTGCTTGAAACAGCACTTGATAAAATTCAACACTGGTTCATGATTAAAAAAGAAAAGTCTTCTTAAACTAGCACTAGAAGGGACCTTCTGTAATCTGATAAAAGATGTTTTACACAAAATAACTACAACAAATATCATGCTTAATGGCAAACCTTATCCGCTATCACCACTTCTGTTCTAGCCTGTACAATAAGGTAGGAAATGAAGCCATAAGATTGGAAGGGAAGAAATCTGTCATTGTTCACAGATATCATGAGTGTTTTAGGAAATCCAAAAAGAATTTTAATCTGTTTAATCAATCAGTTTAACATGGTATAGAAATCTACCTTGTCTATATAGTAGAAACATACAATTAGAAATTTAAAATTGGAAGATACCATTTCTATATCATCAGAAAGCATCAAATATTCGGGACTACATCTAAAGAAAGATGTGCGTGTCCACTATATTAAGCTACAAGACATTACCAAGAGTGTTTAAAAACCTAAATAAGTGGTGGGTACAATATATTATGATCATAGATTAGAAAATTAAGTATTAAAAAACTTCGAAGAATTGTTTTGTGGGAATAGAATGAAGACTGAGGAAGGATGCAACAGAGGACTCCTATGTTCTTTTAAAGAAAAAGAACAAGTTGGATTTTTAAAACTAGGTAAATATATTTCCATGTTAAAATAGAGTAGATGAGCTTTGTGACATTTGCTTTGACTATGTAAACAGCACTTTTCCTCTGGGTTCTTGGTTCTATACTGGATATTTGTGGTGCTTTCATTGCACCTTGTTACTATCACAGAACATAGAATTTGTAGTTATTTTCTGTTTACTGTTTTATCACCGCCACAAGACTATAAACTTTCGAAGCAGGCACTGTGTCTTGTTCAAATATTGCATCCCTAGTATTTATCAGTTTCTGATGCACAGTGAGACATATCTCATGCTTAAATTTGAGTGAATGAATTAAATTGAATCGAGTTACATGTGTGAATAATGGTTGGATAGGAGATACCTAGGGCCGAATCCCTGGAACCAGTGAATGTTACCTTATATGGCAAAGGAGACTGGATGTGATTAAGTTCCAGATCTCGATTGAGATGGGGAGATTATCCTGGGTTATCTGTGCAGGCTCTAATGCAATCAAAAGTGTCCTTATAAGAGGGCGCAGAGGAAGCTTTGACACGAAAGAGGAGGCACTATGAGCACAAAACAAGATGCTGCTGACCTTGATGATGGAGGAAGGGCCAGGAGCCCAGGAATTCAAGAACTGTAGCTCAAGAAGCTGGAAAAGGCAAGGGAAGGGCTTTGCCCTTGGTGGTCACCTTGATTTTGGTCCATGGAAGACTTCTGCCCTCCAGAGAGTACATGTGTGTTTCTTTTAAGCCACCAAGTTTGTGGTAATTTGTTACAGCAGCAGTAGGAAACTAATATGCTGCGTGAGCCCTAATTGTTGTGTAGGCTCTAGTTTTATATATATATCAAGAAACCATGTTACCCCTGTCACTGAGGGAAATTCCTGCTGCGTTTCTGGGTCCCAAGGCCTTTCAGACTTTCCTGTGCATGAAACCTACTCATTTTACTATGATATTTCTGGTTGAGGTTAGATAAAACCATTACTATTGGGTGGTTACCCTAGTAACTCCTAGTTACCAAGGGAGCCTACTTTAATTTGGTAATTCAAGAACAATTTATTAACCATCTGCCATTTATTATGCACTATAATGCTAGGCCTTGTGAATATAGATGTTAAAGGACTTAACTTCCTCTGGAGAGGAGGAGAATGTTTCCAGTGGAAATGTTTCAGTTGAGTCTTCAGCGATGAGTAAGAATGTAAGTCAAGAAAAGTGAAAGACATGCCAGGCAGAGGGTACAAGTGCAAGCACGGGTCTAGAGGCATGAAACAGGAGCGCGTGTCAGAAACTGTGGCTAACTCAGCATTCCTAGACAGCCATGGACTAAAGATGGACCTTGGGGGATGCTCATGTAATAAGGAGAGGCCAAAGGGAGTCATGAAGGAGACTCAGAAGGAAAGACCTGGGAGCTGTCTCTCTATGAGAGGAAATGGCCCAGAAGCCCAGGAAGTAGAGAGTTCCAACAAGAAGTCAGTGGTCAACAGTGTCAAACTCAGCAGACAGATCTGGAAATACAAGGGCTTAGAGGTAGTCAGATTTGGCAACAATATGCCATGGTGATCTTGAGCCAAGAGGTAGTGCAGAACAAGGTTTATAGTGGGTTAAGGAGGGGGATTACTTGAGGAATGTGTATTATCCTCGCTGATGGGCAGTGTGGTGGGAAAAACTGCTGGGTGTGGAGGAAGTGGTTGTGACTTAACATCTGTGCTGAAAGCTGCATCCATTTGCAAGGATCATTATCACCTTCTCCCATTGACTTTTTTTTCCATATTTTAAAAAATGAAGGTATACTTTACTTACAGTAAAATTCATTCTTTTTAATTGTGTGGTTCTGAGAGTTTTGACAAGCATATACAGTGGGAAGTCAAACCACGATCAAGATACAGAATAGTTCCATTACCCCCCACTATTTTCCTATGCTCCTTTGTAGTTACTCCCTTCCCCTGCCTCCAGCCTCTGGCAACCACCTATATGTTTGTTGTCCCTATAGTTTTGCCTTTTCCTGAATGTTAAATAAATGGAATAATACAGTAGGTAACCTTTCAATTCTGCCTTCTTTCACTTAATGTATTGCATTTTAAATTAATCCGTATTGTTGCATGCATCAGTGGTTTGTTCTTTTTTATTGCTGAATAGTACTCTGTTGTATGGATGTAGCAGTGTGTTTATCCATTCCCTAGGTGAGGGAGATTTGGGTAGTTTCTAATTATGGATAAATACAGCTGCTGTAAACATCCACTTACAGGTTTTTGTATGAGCAAAAGTTTTATCTCACTTTGAGCAAATATGAAAGCATGGAATTACTGGGTCATGTGTGTGTATGTTACCTTTATAAAAAACTGCCAAATGGTTTTCCAAACTGACTATCATTTTGTATTCTCACCAGCAATGTGTGAGTTCAAGTTGTTTTGCATCCCCTTTAACCTTTTTTCCCTAATTTCCTTTACAGTTTAGCTCCCTTTCAAACCTCATATACAGTTGAAACAGTTGTTAAATATGAGAACAGTGTACATACTCAGGTTTTATTTTCAGGTATTCGAATTAGTGATTTATGTCACTTAATCTAGGGCTGTCAGTTTTTAGTTTGTTTGCTTACTCTCTTGCTCCTTAAAATAATTTGAAGCTCTTTTGATTCCTGTTACATGGTTCACCACATGCTTTATATGGAACTGATTTATTTTTTCAAGGAGCTTCTTGCATTGTGTTCCAAGAAGCAAGCTTTTGCCTGATGACTGGTTGTGTTCTCTCTGTGTTTTTCTTATTGCATTTGGCTATGATAAATAAAAATAACCCTCAGAGATAAAACCAAAGTTTTTGTCATTACAGTTAAATAACTGCAACTAAAAAAATTCTAACCTGATTATAGATGAATTTCTCACAGGATCTAGTAAAATGCTATGGGGTTCCAATAGTCACTAATACCAACTTAAGGAAATAATAAAATGATAATGTGCCTAGTAGTCTGAAGTAGACAATTAACTTCTCGTCTCGGTTTGTATTGAATATTTTTAACCGGTGTGTTTAATTGTGTGGATTAAAGTCATGAATAACTGCTGCTGGGTCAGTTCTCTTCAAACCCATACTTTGTTTTATATAAGTTTTATTTCATTGGAGTTGTTCATATTTTTAGCTGTCAACTTGGCCATTATCAGTACATGAGATAGTACAAGGATATGTTATATATTGGGGGGAGAAAAGGCTTCTTTCCTTTTATCTGGGACTATACCAAGTCAATAATTCACTTTTTAGCCCTTAAAATGGTTTACTTGCTGCTCTAGCATGAAACTGGCTCTAAAGGGAAATAATGTCATTATTAATCTCATTTGGTTGGAAGCAATAAAAAAGTAAATTATATCCCTTTTCAACATCTAGGCAATATTCATTATTGGCTGTGAATAATGTTTTTTTTGGAGTGATACAGGTGCTGTTTTTCCTACGTTGAACCATTCTATTTTCTACTTTCTAAAAAACATTTCTTATTCCTTCAAAAATTATTGTGGCAGAAAGTATTAGTATGAGTAAAAGCCTTTGGAATGCCTCTGGTTTTCTTCAAACTTCTAAATGTTCAATATATTATGTTTATTTGTTTGTTTTTAACTAAAAATTAAAGAGTCAGAAAAGATTGGCCAAAACTAAGAAGGTGACATTCAAATGGGATAAATGTGATGTCTTGCATTTAGATGAAAAATCAATTTTTTAAGTGTACACCTTGAAGAACTGACCCAGCAGCAGTTCATTAAGCGATAAATGAATAACACCTGGGGGTTTGAACTTACCACCTGCTCTGCATGAATTATTGGTGGGGCGGGCTGCTAAAAATAGGCAGATACAATGTTAAGCTGCATTAATATATGTATGGATAATTGTTTCCTCTATTTTTCATGGTTCAAATCATGTCTTAAATATTAGGTTTGGGTTGTTTCAGAAGACAAAACCTTAAAAGTTGGGAAGCTGCAATGAAACACTAAGAAGAAACATTGTCAGATAGTTGAGTGACTTGCTGACAATGTAGTGAACTTTCCTTGATTAGAAGAGTTCAAACTAGAATATTAGTTTCGTGAGTGTGGATTTTTCTGTACTGTTCACCCTGTGTCCCCATTGCTAAAATAGCACGTAGTCGACACACAGTTGTTGAAAGTGTGAATGAAAGACTAACCATCTCTTAGGGAGGATGTTCTCAAGGGGAATTCCTATGTTAGAGGGGCAGGATGGTCTCAAAAGGTCAGTTCCTCTGCTGAAATTGTATGATTTTAAATTCCTCAAGGACCAAGAATTCTAAGAAAGAAATGATTAACTGATAACATAGTAAACTAAATTATAGTATTAGTAGAGGTAATTTGAGCCCAGCCACTTTATGGCTTTTTATGTATTTTCTGTCTGTTGCTTAATTTTGCTTCAGGCTCTTAGGTGCTTTAATGACACAGTAATGAAATGCTGACCTTTCTCCCCTTCTCGTCACCAAGATAGATTTGGCTAGTCTGAGTGGCTAGTTAGGAAATCCCTGGTGCCCTCATCAGATAAGAAGGTGACTGTCCCAGTTTGGGGAGAATTGTTCTCAGTAATGGTTTACAATGTCTGTGTTCCTCTTGACAGTCCGTAAGAATGGCAACCCACTCTTTCCAGTAATGCTGTTTATTTAATACAAAAATCAATAACTCTGGGGGTGCCTCTGCTGCTCATGAACTAGTGACAAATAATGAGAGGAGGAAGAAACAGATAATGAGATGTAAAAGCATGTCTGATCTGGAAACCAGAGATGTTGATGTGCTATGTTAACCTATCACATTGATATGTAGTACAAACATAGTGTACCCGGAATCATGTTGTATTTCTTAAGAGATTTGATATGCAGACCAAAAGATATCCATCCTTGTTCTTGGTTTCTTTCTGTTTCTTTTGATGCGATTGTTCTCTTCCATTATAGAGCACCAAAACTACTTTGGAATAGATGAAAACCTTGGCCCTGTGGCAATAAGTATCCGGAGAGAGAAGGTCGAAGATGCCAAGGAAAAAGAAGGATCCCAGTTCAATTATCGGGTAGCTTTCAGGACTAGTGAGGTAATGGAGCTGCAGTGCATTGTTATTGTCCTTGGGCTAAAGTCTAAAGACAGATAAAAACTTTGTTTAGGCACTTGATGGGGAGATACCCTCTTTAGGGCATGTTTGCCTGTTGGTGTTGTGACTTCTGTTAATTATTTACCACTGATTTGTGTAAAGATTTGTGTATACAAGTATCTCCATAACTAACATAGAGGGCATAAAACTGAATACAAATATCAGTTTATACACAATATTAGATTATAACTGTAACTGATAATTTTTGAATACTTGCCATATATTTGGCATTTTTCTAAGTGCTTTACATGTATTTCCTTATTTAATCCTTATGAGTGCCCACCTACCCTTTTATTTTTCTCAAGACTGCATTTTATTGATTTATTAATTTGGACTCTTTCCCAAGGAAGGCTTACCCTGGGATCACATTAATGTGGACCTTAGTAGCACATCAGTTGCTCCAGCAGCTCATAGCAGCAGAGCTGGGATTGGGACCTTGGCTAGCTGCCTCCAGAGCCAGGCTCTTCCCTCCTGAAGGAAGGGTCTGAGAGGACGATTTCCAGGGCACAGGCAGAATTTGTAAAACCACGTTCAATATGAGTGCTGTGGTTTGTTTTAGTCATGATATTGTTAATTTCTTAATGTTAACTAACATTAAAGAATGATTTTAACATTTATGGTAATTATGGTTCCTGTATAAAAATTCTAAAACTTGTTATGGATGTTAAGTGCTAATGATTTTCAAAAATGGAAGGTTCGTCACTGCCCTCCCCCTACGTGGGATCTGACACCCAGGGGAGTGAATCTCCCTGGTAACGTGGAATATGACTCCCGGGGAGGAATCTAGACCCGTCATCATGGGATGGAGAACATCTTCTTGACCAAAAGGGGGATGTGAAATGAAATGAAACAAGCTTCAGTGGCAGAGAGATTCCAAAAGGAGCCGAGAGGTCACTCTGGTGGGCACTCTTATGCACAATATAGACAACCCTTTTTAGGTTTTAATGTATTGAAATAGCTAGCAGTAAATACCTGAAACTATCAAACTACAACCCAGTAGCCTTGAATCTTGAAGGCAGTTGTTTAACAATGGAGCTTACAAGGGGTGACAATGTGATTGTTAAAGCCATGTGGCTCACAATCCCTTTATCCAGTGTATGGATGGATGAGTAGAAAAACGGAGGGGTGGGGGGTGTGGAAGGTTTGAGGGGCTAAGACAGGGAGGACAGACATGAGCTATACAATGCATCCCAAACAATCTAGCACAGCAAATCAGATTGCCCACTGTGGAGTGATTGTTTGAATAGTATTTTTACCAGCAGAGTATCATACTTATTACATTGAATGACCCAGGTTAATTCCTTGCTTGTCCTTTTTGAGGAAAAGTGAGATTTGTTATACCAGAGGCACACCACTTATAGCTGAAGAAGTAGAGATGCTGATTTATATAAAGAATTAGATCTGGCCTGTACTTTAAGCCTTTTTTTTTTTTTTTTTAACCCATTTTAAATTAGAGGGGTATATATTTGAAAAATAATACAGAATGTAAATTTTGCTTGACTCCCTTCCAGATCATACTGACAGAGGGAAGAGAGACCTTTTCTCATTAAATGTATGAGCATTTGAATCACTGTGCATCTTACCTAATACTTAAGTATTCTGGTGATGTAAACTCTAGACTGGATATGTATAAGGGAAAGCCACTCTCTTGATGTGGCATATTTTAAGTTATAGACCTATACTGTCTAATTCGGTAGCCACTAGGCATATGTGGCTATTTAAATTTAAAGTAATTACAATTAAATAAAATGAGAAAATCAGTTCCTCAGTCATTCCAGCCACATTTCAAGTGTTCAATAGCCACATGTGCAGGCAGAGAACATTCTTATTACAGAAAGTTCTATTGGGCAATGGTATTATAGAGCATTTTATACTGGGAGTTTTCCCCTTCTTTATATTGGGTCTGAAGCCTGTATAGAGGATAGTGATCCCATGCTTTCATGGCGTATTTGAGGACATGTAACAAATCATAAAGCACAGTTCAGTATTGGTCTTCTCAGCCCTGAATAAACCTGCATATCCATGTCACGGGATAACCTTGTTAAGCTGAAGGAGTTGTTAGCAATGGAAAATTAAAACAGAAGAAGAGAACAAAGGGAGTGGCAGAAAACAAGGTGTACAGAAATGGACAAAATAAAAAAGGAAGTATGGAAGAAAAGTGGTTATGGTTAGGCATATTCTCATTTCCTCCGGGTTCCTCCTCAATGTAATTCACAAGTTGGGAACAGAAAATTGTAGGAATGTCTTATTTTCCATTACAGTGCTTTGTCTTCCTCCTCATTCTTTAGACACATGTCTGATTATTTCAGCCTAGCCTGCCTTATCCCTAATACCTGTATATTTTTTGTTGTTGAAAGACTAATCGAGTGTTGATTTTACTTCTTCAAATTGAGTGTTTTGTCTCCTTTGCCCTGCTCAAAAAAGAGCCTTGCCTCTCTTCTTCTTTTTGTAAGGCGACTAAAAGTTATGTCTTGAATAGGTAACCAGGAATGAATATTAATTAAATATTAGTAAATATTGATTGAAGTCTTATTTTCTTTCCTGCAGCTTACAACACTGAGAGGAGCAATTTTAGAAGATGCTATACCTTCTACTGCTCGGCATGGTACTGCACGAGGACTACCTCTCAAAGAAGTTCTAGAATATGTCATTCCAGAGCTGAGCATTCAGTGCCTGAGACAGGCTTCAAATTCACCCAAGGTCTTGGAACAGCTCCTGAAGCTTGATGAACAAGGGGTATGTGTAATGTGTGAGAGTATATGTTTATGTCTATGTGTCTAAACATTTTCAAATTTTCTCCTCCATCTTTCTTTTAAAACCATTTATTTTTAACGCCTTATAGCATTTTCTCTCTAGCTTTCCCCAAATATACCTTTATGCTAGTTTAGAAACATGACACCCTTATTGTATGCATAATATACCTCCTGCTGAGTTGTGACTTGTCTGATTGTACAATTATTAGATGTAGGTAGTATCTTTTCCCAAGGTTTAAGAAACTCATGTTGACCTTTTCTCTGAACAAACATTTATTCTTGTCTTGTATATGCAAGCCATCATGTTAACAGATGGACATGAACAGCATGAATTGAGAAGATTGAAAATGACTAAGACCTGCTCTCTACCCCATTTGGCCAAAAAGACCAAGAGTACAAAGGACTCTAAAAGGCAGTGTATGGTAATTGATCTTGGCAAAGTATAAACACAGTGAGTGCTTTGGGAGAAGAAGAATTAACATCTGGCTGGGCAAATTTCTTGAAAGACATGGCATTTTTACTGGGCCTTTAGGCTTAGGTAGGATTTCAACATGGAAAGAATGAGTAGTTGGTTGTTTCAGGAAACTGACTAATCTAGTTTCTTTACAAGAAAAGGGTACATAAAGGAAGGCTATGAAAATAAGACCAAGAAAGTAAGTTGAATGCTAGGCCAGGGAGTTTACACGTGGTTCCAGAGGCAGTCGGGAGCCATTAGAGATTTTCCAGAAGGAGGTCACATGATCAGAACTGTGTTTAGAAAGATTATTCTGGCCAAAGGGGATTGGACAGGCTGATGAAGGTGGAGACTGGTGGTGGCCTAGAGCTCAATTATGTGATTATTGATATTGTCCAGGAGAGAATTAATGATGGACAGAATTGGGATGGTGAAAATGGAGAAATCTTCTAAGTTTCAAGTTATCTTCTGGTTATATTCAAAATAACTTGTGGGGAAAACAGAGCTGTAGGTACCCAAGTATATATAATTTATTTTAAATGAATGGATTTGTTAAATGCCTGCTTTTTTTTTTTTTTTTTTAAACACAAAAGGACAATGGTGATACATCTTTTCAGAATTCCCCATGCTTTCTTTTGCATGTTTTAGAGGGAGTGTGAGGTATCTTTTGGTTGTCTCAGTAATATTCATTGTAGTGAAGTAGAATGTTTGATACTTCAGATGGCTGGAATTCTAAAGTGATAAAATTGCAATTGAACTGTCTAACAAGTTAACACTGAATTATTAGCAAAAAAGAAGCAGGCACTTTAACATTCAAAATGAATAATCCTGAAATCTGTCAGTCTTTAGAATTAAAGACTTGACACGTTGAAAACAAAGAACAAACTAAAACTCCAACCTTGAGCTGTTGGCTTCTAAAATCATATTATACTCAGAGTTGGTTTACCAGTATTATGACTGGTAAAGTCTGTGGAATGTATAAAAGGTCCATGAAACAGTTGAGGAGAACATGCCATGTGCAGGCATAGGGAGGAGGTGTCGGGGCTGGTCCAAATCCTCAGAGTTGAAACAGGCTTAAAGGGAAGAATAGCATTTGTTTTCATTTTCAGATCCCAGGAGAATTGGTGACTTGCCACCTTATGGTGAGTTCTCCACCCCTTTATGTTTCCAGTGAATTTTTGTTCTTCCTTTAAAATAAATGACTGTGCTGAATAGCGGATGTTATTTCGATTTCCTTGCCTGGTGGGTGATATGTTTGGTCCCTTTAGGCTGCTGTGGGAGAGCTCCATAGACAGTTCTGCCTCTCCCAAGCATGAGTCACGAAGCTCTGAAGGCCCTGCTTTGTGGTAGCTGTCACCCATCTGGGGGTTCCCTTGAGGAGCAGAGAGAACCATATGGGAGTTTCAGATGACTGTCTTCCTCGTAAAATGAAGTAGGTATTAGGGATGTCTGTGCAGTAGAATAGGTCTAGTAGCTATGCCAGGCAGTTTTAAAAATTAAGTTTTTTAAAGTTCTTTTAATGAACACCTATTTACAATCCGATATCAAGAATTAATTTTGAAAATCAGGTTCTCCTTTAAACAAACCAATGTATTTCATAGCTCTGGATGCATTTCATGTGCTTTTTCTTTTGAAGTTCGACTTTGGTATATAAACTTTTACTTCTGTAATGGTGTTCAAACTTAAGCACAGTAAGTTAAGTTCCACTACTCTTAGTGGTATCTGTTTCCCATATTACATGCGGTTTCTAATACTACGTCCCATGTGACATCCAGGTTCCTAAAGGATCCTTTAAAGTTGCCACTAACCTGTTTGTTAGGATGGTTGAGAGTTTATTCCAGAGAGTGCTGTGTAAATTCATTTACGTAGTAGTGAATCTGCCCAGGACAGGATGGGCTAATTTTATTTTACTGTTGCAAGGGTGTTTTAATATTGAAAAAATATTTAAAAGATAACCTAAACTTTAACTCTACCAGTTACATATATTGTTGGTTTCTGTTTCCTAGGAGTTGTAATCCATCCAGGTTTGATGTATACTCTCTGAGTATATCTTCTCTTTATAAAGCACATTTTAGTCCTAGGAGGTACAGTAGGGTATTCAGCTAATTCATTCCATCTTCAAGTTTGGTAAGATGTTTTGAGGAAGATGACTAAATGCAATGGAGAATTATAAGGACTAATTATTAAGCAGGACCTTAAAGGCTTCATAGATTTAATCTACATGGTTTTACTTCTCAAATTCTAAAATCCTTTTTTTTTTTTCCTCTTTAAGAAGATCCTGCTAATTTATGTAATAAGAAAGTTCATAAAATTATATACTTTGACTTTTTAAAATAATTATTCAGATAAATTATAATAGGTCACTATCTTAAACAATATTATGACATCTTTGGCAAGATGATTAATTTATTTGTAAGGCCACCATCCCCATCTCCTACCCCCAGTCCTCCAGATGTATACATTTACTTGCATATCAAGTTTGCTTCAAATGAATTAAAGTAGATATAAGTGCATGAGAGTGCATGCTCAGACCTAGAAGATTGAGTCACAAGAATGCAGTGGAAGTGGTTTATTGCACACTTGAATTTGTTTTCAAAGGAGTTCTGAGGCTTTGTTTATTTTGACACCTTCATTTAAATTTTCTTGTCAATATTGACAAGGTTTCTGGCCATAGGAATTAGCAGTCTGTGTTTGTCCTGTCCCAAGAACAAAATAAGAAGTGCTGGATTGTCTGCCTGTCTGTGCAGATGGTGTGTTATGTCCAGCTCTCAGCACTAAGGTGGTATGGAATTTGACAAGTGAGTATTTTTCATTTGCCGTAGTATTCTTGCCCACCAGACTAGTTCAACCCCAGAACTGTGGAATGACTGTAATTCGTATCAGACCAGTTAAAGGTCAGTGCAGTGGGTTGAGTGTTTAGGCCCAGCCTGAGGTGTAGAGGGGTTAGAAATGAAACATTGGTCTGATAGAATTGGATATTTTATTGCATGGGGATCTGGAGTCTCTAATATGCCCTATCATGATTAAGCTGAAGAGTATGTTCTTAGTTTTTTGATATATTAAGAAGTAATGCTTGATCTTATGTTTAGATTGTTTTCACAAGTTTTATTACGAAAGAGAGTCAGGGAATGTAGATCCTCTTCATTGAGTAATTCATTATATTATATTTGGTACTAGCAGCTATTTGTAATAAACAAGTCATGATGTTTTATTCTGAGTCATCAGAGATATTTATCCTGAGTTACATTTCTTGAGCCACTCATCTGGCAACGCTCATCAAAAGAGGCCTGGTCACTGAATACCTATACCTCTTAAACTTGTGTATTACACATACTATGCTGTTTATTATCGAGTGTTTTCACTGGAGCTAGAGCTTGGGCTGACAGGCCTCTGGGCAGCTCTAATTAAAATCCAGGGGGTTTTAATCTCTTTTAGCCACTTCCCTGATTCTCTTTGGTCCAGAGGCTTCAGGGATGAAAACACAAATCCTTTTCATGGTTAGGATCTAGACACAGGCTGGCTTGTCCAATGGCTGGGAGGAGAGGGGGTATGAAGTTGGCAGGGTGTGGGTTACAGATGGCATTGCAGGGTCCCTAAGAGAAAGCTGCAGCAAGCAAAGAAGTCTCACAAGATTTCAGTTCTCCAGTTATCTGACCTTTGGCTGAATGAGAGTCAACAAGAAATGTGTCAAGTCCATAAGACTCAGGGAATGAGAGAGAGATTGTGCCAGTGTCGCGCGAGGGCTTTGCTTAACTAGCATGAGACCACCCCTTGCCCCAGGCCATGGGACCCCGAGCAGCTCTGCTCTATGCCTCCTGCCCCAAAGAGATGGACTTGAAAAGAACAAGGGAGTTCCCTGTTGAGATCCCTAAGACAGACTGGAAGAAGGCCAATATGTGGCTAAGGGGCATTGGAGATAAGGGTGACACACACAGATGTGGTATCTAGAGGGGAGTGGCAGATGGTGTTGACAGTGCTCTGAGGAAAGGACTGGCAAACTGGACAGCATCTACTAGGGCAGAGCAAGCATTGTGTGTGAGGATGATTGTATGATAGGTGCCCCTTTCTCTGGTAGGTGCAGAAGAAACAGCAGATACTAATATGCACAGGCATTTGGGCCCAATGGGACATTTGAGATATACGCACCAGCCCTAATCATTCTACAGTATTTCTGGTGGACTGTCATTAAGGCAAAGGCCAGATAACTGGAGAGCTGAAATTTTCCTCTGAGAGTGAAAGAGAAGTCAAACTAACGTGATATCCAGGATGTGAAGCCATCATTTTGAGGGTATGCTGTAATATTAAGATTCTGACAGTCACTTACATCTTCAACATCTGTGATAATACACACTAATAAGTGTTTTCCTAATGTACTTGAAGGTTGTGAAATATCCTTTGAATCACTCAGGAGTAATTAATGTTTATAATGAGATATATTTATTGTATTTAACATTTTTTTAAAGATGATGGGCTGTTTGCAGTAACTATGGTATCTCATTTATTTGTATAATTGAGTGAATCAGAAATATTTATCCTTCAATCTCTGCATAAATGGAAGTCTTTTTTTTTTTTTCTTGACCCTAGTAAAGAACTAGTTTGATAAAATGCATTGTACTAGATATTAAGGAACTTAAGCACACCATCTCATAGCCTCACAACCCAAGGTCGAATCATTAGCTTCACTGTGCTACCGAGGAGCTTGTGGTTGCCCAGACCCATGCACTTTCCACCATGCAACCTGATCCATCAAATAGAAATGCAGCTGATTCAGTCCAATTGTAAATGTGTTATGCTTCCTTTTATATTCTCCTACAGCACTTCAGAAAAGTCAGAATGCACTCAGAATCTAGTGGTGGCTGATTCTATGTGCTCACCTCTAAATCTATTCTAACATGAAATGAAATGTTTCCTGCATTCTGCTTAGATTACCAAGCAGGTGTCTCTGTACCGTTCTTGCATTGTATGTTGTCATTAGGTAATGCAGATGAAACTGCTTTTATCACTTGGCTGCTCAAGGGAAATGAGTATCATTTTGCCTTATTTTACTGATATAGTCAGCTATGAATTTTGATTAAGGCTCTATTTTACAGCTTGATAATAAAAGTGAACAGTGTTTTGGATTGATGTCTTTTGGGAATCGGTGATGTCTGATAATCTGTCAATCTTTGTGGCTCAGATTGCTGGAAGTAAGATTAAGAGTGCTGATTTCATGAGTGAGAAATGGTTCCTCTTTGGGGAAAGTAGGAAAGCTGTAGAAACGGATCCAGTACATATAACTTCCATTATGACACGGGACTGACTGTGAGATAGCAATGCTATTAAAATTTTTCATGGTGCATTGTATATTTAGTAATGTTTTCTTTTCAAGACAGTAAACATGTAAGAAATGACTGTACTAAAGCCAGAGTTACTTTTTTAGAAACAAAACATTATTCTATTTACATATATATATCACAATTTCCACTGGGACTCTTTCCTTACCAGACCTTAATTTGATTTGCTTTTCCTAACAGCCTTACATATTTCACATAAATATGTTCAAATTTTTAAAAAAGCATTAGAAACAAGAGAAGGAAGACTTTTAAAAGCTCATGGCCTTTTCTCTGACTTGGAAGGTAATGTTAATCACTATATGGAGTGTATAAAACTAAGTATTTCCACAGTTGTATTTTTTCAGTAGATGATTTAACTAGATTTCCTGTCCTTTCTGGAAACCTGGCTAATTTCATCTGGCCATAGACGTACCTTATATTTCTTGCAGTGTCTAACATTTCTCCAGCAGTATTTTGGAAATTTCTGACTTTGTTTTGTAGCATCTTCCATTATGATAGTTGCTTACTGTTTTGCTTATTTGCCTATGGGGATTACTCTGGCATGTGTTCTGAAAATGGAATTCTAAGCTTCTATAATTTTGTTTTTCTTGAAGTTATACTCTTTGCCAAGTAACTACATTTCTCCTCCGTTTCAGCTGAGCTTTCAGCACAAGATTGGGATCCTTTATTGCAAAGCAGGCCAGAGCACAGAGGAAGAGATGTATAACAATGAGACAGCAGGACCAGCTTTTGAAGAATTCCTTGATCTTCTGGGCCAGAGAGTGCGGCTGAAAGGATTTAGTAAATATCGAGCTCAGCTAGACAATAAAAGTAAGCTTCATATTTTTGTGTGCAAGCAAGTTGAATTCTCCAAAAGTAGGCAGATCACATAAATCTAAGCTAGTGATCACATGCCCTCATGTTCTTGACCCCAGAAGCAGCCTCGCAAGCTTATTTGGGATGGAGTTTAGATTTCCTCAGATGAGCAAAGAAAGCACATTTCTCAAGAGGTATGTGCTTCACATCAGAAGCTCAGAAGGTCAATTCTTTTTCCTTTGTAACACCAACATAGAGATTCCCTAGGGTTTGATGAAAAATCTTTTAATATTTCCTTCTTTCTTCGGCCTGACCTCTTCTATTTCACCCTCATTTCCAGTATACCAAGGATGAGCACTGCATTCATTTCTGAGACAAAATATTAGCACGTTCATTTATGTCATGCTATCAAGCTTATTTTGTTTGTTTCAGGGTTCAAAACTTGAACAGAGGAGTTGGAACAGTGATTTAAAAGTGAATGCATTGTATGTTTCTATAACCTTAGTCAGGTTCTCTTGAGTGGCACGTATTCTAAGAGAAGTGTGCCACCAATGACTGGCCAACTTGAAACATTTTAAACCCTCCTATGGCATATGATTTTCTCTAATATCTTCATTTCGATAATTATATACCTTAAGGTGCTCATAAATTCTATATTTTTTAATCTTTATATTTGTGGTGCTGGTTATTTGCTGTCCATCCTTAAAATACCACACTCGGTAATTTTGCTTGATCTGTTAATAAAAACAAATGAACTCGAGACTCTAACTTAGCTAGACACTCAACTTGGGGGTTCCTTGTGAGCCCTAGTGCCTTCCTGGTTTGCAGGAACTTGAGACCAAGAGTGGTGACAGGAGAGCGTTCAATGTTGGAGAGCCTGACTGTGGCAGAGCCTGGGTGGGAATGAACGGGGGCCTGGTGGCTGTGCAGCTCTCCGTCTACTATCCCTCAGTCTCCAAGCCCTACTCACAAAATCTAGTCAACTTGAGACCCTTATGACACTCCGTCTAGATCACGGTTGTGTTTTTTTATTTAATGATCCATGTCATTATGTGCCTGTCCTCAGTTCTCAATTTTTAGATCAATTTTTGAAAGTTACAATATACTGTAATTGTAACTTTCAAAAATTTTGAAAATTTTCAAAATATGAAATATGAAAATTCTGAACATTCAAAATATGAAAATCCATATATTTTAAGAAAGATAAATGAAGCCTTTCTTTCCTTTTCAAAATCCCTTTATCTACAAACCCCCCTCCACCCCAGAGGGATGCTGTTATATGCTGTTATAGCCTTCCCAGTTGAAAAATCACTGACCAGAACTCCTGTTACTTATCAGTATGCGTCATTTCTCTTGAGCAGGTTGGATTGAGAAAAAGTTTTAAGAACTCCTGATCAGTATATTCCATAAAACTGTTACATAGATAATCCAAAGTATTTTTCCTAGTAGGGAATCAGCAATTTTGAATATTTTTATAACATTGGAAATGTCTTTGAAATATTACAGGTGCATTACTAAGCACCTTTGTTCAAAGAGGTAATAAACCTAAGAGCTAATTTTTATACGAATATTCAAGGATAAGGATTTTTATGAGCAAGGCATTTTGTTAGGTACTGTGTGGCTTACAACGAAGTCTAATTCCTTCAGCAGAGAGGAGATATACTTTAAGAATTGTATTTCAAGGAGTGATCAAATAAATGTTATATCTTTTATGGAACAGACAAACAAAAATCTCCTAAAATTTAGGAGAATTGAGTTCTAGTTCTCCGCCTATAGGACCTTGGTCAAATTTGGGCTTCAGTTTCCTCACAAATAAAATTCAGCGTGTTGGGCTAGAATGTCTCAGATGTCCCTTCCAGCTCTAAAATGGATTGGTTCTCTCAAGTTCAAAATGAAATGGAGTAGGAAAAGGGGGGTATGCAAGCCGCTAAGATGCTTAGCTAGCCAGAGAGGAGTGTAGACACCAGGCCCGGGGCAGTGTTTGGTCTAGGTGTGGAGAATGTCGAAACTAGAGAATGCCATATGATGGTAGAGCTTCTTGGTTTACTTTCTCCATTGCCATGCTGATGTTTGAGATAAAAACTTTAAAAATATTTAATTTCAGAAATTTATTTATTATTACTTTAGATAGACAAACTGATCACATTTTGTCCCTCACTCCACCCAACCAACATACATTTTTCTTCTTTCACTGCAGTTTCCTGAATCGGAAACATGTTCACTAGACTCTTAAGTGTCTGTCATCATTTCTTTTACTGAATTTTAACATCCTAATGACAGCGTCTTGATGGGAGTAATTGAACGTACCCAAACTCTTCCATAATACGACCGCCATTATTGTTAACAGTGATGAAGTTCTTTATTAAAGGAGCTTTTTTTTTAAATCCATATAACTGTGCTTGCTTACTTCAAAGTAATGTTCTTTGTCAAGATTGAGACAAGAGATGTAAAATGGAATACCTCAAAGTCCTGTGAAAAATAACAAATATGCTGGCTCTATTTAATGAATAGCTATAAGAGAAAATACCTTTATTTGGGGAATACTTGATATGCAGATTATTAGAATGAAATTCTGTTTGGCCACATGGAGGTGATTTATCGATATTGCTATGTGAATACTTGAAGTATTCCCTTTAGTCATGAAATTACCTCACGAGTCCCTTTTCAGAGTGTCAAAAAACTTTATTTATGTTTTTAGAGATTTTTCTGGACCATCTCTGAACCAGACAAATATATTGGAAAGACATACTATAGGATTTAGAAAGAAAATAATAAAGGCCAATGAAGGTTTAAAATTTTAATGTTTTAAAGTAAATATGTATATTTTATGTTAAAAACATTTTAACCCAAGGTGACTGCTCTCTGCAGTTTGTACAGCAAACAAAATGAAATAAACTTCATTTTAAATGATGTTGCATACCAGTGTTTCTGATTGTTTAAAAAACAGAAAAATAAACCTAAATGTAAATTAAGAATTGGGAAAGGCAGTCCTGTATTCTGTGTACAACTTACTTTCTATGTTTTTGTCTTCATTTATCCATATGCAAAGTGATTTGAAATTATACCTCTAAATGATTACTTAAATATTTTATAGTCATCGCTCTGGTTCAGGTGTCTGAAACTCTAAATCTGAGGTAATTTCATTGACAATACAAATGGTTTTGAATTTGTAAAAAATCATTCTGCTTTTCAAAAAAAGATGAATAGCTTTATGATTAATGAGGGTTCAGATGGCATCTTTTTCTTTTAATGTGTTTTAGTGTATAATACACATTACGAAAGAGACCACATTTCATTCTCCATAGTCTTAATTTATATGATTGTCTAATATAGTATTTCCAGTTTAAAGGAGAAAAATTCATTGCTTCATTCAGCAAAAGAAAATTTAAAATAATTTTTTTCCTATTTCCATATTATGTTAATTCTGTTTCTTTTTTCTGGGTCCTGGAAAATCAAATGCACAAGAATAACTTAAGAAATGACTGCAAACAAATACTTACATACAGAAAGAGGGGCAAAGGTAACTCCTGGTTGGTTCATATCCGTCACATATCACATCCAGACCTGTGCTGAGCCAAACCTCCAGCTTCTCCCCTCCTTTGCTCAACTGTACGCTTTGTAGCAGGACCTAACCCCTAGAGAGTCTTCTGAATCAGCTCTGTGAACATGAGAACCCAGAAGAAAAGAGGAAACCATGCTTTCAGTAAAAAAGAGCCGAAGCATGTAGGAGAGAGCAGACGAAGAGAAAACTAAACACTTGGGCCACAGACATGGGTTAGAAAGCAGTAGAAACAGTGTGTGTTGAGAGAACAAGATGATCGACATCAAGACACTGGGAGTTTATAGTTTGTTTTTTCCCCACTCAAACTGCCTTTTGTAATAATGACCTCCTAAGTATAAAAGTCCTAATTTTGTAGTTGTCTGACTGCTTTTTTTTTTTATCTTCATTTTATTGAGATATATTCACATACCACGCAGTCATACAAAACAAATCGTACATTCGATTGTTCACAGTACCATTACATAGTTGTACATTCATCACCTAAATCAATCCCTGACACCTTCATTACCACACACACAAGAATAACAAGAATAATAATTAGAGTGAAAAAGAGCAATTGAAGTAAAAAAGAACACTGGGTACCTTTGTCTGTTTGTTTCCTTCCCCTATTTTTCTACTCATCCATCCATAAACTAGACAAAGTGGAGTGTGGTCCTTATGGCTTTCCCAATCCCATTGTCACTCCTCATAAGCTACATTTTTATACAACTGTCTTCGAGATTCATGGGTTCTGGGTTGTAGTTTGATAGTTTCAGGTATCCACCACCAGCTACCCCAATTCTTTAGAACCTAAAAAGGGTTGTCTAAAGTGTGCATAAGAGTGCCCACCAGAGTGACCTCTCGGCTCCTTTTGGAATCTCTCTGCCACTGAAGCTTATTTCATTTCCTTTCACATCCCCCTTTTGGTCAAGAAGATGTTCTCCGTCCCATGATGCCGGGTCTAGATTCTTCCCCGGGAGTCATATTCCACATTGTCTGACTGCTTTTTTATCATTACTTTGTTTTTAGCTGATTCTACAGGAACTCACTCCCTGTACACTACGTACAAAGATTATGAACTCATGTTCCACGTGTCAACCATGCTGCCCTACATGCCAAACAATCGGCAGCAGGTATGTCTTCACTCAGTTACTGTGGGTACTAAAGCTGAGCTCAGCCCATTGATAACATAAATGGATTTAGAGTTTGCAAAGATTCATTTGGGGTTTTTTCCTTGAATAGCATTACAGATCTATGACTTTCCATGATTTGGGAATATTTGGGTTTTAAAGGTTTAAATTATATAAGTTTTATTGTATTTTTCCCTATAAAACTTAGAAACTCTTCCATACTCATCTTTATTGCTCACTGATCAAATCTTGAAGTGAATCAGTGTTGACTGAATCAAAAATCCATTTATATAACCTAAACTTATGTTTTTGTGTATGGGTGAATAACTTATTTATACAAAATATTATTTGCAAAATTGCTACCAATGCTACTTTGCATTATTCTTCCTAGTCCAATGTTCATTTTAAGTGATTTCGGAGCAATTTGTTTTTTCTAGAGGTTGCTTTGCATGCAAGGATTAAGTACCTATGGAAGCTTGAATGATGCATAAAGCATAATAAAATAATTTATGTAATACCTTTTCGGTATAACTATAAAATGGGTTGAACAATTTCTTTTGCAAAGACTGGTAGTAGAATTATGGTTTTGTTTCTTGTACTAGAAATATTTGCAATGTCATGTCTGCTCTGCCCATGAGTTTGAGAGGGCTTTGAGGATTGTTTGAGATAGAGAAGGATCTATGGGATAGAGATGGCTTCATTTCACATCTTACTTAGAATCTTGTAGGCTCTTAGAATATTAGAGCTGAAGACTTAAGAGAACGACTACCTTGGTTTCTGAAGATTTATTTACAGAAAGATTAGTGACATACCCAGGATCTGACAGCCAATTCATGGCATGATTTAATTTTAGGGATTTGGTTGTATTTAGATTAAATCCAGATTGAAAACAAATTGATTGTTTTCTTGTTTAGGAAACTTAGTGCTCTACTCCTTTGGTCTAAATATGTAAAAGCACCAAGTACCACATAGGAGGTGCACAATAAATATTTGACAAATAAATTATACTTAATTATTTTAGAACAGTTTTCTTTTTTTTTTTAAACTCATAAAATTCTATGAAAGTAGTATAAATCTGCAGTTTTCCAAAGAAGCTGAGCAGCCACCTCCCCTTCCCCCATTAGTAGCTGCAAGGATTTCCTTGGATGAAGTCCCGGATTCCCAGCCCAGACGTTTTACCTTAGGTGGCAACAGCTCCTCTTTTCATTTTTCTTCTCATAGTTATTGGTAGTTTGAGTTTCTTGCTATTCTCTAATACTTACCTCAATCCCTTGTCCTTCTTGAATTTTCAGTTCTTCCCACTACTCTTAAAAGCTCAGGTGCCTATCTCTAGGTCACATATTTGCATGTCTTTTGTGAGACAGAGTCACAATCACTAGATCACATGTATATACTTATATATGTTTTACCAAAACGGAGTTTTAAATCTTAAAAAATTGATTTGGAATAATGCCATACAGATTCACTGGATATTAAGAAGCTTAATGTAGACCAGTACAGTTGTCCAGTAGATACTTGTGAATCATTCACTGATTAAACTCTGTGGGAATTGTTGCCCAGAAAACTGATAGGGCTTACTCAAGCCAAGAAAATCTGCCAATACTTTAGCAGAAATGAAGCCAGAGACTTTTGACCCCAGTCATTGAGTATTCAAACCACAAAGCCCTTCCACTTCCCTAATTACTTGAGTCATTGAACTCCAGATGGAATTGGCCCTATCGTTCCACATAAGGCAACCTCTGGAGTTTTGAGGTCTGCTTAACTTCCCTGTTAGGACTGCAAAACTGGCTTCTCCTTCCTGCTTTTGACTGTATGATAACTAAACTCTCTGGGTTTATACGTTCTCTGTACCTGACTTTATTTCAATGAAACTACCCTTTTAAGATCCTACATACAAAACTCTGGAGAACACAAGAGGTGAACTATGTATGTCTTTTTTAAACTTCCCAAACTGGAGATTTAAAAAATAAAAAATTCCTACCCATTGAGACCATATGTTACAAACTCCATAGTCTAAAGACTTCTTTAGATACCGTTTTTCTTTTACTTTTGTTTGTTTTTAACTTGAGTGAGTACTCTGGCATTGATTTAGTTAGACTGATGAGGGTAGAGGTGGAAGACAGTAAAAATTCTGGGGTTTTTTTTATTGTGCTTATTGTACATGGAATTGATACGACCCTATCTGTGGTTCATTGAGAAATCTATATATACTCAACAAACTGTAAGTAAATAAGCATAACATAAAGGCGATGAATGAATAAGGCATCCACTTACCTGTGGCCTTGGGTAGGGTTTTTAGTCTCTTAAGCTTTGATATCCTTATGTATAAAATGAGGTCATGGTCTAGATGGCAAACAGTGGCTGCTTGGAACTCTGTATTGAGAAGGCTCCCAGGGTAGCCCTGAGACTCAGAGGGAAACAATGCTGTTTTTCAGAGAATCTTCTGTGTGTTTGGAGATGGGAAGAGGTGGCACACGCAAGGCATTTTTTAGACTAGATAATGTAGATCTCCCGTGAAGTTTAGAATTCTGTGATTCTCTGTCGAGGCATTCTTGATTGCAGAAGAATGTAGAGTTTTAGAGGCATGCTTCTTGGATTTGAATTCCAACTGCTAGCTTGGTGACCTTAGGCAAACCTCTTAAGTTGTAGTTTCCTTTATCCATGAAGGCCGGGTATATTTATTTGTTTTGTTCACACAAATGCACCTAAAACAGTACCAGAACATAATATTCATTCAGTACACATTTGTTGAGTGAATGAATGAAAGAAGCCTTTCTCAGATAATAATTATGAGCATTAGATGAGCTATTACATATAATGCACTTAAAACTGTGCTTAATAGATTTTAGTTATTATTTCGTAATTCATTAGCTTTAGCACACAAGTGTAATAGATGACTTAATTTTTCTGTTCTCAATTCTAAAAATCTGTTATGAAAAGGTAAGGACTGAATAGTTAAAGAAAGAGACTAATTTATCAATAATTTCAGAAAACTATTTTTACCTTAAGTTTTAATAAGATTATTTGCTAATAATGAATCATCATCAGAATGTTTTCTCTGTAGATAAATTATGTCCCTATTCAATCTTCCGACATGTACATTCCAAATTTGTTATGGGCTGTGCTAAGTCCAAAACTCTTTCCATAACCTTAGCCCTCCTCCATGACCACAAATTATGTTAATACCAAGGGTATATATACCTGAAATGACCAGCTGGCTTTGTGACTACAGTTGGAAACCACAGAATCTTGCAGAGTTAACTGGTCTGTACATGAATTGTGACTGAAACCTTGGCTTCATTAGCACCGCAGTGTTTGTGACTATTTAACTGGCCCAGACTTGTTCACGTCAGATCTAATTTCTTGCATTTGTTTTTGTAATAAACCAAGTTGAAAGCTGATTCCAAGATGTATTAAGAGTATTTAGAGAGCTCACCAAAGTTGCAGAAGAGTTTCTTTTTGGAATGTCTCTGACTTTTAAAAAGAAAACCTAGCCAGACCCAGGGAATGATGAGAAACACTCGTCTTGAAGGGTTTTCTCTTTTCAGTTAATTCACATAAATCCACCTGGACCTGTTTGGCAATCAGATCCCTTTCTCTTTGTGTGCTTGTTTCGCTACTGTTTGCTCTGCAGACAAAGTCATGTTTAAGGTATCAAGGGATATAATCAGTGGAAAGAACTTTAGGAATTAGCTGGTCCGGTGGCTTTTAAAATTCACTTTGGTAGAGAAACCCATTCTTCAAACTAAGTGTATGAAAAAGATAAAGGTAGCACAGTGCCTGGCACATAGTAAATTATTTCTTCTTCTTCCTCTTCCTCTTGTTCTTGTTTTGTTGTTGTTCTTTCTCTTCTCTTCCTCCTCCTTCTATTTCCTCCTTCTTCCTTTCTCCTTCTGCTGCTTCTTTTGATGCATGCATTAAGTTGGAGCAGTTGAGGTTGACAGGAATATTAGAGCCACATAAAATAGCTAAGGAATAAGACCAAACATGTAGGTTCTGAGATTATATTTGAAAAATATATACCAGATAATAACATAATGCCCAGTGTCAGAAGAGAGATGCTTGCATCGTCATAATCCTGTTCTCATCTTCACTTTGTTAGCACATCATTAAAAATACATATTCTTGATTTATTTCTGTTGCAAAATGTGTTCAGTATTGTTTAACCAGTTTGTATATTAACTCTTGTTATTTATAAAACATTGTGATTAATGAAATGGTAAATCATTGATGAATCATTAAAACATTAAATTTTGATCTGATCTTGTTGATCTGAGATAAGAACAGTGGAGGGCAGGGCAAGGATTTACTTCTCTAACTATTGATCTTTTATCTTTATGTGATAATTTGTACAGGTTGCCTGTACAGGGTCCCCTTTCTTATTAAACTAGTGTTCTCCATTTACGTTTTCTGTAAGAAACTTTCTTGACATCTCAAACATCAAATTCTAACCCCTGTGCACACACTTGAGTATAGAGTATATGAGTGTATGTGTGCATAAAATTTAGAAGGTCTCTTTGAAAGAGGGGAAGCCAGCCCCCCATGTGAAGGGGAGGAACTTTCCAAGCAAGAGGTTAGCAAGTGTAGAGTACATACAATAGGAATGAGGTTGGTGTGTTGTAGGGACAAAAGGGCAGTTGTCTGGAAGCTTTGTAAGGGGAGAGAAAGGAGTAGCTGATGAGACCTGAGAGATCTAATGAGGTTAAACTAGTCTGTCAACCGTGCTCATACTGAAAGGATTTTTAGATTAGAACCTAAGGATCCTGATCCAGAAAGTGTTATTAATTTTTATGGGATGTAAATTTAATCTTTGCTCATTTCTGAGTTCATCTTTTTTAATTTCAAAACCTGTAAGATGATCATTAAATGGTGCAGTTTTCTCTTTGGCCAAAGCCAGGCTAGTTTTCAGATCGTTGCTTCTTTCTAAGACAAGAGATTCTTTCTGGAGCTCTGCCTCCCCCAGCTTCAAATTAAGCTTTCTCTTTGCTTAATCTAGTCCTAGTTCTTCTGAAACATAGCCCAGTACTTCTCTTTCACATCTTGGAGCCTATCCCCACCCCCACCCCCCTTCCAAAATGTGGTGCAAAATAACATTGTTTCTTTCTTGCTACATAGAGGCTGCTAGACCTGACCTATTGAACTTTATGCCATTTTTGATCCAGCCAAGTGTGGCTGCCTGACAGTTGTTTGTTTTCATTTGCTGTTGATTGTTACACCAAGTTAAAACTGGTCCTGTGAAATTCTTCAGTTTGTCTAAGGAATTGAGAATAAATTCAAAGTTGCTATTTCTGTGGCTTTTTTTTTTTTTTTTTTTTTGCCATGGAATTGGATTAAAGAATCACATTTTCACTTTCCCTGTCAAAACAAGAGCTTATTCCTATTTCACAGCTTGAATCAAGTGTTGGAAGTTTAGTAAAATTGACACCATATCTGTAAAATACACTATTTATTAATTCACTCTTGCAGTTGAAGATGTAAAGTTGATTCTGCTGGCACTGAAAAGCATTATGACCTTTACATATATGGTAAAGAGAAGTTAGATAGCCATATAAGATGCCGTTTCTTTAATCTCCCAAAATAGGTAATGCTGGAGGCTCTTGGTAACTGAGGAATTATATGCTTCTCCTTTTTGCTGGGCTGCTTTGCATATGGTTTGCCACACTCCTGCCCTTTCCTTTTCCAGAATCTGACTGTACAGAATTTCATTGACCAGTTCCAAAAACATAACTATTGTAGAAAATAGAAAAAAATATACCTAAAAATAAATGAATAATACTTCTGTTAACTTTCCAGATGTTGTGTTTCTTTAGTTTTTAGTTTCTAAACTAATTCAAACTTACTATTAGTGGATAAAGTGTTGATTTTTTTCTTATTTTATTCTCTTAAAAAAGACTTTAGATTTTGCTCTTGATGAACCCCTCCCCTTCTTTTTTTTTTTTTTTTTTGTTGTTGTTGTTGTTGTTGCTGTTGTTGTCTAGTTAACCATGATTAGGTTAAACTAGACTGCCTTAAAACATGTTTGGCCCCTTTTAAAAAGGGAAAAAAAATGTGCTTAGAAAGGGGAAGCCTCGGTTTGGCATGTTGTCAAGGCAACCAACCTTATAGTTTCCTTTAACTTGTATGTTATTCCTGTGGTGAAGTACAGAATTGAGCCCAACCTCTTCCTTCAGGAGGGAGAGAAATCGGATTGGAACAGCTATCCAATTTGCTGTTGCACTAAGGAGCAATGAAGCACTGACTAATGAGTCAGTGCCTGCACTGCGTGTTTGAGTGGGAAGGCTGGCCGACACGCAGTAGCAGCCCGATAGCAGCTTGGGAGGGAGGAGCCACCAAACTCACTGCTTGGCCTTGGCCATTGTGAGCTCCATTTTCCATTCCACAGCCAGAGAATTCCTGCGTTTCAAGGATATTGAATAAAGTACAGGGTAAGCTACTGAGTGTATTCAATAAATAGGTTGAACACAATATAGGTAAGTATTGTCCTATCATAGTATATGTGAATCATTCATTTCAATTATTAGGGAAAAGAATGAGAATATTTTAGCCTAGTACAATTTTCAGCTTGTCTTGATGTTTGTTTTACACATTTAATTCTTGTTTACTTTTTCTTTTCTTTAACGAAATATTTGTTGTTGTTAACATCTGTACACTATTTTATGGGTAAGTGATGACACAGAGAATATAACCTAGTTTGCTGCTGATTATTTTACCTGCATTTGAAATGGCACATTATACTTAAATTTCTAGCAAAGTTTTTTTTCTTAGAACTACAGATGGCTTGTTGGGTATATTTTAATGACCTTTGCGATACATGTTTTCAAGCTTCACTCAGACAGTAAAGTTCTTTGTGTGTATTTATAACTTTAATCATTAGATTTAAATAGGGATTTTCGAGCATACAGATCTGAGGTTTTACTGGCATGTAGAGAACACTGAGAGAATGAAGATTTCATTCCCACTTTCAGGCCTTTATCATGTTAAATCGTAAGTCAGGAAACTAGCAATGCAATCCTTTCTGTATCTGTGTCTAAGAAGGTTTTAGACGTTGAACTTAATGCTCTTTACAGTGAAGTATGTTCTGTAGGTGCCAAATAAAGTTTAAAGGCAAGGCTGTTGTCTTTGTTATTGCCATTAAGGAGAGATTTACTACCTGAGATTACCCATTCTTGCAGTTACATCACCAACTCATATAAAGATTATTCTATCTATTAAAACTGAAGATCTGAAGATCACAATCTTTTTGAGCACAGATACTGTGCCTTCACTTGCACAAGATTTTGTAGTGTCTTGTATATGGATTTATTGGTGATGTGTTCAGAGGAAAGAGTTGATCACAATTTTGCTGCAGTTTTACTTGTCCATAATCATATATTTATATCATTTACTCATTTAGCAAATGTGTATTGAGTGCCTATTATGTGCTGGGCACTCCATCAGAAACCCCCATAAGGATTATGACCTGATCCAGGATAAGTAAACCAACAATTTGAGTACTACTAATGTAGTAGAGACAGACCTAGGGTTTATGGGTGGAGCACCAAGTAATCTTGATGAGAAAGTTTCTTTCAGAGGAGGTGATACCTAAGCAGAGACCTTATTGGAATGAACAGGTCATTCTTGGTAAAGAGAACATTAAAAGTATAGGCTTTGTTAAAATATTACTGTTCTTGGGTTCCCTCTCCCCTGCCACATTTGCAGTTTTATAAGATTATAAACTATTAGGTTTTCTGGCTATTCAGCTAGTGAAACTTGTGTTTCTGAGTTACATTTAAAAATGCTAAGTTTCAATTAATAAGTTTGAATATATTGGTCACCAAAATAGCAGTGTCCTGTACTTTTGTTGCAAAAATGCATGTTTGTATGGATGCCTACAATACAAGTTAAGGCTGGGTCCTACATGGTAATGGTCTAGGATTTTCAGCAAATCTGTAAACTCTGAACTATGTCTCCTCATTTTGAATTGAAGAGATTTAACTATAGAATTTCTTAAAGCCCTTTTGAGATCTAAATTGCTATTATTTTAGGAGTCAAAAAAAAAAAAGGAACCCAATAAAAATGAAAAGTAGAGAGAATACAAGTTGAATTTTAAAGTAAAAGAGATAAACTTATTTTCCCCATAAGTCTTTTGGATGCATCATATTTTACTTCTCCTGTGCCAGATATAGCAGGACTAGCTTCCAGAGAATAACTCCACTTCTCTAAATAACTCTTTTCGGTTAAAAAAATGAGTGAATTGTATACATTTTCTTTTTTTTTGAAGAAAAACTTGTCTGTAACTCTGTGTATGTTCACTTTCTTGACTACAGCTTCTGCGGAAGAGGCACATAGGAAATGACATCGTTACCATTGTCTTCCAAGAGCCTGGAGCACTTCCTTTTACTCCAAAAAGCATCCGGTCTCACTTTCAGCATGTCTTTGTCATAGTCAAGGTGCATAATCCATGTACCGAAAACGTGTGTTATAGGTGAGTCAATAGTAATCCCTGATTTATGATCTCCCAGTTTTATTTTAATGGAACACCTTTTTCCAAAATGTCTTAGTTTCCCCAATTCTTATTTCTAACCCTCCAGTTATCTTTTTTTTTTTCTAATTAGATTTCCCACTGTCATCTCTTAGCATTTTCTGTAAGAAATAATTGCCTTCTTCCCATTTTGCCCTCTTGAAAATGTGAAATGCCTAATGGTTCAAAATGGTGGATTACATATTTTCTCTTCTTTCCCCTTACAAACTGCATCCGGCCCCTGCTGGAGCCAGTAGCTTAATCGATCCCTGCCACCAAGCTGGAGTATGTGGCAATTTAAGTTCTTCCCTTTAGGAGAAGTAATCATTGGCATTTGTGGAAGTAAAACATTTCTTCCCCTGCAATATCTTGGAAACACTTACTTCTGCAGGACTACCAAAACAAGGAGTTGACTCTTGCTTTGATGATTTTAAAAGACCATCATGTGCTTGGAATCCAGAGATTGTATCCGACAAGGCCTGCTTTTAGTTTTTACTTCTGCTCTCATATTCTTTCTTGGGAAGTAACTGCAACTGCAAGATCATGCAAGACCTGAGTTTGAATCCCAGCTCTATCCTTATCACGGGGCTTTGTGAGAGTTAGTTTATTTTGCTGAGGCTTTGATTCCTTGTCTTAAAATTGAGTATCACAGTATCTGCTTGAAAGTGTTGGTATTAAGGATAAATACCATAAATTATGCAAAACCCCTATTAGACTTCCTGGCACTTATCAAAGGTTATTTCCCTTTATAATCCTAAAATAGTAATTGCAAATTCAGACGCTTACTGAGACTAGGCAGTAACATGAATATAAATTGTTAGAGAATGGTGGAGCCTGTAAAACTGTCCAATACATGCTACCCTAAAGGCAAAAAAATCATTTTGTAGCTAAAGAAAACTAGTCTATATGTTAGAGTGTTGCCCGTTTGCATCCCCTCCTAACTACTAATCCACGTTAAAAAAACACTTGGAATCTGGATATCAGTAGTTCTTAGCCTTAATTGTTGCCTCAGAGTCAGCTTTTTAGACAAACTGATTTTCTGACCCTACTCTGAAATATTCTAATTTAATAGATGTGGATGTGACTTAAGTTGTCTGCATGTGTTCCTCCCCAGGAGATTCTTATGCACATCTCAGTGAAAGACCAGAACTACTCAGAACCATTTTTAAAAATGTTTGGAAAAAAATAGAATATCCTGTACAAATTATGTACTTAAAATAGATAGTGTTGGCATAAACATGGTACATTGGCTTTTTCTAATGAGATCTCACACAGTGAATGGTAATTATCAAGAATAATCTTAAATGAGCCTTCCTAATGGATGGGAAACTTAAACCTAGGACTATTTTGTATTTGGTGTTAAATATAAATACAGTATTTGGCTGCTATATTTAGATCGAATTGACCATTTTTAATTACTTTCTATCTTTAGTTTATGCTTATATCATACGGTAATTCATTAGTAGAAATGATTTTAAAGATAAGAAATATCCATTCGTATTTACTTTTTTCAGGTTTTCCAGTTTTAATTAAACTACAGGGGGGGTAATTTTCAAAACCAATATTAGTGTAGATCTTATACATAAAAGTAGATTGTGTTATTTTTTTCTATTATAGGAGATAGCATGTTGTTCTGGTTTGCTAATGCTGCCAGAATGCAAAATACCAGAAATAGATTAGCTTTTTATTTGGTTACAAAGTTACAGTCTTAAGGCCATAAAGTATCCAAGATGAAGCATCAACAATGGGGTATCTTCACTGAAGGATGGCCATTGGCATCCGGAAAACCTATGTTAGCTCAGAAGGCACGTGGCTGGCATCCGCTTGCTCCTATGTTGCATTTCAAAATGGCATTCTCCAAAATGTTGCTTTTTGGGCATTTTGTCCTCTCTTAGCTGAAGCTCCTCTTCAAAATGTCACTCTTTCAGTTGCTCTCAGCTCTCTGTGTGTTCTTCCAAGTGTCCCTCGTGGCTATAGCAAGCTCGCTCCTTCTATTCTGAGCTTATATAGTGCCCTAGTAAACTAATCAAGGCCCATGCCAAATGAGTAGGGCCACACCTCCATGGAAATTATCCAGTCAGGGTTATCACCTACAGTTGGGTGGGTCGCATCTCCATGGAAATACTCAATCAAAGAATTACCATCTAATCAACACTAATACATCTGCTCACACAAGATTGCATCAAAGATAATGGCATTTTGGGGGACATAATACATTCAAACTGGCACACATGTGCAAATCATTCAGAGATGAAGTCATTCTAGTTTAAAAAACCACATTGTTTTCACTAAATTGACATTTATTATGCAATTTAAATGTAAAGTCAATACAGTGCCTCAGACTTTTGAAAGTGCCTCACAAACATTCATGTTTAAAAACACAGATATCTCTCAAAGAATCACTGATAATTTTCTGGAATGCTAATTGAATAAATTCCATGGCATTTTATGAAACTATATATACTCTGTCATATGGAGCAAGATTGGGGTGCCCAAATTTTCCAAACACAACTTTTAGGTTCCATATGATGCTCTCTCAAAACATGCCACTTGCAAAATTAATTGGCTAAAATAATGTCCAAGGAAGTGATAAAATATGGTCCAGGTCTACTGTTTTCTAAATTGCTGTGTCTTAATCCAGGGGTACATTTTACAGAAGACTGATGATCATGTATGCTTTAGGCAGACTCCCATGAATACTGCTTCTCTCCTAAGCACTTTGTAGGTATTGAGTGGCAGTGAGTTCCAGTTTATGCCCTCTGACTTGTGAGGTCCTACCACACCAGTTAATGCAGAACCACCTGCCTTTACAACCATCCAGACAAGCTGTTGGGATGAGATGACCTCCTCTAATGAAAATTGTGCAGCGTGATAAGGTCACACGCCTGAGAAGAGCACGCAACCACCCAACAGAGGTGGTCTAAGGCGTCACTCATGAGTGGAGCAGGATTCTCCTTAAGAATTGATAATGCTGGGTCTACTTGAATATTGAGAGAAATAATATGTCAATGTCCTCAAAACTCTTTGTTGCATGTAATTTTATCATGAAATTTTAAAAAGCAGACTTAACTAACTGCCTGACTCTTTATAAACAAATCTTTAATTTAATAGTTGTAGCCATTGTAGAGATAACTTTGAGGGATTTATGTTTTTCTTTGCTTTCCATGATAAACTCTTTGCAAAATGTGTGCCTCAGTAACTAAATGAGAAGGCTTGCTCTATGGGCTAGGTAGCTAAAAGTCAATTAACAGTTGGGAGATATCTACAGAAAATGATGACTTTAGTTTTAGAAAATTTAATATGTAGCCCCTTCTGACAAAAATTAAATGACAGAGTCAATCAATTATTAAAATGATGATTGTTTTAATGATAATGATTAGATCGACAATAGCTTGGGTAATAATATCTTTACATTCATCATCTCATTTTACCCTCACAGTAGGCTTTTGAGGATGGTACTATTTTAATCTCCATTTTGCAAATGAGGAAACTGAGGCATTAAGTAACTAACTCAGAATCACACAATAAGTTGTGGAACTGAAATTAAAACTGGGGCACCCAACTCCAGAGTTTGTGCTCTTTTACTACTTTGTTTTATTTCTTCTTGACCAGTAGGCTTAACTAAAACTGTCTCACTTGCGTTTTAAAAATTGCTCATCTTTTTATTTTTGCTTTTGGTAGAGGGGTTTTATATCTAAATCATCAATAAATACTATCAGATTATTTGGGTGAAATAAGAAGGAATTCTAGAATATATTCTCATTTCAACCCATTGAAGCTGTCTGAATCTGGCACAAGAATATTCCTTCTGACTTCAACTCTGCTTGAAGAATTAAGGGTTATATGAACTTTTATAACCAGGTATCTCTAATTGATCCCCACCCTTATAATATCATAGTAATAATATAATAACCATGCCTAACACTGATTTTTTTAAATAAAAATTTGAGATGTCCAGGGTTGTTTATTGATCAGGGCTACAGCATGCATTGTAAAGGAGATGTCAGATGAGATATTAGGGTCTAGAATTTTGTGCAAAAAGGATTGCCCTTTCAAAAAATAGAGACAGTGTACCTCTGTTGCAGGTAACTGGTACCATCGCACAGAAGTGAGATGGGCCAAAACTTGGAGCGTCACATTGAGAGCAGTCTTTGAGAATATTTGGATATAGGGAATTTCCCTCTCATGCTTTAGCTTAAGAGCATTCAAAGATGCAGTCAGAAAGTAGTTTGAGATCCACAGAGTTAAACATAGAAAAGTAATCCTCCAATGTGTCAAATGGGATTTGACCTCCTCAATAACAAAGGCATTCTTTGGGAAAAATACTTCAGAGGATCTATGCTCATTATTAGAAGAGAGAAACCCATGAATTTATCGTACACAATATTTGAAGGATAGGTTCCAGTGCATAGAGAAGCATTTTGAGCTCATTAATCATTGTAAAAAAGAGAAGCAACAAGGTGTATTTAGACTAATCACAAGTTCAGATAGGTAGCTTTGGAGCAGCTTTCCTGAAGAAACCTATGGGAGGACGAATCAGTTCCTACTCAATCCAAAGTGATGTCCACTCTAAGGATGGTGGTGAAAGGGAAGACTGGCCAAGTACGTTGTTGGCCCTCAGGCAGCTTCAACCTCTGCAATGTTCTTAGGACTTTCCTTTCATTTTCAGGACAAAAGTCAAGTCTCTGTTCCCCCTGCCCACATTTAATGCATGTACTATACTATACAGCACCACCAAGTTGTGTTCATGAGTTTGGTGTATCGGTCCCAAAGGGAGGCAGTCTTTCCCTTCGCCTTCCTTTCACCTAAGGCCCCATCCAGCCTATCATCCATCTTGATGCTCAGTTCCATGTAGGTGATTAACTTCACTATAATGTGTATAGATTATATGAAAGTTAAGAGAGAGCTGAGGACTGATCTTTTTAGAGTATAACCAACCATATACCAGAAAAAGAATTCATACCAGACAAGAAAATTCTACAAAATGTTTTCATTCCTTAATTCACCTCTTTCAGGATTTTCCATGATGTTGCAAAAGAAGGAAAGATTGCTTCATTTGTTTATCTTAATGCATACATTATCAGACTGAGCAATTGAGGGATTAGGACAAATTCTTGGTCTGCAGTGGCTACTTTAGTGTTTGTTATTGATAAAGAAGAGCAACGGGAGCAGAGCTGTAGATGCTTTGGGTTCATTCACTCACTCATTCTAATCCTTCATTTGTTAATTAGTTCACTCTTTATAATTGATCTTATTCAAAGAATAAGACAACTAAAACTGCTATCTGATATAGGGGAGCATTATGGTTTTGATATATTAAAGTGGTTATTATTATCACTGTACATTTGATTTCTTCAGTCCCTGGAATCTCTTAAAACTTTTCTCCCATAAAACCTTCATTTAGATTTTAAAAAATGTGATCAAGCAAAGCAAGCATTTCCTTTAAAAAAGTGACACTTAAAAACGTTGGCCCCCATAAGTATGATCTTTCTATACAATTTCATTGAGATCCCATGCAACCAACCAGGGCTAGACTCTCTTCAGTTGGGAGTATTATTATCTTTCTCAGTGATAACCAGCCATCAAATCACAAAGCACCAATCTAGCACCATCTGAAACTGCTTGTCCCATCCCCCTGTGGACCCATTATCCTCCATCTACAAAGTTTGAAAGGTAAGTTTTGTTAAAAAAAAAAAAAAAAAAACTCTTGAAATACCCAGAAATTAGGAGAACAAGAAGCAAGAAGATAGATGTGTTAAGTTGCATTTGTATTTGTCAAATTTCTGAAGGTAAATATACTTGTTTCTCTTGTTTCTTCCCCAGTGTTGGAGTTTCTAGATCAAAAGATGTGCCATCATTTGGTCCACCCATTCCCAAAGGTGTAACTTTTCCAAAGTCAGCAGTGTTTCGGGACTTTCTTTTAGCCAAAGTAATAAATGCAGAAAATGCAGCCCATAAGTCGGAAAAGTTCCGAGCGATGGCCACTCGAACGAGGCAAGAATACTTGAAAGATCTGGCAGAAAACTTTGTCACAACTGCCACTGTGGATACCTCTGTGAAATTCAGCTTCATTACACTAGGAGCAAAGAAAAAAGAAAAAGTAAAGCCAAGGAAGGATGCTCATTTGTTTAGCATTGGAGCAATCATGTGGCATGTCATAGCACGGGACTTTGGCCAGTCTGCAGACATTGAATGTCTTCTTGGAATTTCCAATGAGTTTATAATGTTGATTGAAAAGGATTCCAAGAATGTTGTATTTAACTGTTCCTGTAGGGATGTTATTGGGTGGACATCTGGATTAATGAGTATCAAAGTGTTTTACGAAAGAGGAGAATGTATCCTTCTGTCTGCAGTGGATAACTGCGCTGAAGACATAAGAGAAATTGTTCAGAGATTAGGAGTAAGTACATGTTTTGTATTTTCCACCATCTTTATTTCTTCAACCCAGATTCATAATCACTTCCACTATGGAAATTTGAACATGATGACAGCACTTAGCAAATGAATTACTCTTTCTTATGGATACAGAGTTTCTTTTTAAATGCTGGGTCCTTTTGAGAGGGAGGTTGCTGAAGACGTGAATAGTAGAGAATTGCCAGTCGTAAGTTGCTTGGAAAAGAAAAGTTAAACCAATTTTCAAAAGAGAACATCAGGATATGTGTTTATAGTATTTGAAGCAACACAGAATTGCCTAAATTTTATGTCTGTTTGTAGAGACCGACATGACAGAACCTTCCCAGAGCGTAATTAATAGGCACAGAATTGCTGTTGATGATATAAATGATTAAGTACTACTTGTAGATTCAACTCTGTGCATATTTATAAGCAGATATTTTTGTTTAATCTGCCAGATTAGATATGTTTTCATCTTCTAGACAGTTTTCCATCAAGTTAGAAAAACTAAAACAAATCAAGCTTAAAAAGTATATTGTTTTAAATTTGTATTTAGTACAAAACCCCTAAGTTATATCCATGGTGTTCAGCAGTTGTATATGTATCACAAAAAAGAAAAAATTCTATCCATTTCCTTCCCCTTTTCCTCCCACCAAATATAAATCTCCCCTTTGTTATTTGACACCTTTCGTAAGAGACAATAAAATCAAGTCAATTTGCTAGCCCTGGAAGATCCACTGAGTCATCATAATCTGTTCTTCTGAAAACACAGCACAAACAAAACAACCACCAAAATGCACCATACGTGGCCATTGACGTGCATAGGTATATGTAGACAACATATTTGTACCACTGAATTTCTATCCAAGAATCACACAGTTCTTACCCATTCACTGTTCTATGGACCCTATCCTCACATTTTCTTAGGACAGTGATTGTGTGGCTAATGTGACTAAGTGCCTAATGTCTGGAATAAATTTGAGGAAAGTATTTACGTATCTAGGATGACTTGCAACACAAGATATTGGAAGCAAACCAACCCATCAAAGACTATTAAAGGGATTAGAACATAAGGGTTGGTACAGACTAATAACAAGTAGAAACAAGAGAAGTGAAAGGAGGAATATTGAGTAGCAATGGAGATACTGGAAATGAGTGCCTATTTGGCAGATAAACTCAATGCTCGTGTTTCTTGATGACAGAAAATAAAAGTAAAGGTGCCTGGGTACAGGGAGAGAGGGAGAGTATTAGCCTAGAGATAATAGACAAGGCAGCTTTGTGGATGTGCGACCTGTGCAGTCACATACAGCCCTGCTTTCAGAAGAACCCCATGCTTGGTTTAATGCTCTAATGTCGCCGTCTTGAAATTCTCAATAATGTTTGAGCAAGGGCCCTGCATTCTTTTTTCCATTGGGTCCCCCAAATTATGTGGGCAGTCCTGGTACAGGGAAAGGAGGCTCCTATTTGCATGTGATAATTGAGCCCATGCAAGTGTGTGAGGAGCTCAAAATAAGTGAATCTCCTTTAAACTCAGCCTTTGGGGATGATGAGAAGCAAGGAACAGTGAGGATAAAGAAATGGCAAAATAATAGTATGGGAAGTGGCAGGTAGTTGGAGAAAATGAGCAGAGAAGACTGTGTAGATCTCTGGAAAAGCTTGCTCATTTACTCTTCAGTTTAACATGGATATTAAATTTCAACTGAAAATTGCATCAAGATTTGAAAGAAGGTCGGGCACATTTTATATGTAGTCTTTTGGCAGAAGAGCAGAGGAAGTGAAGGAAAAATTTATTCAGATTGTTCATGTTAAAAAGTTTCTTTTTCAACAGTTTTAAGTTAGTTCAGTTTATAAGTTTGGGAACTTCGGTTCAGAACTTCAACACTAAGACTAGCAATCCCTTTCCACATTTCGTTAAGCCCTGAACTGTCATTTCTGTATGTAAGAAGTTGATTCATGGTGTGTGGACTTGTGGTAACCATGGAAACGGCAGACACAAAGGTGATACACTGAACCAAGCCCCATTCCCACAGCTGTATTTACAGTCATCGGTTTTCTTAAATAGGTATATATGTATTCAGAGCATGCTTCATGGAAATGGAGCATCTATTAAACTGAAACTTCATATATTGGCTCTATGCTTTTGGAGATATATTCTTGATACCTTTTGACTTTAAATTTCCCACAAATAAGTAATGTCATAGTCATCAGATAATGTTTAATGAGCTCATCGTTTTCTGTCATTGCATTTAAGCTGCTCTAGGTAAGCAATTTTGAGGGTTGCACTGATTAATTACTGGGGCTTTAGTACACTGAGTGAGATGCCAGCCTTTCTTCTTTCACTGTTGCTTTTTATGGTACATCCATAAAATCACATTCTTGGGAAAAGTGAGAGTGCTGGTACATTTACTGCTTGAGGTTGCAGTGCTGAGCCTCCCCTCAGGGATTTCCAGTTTGGCAGTGATCAGCCCGATGCAGGTAGGCAGCCTGTAGACACAGAAGACTGCTGCCTGCAGAGAGCACCATCCTGCCAACTTCCCTTGTCAGAGATGTCCAGAGAATCTGGCTGGCATACCACACATTTGACCAGAACTTCCTTTACTACCCAGGCAAGTGGCCTAGAGGACTGTGCAGGACATCCACAGTGCTGGTGCCATACACAGCATTTACAGATTTTTAAAACTTCTGACTTCCGTCTGTCCTGCCTTGAGCCTAGAGACACAAAACTCGGGGTTAGCTTATAAGTGCTGATGGGCTGTTTTTATTTTTAAAGTTGAATGCAATTGTCTCTTAGGTTTTTAGTGCTTGATGGATGAAATGTGTAATGGTTTTGAAAGTTGTCACTTTTTTCCCCATTGCTATAATCCATCTAGAACTATAGGATTTGTATGCTTGAAAGCCAAGTAAATTGATATTAAGAATGGAGAGGAGAGAATTATCCGAGCCCAACTTAAGCTTGCAAGCTGTAAATCTAGAAACATGCTTTAAGGAAAAGCAGGACACCTGTATCAGGAATAGATTTGCCTTTGAAGAATTAAACCATTGTTTTATTTTCACTATTTTCTTTGCCCTTGATGCCCATGGTTAATTAGGGTGAACGGTGAATTTAAACCATCCTTGTCTTGTTGCTTCGATAGTTTGAAGGGAAGGGCAGGAAGAGGGTGGGCACTCTGTAGGGCTGTGACATCCAGTGGGGTAAGGGCATAGGTGAAGGGGCATGAGGTTGAGGCTTGTGTGTGCCCCTCTAATACGAGGGCCTGAGCAGGAAGGGGTCTGTAACAGTCTCTTTCCTGTCTAGATCGTGACCAGAGGCTGCGAAACTGTGGAAATGACCCTGCGGAGGAACGGGCTGGGCCAGCTCGGCTTCCACGTGAATTTTGAAGGAATCGTTGCTGATGTAGAACCTTTCGGCTTTGCCTGGAAGGCTGGTCTTCGCCAAGGGAGCCGCCTCGTGGAGATCTGCAAAGTGGCTGTGGCTACTCTGACCCATGAGCAGATGATTGACCTGCTCCGTACCTCAGTAACTGTGAAAGTGGTCATCATCCAGCCCCACGACGATGGCTCACCCCGACGGTAAGGCATGGGAGGCTCCAGGCAGGACACTCAGGGCAGTGAGCTATGTTTGCTTCTCCTTGGCTTCTTTTGCAGCTGGCTCTCCCAGCTGCTCCAAGGTCCTCAGAAAACATAGTCAAGCGTATCTTCCTTCACTGTTGTTAGGATGTCACCCATTAGAGCAATCCAAAAAGAGCTTTAAAATAGGAAAGAAAAAAAAAGGTTTCAATGTATAGTAACTAATGAATTATAATTCTGTAAGCAATTAGTGGGAAATTCACCTCATAAAAGCTGAGACACATGCCAGCTAAGAGCAAAGCGACTGCTTGGTTCACCTGGGCCTGTGATACTAATGACCAGCCTTTGGCAAATTAAATACTCTTCTCTGCAAAACTGGAATTCCTTTCTGTGTTGTGAAGTTATTGGTTATAAATAGGATATTTAAGAGATCAGTGCCTGTATTTATGAAGGAATATTGAAACACCAAATATAATTTGTGTGATAACTACTCTGTTCTACACATTGAAGTTCAAGAGAAGAGAGGTGTTGAATTGTATTTAGTAGAGGCTTCCTTTATTGGTTTGGGTTGTTGTTACAAGCTGTCATGAAAGCATGTGAAAAGAAGTGGTTAGACTTGAAAACTCAGAGGTGGATAGGTAGAAAGTAGGAGCAGGAATGGAATTAGAAAGCACTCCTTTTCCATTACTAACTGAAAATAATCCTTCTCAACACCAAGAAAATATTAGGCCAAAAGAAGAAAGAATGCAATTTAAAAAGATCTGTCTTTTGAGTTGTGGCCCACTACTTGTAGGTGCAGGGTGTCAGCTAGTGCTGTTAGAAGACATTTCCTCTAGCTCCATCTCAAACTGGAGCTCTTCACAGGCAGCCTTATGCACTCTGGCTTTTGAGTGTGATAAGTATGCTTGGAATCCAGGTATTAGCTGTGTGATCTTGGGTAGTTTACATACTCTCTTTAAGCCTCTCTATCTGTAAATGGGAATTATAGTAATTCCTACCTTGTATGGTTTTTATAAAGATTAAATAAGATGATGTGTGTAAAGCACTTAACATCTGTCTAACATGACCAGTACTTCATACATTTAAAAAAATTGTAAGACTTCAGCATATTCAGTTGAGTTGCTTTCATATTTAAAAAAGAAATTACATATCATGCAAAGATTGCAGCATTGCTCTACCTACTTCATGGGCTTATTTATATGGTAACTGGAATCATTCATTCTTTCTCCATCTCCTTCCTTTGTCCTGTCCAATAATGCCTTCTGCAATGATGGATATGTTCTATATCGGCATTCTTGAACATAGCAGTCTCTAGCTGCATTTGACTTTTGAGCACACGAAATGTGGCTAGCGAGACTGAGGAAATGAATTTTTCATTTTAATTAATTTAGAGTTAATGAGCCACATGTGGATTGTGGCTACCATATTGAATAGTGTAGCTCTAAATGATTATTTCCTTTTACAAAACCATGAACCATCTTTCTCTCGAGTTAATATGCAAGATTTTATAAATTTCTGTTTCGCTTGGCTTTCTTCCCATCTGCTCTGAGACTGTCTTTCTATGACCTTGGTTCCTGTATTTACCCAGTATGTTTATAAAATAAAAGTTTAATAAGCAGAAATTCCTCTTGAAAGTATTAGTCCCATGTCACATGAAATTTCCAAAATGTTTCTCATTTCTTACTTGCCTGATTCTGTCCTGTTAAATCCATTTGCTCTCTAGTAGTCCCATGAATCACACATAGTGGTATAAGTACAAATAAAGATGAAAAACTATTTTATTTAAAATTAGACTTCTAAGTTTTTAGGCATTTGAAGCAAAGATATTGTGTATATGAAAATCTTTTACAATAAATTTTAAGCCAGCTATTAAAAACTTTTCCATATAGTAGAGTTTCTGCCTTCTTATGGTAGAAATAGACATTTGTAATTCAAATATTTTATGGTGAAAATCAAACCTTTTATCTGTCTCACAGGTTAATTGCTACCTTAGTGTTAGACAGAAATGTTACCATGTTCTTTTTTTGGGTTGAAAAATGGCATTTCTCACCTATTTTTAGTTTTGGTCTTCTATAGCTCAGTAAAACAGTTTTTAAGTTTCAAGAGATCTGGTTAATAAAAATGGTAACATTATAATTGTGTTTGGTATTGAGAACTTATGATTTAGAAGAACAGGAGTTCTTAAGAAATATGGAATTGTTTTACAACTAAAACAAATAAACAAAAACTACAGTTTGCAAGTTCTGGCTGTCATCTTTTTATTGAAAGACATGTTCTACATCTAAAGAGAGCTAGTTGTCTGCTAAAGACTTGATCCACACATAATTAAAATCTTATTCTTTAACTGCAAATTCTCTCAATGAACTATTCAGGTTATTTATTTAAAGATTTTTGCCTTTGTTTCCTAGGAGTCCCATTAATGTCTGTCTTTCCCTGAAAATAGAGGCCTTTCCTCCTGATTAATCTGAAATATTTAACCTCAGCCAGAGGATTAGAATTAATTATGTGCCTGGTATACAAATTGGCAAGCAATCAGTCTTACATTTCTACAGGTCCTAAAGGTTTTAAGCCTAGCAACTATCATTTAAAGCTCTTTCAATTCCATCTTCCAAATTTCTGTGAATTTGTAAATTTTTAAATCCATGTTTTTGTTAGTTTTGGATTCATTTTCTGTCTGTAAGTTCCGGGTACCCTGAGAAAAATACTTGCTTTTGTGAAACAGCTTCACCTTTAACAAGAAGTTTTCCTTGCAATAACAGTCCTTTGCTTTAGATGTAATATAAGTATGAAATGGCACTTTAAATTTCATCCATGCTTCAAGCAGGTTTAGCTTTCTGCATTATTAGATGTTTTAAAGAAACTGTACATACAGGCCTAAGAAGGGAAGTAGATACGCTTGACTCATTTAAAAAATTAAAATACAGACCTTTTGAACTAAACTCTGGTTAGTATCATTGCGCCTGCAGCAAAATATACAAGGATACACCTCAAGCTAAAAATACACATTTGATTTGTGGCTTGGGAAATCACCACCATCTACTTTCATACACTGACCCTTAGTGCTTATCAGGAAGGAAAAAAAAAACACTCATTTGAATGGACTTGTTTATCTCTCTCTCTCCCTTATATATTTGTTTTTTCTTTTAAGCTGTCTTTAATGTAAGGGACATGAGGACTACAAAAATGACCGAATTAATGATTGCTAGTATTTTAGTCTTCATAAATAATATGAAGAATAGAATGAAAAATTCTTTGATTCATTTTTGCTGTTTATCAACTTGATTTTTGTCCTACAGGATATTAGTGAGAAAATAATTTGACATGGAACCCATCTGCTCCTGTCAGCAGAATGAGAGGCCTGTCATTTAATTGACTCGCTTCTTGTTGTCCTTAGGTTAGATGGGTGTTTGTGTATGAGTCAGAAGCTACTGGATTAAATGGTTTCTTAAATAAAGTATTTATGTTGAATCAAAAGTCACCCTGCATTTTGAAGTCCCTTTCTCAAGCCTAAGGGTGATGATAATCCAGCTGTCCTTAAGTTTGAAAGGAAAACAGAACCATTTTTAGTTTTCCATGTTAAGTTCCAAGGAACACCAGGCATGAAAGAGTCCCCTTTGGGAATGCTTATTCACGGATCTTGTGTTGGGATTGAATTCCAATTGGATAGATTGGAAATGAGTGGCAAGAAGCAGTTTGGGAATAACCTTCAAATGAAAATGAGGTTTTAAAGGGAGTGAGGGTGTTTCCCAAGCAGACAGTCTCTGTGGCAAAGATCAAGAAAGGTTGGCAAAGATGCTTAATTAACATTTTTTCTTGTTTTTGCAAGGGATGGTAGAGTCACCAGTTTGGCCCCAGCCCCTAGCTTTGACAGGTGACTGACATTCTATCAGTGTCATTTTAAGGAAAGCACATCAACTTAAAAGACTGTTATATAGGAAATGACAGCTCATCAGGATTATGCATGAGTTGTTATACAGTGTGAGTGAATTTAGTAAATATGTCCAATAAAAATGGAAATGAAATTCCTTGCTGTGGTGCATCTGTTGTGTGATTTTTCATACTTTGTTGACATACTATCTAAAACACATTTCTCTATATAATGCAAAACAGTGGAAATTATCTCATGTTTTCATGAGTCTATATTGTTGTTCTCTCACCATTCTATAAAATTAAAACTTTATGTTCTTCTGTTTTGCTGCCTGTTGCCACACGGTTCAACTCCCTGAAGTACATAGAAAGGAGGAAATGGAAATAGAAATAGGAAGCAAAACTCAATTTTGTCTGACTAACAGTTTATATTAAAAATGGATGGTGAATTGAAGTCTCATCTAAAATGAGGTTTGAGTTCCAATTTATTTGTGTGGATAATGAAAATTAGGTATATCTGGTATTGTGTTCTGGACTGTCCAGTAATGTGTTTTAATGTGAAATGTGGAAACAATATACAACTTCACTTTTATAAAAGTAATCGAGTACACTCAACTATTCTGAGTCCTCTGCACAGGTCTACCAACATAATGTTCAACTTATAGTCTCACTCTGAGGTAAGAACATTGGATTAAAGAACATAAGGTACGCTACCTTCTGTTCATTCACTAGCTGTTAACTAGTTTGTGCCAGAAACTCTGCTGGGCACTAGGGATATTAAAATGAGTAGGAGACAATTTCTACTCTTGTGGCCCCCTTAAAATCTACCTAGCATTTTAAAATACATTACTTCCTATTCATGTATCGACTATTGAAAAATGTTTTCTCAAACTATAGCATCAACTTATCACCTAATCATAAGCATCTCAAACTAGTGCAGAAAATGCTGTTACACACTCTAATTAATAATCTTACACTTGAATGCTGACACTTGTTTGCATTTGAAATGTTGGAACCTTTCTGACACCGTAACAGGAATGCAAAGGGTGACAGTAAAGCATGAGAATTCTCTTAGGCAAATAACTGTCTCCTGGTTTGAAAAAGTACACTATAGCCATGATCATGGATAACTATTGAATATTCTCCTTTGTGAAAATATGTTCATCAAAAATCACCAGCTATCACATAGTTATTGAAAATCTTCTTTATGTACCTTTGAAGTATACAAAGAAATGTAAAATGTTATGCCTGCCCTTGTGCTTTCTGAGAAAAATAAGGGAGCTGGTTGGTTTCAGCAAGAATGCTCTGTCCCTCTGTTATAAGTTGGATACTGTGCTAGGAATTGGAGATATGATGGTGAAGACACAACCCGCCCCTTTGTGATGGAAACTTATGGATTATTCAGTATGAGATAGCCGCACTTCCTGTGTGGTCTGACACATTCCTTTTCAATGACCTACGTGTAGGTTTTATTACCTGTTCTTTGATAGGTTCCTAAAGAGCTAGCAAGGTGTTTTGGAAAGAGCACTGTACAGGAGGTGGAGGACTTGGGTTCCAGTATGAACCCTATCCCTGATTACCTATATGACCTTTTCAGCCTCTCTGAGCCATCTTCTGAAAAAAAAAACGGGGATTTCCTTTGTGCCTTAAAATTTTTTTTGAAAATCACATGGTGTAGTGTATGTGGAAAATTTTCAAAGGGCTTAGTCAAGTGGTTTGATGGTCCCTTATGCCTCTTTTTCTATCTATAGTCTCAGTGTCTCTATTTCTATCTGTAAATTAGGAAAACTTGTTGAAAAGTAAATTACTATTTCATTTAGTATCTTATTTCATTTATGGCACTGCCCTCACCTCTACAGTAAGTTATACTATGTGGTTATCTGTCTTCTGGAAGCTTTTGATATTTTATGCACCAGAAAGAGTTTGTGATTCAAGCAAATGAGCATCAATTACCCCTGTCACCTTGTTGGATGATTTGGAGAGAGTCTTTTAGCTATTAGCAGGCTATTAGCAGGCTATTAACATAACAGACATTAAAATGATTAAAATATCGGTCATTACTTTAATCCCCAGGGCTATAAAAGATTTCTTTTACAAAGTGCCTACTATAAAAGAAGCAGGTAATTCATTTGAAGAGATTTGACTTTGTATCCAAAAAGACTCATCTGGTAGAAAACGTGACCTACGTGTAGGTTATATTAACTGTTCTTTGATAGGTTCCTAAAGAGCTAGCAAGGTGTTTTGGAAAGAGCACCCACTGTACAGGAGGCAGAGGACTTGGGTTCCAGTATGAACCCTATCCCTGATTAGTTTTATGGCCTTTTTGACCTCTCTGAGCCATTTTCTGAAAAACTGGTGATTTCCTTTGTACCTCAAAAAAAGTTTCTGAAAATGAAATGGAATAGAATATGTGGAAAATCGTAAAGTGATATACAAAGTAAGGTGGTGGATTGGTAGTAAAGAATAGCATTATATATAGAATATGTTGTAAGACTTTTTGTTAGATCATTGGGTTCAGTTAAAGATTCTCTGTGATGCAGCTAAGTAAAGTAAACCTAATAAACAATTTCAGAGTTCAGTAAATGCAAGTTATAATTATATGATTAAGCTGTGACTGCATGGTTTATGGTTTACTCAGTCCAGCTAATTTGTTCAACTGCCATTTATTTATTTATTTAGGTAAGAATATGCCTTGTTCCTTTGAACGTTCTCTAAGGCTTTTAGTTTTGTTTGGCTAATGTCTTCAAAAGTATTATTCGAATCCCCCGAGGACTCTTCCCCTCTTTTAGTTTTGAAGCAGCATAATATAAAGTCATGTCCTACTTTTATATAAGATAAAAAGAATGCAATAACAGAATAATGATGTATTTGTTCTATAGGTGAATGTGGATGAAGGGCATTTTGTAGATCTAAAATTTTCTGCAATTCTGGTTGTTACAGAAAGCTAAAGTGCGAAATTCCATAGTTCTATAAACATGTATTATCTAGAAAGAGACAACTTTCATGAGAGCCTTTTATTTCAGTGTTTTGCTCTGTTGAGTTTATGTGCCTTTGGCTGTTTAATATTAGTTCCCTCTATTATTTTATGGAGTCAAAAAGTTAATATTCTTTATTTGTGTCTACTTTTCTTGTGAAGCTTATCGCTTCAGGAAGCTCACATATTTCATATCATTCAATCTTAACACATCTTGTAACAATGCTGTTCAGTTTACAGAAGAGAATGTCACTTTCTACACTGCCCACTGGCAGCTCTAGGGTTTGAGCCAAGAGTCCAAACTATTTCTTTTATGGAGAGCAGCTTACTTGGTACAGAGGATTCATGTTAAGAATTAATAGAGTAAACTGCACAGTTTGGCAGGGTCAGATGATGGTTCTGATGATCAAACTACGGAGGTTCATTTGATCCCTTAGAACCGAGTCCACAGACTGGCTAGCAGCAATCCTGTTTTCAAGTTCCCAATCAGTGATGGTAAATTGAGGGTTCTTACATGAAACTAGAGATGTCAATGGAAAAGAATGAGATTGTGTGGGTAGATGTCATCCTGGGGACCTTCCTGAGAGTATCTAAAGTTATAGGCACATAGGCTACGTAAGTGCTTCACTGAGAGTGTGGGTGCCTGTTACCCAAGAGTGGACACCACTGCTATTTTGTAAATGCCCCAGAAGCCAGGGAGTGGTGGCAGCTGTAGGCCAAGAAATCTACTGAAAGGGAAGCCGTGCAGGAAGCAGGGACAAAACTGATAAACACTGATGTAAATAAGTTAAGTGTTCCTTGGTACAGGAATAAGCTGTCACAAGAAGTCCACAACGGTAAGTTCAGAAGGACAGGTAGTACTGTTTTTCAGAATCAAGCAGTAAAATTAAGGTCCTTTGAGGACTCACAACTAGTGGAATTACTTGTCATGTTTCAAGTTTTGTAGTGTCACATTTTTAATTAGACATTTTTTGTGACTTTCTTGTTCTGCAAGCTGTTTTGCCTTTCAGGGTATAGTAGCAAGAGATTGGACTCAGAAAAATTATTACCTAGACAAAAAAGGTTTAGAAATTATATTTACTTTTAACCCTGAGGCTGAGTTTTTATTGATCTCGGCCTGGCATGGTAGTTAGGAGCATAAATAGATGATCTGTACATTTGTTATTGAGAAAAGAGGAAATAGAGATGCATGAAAACCGTTAATACAACATTTTTTTTAAACATTTCACTTCCACTCAAGATTAGCAGCTCATTTTGACCTCATGCTCAGAAGTGTTTTTGTACTAGTTCATATTGGACTTAAGTTGGTCTTTTCTTGTTGGTAAAAAATATTTACCATGTTCCTCTTTCAAAGCAGCACCAGGTTAGTTGATACAGAGAAGGTAGAGTTTGGTCTAGAACCACACAAAAAGAAAGTATGTGCAAGAATGTACATGCTGAAGCATGGAAACTCATGTTGACTAATTTGTAATTCTTATTTTATATCTCTCCCCATTTCCCTAAATTTTCTATATTTATCCTTCAAGGAATTTCTTATACATATGGAGTAACACTAAGTTTGACTAGGTTTGATGATTACTGATGTTATAATCAATGGTATTTATTTGATTTCTTACTCATAGAAGTAAACAAAGCAAAATCTAGTTTATAAGAGTAGTTGCTGTAAATGTATCACATAATAACAAAATTAATTTTGATTTAAAATAAAACCATTCTTCTAAGAATAGCTGATTTTTATGAGAGCAAAAGATTGTCAATTTTTTAGTAGTAAGACCTTTTGCATATGACTTTCAACAAGAGGTTGGAAATGAAATAATTCCACCCTAATTCTCTCCTCAATCTAATGCATTGCATGGGATCTTGTCAGTAGTCTCTCAAATATTAATCATGATTTTGCATTTGTATGATACTTTTCTTTCGGGACTTAAGCTAAAATTATCATGTCTTCTCAAAGACTTTAATCTGTACAACTATGAGCATGAATTTAGGATACCGTACTACTCAGCCACCTGAATTCTCCTTCTCCCTTTCCTTTTTCTTTTTTTGTTTTTTTTAATGCACTTTTATTGAGGTATTATCACATAACATACAGTCATTCAAAGCGTAAGTCAGTTCACAGTATCATCATATAATTGTGCTTTCATCACCACAAACTATGAACATTTTCATTACTCCAAAAAAAATGAAAATTAAAATAAAAAAAAGAATATCCAAAACATCCCATTCCCCTCCTCCCCCATTGTTCATTTACTTTTTTGATACAGTTTAACTGAGATATATTCACATACCCTATAGCCATCCACAGTATACAAGAAATTACTCACAGCACCATCATACAGTTGTGCGTTCATCACCAGAATCAATTTTTGAACATTTTCCTTACTCCAAAATAAAAATAAAAGCAAAAAAGAACACCTAAATCTTTCCATCCCCTCCATCCCACTCTATTCTTCATCTAATTTTCTTCCTTTCCTTTTAAAAAACCAAACTGAATAAACTTGAAGCTCAAACAAGCACTGGCAATTTAGGTTGCTCTTTTGTCTACCAGATTCAAGGTTCACATTCCTTTCATTCAAAATATGGCTTTTAACTTTTAAATAGGGCCTCTAATTTTGGTAAGACTCCATTAAGGATTCCTTGACTAGCCCTCTTCATGTAGCTGAAGCCTTTGAGACAACAAAGCTTACAGTCTCCTGAACATTCAGTGAATTTCTTAGGGCATCGATGAAAGTGGAAGGTTTTTGGGTGTTTGGGCACTCTATAGTAATACCATATCTTTTGTGATTTCTAAGTAGGTCATTGACTATATGGATGAAGCAGTGGTCCCAGGAGATGAGTTGACTGGTTAAAGACAAATACTTGAATCTTTCTTCATTCACTGTGCTGGACACTCTGTGGCCCTTTTAATCTGGTTTTATGTATCTTTTAGTTGTGGAAATTTTCTTACATTATTTCTTAGTAATTTCTTTCTCATGATTTTTTTCTCTTTCTCTCTGGAGCCTCTATTAGGTAGATGCTGGATTTCTTAGATGAAACTTTTAGTTTTCTTATATTTTTTCTCCTGTAATTTTTTGGGAGATTTCAAGTTTACCTTCCAACTGTCTTATTGATTTTTTTTTTTAAATTTCTACTGTAAAGGTTTTAAATTTCAGAAGTTCCATCATATTCTCTGAGGATATGGTTGATTGCTGAGTTTCAGTATGGAATTATTGGGTGACTTGTATCACCATGTCTTACCTGTAGAGAAAGATCTTCATTCTCCTTTGTAGGGGTGATAAGCATTCTGAAGCTGAGTTTGGAGGAAGGATAAGTAACTCTGGGTCTCGTCTTTCCAGTAAGACTTCTACTTTTAGTTTTCAGCCCTGCTCTCCTCTGATATCCTTGAATCTAGACCCTTTCAGGTTGACTTCTCTAGAGAGCATTGCTCTCACTCTTAAAGGTAGAGGAGGGTCATTTCTAATGGGCTCAGGTGGAGGAATGGACCCTGGAGTCTAATTTCCCTATTCCTTACTTTCAAACTAATCCCCGTCTTTTAAGCCTCCTGTGTTCATTTTTGCCTTCTGCAATGCCTGGTGCTTCCTATCCTGTGCTTTTCCAGCATTGTACAAAAGTCATAGTCTTACTTCTTGTTGTTTTCCCTCTACGGCCCCTTGGGTTTGCCTTTCTTTGCTCTGCTAAAGTATTAGCTTTCTTCCACTGCTTTCCATCTTTATATATTATATTGTGATTTAGAGTTAGGTATCTCCAAGTTTTATTGACAGTTGAGTTTGTGTTTGTTTCTTGTTCTCCTTTTGTTCTTTTGTGATGAATTTAAAGAGGCTGAAAAGTTCTTACTCTGCCTTCTTCAAAATAGAAGTCAGACTTTACTTTGTCAAGAGCAGTGTCTTTACGAAGTTTTTATGTTCACTATGGAATGTGTTGTGGGAGGCACTCTGGCTTTGGATGCTAATGACTTCACCAACATGTTAAAGTGAAACGATTTGCCCCAACACTCAAATTTTTAAACTTGCCCAGTCTTCCTGTTTCCTGGCCAATTTATGTTAATTGGCTTTAAAGGCTGACTTTGATCAACTTAACAATGCTGTTGTACTGTTGTGATTAGAGGGGAACATAAGGATATCTGATCTCAATTATTTCTTTTAAGCTAAAAGCCCTTAAATACCCAACTGATCATTTGAGTACATGGAAGAGCAGTCTAGGACATGACCTTTTGGGAGCCTATAGCATTACCTGATGAGCCTAACTGTGGTGACAGAAAATCACACGTCTTTGACATGATGGACGCTCAGGTTTTCTATTGACTGACAGTTTTTACTAATTTTTTCCTCACATTTCTCAGACTCAATAGAAAAGTGGCATGTGACTGTTCCTACAGAGGAATATATATGTTATAACTACAGTTTAAAATAGCTGTCCAGATGATATATGAAGCAGTTTTACTCTTAAAATTTATGGAAATGTGCTTGATGTGTATGTAAATCGGTTCAAGATAGTTTACAAAACTACCTGGAAAGACAGAATATATACATGAGATGTGTTATATCAATATCTGTCATTTAACCAGAATCAAAAATATGTTACTGGATGAAAGGAAACACGGTGACCATAAGCTAGGGGCAGGCTGCAGCATTCCGTTGTGTGGTTTGTGTACAGAAACGCTCCTGACCGCAGGGGTTGAGTGATCGCTGAAATCCAGCTCCCCTCTTCTGCCATGGGAGCGTAGACCTTTTTCTTTTTTTTTTTCTTGCACAAAGTCTTGCTAGTCATTGCCCTGGCCAGTAGAGTCAGCAAAAAGTGGGTTTTGAGCAGTGACTTGGGCCTGGAGTGGAGGACGAGGATCAAATGGACCAGCCCGTTGGGGGAAGGCAAGACATGTTCAGGGAACTGTGAGCAGGCCAGGTTGTTGAGCACCAGGCTCCTCTAAAGCAGCACTATACAAGAAATGTATTTAATTTTGAATTTTCTAGTAGCCATTAAAAAATACAAAAAAGGTAAGTGAAATTATTTTTGGCAATACATTTTATTTAACTTAGTATTTCCAAAATATTATCATTTCAACATACAATCAATATAAAAAGAGCATTAGAGATTTTATATTCTTTTTTTTTTTTTGGCATTGAGTTTTTGCAGCCCAATATATGTTTTCACTTACAGCATACCCCAATTCAGATGCTCAATTTTCATCCAAAATACTTCATACGTGTTTAGATTTCACAAAATCTACAGTTGAAAAAGTACATTCACATGCCCAAGTTGTTGCACGTTTGCTTAAAAAAAAATGAATCGAGTATCAACTTTTAAACTTAAATTTAAATTAATTAAAATTAAAGTACAGCCACACTAACCACCCTTCAAGTCCCCACAGTATAGCTCTGAGGAATTCTGGGAAGCATATTTGAAAGTAAATGCCAGGCAAAACCCTATATAAATTGTATCTTAAAGGCAATGAGGAGACAAAAGTTTTCAAAAAGATAAATCTCATCAGGATTTGTGTGAAGAGGAGCTACAGACAAAGAAACCAGTTGGAAGCTGCTAGCTGCCCCACCACCATCACTATCACCATCAAAATTTTAAACACTGTAGTCAAAGCAAATTTTCAAGGTCTTCTGACATGGCCCAGTTCTTTTTGTTACTAAGTCCACTGGCCTTCTTTTATTCCACACTTACCTTCTTTCTTGAAAAATAAAGCACTGAGACTAAAGGAAGTTTTTTCTCTTCCCCTCCTCTGAATTCAAGGCCATGGCTAGATAGACCGTCTGAAGACAAAAAGTGGGATCTGAATGAACTTTTTTTTTTTTACTGTGGCAACTTTATTATAGCTAGAAACACAAATTTGGCCAGGAAGGCCTACTGATAACCATTAAAGATTTTTTTAAAAGGGTTAAAGGAGAAGCATTTATTCATCAACATGGAGCCTACACAGGTTGTTTTTTACAACTTTATTGCAGTATAGTTGACATACAGTAAATTGCATGTATATAATGCAGACAGTTTTCACACCTGTTTGAAACAGGCACTACAAACAAGGTAACCAACTTTTCCAACATCCCTAAATGTCAGTATCACTAGTTTTGGGTTTCTTATTTCTAGGGCCTGTTATTATTTAGACATATACCAGGAATTTCTAAGCTGGAGACCAGGAGTCCAGTCTTGGTCTTGCTGAGTCACTTAGAGCAAGGAATTGAGTATCCTTGGGCTTTTGGCTGCTATATACTATAAAAAGTATTTATTATCTCCAGAAGTATATTTAAGATATTTTATAATCAGCAGAGTCCTGGAGGCCTCTGTTGTACCACATGTTAATCCTTTTGGTTCCTTATTTGGGGGTGGAGGGAGTGAGTAAACAAAATGTTTTGGCATTTTAATAACCAGTACAGCTATTATCAGCTATTTCACCTGTCTGTACGACATAAGGCTGCACAGCATTCAGGCTAAAGGCACAAACAGACTTCTTAATTCCCAAACTCAATAATTGCTCGCAGAAGAGGAACTGAGTCATCAGGGAACATTTTTTTGTTATAGATGAGATGCTTCTTAGGGCACATTGCTCTGCGTCTTGTTCTTTAAGCCGCGAGAAGCACACATGGAGCCATGTGGTTGATGGGCACTGGAAAGACTCAGCCAGGGAAAGCCCCGTGAATGGCTCGGCTGTGTCCCTCCCTCTCACCATCTCTCATTGGCTCAACAGAGGGTGTTCAGAGCTCTGCCGGATCCCCATGGTGGAATATAAACTGGACAGCGAAGGCACCCCCTGTGAGTACAAAACTCCCTTCAGGAGGAACACCACGTGGCACCGGGTGCCCACCCCTGCCGTGCAGCCCCTCTCCAGAGCCTCCCCCATCCCTGGCACGCCCGACCGGCTACAGTGCCAGCAGCTCCTCCAGCAGGCCCAGGCTGTGATCCCCCGCAGCACGTCCTTTGACCGGAAGCTGCCCGATGGCACAAGGTAATGCTGCCTCTTGTTGCTGAATTCTTGTCATTTCCTCAAGGACAGCTCTTGTAAAACTCTGGGTTTTACAGAACTTGAAATTGTAGGCAGGGACTTATTTGGCTGTGTCTTAATCTTGTTCTGAACAAGTTAGCAGGCATGATAGCAGTGCAGGCTCCAGACCCAGTGGTATTTGGAGTCCATCCCTGTCCAGGTCCAGTGATAGCTCTGATAAAATGCAGATCCTTACCCACTGATCCCTGCCCACCAGGGGAAACCAGTTTCTCCTCTCTCCATCCCTGATCTTCTGGTCAGTGTTGCATACTGAACGATCTTGGGAAAGATTCCTTAGAAACCTATTGCATGAGCCTCTAGATAAGGATGAATATAAATGCTGCCCCATGAAAAATCAATGGTTAAACAACACCCACCACCTTAATTTGTGTGTGTATTACTTTAGGAGGTTCCAAGATCATTAGCACTTCTCCTTTACTTTTCTCTTTAATTTTAAACAAAGTGGAATTTAGTTTGAAATTAAATTTTTCAACGAAAAATGCCCTTGTTTAAAAGTTTAATCCAATAGCATTAAAAACTGGTAAGAATTTTTAGATGCATAATTTGCATAGGTCATTTTAAGTGAAGAAAATTAAGAATAAATGTGTTTTGTTGTTTTTGTTAATTCCTACTCCTGTTGATTTTAGCTTTCACGTGGCTTATATGCCATGGAGGAGTTTTAGCCTTCACGTAACTTACATGCCATGAAGATGCCGTGAGTTTTCTCAAAACTATTTGTCAGGCTCTAGTCCAGTACAGTGCTGTAAACAAGAGCTCTGAGCCAGGATGTCTGGCTTCCAGTGATGGCTATGGTTACTTTGGGCCAGTATATGGTCCTCTGAGCTTCCAATTTGCTCTTCTGAAGAATGAAGATAGTAATAATACATCAAGGCATCTTGAGGAGTAAATGAATTGGCACATGTAAAATGCTTAGACCCATGCCTGACACATAGTAAACCCATATAAGTATTAATCATAATTAATTGATAAGATTAAAACATGAGGTCATCCTCTGCTTTGTCCAATTTATTCTTTTCCAGACTGAATCCAAGCAATGGTAGCATGTTAATTTGACATTAAGTTACCTTAGCTCTGCGTCTGCTTACTCAAAGTTCTACAGAGTTTATAAACCTCCTCCAGTCCAAGAAATATACAGAGGTATCCCAGGTTAAAGGGGCAACCACAAAGCAAGCATCATGTGGAAGCAAAGGGGTCTGCAGAACCTTCCTTATTAAAATAGACTGTAGTAAACTAAAGAATAAAATCAGGAGGATTCTAGTAGCAAAAGGGAAACTTGGCAAGTTCTCATGAGTATTACTCATTTTTCTGCGTCTAAAAAAAAAGATAAATAGAATTGCATTCAAAAGATATGTGAAAATGAATTTTACTGCCAAATTTAGGTTTTTCTCTCTGCATAGGTTTGAAGCCTAGAACCAAAATGTGACTTGTGTTAAGAATCAAATGACAAGAAGTAGAAATGTTTACATAATTCTGTATTCTTGGGGATTATATTGCTATTCTTCCATGTTTCACAGGAATCATGATCTGAGGTTTAAATCTTTAAAAATGGAAGGCTTATTCTTACTCACATCTCTTTCCTATAATAAATTGCCAACCAAAAACCACCTGATATGTTATCCACTCATAGTTTATTTTTCCATGACTTACTCTGTTTCACATTGCAATTTGTATTTCTTCCTTTCCTTTGTCATTGTAAAAATGAATTTATTTGTGAAACAAAACAGGCCAGGTCAAGATGTTGAAACTCCACAGATACCTCAGTGCACTGTTAATGATTCTAGTCAACATTACAGAAGTTCGCCAAGCAACCAGTCATCCTCCAGTGACCCGGGACCCAGCGGAAGTGGCCACTGGAGACAGCAAGTGGGATACGACGGGTACCACTCCTTTCTGTCTTACTGCTGTCCCCTGGGAGTAACATGTTTCATTCTAAAAGCATTTACTGTGTGCCTGCTGTATGCAAGGCGGTTTGGGAAATCTGAAAATGCCAGGCTTGCTTTTAATTCAGTGATTTGTCCAGGTTAGAAAACTCATCATTTCTGTATTGTAGGAAGCACTCTTTCATCTGGGTTCTGAGGCTGTCAATATTTTTCTCTTTTCTTTTTTAATAAAAAGAAAAGGTTTTCTTAAAATGTGAAAATTAAGGATTTGAGGACTTTATGGACAGTGGCCCTTGGGAGTTTTCCCCTCACTTTACGAAAGGAATAAATTCACATACTCCCTTGAAAGTGCTTTTTCTCTGAGACACCACTCAGAATCAGAGAAAACAGGTTCAGCGTGTGGCAGCATAAGCATGTGACACATCTTTCTGTTTTTGCCTCTTCATTAAGAAGCAGCAGACGTTGCCTCGACACATTTAGCTGTGAACTGTCCCTTATAGTATCTGCAGAGCTTCCAGGAGCCAGCTCGGGCAAAGCCAGAGGACTCCTTGGGATTGATGCCAACAATGCAGGGAAAGCAGTAGTATACTTCAGGGAAAGAAAAGGGCAAGCACTTATGCAGTCATACTTTTCTGAGGAGTAGTAATTGCCATTAGCAGCAGTGTTTTGGCATGTTGCTTTGCAACAGATTTGGGTCTCTGTAGTTTTGGAGAGACGGATGGGAATGATTTAGACTAGAGAATGACCGTGTTGGGCATTGTAGGAATTTCAGTGTGAGAAGAGAAATTTGATATTATTGATCTCACATGGGTAGAGGGAAATTCTTCTCCCTGGCATCCTCTTTTCTTCTGGTTTGGATTTAGAATTAGTTTATATGTAGCCTGAGTTACATGTATGCTCCTCATATGTAATAGCTGGCTTTTTTCAAAGTTGTGTGTCATTTTTTCTAAATTAAGTTGTATTTAGAAGTAGAGGGGAGGATTTTTTTTATCTAAATGGAGAAACCATTTCTGTAAACCAAGATCACTTTGTAACATGAATAAGCTTTCTTCAGTTGGTTTCTTCTGCAAGATTATATTTTCATATTTTGGGTTTTCATAAAACAAAGCCCACCTCGACACAGTCTAAAGCCAATCATTCGGGTTTTTTATTCCTTAAACAATGTAATAGAAAGAAATATCAGAGCCATGTGTATATTCTAGGGCATAAGAGAAAAAACAGTGACCTCAGCCTCAGCATGTTGGGGACAGGTTGTCTGACTCCAGGCAAATCCTTTACCCTCATGGAGTCAGCAGCACGTCTTTATCAGTAAATGGCTGCCATCCAGCTGCCTTTATTGACCCTTTGGTGAAACGCGAACACCTAATTCCAGATGCATTTAGCTTCTCTGGCAGGCTTGGGCCAACATATATCGCATTTTCTATTTGCTAGAAGACAGTTTCTGATTAGGGGTTTCCTTTACATTACTGATGTAAAAGTGAACAAGGCAGTCGGGGTGGTGGTGGGGGGGAGGGATAATATGGAGAGAAAAGTAGAGGTTGAGTTTTGTGTTCCTTTGCAGATGTCAGTCTCCTCTGCTGCTTGACCATCAGGCCTCAGGTCCTCTGGAATGTGAAGGAGCCCGGGAACGGGAAGAAATCATGGAAGGAAGTAGGCACCCTGGTAAATTAAAAAGCCCATGGATAAAAATCCAATCTTTCCTTCCTTCCATATCCCTTCCCTCCCTGCTGCCTTCTCTTCCTCCTTTCTCCCCCTGCCCTTCCCCTTTTATTTTGTTCATTCATTTAGCATGTTTATTAAGCACCTGTGTGCCATGTGCTGCATAAACTGGCTCCCTGCGTAGTAGGGGATGCTGTGATCATGATTGTTTATGACTGGGGAAATGGAGCACTGGTGTGCTTGTTGATCTGCTTACTCCTATGGTGTATCCTTTGGTAAAACCAGGAAGTCCTAGAAGCACAATCCTGATTTGTTCAGTTCCTGTGTTTATTTTTTTGCTAACACTAGAAAATAGACATTCAACTTTTCTCTCTTTATGTGACAGAAACCAAATGGCATGGTGCACCTTCCAAAGTCCTGAGTTCCTATAAAGAAAGAGCCCTGCAGAAAGATGGAAGTTGCAAAGATTCCCCCAATAAGCTTTCTCATGTAAGTCTTTTCTTCATGAATGAATTGCTCATTTAGCCAGGACTACATCAGTAGTGTAGCATTATTGACAGGGATTCTCACAATAATAATTCATTTACCTTCCAGGTCTCTTAGAGGTGAGGTGTAAGAGTTAAGAGGTTTTATCCCCCTTGACTTATAAAGGACCTCAAAGAAGGTCTACACAGCAAATTAATTGGCAAAGCCAAGAATATATCCTCAGCCTTTTGATCCTTGATATCTAGTGGTGTAGTTACTAAGTCCATGTTCCATTTTTACTCTGTTAACCATTTGTCCTTTTAAGGGCATAATACAGAAGAGGAAACTGTGAAATGGTGTGTGTGGTCAGACATAATCTGCCTATGGGTATTCATTGAATGTAGTCATAGACTTTCATAATAATAGCAGCAGCTAACATGTATACCGTGTTAGAACAATGCCTGGCAAGTTTATTGTCAGTCCTTTGCATGTTTTTTCTCATTTATTCCTCACAACAACCCTAGTAGGTGGACCAACTGCAGCTTAATGAAACAAAACTTTCAGTTAAACATAGATACCTGAATTGTTCACTGGTGCTTTATATAGCCAGTATTTTAAAGTAGCTTATTTTTGAAAATTTGCAGACAAAACAGTTTTATAAACCCCTGATTTGAGTTGTTTCTTTTCCTTAATGTGGCCTTGGAGAGCTGTACAGTTGCCTGCTACTGAACGTAGGCTTCATTTTTTTCACTTAGATATGACCTTTTCTTGAATCAGCTTTACAGTATCCATATTAATTCCCACCTTTGCAAACTCTATCAATGGTTTAAGCAAAGGGAAGTGGGGTGGGGGGTAGACTTGAGAATATTGATAAATGATAAAAAGGTCAAGAGGATTTGTTTAAGGATCCAATAGGATGGAATGAAAAAGAAAAGGCCAAACCACTTTAAAATAGATCAGGGGGCCTGACTTGTTTTCCTTATTCTGTAGCCTTTGCTAATTGCTTCAGGTTTTGTTGGTTTTCCCAGGCTGTGAAGAGGGGCAGACCAGAACCTGTATTCTGTTCTATTTGCTTTTCTTCTAGGGATCCCAAGTACTAACTCTTCTTCAGACTTATTAACTCTAAAGGGAATTTTATCTTTTTAACTTTTGGGGCATAATTCAGTTTGAACTCTCTCGGAGAAATAGCTCGTGTTTTATTGTGCTTTGCAGCTGCAAAGTACTTTTGTATATATTATCTCATTTGGTCTTTACGTCAATCAGGTAAGCACAGAGAGGGGGGTTAAATGACTGACCCATAGTTCTGCTACTATGACTCAAATCCAGGTCTTCTTGACTCAGACTTGGGGCTGGTACCATATTTAGTCACGGAAGCATTTTCTTGATAAAAGACTGCTCTCCTCTTTTTATTGGTTAGCCTTGTATTTTCCTGGTTTACATAACATTTGTTGATTGCTTTCTTATTACTGACACCATGGCAATACTTTTATGCTTCATGCACAGATAATTGAACAAAGACTTTAGAAGAAAAGAGACCCGTTTACTTCTTAAATTGTGGGAGGAAATATGAATCATGGACTTCTGTATCAAACCAGGATATATTTTTTAAATGAATGCCTCACACTGAAGAGTGAGTCGTGAGGGTCTAGATGAGATCATCTGGGTTTGTAGTTTCGTGAGTGAGAATGAGAATAATAGGCTTTATGAAGAAGCGAAGTATGGGATTTATTTGAAGCCTTTTTTTTCCTCTTTCTTCTCAAGATTGGAGATAAAAGTTGCTCAAGTCATTCCAGCAGCAACACACTCTCCAGTAACACATCCAGCAATAGTGACGACAAGCACTTTGGATCCGGAGACCTGATGGACCCGGAGCTGCTGGGATTAACCTACATCAAAGGGGCCTCCACTGACAGTGGCATTGATACGACCCCTTGTATGCCCTCTTCGATCCTGGGCCCGATGCACCTGACGGGCAGCAGGTCCATGATTCACAGTCGGGCAGAGCAGTGGACTGACCCTGCCGACATCTCTGGAACTGAGGACGAGCAAGCCAAAATGTATGCTGTTCACAGCTATGCATCCACCATTTCTGTCAGCAACACTGCCGAAGGCAGCATGGGCGACCTCAGTGAAATCTCTTCTCATTCCAGGTAGGCATATCACTCTGCATTGCTGTCAGCACCTTTAGAAGTGGCACTAGGCTCCATGGCTGCTGGCTTTTGGAGGGCAGAGAATATTTTAAGTGGGGCTTGAAATATGAGCAGTATGAGCAAGAGATAGTTTAGCACCTGTTTGCCAAACTGTCTGACCTCAGATGAAGTGCTTGGTTCCAAAATCTAATTGTGAAAGTTTGCATGTTAATAAATTCACTTGTTTATCATTCTTGTCTTCCTTTCTCTTACTTTAAATTTGAGTGAAAACTAAATAGAGATATCAGTTGCTCTAGTCAGGCCACTTATCTGCAAAGATAATCTCCTCTCCTAATCAGTCTGTTGTTTTAGAAGGAGAGGTGACAAGGTAGATAATATACAGATTATAATGGAAAAGTAATTAGAGATAACATATGTATTGAATATGCATGAAGCTCCCAACAATAAACGAACATGCACAGTTCTTTTCTGTTCGTAAGGCACCCTTCTAACAGGAGACTTGAGCTCTTGTGTGTAACAATGAAAGTGTGTTCAGATTGGCAGTTTGATTTTTTTTTTTAATAAAGACTAGCTAAATTCGAAGACATTGTATTCTAATATATATTTTAGTATATAAAAAGGAGTTTTTACCTTATTTGATATATATCCATATAATGGTTTTAAAACTCATAATTTGTGATTCCTGCCTTCAATTTCACATAAAGACCAGGCACAGAAATACATTAATTCAGGTTTAGCTGTGAAAGGGATGTAACTATACTACCATTTTTCTTCCTGTTGCCAAGGCCTTCTCTACTTCAGCTCTGACTTACTATCTGATTTTTTTCTTCAGAACTCTTCTAAATGCTAGCACAGAGCCAAATCAAATAATGGGAATATTCTTCTAGCTACCTAGTGCCGTAACAGGAACGTCTCCAAATGACAGTGCTTTATGGAGGCTCAGAGAGATCACAGCGATGGGCTTCTCTGTCTGCCCCAAATCTCCCCCTTTCACCTCTGTCTAAGCCCACTCCTATCCTTGGAGCATCTCCTCTTCCTCACATAGCCACTGTTAAAACCCAGTGCTGACTGGTTCAAACAACAAGGGCCATTTTTGGCTCATGTAATTGAAAAATCCAGAACTATCAAAGTGAGGCTTGATCCAACAGCCCAGGTATCATCAAAGACTAGTTCTCTCCATCCTCAGGCTCCCCACGATAGACCCCCAGAACCTAGGCTGTGTCACCCACAGGCCTCGCATGTTCATGCTTCTGTCCATGGGAAGTAGGTGTGGCTCTTACCTAGTTTCTACAGCAGAGACAAGTTTCCCACCGCTCAGAAGTTCTCACTAAATATCTCCTTGCATCTCCTTGGTTTTAATCACTGTCTCTGAGGGTGGCTGTGCAGGAGGCAATCAGAGCACTCTACTGGAGCTGGGGTCGGTCCCACCAAAAATCACAGTATTGTTTTACCAAGAGAAGGGGGAGAGGATGGTAGACAGCAGAAATCATGAATGTCCACCATGTACTCTGTCTCCTGTCAGTTGGGTTAGAAGAAGTGTAAGACATGGAGATTATTTTCAAAGTAGATGTTACTACTACTTTTTTTTTACCAATGCTATTTAATAAGTTTAATAACAAACAAAATAATGTTAGGATGATCCATGACTTTCATTACCTGAGTTATTCCTATCTTAATTTCAGGACGGTTGAAAATTGGCCACATTATAAAAACCACCCTGGGATTTTATAACCATCTAATGTCTCATTTCAGAGTTCGGCTGTTTTGTAAAACAACTGATTTCATGATACATTGTTGGACAGATATAACTGCATTACAAATAGAATGTTGTATTATTATTAAGTAAAATTTCCGTGGAGACTTTGCTCTCAGAGCACAGTAAATATAAATAAAGGTAGGAATGTTTCTAGGCATTTGAAGTAGATTTTCTTGAATGCCTTAACCATTCATTAATTTAATGGGCCTAGACCATTAGAAAGTATATAAAAGTGCTGATTGAATTTCTGATTGATTTTATTTTTTTCCACTACTTGAAATTGAATGTGTGCACAGCTGTTGTAGAAAATGATACATGTTAAGTGAGTGGAATGCTTTACCATTTGGCTGCCTTTTACTTGTAAGTCATAGTTGATGATGACTTTGAAACCACTTTCCAACTTGCATTGTGGGCATTTACTCCATATGAAATTCGGTCGTCAAATTGAATCTTTTTAATAGTTCCTTCTCTCTGTCTCCCTGACCTGTGCAGGAGCACTAGAGGAAATAAAATTTAAGGTTTTGCCTTGTTTTCTGTGTGTAGAGATTAAAAGCTGCTTTGCTGATTGGAGCACAAGGTACCAACCTCTCAAGTCATACTGAGATTCTGTGAACTGAAATTCCCAGCCACATCAGGGGGAGGCATGTGCATGCAGGAATATGAATTAGCTTCACACACTCCTCTTCTGTTTCTGTTCAGCCTAGCATGTCAGTCTGGTTGTGATGTGGCAGTAGCTCAAGTAGCAAAGAGCAGAATAAACCGTTTTAGGGGCTGACATAAATGCTACCACCCTAGCTGAAGCTGGGCCTGACCCACAAGGCACTCTGTATCTCCTGTCCATGTATTATTTTCTTGGCAGCACTTATTCCTAGCCAAAATTGTGTAAATGTGCTTATTGTGCATCTTGCCCCAAGGGAATGTAAGTTTTACTGTTACCTTTCCCGTCCTAGAGGGTCTGTGTTTTAAGGCTGATGGGGACTTTGCCTGTCTGTTCACTTCAGTATCCCTGGCATTTTGTACAGTGGCTTGCCATGCAGTAGACACTTGGATGTTTGTTGAATGAAGGAAGGAACCAAAAGAAGAGTGCTCAATAAATGTTTATTGATTGAGTTAATAAATCAAGGGCTGGGTAGCCTCGAGAAGTAGGAAGAATGTTTGCAGGGATCACCTGTTTCCAGATCACAGCCACAGGAACCCAGATCAATATGGTCTGCTCTGAATTTTTCTAATTGTGGGTTTTTACTATCATTACCACCTCCTCTGTAACACCAGCACACATATGCACTGCCTGGCGGCTATGGGGAACAAATTAAGCATGGACTTGCTATATGACACAATCTCAGGATTGTCCTAAAGTGAGTGGACTACTCCTGGGTGGAGTTCCAGGAATCCTCCACTAGCAGGACAAATATTTATCTAGCCTGGTTTCTCCTGCTGTTCAGTTCTTTTAATTCAGCAAACACACTTTTTTTTCCTTCCTGTGTGGGCAAGGCACTTCGATAAGAGCTCAAAATACAAAGCAGTATTCATATTAGCCTAACCAAGATAAAGTGAAATAAATCTACCCAAAAAAATCCGTGTTCTGGGATTCCTCAGTAAATTGCTCATGTGATTATCTGTTGTTTATAATTATACATGTCATCATACCCCTCTCTTAATACAAATGTTTGAAAGTTGGCAAGATAACGAAAATAAGACCTTACTTGCAGAAGAAAAAGTATTTATGAAAAGTTTATTGCCAACATTCTAGAATGTTTACAAGCTTCAGAGAAAACGTCTATAATGAAGTAGCTGCTACTAAACAAAATTTGTGCTATATTGCTCATCAAATGGATTCAGTAGGTTTGTTCTTAAAGTTAACTTTAAAATACATTAGTTTGTAAAAGGCATGTATAATCAAGACTGAATTAGAAAAAGTATCTTTTACAAAATAAATGGGAAAATACATGCTATCATTATTCAGTATGCATTCTCACAAATGTCAAAAATCAGTAATACCGAGGGTGGGCGGGCAAGGGGAAATGTGAGTAACCTAAAAAGATGCAGCATATTAACGATACCATGACTTTCAGACCCCAGACATGATGTTATTGATTAAAATTTAAAAATTTAGGGAGAATGTTATTTAGGGGGTTGCCTTCCTGAGGACTGTTTTCAGTGCCAGATAATACTGTTCAGCTACGTGATAACTTAGACAGGAATATGTATCGTTTAAATCTAATTATAAGGTCTCTCAGGGATTATCAAAGTGTTTAAAATACATGATGCACATGGTAACTAAATGCAGTGCATGGTCCTTAATTGGATTCTGAATGGGGGAAACCAAAGCTATAAGCATTGTTGGGACAATTAGGAAATTAAAATATGAACGGTTTATTAGATACTGGTATTGTATTAATGCCAAATTTCCTGTGCATGATATGGGAGAATGTCCTTATTCTTAGGAAATACATACCAAAATATTGGGGTTCAGTGTCTTAATGTTTGCAATTAATTTTCAAATGGTTCACAGAGGAATATTTATATAGAAAGAGAGGAATAATACAGATGCATTCCAGGAAATGGAAAGAGTTAATTAGCTCCCTTTTTTGGTGCCTAGTTTATTTCTTACATTGCTTTAGACATTTTGCTTTATTAATCCACCAAGCTGGTATTTTACCTGTGTAGACATAGGTGAGCGGGCAGTAGAGCATCTTGTCCCCCAAGGACCATAACTTAGAGCCCAGAGAGTCATACTTAGGAGGAGCCAGACCTCCTGCCAGAAACTGAATTACTTCAGATAAGTAGATGAGGTGTTTTGTTTTTTGTTTTTGTCTCCATCATTCAAAGACCCAAAGATAGATCAGTTTATTTTGCCTCATTATTATCCTTTTAAACCTCTATAAGAAGTCTATTTTAATATTCTTAATTTCAGACTTTTTTCTTTACTTCTTCTCTTGTATGATACTTGTTTCATACATAGATTTTTCAGCCAAAGGTATGTGCTATCCAGAAGTTTCAGAATAAATTTATATTTCCGTGTATCGGAGGAGTTTGCTATTTTTTAAAACCTGTGGTAAGCATGAGCCTTTTTGAAGAGCACGGCCTCCTATTTGTAAATAATCCTTTCATGCTTCACTTTACAATAAGTAATTACATTACTATAATGTTTACCCTATGCCAGGCAGTTCTAAGTGCTTTACTGATATTAACTCTTGTCATCTTCAGAACAACCTTCTGAGGTGGATGCTGTTATTTATTCCCATTTTACAGATGAGATAACTGAGGTTCCATAACTTGCTCAGGTCTCACTCTAGTGAGTGACGGAGCTGGCACCAGACCCCACAAGTGCTTTCAATGTGTCAAGTTTTCCAAAAGTGAAGTTCACCCACCTACCTTTCTAAACTCTGTCAGAACTGCAATTTAAACATTTTAGAAATGTCTCATATTTGTAAAAATGCCGATAGAGGTGTTGTTCTTAATAGAACAATTTTATTCATTTTTCACAAAATATTGTTGATCCCTCTGAGTAAAAAAATGTTCCTCAGGCCTTTAGAGTTCTACAGTGGTCATTCAGTTCAGTTAACTCCTGTCAGGCGTCCTGGCCTTAGCTTATCTACTGACCTATTTTTATTGTTTTTAGGAATTCTGTCTTTATAATTTTGTGGTTGTGCCATGTGATAGTACAATGAATGCCCACATCACTACACCTGGTTAAGGAAAGGAGCCTCACTGGTGCCTGGAAGGTTTCTGTGTCCTGCCCACTCCCAACCCCTTCCCTTCTCCCTAGAGGTAGCCACTGACCCGACTTTTGTGATAATCATTCCATTGCTTTTTATAGTTTACTACCTATATATGCATTCCTAAACCATGTATTGTTTAGTTTTGCCTGTCGTAAACTTTTTTTTTAAAAAAAGATGGAGTCTTGCCCCACATGTTCTTTGTGACTTGATTCATTTTGCACATTGTGTTGTGAGATTCACCAATTCTTTGCAATTTGTTTGTTCATAGAATATTCCATTATATGTATAGTTATTCATTCATATTTATTAATTGAATGTCCATTCCACTCTTAATTTGGGCTTCCACCACTGAGGAGCTATTAAGAACAATGCTGCTATCAGTATTTTTACATGTCTCTACTTGGCCAAGTGCAAGAGTTTATCTAGGATATATAGTTAGGAGTGTAATTGCTGGATCCCATGCTATGCAGATACACACCTTTATTAGATGAGCCTAAATTATTCTCTAAACTGTTTCTCACACTTTACACTCCCTCCAGCAGTAAAAGAGTATCCATTGCTCCAGGTTCTTGCTAACACTGGGTATTGCCAGATGTTTCTATTTTTTGCCAATCTGATGAGTATGTAACGGGATTTCATTGTAGCGCTGGCATTTCCCTGATGACAACTGGGATTGAGCATCTTTTCTTGTATGTATTTGCCACTTGCTTTTCCTCTTTTTTGAAATGTCAGTTTAAGTATGTTGCCCATTTTTCTATTAGATTTCCACTGACCATGTTTTTAATATACTTCCTGCAGCAGGCATCCAACTTGCATGAGGCATTCTAACAAGGTGTATGCGTGAAAAGAAGATTGTGTCTGCCTCACTCTTGCTCAGAAAGGAGGAGAGGAGGAAACCACTGCGATTCTGAATTTGGCTGTGTGCCAGCACTGCTGAACTCTGTTTGTACTCCAGCTTTTTCTGTTTTGTTTTTTTTTTTCTTCAGTGGTTCACAACATTCAGGAAGCCCTTCAGCTCACTGTTCCAAAAATAGTGGGTCTCTGGATACATCCAAAGTCTACATTGTGTCCCACAATAGCAGTCAACAGGTTTCTGGGTCCATGTCTAAGCCCTACCACAGGCAGGGAGCAGTGAGCAAATATGTCATCGGCTGGAAGAAATCAGAAGGCAGCCCGCCACCCGAGGAACCTGAAGTAACCGAATGTCAGGGGTAAGTTGCCTGTCTGTTCCTCTGTAGGAAGAGTTATACGATTGGAGGATTGACTAAGCAAATGTATTTTTTTTTCTACCAAGGGAAATATACTTACTAAAAAGGAATAATCTAGAAAAATCTTTTTTAAACTCCTTAAATGTTGGCATTTATATTTACCTTTAGAAGTCTTCTATTTTTTTGTTTTAATCTTTGTTCTTATGATCAGAAAGCTGCCTGCTATAGAAACATCATGTGATGTACTGCAAATGGTGTGTGTATAGATTCTCTGTAAATACACAAAGTTCAAGGACAGTTTGAATTCCCACATAGTTTGTTTCTTAAAGTTGTTGTGTAAGTAGGTGACATCAGTAAAAGTATTTTAACATGACTTTGCTTTCCCTTTCAGTTGTTGGGTTTTGTGGGAGCAGATAGAGAGAGATGCTTTCTATCTGTTTGCAAAAAGAAAAGAAAAACTGATAACTCGTTTTATGACGCTTGTAAAAACTATACTGATGTCTCTATGAAGAAAAAAGTTTTTAAAAAAATCACATTCTTTAGACTAGTCAGAGCTATTTAGCTGTTGGTTTGCTTATTTCTTTAAAGAAGCAACTTAAAAAATTACATGTACCAAATTATAAGGTCAGCGGTGCCTGCATGCAGTGGTACCATCAGGCATGGGGTGGGTGTGTACGTACGTAGGTTCATGTGTACGTGCATACACAGGTGTATATGTACACGTGAGGAGTGGTGATGACTCTTCAGGAAGCTATTCTAGATTTTGAGCTTCGTCAATGAACTGGTATCTCTTTTGACTTTTAAAAAATGATCCCATGCCTTAAATATAGCTAAGGATAACATTGCTTTCTAAATAAGAAATCATTTTAGTGCTGAAATTGAGCTTGGAGTGTTTTAGTGTTGAAAGAAATCATGTCAGTATTTACAAATGAGCTATTTAGGAAGGAATTTTATAATTATAACTACACCTTTTATCATACTTGCAAATGTTATGATATTGGTATTTTTATCTAATAAGTCTTCTGAAAATCTCCTAGGGTGTCACAGAAATTCATTCTAAGCCTTTTAACTTTTATAAAATATCTGTAGAAGCATTTTGTTTAGAGGTGTAAGCCCTTCGTTAAGGAGCAGGCTCTCCTGGAGAGTCAGAAAAGTGTGAGGGCCCAAGTTTGAGCATGTTGTCACACTGGTTTGATGACACTGGCTTTAAGTAGGAGAGAGGCGAAGTCAGGAGTATTGTTATGTAAGAGGTTTGAGTCTCCTGGGAGCAATATGTGCATATGCCAGAAGCACATCACACAAAGGAGCATGTTCTGTTGGAGATGTTGGTCTCACACAAAGGAGCATGTTCTGTTGGAGATGTTGGTCTCACACAAAGGAGCATGTTCTGTTGGAGATGTTGGTCTCGAGATTTCGCAGACCCTCAGCAGGTGGCAGAGACCCACATGTCATCTCAGGTACATTTCAGAGTAAAGGAGTCTTAGAAGTCCTTTACTCCTATCCCTCATTCTGTGGACAGGAGTTGCGTTCAGAGCAGTCATTTTCCCATGGTCGCACTTGATTAGTGCTGAGATTTGAACACAGCTCTCAGTTCAGGTGTTGCTCAGTTTGTCACACTCATCACATCATGTGTAGCAGGCATCCTAAGCCTTACTCAGCACAGTAAAGTATTGCTAAGAACCAGAAAAAACTCTATGTAACTTGGCAGTTATGAATATGTAGCTATTGCAGTCATACAGGACTGCACTAACTGTATCTGAAATTTTGTCCGGTGTTTTTGCCGAATCACTGAAATATAATGCTTAGAAAAAGATTGACCATGTACAGGATGTGTGTCCCATTTACAATTAGGGAATAATAGTCTCTTATTTTGCACAAAATGTAAAATCACTTTGAAATGGCCAATTGTTTCTTTAAAATAATATTGTAGAACCTCATTGATTGTTTTGTTCATAATCTTACATTTCAAAATGCACTTCACAATAACTACTCATTGATTGATTTATTCAGCAACCTTTGAATATTTGTGTTTACCACAGATGAATACTAGGCATTAGAGAGACAGAACTAATTGAATCCCAGTCCCTCTTTTCAGCAATACCAGAATGAGGTGGGAGAAAAAGCGTGTAGATGACTAATTACCATAAGGATTTCACAGACATTTACTTTATATATTAACTTGTCATTGACTGTAAGAGAATAATGCCGGTTTCTAGTTGCATTTTTCCTAGTTTTTGTTTAAATGTTTTGAGAAACTCTTCTGTACCCTCTTGAAATCAACTCTTTCAGTATTCTCTATTTAAGTAGTTTTACTGTTAATTGGTCATCCAAATCAGAAACTCAGGATCTATCCAAGACTCCTGCCTTACATTTCTTTGCTCCACAAGTCTTACTGATCCCATCTCCTGCATCAGTCACCTTTTCTCCATCTCTTCAGCTTGAGTGCCACCATCTTAGGGCCTCATCATCTCTGCCTCCAGCTGTTGCTCCAGCCCCTAACTGGTCTCCAGCCTCCATTCTGGCTCCTCCATCCACTTTCCATATTGTGCCCAGAACATTATTTTTCTTCTAATATCTAACGCATGTTTGCCTTTCTATTTGTAATCGGGGATCTTCAGGATAGCAGCTAAATCCCTTGGCCTGGCATACTTAATCCTTCATGATTTCACCCTTACCTTTTTCTCCATCCTGGCCCCTACACTCTCTATAGCTCTGTTTTTGCTGCCTGAAATGAACAGTTCTGTCTCAGGCCTCAGCGTCTCCATTCATGCTGTTTCCTCTGCCTAAATGCCCTTCTGGAGTTTCTGAGCCTGGACAGCACCATTGTGAGGTGGGTCTTCTCAGCGCCATCTACACATGGGCCCCAGCACTTTCCACCTGCCCCATAGATGCTTGTTATATCCCACTTACTCTTTATGTTCTACCCCTTGCTACACACTCTCACACTTATATGGACACATGATGCAATCCTCTTGAAAACCATGGCTGGCACAAAGTAGAGACCATCGGAGCATATTTATGACACATCATTTGGCAGTTTTTTAAAAAAACTTAGTAATTTGGCAGGAGTGGCTAGTGATTTTTATTCAAGCACATAGGAAAACAAGCAGCACATTTTAATAATAACTATATTATTTTTATCTAAGCAGTTACTGGTGGAATCTGTTATGTTTTTTTCTCACATCTATCCCAAAGCAAATAGGGCTGGGGTTTTTGAGTTCCTCCCAACTCCAAGTCTCAGAAGCAAAAGTAAGGCACTTCTTGGATGCCATCTCCATAAAAATTACATTGTAGTTGCTTAATGTGCCTTTTGTGGAGAGGCCCTCTAAGATCATGAGTTCTTCTTGTAGCTACTATTTTAATTTAATGCCATCCTAAAATCCAACCAAATCATTAGCAATTTTGAAAACGTTTTTAAAAGCTTCTTTTCTCAGCCATGTTTGTTCATGTTGTCAGTGTTGTCCTAAATCAGGAAACTTGTCCTAAATCAGGAACAAAGCAAAAATAATAGACTTCCAGATAAATCATTTTTAGTTTTGAGCATGTCTGTATAAATTTCTTATTCTAATAATTTCCCAATGAGGTGTTACATTGTGACAAGATAGCCTTGCTTTTGAAATAAAGTCATCTCAGTGGCACAATGAGAACAGACAAGTTATCTTCTGTAGCTTGTTACTTGGGACATAAATTCCTAGAATGTTACATTTCAGTGTAGTGTGGTGAAGAACGTTTGCGCCCCTTAACAATACAGCCACTGAGCATTCACTGTGTCTTTAGGAATGTCTGGTTGCTCATATTGTATTTTCCAAGTAAACCTTTTTAAAATGACTCCCCAGTTTTCTCCATGGAAAAGAGCTGAAAACAGTAATTCAGCTTGACAGTCTTTTGTTGTCCATAAATACATTTTTATATACTGATAATTAAGGGAGACAGCTGCTTTATTTATCCAAACAGCTTTGTAAAATTGTTGATAATAAAACATGCTTGGCATACGCCTGAATTGATTACTCTTAAACTTCATGCTCCCTCAAGTGACTTTCTCTCTGTTGCTAGGGTGAGATGTGAGGTCTGGTTGTCTGGCCCCAAGAGAAAGGCTCTCTCAAGTTTCTGAGAAGTACAAGAGTTGTTTCAAAAGACATATGATAATCTCTGATGAATTATTGAAACTGTGTTTTCTGGCGTAGATTAGGAAAGGGAAAACACAGCTTTATTTTTAAAATTGGCTATATATTTTTCTCATTCTGGGCTTTGGGGCTCCGATTTGTTTCTGAATTATTCAGAAATCTAACTTTGCAGTTGAACTCATTTTGCGAATGTAAAATGGCATGGGGATCTGAAGCAAATGTAGCAAAAGCACACTGAGTTAATAATTAAGAATTGTATGGATGTGTCTGTGGTTGCTGAAACTGTTTGCTAGATTTTTGATTCGTAATGCTACAGGGACTTAATAGGTTAACCAAACCTCTTAATTTCCGTCTGATTTATTTCAACAGAATGTATAGTGAAATGGATACCATGTCCACAGCAACCCAGACGGTGGTGGGAGATGCTGTTTCAGAAGCTCAACATGTTCTTTCAAAAGAAGATTTTCTGAAATTGATGCTTCCTGACAGCCCCTTGGTGGAGGAGGGGAGAAGAAAGGTTAGCAAATTTTGTGGGGCCTTAAAGTTAGCAGAAATACTAAAGAAAAGTCCAATCAAATTGTTAGTGTTTCCAGAGTCCTTTCACATGCATGATGTCTCTTGATACTTAACTCTGTGGAATTGGCATGGTTGATTGTTTTTATATTTTATTTTATGAATAAACAAAGCGAACTTGGGAAAGGTTATGAAAAAGCCTGGCTTCACTGATAGTGCTTTCAAGTTAGACAGAGCTCACCTCAAACCCAGGCTCTAATGTTTATTAGCTTTGTGACTTGATGCAAGTTATATTACCTCTCAGCCTCAGAGTCCCCATCTGAAAAAAAAAGACATAATAATAAATATACCACAGGGTTATAGTGAAGATAAGAAATAACATGCAAAGAACTGAGGACAGTACCTGGATATAATTGGTGGACAATGGTAGTAACATTAAAAATATTCGTTTCCTACAGTGATTCTTCAGTTCAGGCCACCTGACTTTTGATCCAGAATCCAGCCTCTGCTCCATGCTGCTTTAATCCTATTCCAGAAAGGGACTGGAGTTAAATATGATACTCCCTACTGGGTATTATAAATAGTGTTGGAACTTGTACTCTGCTATATGAAAATAAGCAGAGATCACAAGTGAAGATCATGTCAACTAACCTTCTTCACTCACAATGTAGCAGTTACTGGATAATGTCAGATTACTTCTTATGTCGTTAGTTTTAGTTTCATTAATGTTACATTGTCTTAAACCATTTTGTTAAATAATAGAAAGTATTAAAAGGGACTTTATAGGTTATTTAGCCCATTCTTCTCTTCTTGCAAGTAACTGAGGGTCCAAATGCTGAAATGTTGAGTTCAGTCAAATATTTGTTGGCAGAGTCAGGAATGGAATCCAGATCTTCTAATCCAGTGCTCCCTCCTGTTCAAATGAAAATTAAAAAGTTAAAATCAAGCATTGCCATATTGACTATAATCAGGGTAAACAGCAAGTCTTTGTGCCTCTGTCTTCCTCATACTAAAACAATACTGCTATTAACCTAATTGTGTTCTTAGAATGACACTCTAATTAGATATTACCTCAAAGCCACTTTAATGTAATGTCCCTGTAATCATGTTCTAAAGAACCTGCTCTTCATGTGTGAAGAGGGAATCCCATAAGAACTTAATCATAATGAGTCTGTTTTTAAATTTGTATCAAATCATGTGTATGGTACTGTATAAGCTTGTGTGCAGAGGCAGACTATTGTACAAAAAGTGCAAATGGTTTTTCTTTTAGTAGGAATGAACTTCTTGACATGTGTTTCTTTTCTTTTTCTCTTCTAAGACAAATCACCTTCTTTTCATAGTATAAATTTAACTTTGTAGTTCACACACATTTGAGTTACCATTCATCAGTTTGGAAGCGTTGGCAGAGTGGAAGGAACACATACAATAGAAATATTTTTAGCCTTCTTGCTGCATTCACAAATGTAAATAGCCATTTCTATATTTGTTTGATGTGAACATTCTGGCTTTTACTGTTTATGCAAAAGGAATGTGGTTCAGTATGCAAAGAAAGTTGTTGGGAATTCAGAATGGATTTAATTTTTTTTGAGTGATTACTTGCTTCTTTAGTAAATCACTCTCTGTGACTTAACACACAATAATTTTAATGGTTTCTTTAAATCTGGTTATGATCAATTACTATAACTAGTATTCAACAATTGTAATACAGACTTTTACAAGTGATAATTTTCAGTAGACAATAAGATTTTACTGAATTGATACCATTTTTTCTTGAACATGTTTTTGTATAGTCTAGAAAGCTGCAATGTTCAAAACTACTTCTTTTCATTTCAATTAGATTGAACCTCACATGAGTTGATTGGTTCAAAAATTATCTAATATTAAAATCTAGTCATTTCAAACTAACACCAAGCCAGCACTTTATGTGGTTTTGAATAACTGTTGCCTGAAATGGCAACCTCATATATTTCTAGGAGCCATCACTGCTGTAAGGTTATGGAGGTTCCATTTAACATTTCAGAATTAATAAAGCTGTGCATGTCTAATTCATAATATTTCACAGAATGTCAAAGGAGGAAAACATTAAAATCCAATAACTGCACTGAAGCCCTAGTGCATTTGTCTTGATGAACCTACATGGTTGGTTTAGCATTTCTAAATGCATGCTTTATGCCTGCCTAGCGAAAGCCTCAAAGAAGTTGTCACAATAGTAGATGAACACACTGCATTTAGTAAAAACGAATTCCGTGCTTTCAGCTTGTTAATGTGTATTTTCCTTCCCCAACCCCCTCCATGTTTAAACACCTAGTTTTCATTTTATGGGAACCTGTCTCCAAGAAGGTCGCTGTATCGCACGCTCTCGGATGAGAGCATATGCAGTAATCGGAGAGGCTCCTCCTTCGGCAGTTCACGAAGCTCGATTCTTGACCAAGCCTTGCCCAACGACATCCTGTTCAGTACAACACCGCCCTACCACAGCACGCTGCCTCCCCGCACCCACCCCGGGCCGAGCGCCGGCTGCCTGAGAAGTGAGTGAGGTGGGGCCGCCATGCTCAGGGCGGAAGTGAGTGAGGTGGGGCCGCCATGCTCAGGGCGGAAGTGAGTGAGGTGGGGGCCGCCATGCTCAGGGCGGAAGTGAGTGAGGTGGGGGCCTCCATGCTCAGGGCGGAAGTGAGTGAGGTGGGGGCCTCCATGCTCAGGGTGATGTTCATGGATGCACCCAATTGAATTGCCTCAATGCCTTGATGGTTTCTTCAGATCGATCTGGTGTCTTGAATGGAGGTTCTGCGTTTTTCTTGATATCTATTGTTTGTTTTGTGTTGGTTTTTTTTCTTTAAAGTAACTTTCAAACATGGTAAAATCTCCAGATTGAATGACTTAAGCAGTACTCTATCCATTTTGGATAAACCTGAAAAACCTAAATTGACATTTTCGTTAAGTCAATGGTGACCTTTAAATCATATCTGACTTATTTTATCTGTAAAGGAAAATGTTTAAAACCTGGTGGAACATGATGGTGGATTTTCTGGTGGGCAGCTGGCAAAGAGGAAAGTTTTGTTTTCTAGTTTTTTATCTGTTTCTTCTTGAAATTAAAAACCCAATGATGAAAAACTGGCAGACAAGAATCAGAAGACCTAAGACTTAAACCTGGCTTTCCCATTGTATGTATCACTTATGTTTTCTGTATCCTAATTTACTCCTTAAAAGTCAGAAGTTGATTCGATGATTTTCTGATTTTCCTTCAAATCCTAAAAAAACTATGATTTTTACACAGTATGAATTCCTTATTAAAATCTCATTTTTTTAAGAGCGACTTTATATCGGTTAGCTTCATTTCCCTTTTTGATAGGCAGTTTCTGCTGTACGGGAAAAATGGGAATTTAACTAAAAATATAGTCATTATCAGGTTTTAAAATTTCATCGTAGAAGAGCATTATCTTTAGAACCAAATCAAACTTCCTAAAATATGTAGAAATGTCAGGCTAAATGACATAATAGTTCTAATAATGTTTCAGTGTTTAATATAATTGGAAATGAACTTTGTCTTAGAAAATTCCTAATGTATCTCTTTAGGTAACATAATATTCTACCTGCTATAAAGGGTCCATTTACCTTAATTTAAGAAATTTTTAAACTCCTTCTTGATAATTACATAAAAGGTAAGACAAACATATTCTAATACCATAGTGTTTTCCCAAATAATTTCACTTTTTTGTAAATAGTTAACTTCAAATGCCTCTTAAATACTCTTGTAAAACCACTGAAACTGTTTTCTTACAGATGTTATTTCTTTAATTTAAAATGCTTGAAGTGTGATTATGGATCTGTCGTATGTTTGTCAGTGCACTCCTTACCTTCCGCCCTTCATTTTCCTTCCCTGTGAGAGATATGTATTTAATATGGTCAAAGTATAAAGGCATAATTAGGAAACAGGCAGGATATGGTATATTTATCCAGCATCTTAGTTAAAAACTGCCTTACTTATCTTCATTGTTTATTTCTCCAGGGAAAGTAATAAGAATAACCTTTGCATTTTCTACTTTCTAATGAAATCTTATTTGATTGTCTGTTCCAATTTCTATACTTAAGGAACTACTCATTTTCTCCAGGTTTGATGGATAAAATGACAAAATGCAAATAAAGGAACTGGAAGTAATTTGAATTGATGCCTGTTCTCCCAGAACTTCCTTCTTATTTCCACCACTTTGTTCCCAGGAGAGTTGAAGCTTCAAGGACCTAGTTTTCATTTAGAGGACTCTATAGTTCCTGGGGTCCCATGACTACCACAGTTGCCTGTGTGATTAGTACTTTTGTGTCTATTTAAGACAAGTTTTTTTTTTTAAATGCAATTTTATTGAGATATATTCACACACCATATAATCCATCCAAAGTATGCAATCAGTGGCTCACAGTATCATCTTATAGTTGTGCATTCATCACCACAATCAATTGAGCATTTTCATTACTCCAAAACACAGAATGAATGAATGAATGGATAGATAGATAGACAAATAAATAAATAAATAAATAAATAAAGCACCCAAATCATCCCATACTCTTTATCCCCCTATTATTTATATATTTTTTGTCATTACTTTATTATTCATCTGCCTATACACTGGTTAAAGGGAGTGTCAAGACAAATTTTAATAATTCTTAACACTGTGGCTCCTGGTCATTCCATAGACCCTTTCTCTAAGGAGATATGACTCTTTGAGAGTAGTCTGATGATCTGAAACTGGAACAACCCAGAAAGCTGAACCGTGAATGCTAATGCCTAGCAGATGTCTTTGAGTGAGAAGGGAGGAATATTTGAAGTTCCCCAGTTGCCTTAGTTTCCCAGGGAGACATAGCTTCATGTTAAAACTTGGAGCACAGGGTAATTCTGTCAAAACTTCTAGCTTGGGATGGTTAAATTAACTGTGTAGTTAGAGGTAGGCAAAAATCTCCTAAGACATACACAATCTTCTTTTAAAATGTAAAAGTAGAGCATTTCTAGGAATCATCTGATCTTAGAGAATCTTTCAACAGTAGAGACTTATTCAGACCTCGTTCATAAGGAAGGGGATAAAGATAAGGGAGGGGAAAGGGTCAGCAAATCCATCAGTTTACAGTGAATGTTGGAAGATCTAATCTCTGCACCTTTTCTACATGTAATTATTACAGTCACAGTCTTCTCTTTCAGATATTTTAACTTGTAAATGTCTCAGATTTGAACCTGTCTTAGCATATTTCTACTCTTGAGACCAAGACGTCAATCCAACCCTGTGAGACAGATATTTAAGCACGTTTTGGATGTGATTCATATAATGACTCATATATATTTCCTGTGAAGTCATTGAAATATGCTGCATCCTTATGTCTTCAACTTGGAGGTGTAAAATATGACCTGATCCAGAAATTGAGAATAATCCTGAAATACTATTTCTGCATTACATTTAGGGCATTTGTCTGTTATCATTGGTGGATTTCAGAATAAAATGTCTTTAATGTCTCAGATAGGAAAAAAATGAATATGGGAGGCATTTGGACACATAGTTTATAGACCAGCATTCATGATATCCTTTCCCTCTTCAACAAATTAGGCACCTAGATTTATTCAGTGCAGTCCCAAGCATTGGTAGGTTCACAGCATGCTTAAAGAGAATTCCTGATTTTTTATGGAAAAGGGATCAAAAATTCCCCAAGGAATGGTGGCAATTATCCCCTGAGGATAGACTAAAGAGAGTTCTTTGTTTCAAAAAACAAACATAGAGAGTTTAGTTGATGTGTGTTCCCAAATCCTATAGTTCTAACCTAGGCACCTCACGAAACATGCACCTTGAAGTCAAAAGGAAGTTTTAGAATAAATAAAAGAAATTGGTATTTTACTTATAATTTAGTACTCACATGAGATGCTACAGACCTAAGGTATAGACTCAGGTTCTGTGTCATAGGTGATAAGGGTTACTAACACAAGAACAGTTAAAGTTAGCATTGTGAAGATGTAGAGGCTTCCCCTAAATTAACACAATGAGGGACAGGGTTTTGGCTGAGTGGAGGATTCAATACAGTTTCCAATGTATCCAGTCTCCCCTATAATAAATTCCATTGGTTTCTGGAGGGCAATTGTGAAACCTCCGATATCTGACCACCAGGAAATGCTGTCAGGAAGATACTTCACATTTACAACAATAAAGTCAGATTCAATAAAGATGGTTACTGTGATTCCAGGGTCTTGGGTAAACAAACAGCAAGCCACAGATCAATGCCCTAAGCCAGAGAGCAGGGGCCCAGGCAGCTGTGACTCAACACTTTCGGAATCCATAATTCTCTTAATAGATGTCCGAGTCAGGTCCACATGTGGCAAGGTGAATAAGAATTACGAGTAGGGAGAAAAGTGCTCGTTCCGGAGCATGGTTTAGAGCATCTCCCCCACTGTGCAGTAGCAATACATTTCATTAAACAGTGTTCCCTCCTCCCAGCCTCTTGTTTAACCCACTCTAAGTACTCTCAGATAGTTTTATGGATTCAAAATAATAGCAGTTAGTGTCCTATTCTGGGACTAAGTGATAGTATATGCAACATAGGCTTAGGTTTCTAGTCTGGAAGGCACTATGCGGAACTTGATGATATCTCAGGAGGTCACAGTACTGGATATGGGTGAGCCTGGGAACACTTCCGCGGAGCTTGCACCTCCCGCTTTCCCACGCTGCCTGGGGAGCCAGCTAGTTCAGCCGACTGAAACAGTCTCTTTCTTTCTGACTTGAACAAAAGAGCAGGGTGGTCTCGGGATGTAGCACAAGGCTTGGGGATGTGGATTTGAAATAACAGGGTTTGATATCTGAGGCAAATGGTTCTTGGTCTTCCCCAAGTACAGGAAACGATAGTTACAGCTGCTGGGGCATTCATGGAACACAAGGGATGGCTCATTGCCTTATCTGTGTCTCCACTGCAGGCACCTTATCCAAATCTCTATCAACCACCAACAGCAATATTTATCTGCTTGTCTGCTGGGTTCTTTGAGAGCAAAACCTGTGTCTTACTTACTTTCATATCCTTAGGTTCCAATATAGGACCTGGACTCTAGTAGGTATGCATCATCAGGATGGACAGAAGATAGTAACACCTGAATGTCCAGTTAAGAGTATTGTAAAGGCTTTTTGGTGGTTTAGAATCTCAGGCCAAAAAAAAAATAGTTTTTTTCAATTACATGATTTGCCAACCAATGGAAAAAAATTTAGGAGTTTTCCATTTTGATTACTCAGGGCAAAATATGGATGGGTTTTACTTAAGATGATTGTTGTAGAATTTTTTTAGAGCTTTTATACCAGAACTGTGCTCTTCATCAAGACCTTTACATGACGGTTTCTTATCACTGGGGTCTCGGTTAAATGTCACCTCTTCAGGCAGACCTCCTCCAAACATACCATCAAGCTCCTTGGTTCCATCACCCTGTTTTATTTTCTTCAGAATACTTATCACTGCTTTTATTTTCTTGTTTATTTGTTTGTTGTATCTTTCCCTCTCACAAAAATGTAAGCTTTGTGAGGGCCAGGGCCTTGTCTGTCTTACCCAAGTGCTGTGCCCCCTTCACTTAACATGTAATAGTCATTTAATAGATAATAGATACATGGTTGGGTTAGTAGTCCTCCAAATAAACTCTAAAGCAAAAGAGATTTCTCATCTACTAATCTTTGCCAGTTCCGCAGTACCAAATAACCAAAAGCCCCATTTACATTTAGGGAAGAGAATCTAATATTTTACAGTAAAGAAGACACAAAACAAACTGTATTCTCCTTTTATTCACTGGTTCTCCTAAAAATTTGAGGAAATTCAAGTGGTGCCCTGGACTTGCCTTTATACATACTGAGACCTTCACAGATCCCAAAGTCACAAATGCCACTTTAGCATGTAATGTCTGCATGGGCTGTGTACAGGAGAGTGAACAGAAGATGGTAGAGCTGGTTGAGCTGCAGTGCTGTGTGGACATCTGGGCCCACTCACTAGGTGACTTACTCTCAGGCATCAGCTTCCCAGCAACATAAACTCACATTTAAGCCTTGGCAGAATTACAAATGGCCACATATCATGGAACCCGTTGCTCAGGAGTAGTCACAGCTTTAATTATTTAATCCAACAATGTCAAGAGACTACTATACCCCATTGAGAATTTGGGAAACATGGCTCTTGGAGCACATAACTGTAGGAGAGACATCAGCCAAGCACCCCAAATTCTGAATCAGCACTGACCAGTCAGTAGGGTGCCCATATCCCCTTTATCCTCATTGCATTTTGCCTCTCTTGTCTTCTCTATTTTATATATGTACACATATATATGTGCATATATATATATATATATATATATATATATATATATATATATATGTGTGTGTGTGTGTGTGTATGTGTGTGTGTAGTATATATATATATCTTTAACTGGCTATGTGAAGAGGATGATGTTTAATGTCCTTAGGGAAGAAAGCAGGCAGGCAGCACAGAATATGTGGTAGGCATGTTTTGATTTTAAGAATTCCAGAAGCTCAAAGGAAGGATTCCTTCTTTCTAAAGGCATAGAGAATCCTCAAGTTGACATTTCTTAGTAAAACATAACTGAGTATACTTCTTTCCTTTCTCTAGAAATATTCATTTACTTGGATAATTTTCCCATCCCTGATGTTTTCCCTCTCCAATGAAGGGATGAGAGGCAGAGGGAGAGGGGAGCTTTAGGGAAACACTGGTTTGAGCTGCGTGGCCCCTGCAACCGTCACAGAGCCAGGTCACTCTGATCCCTGTTTTCCAAAGAACTCAGTTACGTAGAAATCCATGGCACAGCATTTACCACTTAAATAATTCCTTTACACTTTTGGTGCAGAAGTCTTGCTTTAAGCAAAGCAGCATATCTGTTTAAGAGAAGAAGGAAGTGATTGTAGCTGATTAAAGATCCCTGGGGTTTATAATACCTTTTGGCTTGAGGTTTGAATCTTAAATGCCTCTTACCAAAGTTTTACTCAGGTGGACATCCTTGACCTTCAGCACTTCCAGAGAAGGTCGTGGGGAGGGGTGTAAAGGGCGTGAGCACAAAGTGTTCTCACTTTCCCAACACCTGTTCTAGCAGTGTTGCTTTAATTCATTCCTCACCTGCCCCTTGGCAAGGGTACATCAAACTTCATATAAGCCACTAGGGACAAAAACAGTAGTTACCTCAAAGAAGAAAAGAACATGGTTGAGAGGGAAGGTAGCAGGAATTATGCTGAGAAGATATTCATTGGTTGGAGTTAAACTACACACCTAAATGTAGCAATATTAAAAACAGAATGATTTTCTTGTTTTAGCTGCCTCCATTAGAGATATGCTAAGAGCTGCCTTTGAAAGGTGTCAAGACAGTGAAAGAATGTTAGTCTCTTTCAAGGCCAAAGTTACAAACACTGTCTATCTTAGTCCAGATGCCAGCATTTCACAGCTACCCAAAAATATGTGGGTACAAAAATTACAGGTGCATTTGGTTATGTCCCTTATTTAACTTAATTGCAGGCTCAGGCTGCCAGGTGGTCATTATTTTGATTGGTCTAATTAGTCAGATGGGTTCACAAGCAGCTGCATGCAACATTTTGGGTAGGTTCAGAAAATGCAAGTTAAAAGAAAGTCCGGTTGAAACCTTTTGAAAATCTGCCCCAAATGCAAAATGAATTCTAAACAACTAGTATTATTCACCATAGAGACACTTAAAATACTGTGATGAGTGTTTAAAAAGAAAAAGAAATGTCAAAGTCCATTTCTACAGCCAAAGGAAAGCTATCAAACATTAAATGCTAGGTGGATGAGAGCTCTCTGGTTTAACCAGGTATAGCGCTGTCTAATTAAGTCAAAAAAGTAATCCACCCACCATTTTTGTTCATGGTATATAAAATATTCTATTTCTTGTCTGTTAATAATGAAAACAAATTAGTCTTATTGGATTTTTATAATAAATTAATACTGATATGGTTTGAGACCTCTCACATTTGTGATGTTCAGTTTAGGTAACTGTTCTTCAGTAAGTTTTTCAAGTCATCAGGATAGAGAGACGAGGCTTCAAACCTTTTTTCAACAGAGGCCTGCAACACCAATTTAAAAAAGGGAAAATCACCTCTGAGGAAAATAGGAGTTTATCTTGCAGTCAATCAGTTTTGAATGTATTCAAGAGAAGTCTGTTCTGGAGGGAAACTTCCTGTGAAATTGCATTATTGTACAAAGGAGATTAAGCCTTCTTGACTTGCTGACTGACCTCTAAGTGAGTCTATAGCCTGCTGCTTTTTTTTTTTTTTTAAAAACCTTTATCAAAAAACTAAAAAAATAACATTTCAAACAAAATAAAGGAATAAGAAAAACAAATATCCTAAAATAACTACATTGCTTCCAATATAGTCCTACCATATCCCAAGAAAGTTAACAAACCATAGTCATTCCTGAGCATTCCCATATCATTAAGATTACCCTCAATATCTTATCTGTTCTTACTAGATTATCATTTCCCCTTCCCTAGCTGCTATTTCTAGGTCCCCTATATTCTACAATATAAGACACTTGTTTTATGGTTTTCACAAAGCTCACATTTGTGATATCATACAGTTACAGTATCTCTCCTTTTGTATTTGACTTATTTTACTCAACATATGTCCTCAAGGTTCATCCATGTTGTCATATGCTTCACGACCTCATTCTTTCTCGTGGCTGCGTAGTGTTCCATCATATGTATGTACCACAGTTTATTTATCCACTCATCTGATGTAGGACATTTAGGTTGTTTCCATCTCCTGTCCAATGTGAACAATGTTGCTGTGAACATCAGTGTGCAAATATCTGTTCGTTTCGGTGCTTTCAATGCTTTAAAAGCCTGGTGCTTTTTAAAAACTTCTGCATTTTCCCAGCCATGTGCATTTTGGGTCCTCACAGCTTAATGACCCTTTTTTTTTTGAGTTGGGACAGGAGATATGTTAGAAGTTCTCTGGGCCCCTTTGTGAGGGGACAACCCGACACACAGTGCCCATGATCTGACTGACGCTCTGGTTTTGTCTTTGTTTAGATGAGTTCTGGTTCTCTGACGGGTCATTATCGGATAAGTCCAAATGCGCCGACCCTGGCCTGATGCCCCTCCCAGATACGGCCACGGGGCTGGATTGGTCCCACCTTGTGGATGCTGCACGGGCGTTTGAAGGTAAAGACTGGCCAGCCTGGTGGGAGTCACCCGCTGCCAAGAAGCATTTTCCTTCAGGGCTCGTGGCAGCAACTTAGGTGAATGTGTCTGTCCAGGATTGTCTGGGTGAATGTTTTGGATGATTTTCCATCTTTGGGGATGAAACAAGCAGGGGAAGGCTTGAGCTGTGACTGAGAACATTTCCTGAAGGGAGCCATGTCATCTAGTGAAAGTAGGACTACATAAGGGATCGCAAAACCTGAGTGTAGGTAGTTACGGCACCAATTCTGCCTAAGCTAGGCTAAATCATTTTTCTTCCCTGGCCTTCTGTTTTCTTGTATGAAAAGTAGAGGTGATGGCCTCAGTAGCCTCATCAAAAATATGAGGCAGTGAGGGGTAAATATGCTAGCTAATCTATTAAGGACCCTTCCAACTGCCACACTGTTTTCTATGATTTTTGGTGTTATGAATATTATAAGGTTGAAGCTACCCTAGGGGATCATTTTTTTCCCAGCTTGCAGATAAAAATAAACAGAAACAAGGAAGATGCTTGCATCACATGCATCCTCAGGATCTTAAATGTGGCTATCAAGAAAACCAGTGACCCCTGGATCATTTTTATAGGTTCTGCTTTGGAGAAAATCAGCAGCCAGAACTGACAATAGAGACAGGATCATTTTCATAAGGTCTCTGTTTTCCTTGATGAGACTCTCCTAGTGAATCTCAAAGCCTTTCCTGGAGCACCTCAGTCACAACATCCTGGTAGAGCTCAGAATTCACTGAATTCCCTGCAGGGAGAAGAGCACGGCCAATGGAAAGGCCCTCTTCTTTCTCAATTCCCCATCTCACTCCACCTCCTCATTCTATGTTCGCTCCAGCCCATTACCCATGATGTTAAGACCTCAGGAAATGAAATGAGTCCTTTCCCAGGAGAGCAGGTATGCTTTGAAGTCAGACTGCAGTAGATTGAGATTTGCCATTTTAACTGCCCCTCACCTGCTAACAGGCTTAACCTGTTACAGAGACCTTGACAGTGGATTTGCTGTAATAAATTGCTATCAGTGCCTATGATCCTGAGCACCTGAGGGGATGAGTTGAAAGCTGCTCTCAAGTTAATTCAGACCCCAAGGAAATTTAGCTCTGGTAGGTAGAGAAGAAATCTTCTGCTGGGAAATTTCTGCAAAATGAATGAGCCCTTACTATTCCCTTAATAGAAGGAGTGAGACTGCCCTTGGGTTTGCTGCTTTAACAAAGTACTTGTCTCTTCTAGAAACTTCACAATACATCTGTCTGCTTTGTAATGAGGCCCCAATTCTCTGAGTTTACCAGAAGTCAGTTGTTTCCTGTGCCCCCCACCCCACCCTAATGCTTCCAACATTGGCCTAGAAGTGACCTAACATCAAAGGGCAGGAATGCTGGAATGCTGTTGTTACTTCTGTGCAAAGTGACCCAGGCATGTTCTTTACACACTGTGTTCTCTTACTTTGACCAAATCTTACTGCCCCTAGGAGAGTGTAAGAACATATATTCTGCCCTCTCTGCTTCACTACTGCATAAATATCTATTAGCGCTTAACTACACTGATTGGGCTTGATTCATACGTCTGTCTTTTCTTATTAGGGATGAGTTTCTCCAGGGAAAGCTGACTTTTTTATATGTCTTATTCTTGTTTATCCAGCAGATAACAAAAAAAAAGAAGAGCTAGTAAAAGGAAGTAAGTAGGTATCAAATACCAAACAGTTCTGCCTGAAGCTGTCCCAACTCATAATATAGTTTTTGACCTCCGAGGTCTTTTTGCATTTTGTGCTCATTGCTCAGACTTAAAGCAATATTTATTACATCTATTCTGTATCCTCCCTCCATGTGTGCCTTTGTTTGGTTTCCCTACCCCCTTTAGATCGTCCTTCAGACTACAGTCACTGCTCTGAAGTGGATCTTTTCAAGAAGCTGGGGAGACAGTGGGAGATGGAGAAAGCAAAATGGTGCACAGTGACTTACTGAATTATCGTTCCTTGGGTTTGGGTTGTAATCTCAACTCTAACGCTTGATTGTGGGGCTTTGGAAAGGTTGCTTAACTATTATGAAGTATGTACTTTGTGCCAAACACCGTTGTAGGTACTTTGTAAACATTAACTCACCGAATGACCAACAGTTATCCCCTTAGGGACATGTTTAATCCCTTTGGCTTCAGTTTTCTCATCTATATAACAAAGCACTTTGTCCAAAGAATTTCTATGGCTTCCGTAGTCCTCATCTGCCAGTTCTAATGTTATGTTCATCAGAGAGTATTTCTGAGCTGAAGTTGAGTATCCATTGTAGTTGACATGCTGAGACAAAGCAGAAAGAAGCATGACATAGAAATTCCAGCTAGCCATTACCTCAGGTGTGTTGCTACCTGAATTAAGTGGAAAAACTACATGATTATGTGTGCCAAGGGAAAGGACTTTGGATAGCTAACCTTCCTGAAGTTTACATTTATAGAAAAAAATTGTATGGAAAGAGTTCATGTCGTGTTTAAAAAGTTCAGTAATTTTTGATGCTACTCTGCAGGGTAGCATACCATCTTGAGACAATGTCAGCCTATGAAAATTCAATTGAGAATTTGAAACTCCAGACATTTGGCTAATCAGATTTTCTCATGTCAGTGCCACTTTGGGTTGTGTCCCCAGTGCCCTGCCTCACTCTGATTTGAGTTAATATGGTGGTGACTGAGAAGGAGCAGTCACCTTAGTGCTTTAAAGAGAAATGCTTTCAGTAGATAACCCATTTGCCCTGCTTATGACTTTATCGTTTGTACAAGTTCTCATAGCCGTTTCTGAGCTAACATTATAAAGACAGGATAGTTTTTTTCTAAATGTGCTTGTTTAAATGGTTAAAAACTAATAAAGACACTTCAAAATGCCTTATGGAGTTCCAACCCATTTGGAATAATTCTGTGTCCATACTTTGACGTACATAGTCAGCACATTTAAAAACAGGCCTTTTAAAAATGGAATTTACCTGCCTATTGAATTGAAATACCATGACCCTTATAAAATCCAATAGTGTAATTCTTCCCTGGCAGAAGTGCCTCTAACCCATTGATCTGCCTCACTTACACTGCACATTTTGACATGTGATATATTCACCTTTTTGTTAGAGGTCAGATTCACATTGGATACATGAGTTAAGAATTTAGATTTTACTATACCTTTCAAGAATAGACCAGAGTCATCAAATTAATCTGCCCCAGTCATGGTTGCTTAAATATGTTTAAACTCTATTAATCCATAAAACACAATGTAGATTGTATCAACATGGATAAGAGCTCTTCTGGTATACTGTACACAAGCATTCAGTAAATTTCCTCCAAAGAAGAGGATGATTTCCTTACCATGTTTTGTAACCCACAGGACAATGAAAGTATAATTAAATAGCAAAGTAAAAGCAAAACACACAAAAAAAACTAAGCATTTGGAAAATTTTAAATTATCTAATAATAGGTAGACTGTAAAGAATTAAAGACTGTGATAGGAGAGGGTATTCTATTTTAATAAGTAATGAAAAAGACTCTACCTATTTAAATTTGTGAATTGCAACGAGAGTAGTTCTTGGAAAAGTGCATGGTTTCAGAAACATTTATTAAAGTGAAAAAAAGCATGAAAATGAACTAACTTAACTGTACTTCAAGAAGATTTCACAAAAAACTATTTAAAAAAACCCTCAAGAGAAGTCAAATAAATTTTAAAAAACAAATGACAAAATCTCAGTGAGATTTAGAAATACAATCAATAATCAATCTGTCTTTGAATATTGATTAACCAATAGCAGATTTGATAAAAAAAAAGGAAAAGTACAAGTGAACAAAATTACAAGGAGATTAATATTAACCAATACATGAGAGGCCAAAAATTAAGAAATGTCAAGTAGATTTGTAGGAATAAATTTGAAAAATAAGATCTGATATTTCTCGCAAGAAAAGGGGATGAGGAGAGAAGCACAAGAAACAAGAAACAACAGCTATAAGCCAAAGTTTGGAAGGCATTTAAAAACTTATGCAAGAATATCACCAATTCCCAAATATCATCTGAAACTAATGAATTTGCAGTTAATTGTATAAAGTCCCAAAGAACAAATAATGCTCTTGTTCTATAAATTTTTTTCTTAAAATTCAGAAGCCCCTTTCTTGCATAATAGGATTTCTTCCTATTGTAACCAAATATAACATCAAATAAAGGAAAATCATTAGACCATCTCAGTCATAAATATTGATGTAAGAAGACTTAGATGAAACTTAGTAGTAAATTAAAAATATTTATTAATTTTGGTGAGAGTTTAATCTGGAAGTGCTAAGATGGTTTAATAAAAGACAAACTTTAGCAAGTTATGGTAGATAATGTAATTTGAAGTTATCTCAAAAGGTATATGTTTTTAGGACCGATTTCTAATAAAACAAGATTTGAGTGATAAATCTGAAGCCTATCAAAACACATCTGCTTTGTTCAGAGTAGTTACATGATACCAAATGGAGAAATGTTTATATGCAGAAACTAAACAAGGGTAACTTTGAGACCATATCCTTTAATTTTGTACTGGAGATCCTTGCCATTTAAATAAGTAATGAATAAGTACTAAAAATAAAAGAAAAAATGTTTATAGGTATGCTTCTTTATGTAGAAAATGTGAAAGATCAACAAGAAATTATCAGTTTATAAAATAAAGTAGTTAAATAATAAGTGAAAATATGTTTAAAGCATTATTTCAAAGTCTTGTTAAATTTTTTCAATTATCTGTTTCTGTATAACAAATCACCCCAAAACTTATGGCCAAAAACAATAAAGGTTTATTATTTCTCATGATTTTGTGGGCTGGCTGGGCTCAGCTGGGTGGTTCCTCTGCTGGGGCCACTCATACAACTGTCTTCATCTGGAGCTCAGCTGGGGCCGGGACATCCAAGGCAGCTTCACTCATATGTCTCGTATCTCAGATGGGGTGGCTGAAATGGATGGCGTTAGCCAGGCCCCTATCTCCAGCATAGTAATTGTATATCCTCACATGGTGGCTTAGGTAATCAGGAGAGCAGAAACAGATCCCTTAAGGCCTGGTCCTTGGAAGTCCCAGGGCATTATTTCCACCCCTGGCTATTAGCCAAAGCAAATCACAAAGCCGGCACAGATTCAGCACATGGGGAAGTAGACGGCCCCTCCTGATGGAGAAGTGGCATGTGCACACAGCGATGGGAGGGATTGCTGGCTGCCATCCTTTCAGACAGTCTTCTCTGTTACATCGACAAAGAACACCTTAGATCTGTCAGCAAAATCAAATTGTTAATTATTTGGGAATTAAGCCAGCTTTAGAATTATAATGGGAGAAATCTAAGAACACTTTATTAGCTGAAAAGTCTTAGTATAGTAAGGAGAGGAATGGATAAAAAGATTGAAATATAGAAAAGATGACAGTCCTTCTTAATTTGCAGATTTTGCACAATTTCAATTAAAATATCTAAAGGATACATTAAAAATTAATAACCTACATTTGGAATATAGATGGGCAATGTTCAATAAAAAACAGCCTATTATAAATCAATAATAATAATTAAAACAGGATAATAATGATTTAAAAATACAAATGGGTCCTTTTAAAGAAAACTAAAGAATCCAGACAGAAATCTGATTATATATGTGAGTTAAATGGAAAAGGAAACCAGGTACTCCATTTGGATTTAGAAATTAGGAAAGTCAGTTCTAGAAAAAGTAAAAGAAAGCAAGATTTTTATTATTTTGGAGTGAAATAATGCTTTATAAAGTAATGGAAGAAAATATGAAATATAATATGGCCAGATAAAATTAAACATTTATACCTTTTATAAAACTGAAAGAGAACAGTAAAATAAAAAGGAAAATATGGGAATATGGAGAAATATATTTAAAGTACATAAAAGAAATCAACCATAAAAAAAACCCACCAAATCCATAGTAAACAAATGATCAAGGCATATGAAAGCACAGTTCACAAAAGAAGAACTACACACAAATATTTGAAAAATGTTCAACTACGCATGCAATTTTAAACAATAATGAGCTACCAGCTCACACCTATTGAATATGAAAAATGATACACCAGCTCTGGGAAACTATGAAGAATATGCACAGCTGGTCTCATTATAAAGATTATAAAGTGATCCATCTTCTTTTTCTTCAAGCAATATCACACTGTATATAGCTAGAGGCAGGAAAATGCGGCCACACTTGGACCAGAAATCTAATTCTTGAAAGTAGGCAATTAGTCAAAAGAATGAAAAAGCTTCCTACAGACAAACATTATGCAGCATTATTAAAAATTTGCTAACAAATAGAGCAAACTCTACCCAAAAAATTAAATGCCAAAAAAATTGAGATCTCCTTCATAGGTCTACAGAGGGAAAAAGTAAATCAAGTGTGGTGTGTGGTGCCTCCATGGAGCCCAGGCAGCCTGACTTTACCCAGTACCGTAACAACCAAGTTAGAGGTCAGCAAGAACGGCAGTCTCAAAACCTGGCTGAGTTACATTTCAGATGTTGTTTTCGCTGGGTTAGGTTCTTGTGTTGGTGGGAGCAAGATGCAACCTTCTGATGCGTGCACGCTGCGGGTGCAGCTAGTCCGCGTGCGTGAGTGGGGGTGGCGGGCCTCAGACTTGGGCCTTCCCTCCTGACTGTTCAGCCTGACGTCTTCAGCCGTGAACCTGGTCGGAACCTGGTTGGTGGGAGGCGCCGCAGCTCGGGCACCGCCACCGAAAACCCGCAGAAATGGAAACCTTGACAAAATCGTTATGGCTTTGGATGATATAATCAAGTTGAATCAAAAGGGAGGAAAGAAGCAGAACTTTCCAAGACGAAATGGAAGACTCCAACAAAGTGGTACCCGGTAATTCAGGATAACAGAATTCTGATTTTGGTAAGAAAAGTCTGATCTGTAGAGAAAGAGTCATGCCTGGAAAGAGACGTCCTTATGGGGTTGTCACTGGCCTTGCAGCTAGGAAAGCAACTGGAATTCGAATAGGAATCAGACCTGTAAATCGACCACCTCTAAGTGACAAGAATAAAGAGGGATATTTTCCAATATTAAAAAGGAAGGCAAACCTGAGACAAACTGAAGTGCAGAGGAAACCAGTTGCCGTTCTTAAGAGACCTAACCAGTTAAACAGAAAAAATAACATTCCAGCCAATTTTACCAGAAGTGGAAATAAATTAATCCATCAGAAAGACACACGTCAGGCAACTTTTCTTTTCAGAAGAGGCCTGAAGGTTCAGGCCCAGTTGAACACAGAACAGCTGCTCGACAATGTACTAGCAAAGAGAACTTACCAAAGGCAGACTTCCATCACAAATGGAGGAATTTTAATGTATCCGTTGACAATCCTGCAGCAGTGCAGTGCTCAGTAACTCAGAAACCACGGTTAGCTGGTACTGCTGTAGCCTCATTTTTGGCAAAGTGAGAGCAATCTGATATAAAGAAAGTTCCTAAAGGTCTACCCCTATGATTTGACATAAATAGTGCTGGAAAACAGATAGGGTTGACTTTGAGCAATTTGGGATCCTAAATGAACAGAGTCGCTGTCACATTCAACAGAGGAGGAAACCGCTTTGTAACCGTGGGATAGATCCCAAGTCAAAGGAACTTTTAAGGGATGACTGTTTGCAAAGTTGAATTGCTTGAAGAGTGTCATAGACACTCAAGAAACTTTATTGCAAAATACTCACAAGGCTAAATAACTCTATTTTTATCTTGGAAGTTTTTAAAAAAATATGTATAAGATAAAGAATATTCTCCCTGAAAGAATAACGGAATATATACCTATCTGTTCTTAAAGTTTTCGTGGATGGCTCAGCAGAACAATCCTCTATTTGACTTTTTGGGTTCCTCATGCAGCAGAAGAAAGACAAAGAAACTGATTATTTTTATGATATTGGTATTTAATATCTTGTTTCCTTTGCCTATTTGTTAGACTTTGCCATGATAAATCTTGGCCTTTGGAAATATGAGTAGGTCCCTTTGTTTCTGTCACTTATACTTTAATAGTGTTGATGTAATAAGTGCAGTTGCCTTTTCTTCAGAAATGTTTTTTAAAAATTCATTAGAATTCTAGTTTGTGGCTTTAAGATTTATGGGAATATCTGTAACTCAGTTCTTTTTTCAGGTAGTATTAGGTTAATCCCTCAGAATGGTAAATCTTTAGTGACAAACTTTTAATAAGAAATGTAGCTGTAGGCATTAGTCTCAGTTTAAGATGTTGGTGTTCAAAGAATGGAAATACGTGTTTACAAAGTTATCCTACAGGGCCTTGTAGGAGACGGTTCGATGTAAAAAAAATCTCAGTTTGTGTTTAGTAAGTGAAGAAATCGTAAGAGGAAGTAGCAGGTTGAAAAACAGGTAACTGAGTAAAAAACCTCAAAACCCAGGTCATAGGTATTCTGTTTGGATATAGGATAGTCTTGGGTCTAGTGTCCACAAAGAATTTTTCACATGATATTTAAAAGAACTATAATTATTAAAATGGATTGAGTCCCTTAGATATTTTGGTAGTAAAATTAATAACCATGAAGCCCTAGACTTTCTTCTTATTCAAAAAGTTATTTTATAAGCTTTTTAAGCTTGCTAAATGAAGCAGTATACAATTCCAAAAACAAAAATATACTTGTCTATATCACAAACAAAAAAAAATGCAAAAGTGATAAGAGAGTTGCATTATAATCTTCCTTTATACCTCTCACTTTGATTTAATTTATGGAATAAAGTTCAGGCATTTGTGGGGAGAAAAGAATTTGGTTTTTACCCCTTCTGGGGTGGTGTGAGGTGTTTGTTATGCCAAGATCTAAGCGTCTTCAGATAGTTGTGTGCTATAAGTTATGATATAATGCCAAAATGCAGCAAAATATTCTAGCTACAAGTTATAGTTTTGATCATTATGAAGCTTGACTTTTTGGTTTTCTATAACTTTAAAACCTCTAAATAGATGTTAGTTTCTCTAGAGTATGATATTAATGTTTATTTTTCCTGTTTAAAAAAAAATGACTTTATCACTCTTGCCTGCCTTGCATTGTATACTAGATTTCCTTGTTACTCATGCTCCTTGGGTTTCCTCTTGGTTTATTCAGAAGCCATAGAAAACTGTCAATACCAGTTTCATGCTTATACCAAAGAATTAAATCTCACCTAACTATCTGGTATTTTTCAAATACTTAAACTGATAACAGATTATTGGAAGTTAGTCACAGTATTAAAAAATAAACTGTAGTCTCTCCTTAGCTATTTCATGCTTTTTGTAGAGGCCAGGTTACCATTGCAAAGTATGAATGTTTGCATTTGGTCCAGGAACAATACGTTATAGACTGGTTAGAATTATTGGTAGCTTATTTTAAAGCAAAGGAAAAAACAACTGAACGTGAGTTGCTGTCCTTAGAACAATTTGCAAAAATATGGTGTGAAGGTAGTTTTCATTTTCCTGTTGAGTTATGTTAAATATTGTGCAGAGCTATTAATGCCTTTTTTTTGAAAACCTTAAAAATTGCCCCAGATATTGACACTGAGTACATCAAACAACAAATGTCTTTGTATATTAAACTTTTGTTCTTTGTGAATCTGTAATTTAATTTTCTTTTTAAATATAAAATTTTGCCTTTGGTACAACTAAAAAAAAAGATGAAACCTCTTGCATATTAGAATGCCTAAATAAAATTTATGATGTACATGATGCTATAAGATAATCATTTTGTGACACTTGCAGTGTTCATCATATCCTTTGTTATGGGGAGTAACATAAGGTTTAGGAGCACCATGCAAGATATATAATAGATTCCATCCTTCCCAAGAATGATAAAGTGGACAAGCCCAACTAGAAAACCTAGTAACAGGTCATCAGTGAAGGAGAGGAGGGGAGTGGAGTCTCTTTAAAAGGTCTGTAGGATTTAAAGTCGTTCTCACTTATAAAAATGTCAGAAGTAGATAATTGGTATGTTCTTGGGCTTTTGTTGAATGGGTGATGTTGTTGAAAACAGGCTTACAAGGTAAAATTACAGACTCAAGGTCAGAGACTGTGGATTTCATGTCTTCCTGGCATAAGCAGGCCCCAGAACTTAAAAGGCCTTTCTTCCTCTCTTTTGGCATGTGAATGTGTGTGTGTATCTGTGTAAGGCACATACAGAGTTAACTCGTGGGGATGAGCTGCTCCACATAAGTGAATTTCTACAGAAAGTAGAAGTATATACTTTATTAGAATACATTCCGTTTGCACTTGGTTTCTTAAACGGAGTATAATCATAAATTTTTATGATGCAACAGGTGTATTGTTTTATGTCTTTTTGAGTTCTGAGGTTTCAACTTAAAATTGAAAACGTTGTTAGTTATTAACATTCTGACCACTAGGTGAGTTTGTGTGTGTGTGTGTGTGTGTGTGTATACAAACATAACTCAAACAAAATGTGACATACTGTGTAACCCCTAATGGTAACATAATTAGTTTAAAAAAAATAGAATAAAAAAGAAAAAAAATGACTGCTACATAGTTGAAAAATGCAAAGCCAAAGATAATATAGTAAATCAACTTAATTATTTCAAAAGTAAGAAATTAAAAATTGTTTCAAGCTAGCAGCACTTATACCTTAAATGAAGAATAAGTGCAGGGCTTTCCTTTGTTCATTATTCAGGGACAGGTTCTAGACCATTTTCTTTCTATATCCATCATTGGGCTGTAGAAAACTAAACCAAAGTATTTTATGTTGAAAGTATAGTGTAGCATTATTTTTATTATTTCCTAGTAGTCAATTAGGTGCGCCAGCCACTTGCTTTCTGCAGTCTGCTAAGCATAGTTATCAGAATCAGAACCTTTAGTTTCCTACATGTAGCTGCAAGCCCAGCTTTTCTTTATTTGTCTTTCTAACAAATATATATGAGAACAGCTTTGTTTGTGGAAACAGGTTTAGTTTAGTCTGTCCTTGCACTTGTATGTTCTGCGTGGCGCACGTCTGGCCCATGTCCTTCCTATTCCGCACCCTCGGCAGACGTGACTAATGGATGGAGCACTCACGCCCCACCAATTCCCCACCAGACCCAGGCTTGGCCTTACCGTTCTCAAACAGTGCTCCAGGCAGCCTGGATTGACTAAAGGGAGTGATTTCATGCAACGGTTTTGCTGTCTCAGCTCTAGATTGATATGCAATAGCTTGTTGGCTGTTCATCCTTCGTTTAGGGCCAAATATGTTCAGAAACTGACAATGAAATAAGAATTTTTAAAGATTATTTAAGGGCATGAATTTTTTGTGCATAAGCTATGCCTAATGTCTCTTTTTAGCCAGATTTGCTTGCAAACACAAAGAATGAGAGGAAAAAGAAACAGGCTGTTACTGTGAAATTATGGTCTTCTCTGAATTGACCATTTACATGAAATTCATACTCCTACACACTTCTCTTTTCTTAATGATTTTGTATGTGCCAGTTAGTTCAATGTAAAGAATTACTTGGTTACTGAATGTTTATCATCATAGAAATAAGCTATGGGGGAATATAGTTTTCCACTGAAAACTAAGATTAGCTATTTTATAAAGTAGTTTAGTGTCTGTACTTAATCAACTCAACTTCTGTTTGCATTTCAACCTCCCAGTCTTTTTAGATCCAAAGTAGAATCTTTGTAAAATTACATTGCTAGCAGAACTCTATTTTTGGCTCCTTGCTTCCTGCCCAGTAGGTCCTTGTTTCTCCCCAAGGAATGACTGACTGGCTGCTGTTAGCAATTTCTGCTTCTGTGAAATATGTAGATATTTTATCAATTAAAGTAAAAAAAAAAAAAAATGATGATGCAGGCTATTTTTCATCCAGATATTTAGACTTGACCATCAGATGCAGATATATTAAGAAAGATAGAAACATAACCAAATTATCACTGGGCTGCTTAAAATGAGGATGAGTCAGTGGAACTCTTCTTCAAAGGAGAGAAAAATAAACTGTCATTTTCTTTTGACATTCTTTTTCATCAGTAGTTAAATTCACTGTGGAATAAAAATGCATCTCCTGTGTTCCATTATTTGGGGCCTCGCAGAATGGGGACTATCTTGGATACAACCGCAGCCCAAACCCTTCCCAACCAGCCCCTAGAGCTGCTCACCCCAGGAAGTGTGCCCCGTTGTTCATGCCCCCACCTGTTCACATCACATCACATATAGAATTTAGGCAATGCCAAAATTATGATATTAATTAAATTGCAAAGTACTTCACCATACACAAAATCACTACTGTCCAATACCAAATCTCGCAGGAATGTACAGTTACAGTATGTTTACCAGGTCTTAGAAAATTTGAAGTGTGGAGCCTTAAGGTCATTCTTAAGGCCTTACAGGAATGTTAGTTGAAGGACGTCTGCATTCCTATTCAGACGTGGCTTGAGAACTTCCTGTGTGAGTGCTAGCTCCCTGTGCTCTCAGAGAACTTTCAGTTTGTCCCTAGGCCTTTACTAGGGCACCGAATGTGTTTACTGCGCCATGCCCACTGCTTTACAGCCCCGGGTTTCCTCTGTATGCTTCTGGCAGCCTTTGACGTTACCATCCTTTTTAATTAACTAAAGGTGCATGACCCTCCATAAACCAAACAAGCAGGTAGCCTCATTAGGAGACTCATCCAGCAGCCAGAGGGAAACGGAATGGGATAAATTAAGAACAGAGCACCACCGTCACGGACCCAAATGTATTTTCTCAGCCATTAATCAAATCATGCAAAAAGACTCCAGCAGCAGCAGTACACCTGCTGTAACCCTCGGATTCCGACTGTAAGTGTGAATGTATGCTCAGAAACCAAGGAGAGAAGTGTCAGGGAGTGGGGCAAAGTGGATGATTAGATAGATATATTCCTGAGTCTTCCACATTGTTAAAAAAAAAAGTGATTTTTTTTTTTTTTTTTTTTTGCCATGCCATTCACTTTTCTGGACCAGTGTTCTTGTGTCAATGTTTAGTTCTCAGAGCCGGGTCTATCTGGTGCCGATTCTGAAGAATATTATTTACCCTTTCCTAATTGGCTTTCAAAACGTTGACTATGAAGTTACTGGTGCCAAAAATAGAAAAGGTCTTGTTCTAAGATATAGCACTCTTCTTAATTACAATCATTATAGATCAGATATAGGTCTGATCTGCTATAAATACTGTGCCCCTCAGATCTTCCTTTAAGGGTTTCTAGTGAGATTATTTAGTGAATCTCTCTTATCCCATCTATCTTTGTATTCTTGGAGTGAGGCATCTTAGAATGAGCCATTTAAATAAACTCCAAATTATGGCATATGTTTATGGCTGGATTTGTATGTGTGGCATACCATATATGTTCGTCATACACAAAAGTCATGTATCCAACAGGACAGTTACAAATGAAATGTCTGATCTAACCACATTGTTTAGCTTTTCATAAAATTGACTCTTGAGGGGTTTTCCTCATTTAGAACACACACACGTGTGTGCAATATTTATGTGATACCAATATTTGAGCCTTGTGTGGGCTCCAGAGGTTCTCAAGTTTAGAAAGATATTACTGTTCATAGGAAAATTCTAAATCTTATTTCAGGTGTTGATTCAGATGAAGAACTTGGGCTGCTCTGTCACCACACGTCCTATCTAGGTGATTTTCTGGAGCTGATTGTTGGCTCTTGATATCTTGTAAACTTTTCCTTTTATTTCCCATGTCTGCACGTCTGCATGGTTATTCAAGCTCTGAGGGTTGGGAATGCAAAGGGTGAGATGTATCCTGGCTATTCTTTCTCAGGAATGTTCTCTGGGATTGGGATGAGCTTGAGGAGATGTCCATTTCCTGGTTGCTATTAATTGGTCAAGTCATCATTCAGTTCTGTTTTTTCATGCACAACTGGCAGCTTTAGCATTCCTTGGATGTGGAAAGAAGAAAGCAAATTGGCTCTAGCAAATCCAGTATCTGCTAATTGTCCCCATGGCTGTGATGTGTGGATGCCATACAGCCCAGAAAGGACAGCCAATTTTAATGCTTTCTGATTGTCAGCAGCTTGCCTGATTTTGTTTTTCTTTGTTTGGTTAAAACAGGGCAATAACCAATTTGGAGGGGGAAAAAAGATTTTATTTACCTACTAAATTCATTTCCACTAAGAAACATTGCTTTATGGCTATTACTAAATCTTCTTTATGTGTGTTTTTCTCCCGGTTCCAGACCAGAGAGTGGCATCATTCTGTACCTTGACAGACATGCAACACGTGCAGGACTTGGAAGGATCCCAAGAGCTACCATTATGTGTAGATCCAGGCAATGGAAAGGATTTCATGGACACAACTGGGTATGTGAGCCTTCAGGGAGGGGAGGGGGGACCCCTCCCTCCCTCTCCTCTCCCAAACCGTGGGGATTGATAGGGATTCAGCTTACCCCAGGCCAGCCCGGGAGACCATTTTCCACCTGTGTGTTCTCCAGTCCTTAAGAATCCAGAGAAGATGCTGAGTGGGACTGACTCAGCTTCCTGCCCTGCCGGGTTGGATGGTGTTTGGCAGCTTAACTGCTCCACTCCATGAGCAGACCTGCCTGCCAAGACACATGCCCCATGTCCAAGGTTAGGAGGAGCTGAAAGTGCCTGGCCTGGGAAGGTAGAGCTTCCCCGACGGAGAGGAAGGGCTGGAGTCCTTGGGAATCAGCGTCTGCCACCTGATTACTGTGATAGCACCAGGCAGCTACACCTTGCTGATCTCAGCCTTCCTCCTGCCAAGTCATCATCTGCCTCTGCCCCATGCATGCTGATCTAGCAAAGGACACGTTTTCCTCCATGACCCCAAGTCCTTGACCCTGGCTCATGCTCTCTATTGAAGTGTTTTCAGAATGAATCATCTCTTTCTCCTAAATTCTTGTCATGTTTATCCCCCATGGAATACACGTTTTTGTTTTTTTTTTCCCCTGTGTCATCCATTCCTAATTCCAGCCTTTATATGAACTTGAAGTACTGTTAACTTGCATGTTCCCCTTGGTAATAAGCTTCAAGGTATTTTAGTGACAGGGAGAGGCAAATTGGGGAGACAGATGTATATATTTGGTTCCCAGGACTTTCTTGGGATCTACCTTGTCTTGATTGGCTAAACTTATTTAAATAATCTCTCGTTTGTTTTCTCACCAACCTATATGTCTGTAGAGATTCTGAATCCCTTTTTAAATCATTGGAGACTCCGGAGGGATTTTCCACCAAAGCAGCAATGTGTACTCTTTCTCCATATTCTTATTATACCTAATATTATTTATTTCCTTGCCAGGTTATAAGCACATGAAATAGTTGTGAGTGAAAACTTTAACAATTAAAAAAAACTGAATGAAATGTCTTGACTTCAACTCCATAGTCTTTTTAATTATATCCTTATTTGCCAGGGAGCGTTCTCCATCAACACTGACTGGCAAAGTCAATCAGCTGGAATTAATTCTTCGACAACTACAGACGGACCTTCGGAAGGTAAAGCAATCCATTGGAAGTCCATAATCAGAATGTTTTCTCACCAAATCAACCCCTTTTGACTGATATAAATAGATCAAATTCAGTTTTCTGGCCCATGACTAATATATCTCATTTTAGGGGACAAAAGGATTGCAGTAGATATGAATGTGAATGAGGGCAGTCTCTCTATGTGGACAGTTTCCAGTGTAAGGTGAAAACAGCAGGCTAGCGTTTTCAGTTCAGTGGGCTGTCAATTGCACCAGCTATTTATGTGCTAAAATGAGAGGAGTGAGTTGCTGCCAGAAGACTTGGTCAACTTCAAGACCCCAGAATCTCCAGCTCTACACATCAACCCTTGTGGGGTCAGTCCTTAAAAGTTATGAAATAGTTTATTCCATAAACCTTTTCTGAACTCTCGTTGCATCATGAGCACCGTGCTGGACTCGGGAGATACATCAAGAAATCCGTCCCTGCATCAAACCGCCTAAAGTAGAGAGGTGACAGACAGATGAAAATGTGTTCACACCATGGTACGAAAAGTGTTATGCTAGAAGAATACTCAGCCCAGCCACAGATCAGTAAAAGTTAGCCAGATGAATGCCTTCCAGGCAGAGGGGGGCCTCCTGATCGGTACTTGGTGAGGGAATTTTAAGTAATTCAGCATCGCTGAGGCATAGAAGATAATGATGGGAGTAGCCAGAGATGGAGCTGGACAGGGGAGCAAGGATCATACTATTGAGAGTCTCATAAGAGATTAAAAGTTAGAGGAAACCATGAAAGGATTTTAAATGGGAGGGGATCATCTTGAGATGTGGAAACTAGATCAGGGGTGAGGTTGGAGGAAGGAGAGACCTTCGTGTTAAGAGGCTGTTGTAAGGAAGAAGATGCATATGCAAGCAAGCGAGGGGATAATCAGTAGTGTGGGGTGCTTTGGAAAGCAGAGAGGATGGGGTCTAGAGGACTAGTGGAGGAGCATTGCTTGCTCTATAAGTCAAGAGAAGGTGAGAAAGATAGGTGAAGAGTGAGCTAAGTTTATAATGTGGGGGTTAGAAATAGAGAGGTGCCTATTTGATGGCTTCTGTTTTATTTGGGAGCTACTCATTCATTCATTCATTCAGAAAATAATGACTGAGAGCCTGTAACCTAGTTCAGAGCATTAGGGAATGAAGACAAACTCTCTGCTCTCATGGTTACTATTGTTAGTAAATAAAGATATAGAAACTGTCAATAGTGGTAAATGCTATGAAGGAAAATAAAGCACAGTGTAAGGAAGTAGTTTGTGATTAGGGGGTGGGGGTGGGTAGTTAGGAAAGGCCTTTCTGAGATTAAGCAGGCATCTGAATACGTGAGGGAGCCAGAAAAGGGTGTTCCAGACTGAGGGAAGAGGTAGTTGAAGGCCCTGAGGCAGGAATGAGCTTGATCTACATTCCCTAAGGCCAGCATGTCAGGGCCCTGAAGTGGAGACAGGTGGAAAGAGGGGAGACAGAAGAGGTAGCCAGGAGACACATCAGGTAGGTCTTTCAGGTGGGGAAAATGATTCTGGGTTTTGTGCTAAGTAAGTTGGAAGCCACTCGTGGATTTTGAGCAAGGGAATATCATGATTTGATTTGTGTTTTTAAATAAATCACTCCAACTGCCTCCTGGAGAATAATTGGAGGGAGAGCAAGAATAGAATCAGGAGACTGATTTAGAAAGCTCTTCCCATAGTCCAGGAAGGAAAGGATGGTGGGAAGTGGCCAGATCCTGAATATATTTTGAACTTGGAGCCAACAAGACTTTCTGATGGATTGGATGTGAGATGTGAGAGAAAACAGAATCAAGAATGACTCTCACGTTTTAGTCTGTGTAACTGAGTGAATGGTGGTGCCATCTCCTGCAATGGGAAAAATGAGGGTGGAGCTGGCTTTGAGGGTACAGGGAGGGAAGTCAAGAGGTTAGGCTAGAAACTTAAGGAAAGGAGGGCCACAAACTGAGCCCTTGAAGTATTCCAGTATCAAGAAGAGGAGGAAGATTCGGCAAAGCAAAGGAGGAAGGGGACAGTGAGTTAGGAGAGACCAGAAGAGCATGGTATGTCCAAAGCCAAATGAAGAAAGAGTTTTGAAAAGAAGGCAAGAGAGCTTAAAGAAGATAATTCATGTAAAGCTCTTAACAAAGTGCCTGACATATAAAATTGCAATAAATATTAACTGTTACAATTTGAAAAGTTAAAAAAGAATGGCAAGAGAACAATTATGTGAAATGCTGCTGTAGGAATTGCCTGATGAATTAGGAACCTGGAAATAGTTGGTGACATTAAAAAGTACAATGTCAGCAGAGTGGTGGGGCCGGGGGCGAACGCCCAGAATGCCTCCAGGAAGGAACAGAAGAATAGGAGAGGGAGTATAGACAACTTTTTTGAGTAGGGTTTTGTTATCCAAGGAAATGGATTTGGAGTGTAGTCACTGGAGGTGGGGAGTGGAGTGCCAAGGCCAGAGTTTTGTTTTTGTTATTTTGTTTGTTTTCTAAAAAAGGGAAAAATTGTAACTTCTGTGAACACTGATGGAAATGATTCAATTGGGAAGGAAATAATTATAAAGGTGAAGAGAGAGAGCATGATGTCCTTGAACAGGCAAAAAAGGGATGAGCTCTAGCATACAAGGAAGGGAGTTGGCCTTAGGAGTAGGGACAGTTCATATATAGAAGAGCTGAGAGAAAGAGAGTGTGTGTGTGTGTGTGTGTGTGTGTGTGCACGTGTACGTGTGCGCCTGTGTACATACATATACATACACACATAGTTCAGACAGATAGGTTGCTACAGTTCTCTTGTTCTCTTCTAATTATTTCTCTTTTTTTCCAGTCATGAGACTGAGTGAGGGAGGAGTGGGAAGAAGTATTGGAGCTATAAGGATAGAGGATAAGGTGTGATATACCTTATAGAATAAAGGGTGAATTGAGTACATCTGGTAGGATTGCCAAACAATGCTGAAAGGTACATTTGAAATTTGCAGCATAATTTAAAATGATATCTTTTGGCCAAGCTACATATTTTTCTCCAGCTTGGGTGACCAGCTGTCTCTGTTTGACCTTGGAATTGAAGGGTTCCCTGGGACATGTGACTTTCAGTACTAGAACCTGGAAGTCCCAAGCAAGCTGGGATTGGCCAGTTACCCTGTCTCCAGCTATTGTTGTAGGATAGTTGGAGATATTAGGGGTTAGCCAAGAAAGCAAAATGGGGAGAGAAAGACAGGGACATTAGGGTGTGATTGAACTGATGGATCATGAAGTCTAAACTGGGTGAGGAGAGAGAAAGTCATTGTGGGGACTATTGATGGACAATAAAGTAAGATCAATGGACTAGACAATTACTGGAGGGAGTCCTGGAGAAATTATTGAAAAAGACAGAAGATGGTGGTCAGGAAGCAGGAACTTGAAAAAGATTTAGGAAGGAGTGCAATACTAGTAATGGCAAGGAAGAGCATATGGCCATGGGAGTGAGGGCTGAGGAGGGGTGAATTTCACATGCTTGAGAGGAAGTGATGGAGAGATTGGCCAGAGTGCTGGATGGAACATCTGTGTGGATTTGAAATCATTAGGAAAGATGACAGAAATAGTGGGGGAGAGACGGGGGTGGACCAGGTTCTAGAATTGTCAGTTAATGATGGCAGGAACTGGGGACACAGTAGGTAATTGCCATAAGGAGTGGTAGCAGGTCTTAAAGAAGCTAGAGTTTTAGGGAGGAATAGTAATCTGGACTGAAAAGTGACACGCAAGGAGTTCACATGCCATGACTCCAGGCCCTGTGTTTGTCAGACCATGGGAGATCTTTTCAAAGAACCAATTTTTGGTTTTGTTGATTCTTTCTATTGTTTTTCTTTTTTTTATTCTCTAATTTATCTGCACTCTAATCTTTGTTATTTCCTGTTTCTGCTTGCTTTGGGTTTAGTTTGTGATTCTTTTTCTAGATGCTCCAGTTGTGAGGTTAGTCTCTGATTTCAGATCTTTTTTACCTAATACTTCCTAATTTCCCTTGTAATCTCTTCTTTGACCCATCGGTTGTTTAAAAGTAGGTTGCTTAATTTCCACGTACGTGTGAGTTTTCCAGTTCTTCCTCTGTTACTGATTCATAGCTTTATTCTATTGTGGTTGGAAAAGATACATGGTATGATACCAGTATTTTTACATTTATTGAGACTCATTTTATGACCTAAGATTTGGTCTCTCCAGGAGAAGGACCCATGTGCACTAGAGAAGATTGTGTATTCTACTTCTGGGGGGTGTAGTATTCTAATCTGTTAGGTCTGGTTTGGTGTATAGTATCATTCAAGTCTTCTATTTCCTTATTGATCTACTGTCTAGATGTTCTATTCATTATTTAAAATGGTATATTAAAGTATCGTGTTATTAAAGTAGAATTGTCTGTTTCTTCCTTCAAATCTGTCAGTATTTGCTTAACATATTTTGAGACTGTGTTCTTCGGTGCACTTATATTTATAATTGCTATATCTTCTTGTTGAATTGACCCTTCTATCAATATATAGTAACCTTCTTTGTCCTTCATAACAGTTTTTTACTTAATGTCTGTTTTTTCTAATATTAGTGTAGCTACCCTAGCTCTCTGTGTTATAGTTTTTCATGGTATGTTTTTTTCCATCCTTTCATTTTCACCCTACTTGAGTCTTTGAATTGAAGTTGGGTCTCTTGTAAACACCATATAGTTGGGTCATGCTTTTTTTAGCCTTTCTACCAATCTCTGACTTTTTAATTGTAGAGTTTAATCCATTTACACTTAAAGATACTACTAATAATGCAGGACTTCCTTCTGCCATTTTGCTATTTGGTCTTTGTAAGTCTTTTACCTTTTTTGACCCTCAGTTCTTCTGTTAATACTTTCTTATTTATTGAATAGAGCCTAATATGAACTGCAATTAATAACTTGTATTTATAACAGCCAATGGAGTGGAAGGAGAGAATATGTTGAGTTGTTCACCCCTATCCCTTTTTTATTGACACAATTCAGGAGCAGGCAAGTCACCTCACTGAATTAATTAAGCTCCTAAAGAATAAATAAATAAGTAAAACATAAGAATAAGGGATTCTTGGCCCCCAGCTTAGAAGAAATGCAAGCTTAGGGGAGGAGTGAATGTATCCATTGCATCCATGGTTAATTCATTTCTACTGTTACCAGGAAAAACAGGACAAGGCTGTTCTCCAAGCTGAAGTTCAGCATTTGAGACAAGACAACATGAGACTGCAGGAGGAGTCCCAAACAGCGACAGCTCAGCTGCGAAAATTCACAGAATGGTTTTTCAACACCATAGACAAGAAATCTTAACCAGCCCATTCCCCATCAAGGGACCACTGTGGGAATGCCCGTTGTCCCTGTGAAGTCACAAAAATGTGTTTTTTAAACCATGCTTTCAATCAGCCATCGATGTTGTTGCTTTTCTGCTCTGCCCAGCCAGCACCATTCATCCCAGCAAGATAGGGAGCCTCGATTCTTTCCTGGTAGCTGTCTTGTGGTAGCTGAGAGCGACAGTGATGTGAAGATGAATGTAACTCCCCATGTCAAGACGAATGTAAAATCCTGGTGTCAGTTCAGACCTTTGTCTTTTAGATTTTATTGGAATGGTGCTCTGGCTTGGGCTTACCTCAAGAGGGAAGGAGTTGGGTTTTATTTCCTATATATCAGGTGACCTGGTAGAGATGTTAAAGCAATTTACCATAGTTTGGGCTTTAGTATTGTAAAATAAACCTAAAAACAAATAATCAGACATATACTTTAATGTTAAAGGTGCTCTATTTTTTTGTATGTACAGTAGTTTTATTTCCACAGCCACATTATCATAGCAATAAGAATAGAGGCATAGTAAATACTTGGAAAAGCTGAGGTGGGGGTAAAATAAAAGCACTGATATGTTTAACACTAGTGTGAATGCAGTTACTTTAGAGACTTATTTATTTGCAGGAACAAATGGTGCCTGGTGCCTGAATATTAACAGTGTTCTGATTTTTAAAAAAAAGATACTTATGCCTTGTAAATGGCTCACTGAGTAGTCACTTCAACTCTTAGTTTACTTTTGTATAGTTAATGCTCTGCTGATTCAAAAAAAAAGAGTAAATCTGCTTAATTACTAGAATTCCCGTATGCTGTGAGCCAGCAGAATCACTTGTACAATGCCAAATTTGTTTATTCTTTGTACAGAAGCTTTGATGAAGTGTCTTGTATTTAACACCCTTATTTAAGCTTATTTAACCTTAAATTGTTAATTTTATAAAATTTGGTTTTATCTGCACTATGATGAGGAAGTTAGATAGCAGCAAGCTCAGAAATGACTTAGCTTGCCAGAAATAGACTGAGGAGCAGGGTGGGGAAATTCTAACAATTGGATGCTGCTAGTACACAAGTTGTTTGTATTGCTTTACCATTTTTAACTGTTATATTTGAGATGAACATACATTTTGCTTTTTTAATAAATGTTTAAAAGAAGTCCACATAAATAACGGTGTTGTCAGGTGAATGTAAATTTTTATCTTCTGATATGCCAACAATCTGACTCTGTGAATTTATTTCAGGTCATTTAGGATCACATCTGTATTCAGTGTTGTTTAGCTTTCTTCTTATAGAATCCCACTCTGATTTAAATTGAAGAGTAACTAACATTTATTCATTCTTGCTATGTGCCAGACACTACTCTCTGAGCTTTCCCTATGTCCTATTTAATCCTAATAGTATCCTTAATAGGGGGTAGTGAGATCCCCATTTTCCAAATACGTGAACTGAGGGTCAAGTTAAGTAATTCCCACAGTTGCCCTTGATTTTGCCTACAAGAAAATGCATGCAGTAAAATAGTAGGAATTTGAAAACTGATAAGGAAGAGGTAAACTATGAATTTGAATCAAGTGTAAGACAAAAAGAAGGTATAGAGCAGAGGCCAAAGTGGGAACGAAAACATAGTAAAGTACTTAGTTGTCAACATTCTGAGAATAGAAAGCATATCAAGACTTCAGAGGAAACAAAGTTTTTTCTAGAGTTTCTCTGAAAAGGAATCATGTGGGCTTCACCTGAGAGGAGTATTGAACAATGTCCTTAACTTTCCTATAACAAATCTAGCAGCAGGTTCCATACAGCTGTTTCTTGTACACGCGGCAGTGAAGGGCCCAGGTGCCCTCTATAATGCTCCCTGTGAATGTAGCTTTTTAGACTAGCAGGACATTATGAATCAAGTAGATATCTCCTCCCCACCCCCTTTCTTCCCTTTCTCACGTGCCAGGTGATTTGATAGGAACTGCAGGATCCAATGGTGATCAAGGCCATCCAGCCCCTATCTTCATGGAGTTCAGAGTCTAATACGAGGAGGCAGACAAATGTGAAAGAAATACAGTGCCAGGGGTGGGATCCCCTAAATAATTATAATAGCTGCCATATAAATATCGCTATGTTCCAGGTACCATTCTCCATCCTTTGTTATCCATCTTGCAACCCCATGGGGTAGGTACTATAATCATTCCCTTTTTAAAGATGAGGAATTGAGATGTGGACAGGGGTTAGGGGAGACTTCCGTAAGTATGTGACCTTCGATAGTTGAGAAAGGGCAGCCACCGGAAGACAGGCAAAGCGTGTTGCAGGTAAAGGGAAACACAGGAGCCTATGGGATGGCAAGATGTCTGGAAATAGATAGTAAAGGGGAAAGTTTGGGAGATGAGTTTGAAGACATATGCACAAGCCAGATCATTATATGGCAGGCCATGATAGAACTTGGATTTTGTTCTAAGTTTAAAGCAAAGCTGTGGAAGTAGGAAGGCAGCATAATGTTGATCTATATTTTTAAAGGATTATTCTGACTTCTAAAGGAGAATGGATCATATAAGGACCAGGCTCTACAAACTTTTTCTGTTAAGGGCGGATAGTAAATACTTTAGGCTTAAGGAGACACATACGGCCTCTGTTGCATATTCTTTATTTACTAACCTTTAAAAATGTAAAAACTATGTTTAGTTTGCAGGCCAAACAAAACAGGTCACCAGCATAGTTGGCCAACTGGAAAAAGGGAAAGAGTTGATGCAGGGTGCCAGTTTAGGTAGGAGATGATGCTGGCATGGACTACGGTGACAGGATGGAAAGAAGTAGATGAACCATGTTGAAAATGTGTTGTGGAGATAAGAGCCCTCACAAGGTTTGGATTTAGGAGGGAAAGTTTGATCAGGAATAAGACCTAAGCTTCAGAGAAACAGACAAACTGCATGTTATTGAGACAATTTTCCATAACTGTTTTTTGCCTTTAATGAAAGTAGAACAACAGACAGTTATGTTTCTGGCAAAGGCCTACAGTGCAGCTATTCTGCATCGTTGATCAAGGGTGGTTGCCTTCATTTGCTTTAGAGAGCAATTAAGTAGATGGAAAGGTTGACGTTGCAGTAAGAGAATAAAGAAATTTGACCCAAACCTAGCAGAACGGAGAACCATCCACCTTCCTAAGGCAACTCTATGGACAAGACCAGAGATATTTTTTTTAGGAAACAGTTCTCAATATATACTAATAAAAAGAATGAATAATTTATCAAGTCTGTCTCCAGTGGGCCATCCACATAATTTCAGCCTGTGAAAATTTTTTTTTGAACAGATGTTTCCAGTCAACAACCAAGTCATAGAAGAATCCAGTCACGGTCCCATAGTACATGTGGTTTTTAGCAACTTGGCATCCTGATGAACACTCTGCTACAAAATGTACCCCTTAATAACAAAACATGTTGACTTGCTGTATGAACTTACTTGGTACAAGCTAATTAAATATTGGAATATATGTGCTAAAAATAACTTTTTTCCTAACTAACCGTATGGAGTGATCTATTATGTATGAAGGCCATTCTAGTATGTGACAATTAAAGTTAATTAGCATATTAGAGGCTTTTATCTTGCTATTCTCTGTAACAGAGAGCCTGTTTATCATTAAAAATATAAGTTATGATTCAGGATTGGGGGCATATAACAGAATACAGTCCTGATTTTGCTACTCACAATTATCTTTTGAAATGTCAGGAGTCTCTTGTCCTGCTAGAACATTAAAATGCAGATTTTGATTACATATCATTAACAAGGAGCCTTTATCAAACTCATAAAGCCTTAAGCCATACCTTCTTGTCTACAGAGCCAAAGATCAAAGGGATATCAGTAAATAGAATATAACGCTCTTGATAGATTTCTTCACAAAGAAATATGACTCGTTGGTATTGAAGTATTTGAGTATTAAATTCACTTGTTCCCTGTGTAAAATCTTAGCCTGAGAAAACTGAACCTGTTGTTCAGGGAGAGATCTGAAATAAAATTTATGGACTGACCAACAAATGAATTCTTTAGTTTTGGAGCAGCCATGACTATAACTTCTTAAGGGTGACCGCTATCCTCATCTCCAACCAGACGAAAGGCATGTCACTAGAAACAAATCGCCATCTGTGCCAAAGCCAGCACTCCTCCCGACAATCGCCAGGCTACCATGAAATACATTTGTTCAAACCTTTCTGAGAGATAAAGGCCCATTACTTTCACTTCTAACCTTTGCAGAGTATTAAATAATCTTGAATCCTCTGAAATCCAGCATTATTTTAAGCTAGTGTTTGTTCTTCATAATCCGCAAGTTGGGAGATCGGAAATGGGAGGAGGGGATAAAGAAAGATTTTTACAGATGCTTTCCTCCTTTGAATTAATGATTGATAAGAAACAAGTTCCAAGTTATTTGGGTGTGTTTGTGGACTTTGTGCATGCAAATTTAAAGCCACTTCCTTAATGCTAGTGTACGCCATTCAGGAATGGTACTGCCGGAAAAGAAACTCGAGTTGAATGGGTTTGCTTCAATACCTGTTTTGAGGAAAGAAAGCAGTAAATGTGTTTACTTATGCTCCACAGGAGGGAAAGTGGTAAGCAACCTGCCAAAATCCAAGGAATGCGTTAGGCTCCTGACCTATGATCTCCAAATTAACCCAAAGACCAAGCTTCCTGACTTTCAATAATGGGAATGAGACACAAACTTAAGTATAAAGAAAGTTGTCTTCTCATGAACTTTATAGAAGGTTTAAATGGGCATCATTCTCCAAAGGTCACAGTCTTGTATTTTGACACAGAACGTACAAGATTTCAATGCTTTTAAGTTACTTAAAAGAGAAAAAAACTTCGATCCTGCAAACCTACCTCTGGTTCATTTTAATAACGGAAAATGTACTGCTCTTTTAGGTCCTTACAAAGTTTTGTTACAACTAATAGCATCTGCAGACTCTGAAAACATGCTGAGATCTGTTTCCATCCCTATTTAAATAAAAGGGTCTGCCTAAAATTTGCAGAGCATCCTGATTTTTTCAGAAGAGGAAATGAAAAATAATGAGCCCCCCTTGACATGCAAAGAACCTTTGTCTGCTAAACTGCCGCTGAGTTATTAAAGAACAAAATTAAGGATTAGACTACCAATGGCCTGGCCATCAATACCCACCAAGCTGTTTGGCACTGGGGTTAGAAGTTTTGTTGTTGCTTTAATACCAGCTGTTCTCCAAGAATCCAGTGAAAACTGTGAGGAAGGCTGTGTGCAAGAGTAGGGTTCAAAATCGTAGCATTTCAGTAAATAATCTGCCTCAACTAAATCACTGCTGGCTCAGAGAGAACTAAAAATATGCATTTGCGGATGGAGATTTTAGACCCTGGCAGAGTCTCCTCTATCACTGTTTATGAATTAAATTGGGCCTGGTGTCTGGGTCCTTGCCCCTCTTATCCAAGACCATAATCATTGATAGCAAACCAGGCAGGATCTAGCTGAATGCGCCATTAAATTGGAGTAATTAAACATGGCAGTCGTGTTCCACTAGGATCTGATTAAACACCTTGTAGAAGTCATTACTGAACCCCATCTGGACTGAGGGTTTGCCAAAATAGCAGGCTAAAAGCCCATGATCCCCACTTCCATAAATATAAAATTCCAAGAACGGGCATTGTTTCCCTTTAAATTAAGTACTTGAGAACTCAAATAGCCCTGCTCAAAAGAGGAAGTAGCACTTTCGTGTAACAGCACAAAAGTCAGTGGGTTTAACCCCTCAGTTCCTACTGGATTCTTTTTGTCCTTGTTCTTTAAATGCCTAAAGGCCATTGTCCAGTCAACCATTTCATGTCTGAGTGGTGGTGGGGAGGGGAGAGGATGAGAAAAGATCCAGTAGTGACCGAATGAATGAGATGCATACACAGGCCACGTTGCTTACACTAACTCCATTGTTGAGGTGAGCTCTGAAATTGATTTTTTTCCCTCCTAATTTAACAAGTTATTGTTCTGTTCCTGCAAAGCAAGGGCCTCTTATCTGATATGTCCTGAAAAGTAAAATCAAATTAGACTTGACTGCCCTAATTGTTTACTGTCTTGTTTGTATGAGGATTATTCCTGCCAGTGACGGTGACTTCCAAACGTAAATTCTATTGTTTAAATATTATCTAATAATATAGCAGTTTAAGGGAAGATGTATGGAGGAGGCCCACCTTCACTTGTCCAATGCACCAATTCCAGTGTGTTCAGTAGTTCAACCATACAAATGCATTGTATTAATGATTGTGAGCATCAAACTTGCATGTTTATAGATGCACATTTTATTACAAAAGTATTTGCCAACATATATGTCCATTTTCAATTAATCCTGCTGGGAAAATTTGACTTATCCAGCCCTCTGGTACTAACTTTTGGCCCTTATTAACCTGTTGCCTTTATTCTACTTGAGCATTCATCACACATAGCTTTCTTTCCTCCTGAATTATGCCTTGTGGTGAATGCTAAATGAAAACAATGGAGATGGGGACCTTAATGAGTTAGTTTCTGAAGACTCGAGATGGATAAATTCAGAAAAACAAGCTTAATCTCACAAATAAGTACTTGTTAGAACAAGTGCAGGGAGATGTAGAAACACCAAGTGCTCCTCGCATGTTAAAAAGCAGCCAGACTATATATTCAGAGAAAAGACTCATCGTTCCAAGCTTTGCTCTGGGGGGCACAGGAGGAGCAATAGAAAAAAAGAGCTCTCTCTGTAGAGTGATTTATTTGGTAATTAATGCACAGAAGAGTAAGAATGATTCTGAAGTGTTTGCTCCAGGCCTTAAATTTTAACATTTAGCTTTGCAATTGGAGCATCTGGTAGGACAGTGAGGTTGGATGAGCCCAAGACTGAGATCAGGCGCCAGGGCAGCAGGGGAAGGGATTAAGGATGAATAGCTTCAGGGATGCTTGAGGATTCAGAAGCCTGAAAACAGTGGGGAAGAAAATGCTTCGAAAGAAGAAAAACAGGCTATTAGGAGAAGGGCCTGGTACTGACTGGAAGGAAGAACCGCAGAGCAGGAAGGGACCACTTTGTAGAAAAGAAGATGAAATAAATCCTGGCTAGATGGATGGATCGATGGGGGACCCGGGCAAGACCAAGTTTATAACGTGAACTGTGATTAGGTTATTCATTGGCCATATCAAAGAAAGTGTGTGTTTGTGAGTATAGGACACTGGTTGCATTTTGGTGAAGGAGATCTGAGTTCAGCATTTGATTCATCTCAGTCAAGTTAGGTCAATCAAGATTCAAAAGTAAAGTATTTGATGCCTTTGAAATGAAGAGTTATTGGGAAAAATCTACTTTTTCAACACTGCCTTAAATCATGAAGCCAACCTTATTGGACCTGATTATAGCCTGGCTCCTACAGTAATTTCCACAATGGCCCTTGGATAATTGAATATAATCAAGGCACAGGTGTGGAACAGGTCAGGTTCAAGACTCTCCATCTCCCCAAGTCACTCAGTTTCAGAGCATTGCCCAGTTCTCTGATCCTCAAAAAGAGAGACATCCCACACAGCCCTGCATGTAAGCCTGGCAATGCCTAGAGAGAACATTAGGTGAGGACCTGTCCATCTCCGTTCACAGCCTCTGGAGACTTCATGTTGACTTGCTCATGTGCACCTTTACCTGAAAAGGTCATGGTTAACCAGTGCTATTAGCGATTCTCAAAAGGATAAATGAGCTTCCTGAATTTTCACAGAACTTCTGTGAGCTCATGCTAGCTGTTAGGGAATTGGGAAATGTCCACAGGAGCCCTTGAGTCCTACCAAGTCAAAGAGGAGAGCTCTCAATGAAAAGCCGCTTCATTTCAGCTTGCCAGCCTTGGCAGACAGAGGAAGTAGACTGAGTGTTCAGATGATCTTGGCTGGCCCCACTGCTTTAAGGCATGAATCAGTTCTGAAGTTAAGAGCTTAAATTATCTTAGATAGTTGCCTGGACAGGGTGTATAATTCCCCCAGCACCCCAGACTGCTTATCCTTGCTGTCCTTCACCGAAAGAGTTCACATGTGGAAATTAGGAGACAGGAAAGAGAATTCCAGCCTGAGAAGAAAGAAGATTGACCAAGACTAACTGGGTGCTTGCTGGAGACGCTCTCGGCCCCACTTTCAACCTGGGTGAAAGCTGTGAAAAGTCATGTGGCCACAGCCTAAGTTTGTTTGTTTTTTTTTAATTTCAGTTTTATTGAAATATATTCACATACCATACAGTCATCCATGGTTACAATCCACTGTTTATAGTACCATCATATAGTTATGCATTCATCACCACAATCTATTTCTGAACATTTCCTTAAATCAGAAAGAATAAGAATAAAAAAAGAAAGTAATAAAGAACACCCGAATCATCCCCCCCCATCCTACCCTATTTTTCATTTCGTTTTTGTCCCCTTTTTTCTACTCATCCATCTAGCCTAAGTTCTTGAGCCTAGAATTTACTATGAAACATCAGAAAACCCTGAAAGGAAAATCTTATCTCAAGACTTTTTTCTCAGCAAAATTAAGCTGCCTAAGCTCTGCTTTGAAGATTCTTTATTTTTCTCTTTTATATAAGAGGTAATTCATGGACTATATTCTCAAATACAATTTTAGTCCTCATGAGAATTTTGTCCCGTAACTGACATTAATTGTGACTCCTAAACCCAAATTATAATAGCCCCCTTTCTTCCCTCTACCACTTCCTCTTTTTTTCTTCCTCCCTCCAGCCACTAGCTCCCTTTCTTCCATATTTTGAGTCCCTGTCATGGGCAATGGGAATGCACTGATGAACTAAGGAGGTTACAGTGTCATGGGAGAGACAACTTTATTGACAGACAAATCTGTTCACCATGGAGGGTGCAATAGCAGAAGTGTGAACAAGTACTGTTGGTGGGCAAACGGGAAGCGGTAAGGCATGCAGGAAGGACACAGAGCTGGGTCCTAGAAAAAGAACACACATTTGCCAGCCTGGACTCCCTGTTTCAGTTAATCTCCATTTTAACTCCAGCCTTCTTGCTGAGAAAAGTAAAAGGACTAGGCCCTCTCTCCAGATGTGAAAGCAAGAAAGGCAAAAGGGATGCTAACACCCTCCGTTCTGGGTTGAATGGTCTCCCCACCAGATATGTTCAAGTCCTAATCCCTGCTCCTATGAATGTGACCTTATTTGTTTGCAGAAATAGAGTCTTCCAAAGATGTGATTAGTTAAAATAAGGCCAAACAGCATTAGGGTGATCCATAATCCCACACGATTGATGTCCTTATCAGAAAGGGGGAGGAGACAGGCAGACCCTGGGGACGGCTATATGAAGATAGAAAATGAGGAGCGATAGATCCACAAGCCAAGGAACACTGAGGATTACCAGGAGCCACCAGAAGCTGGAAGAGATTAGGAATCGTCCTCCCCTACAAGTTTCAGAGGGAGCAGGGCACTGCCAACACCGTGATTTTGGACTTCTGGGCTCCAGGACAGGGCGACAATAAATTTCTGTTGTTTCAAGCCACCCAGACTGTGGCATGTTATCACAGCAGGAAATGAAGGCACCATCTAACACCATGAATGCCAATAATCCAACAAAGAAAATATGGGTCTTAACTTTTTAAAGACATTTTTTACTGCAAGAGTGCACCAACAGGACGGACTAATACTTCTCTATTCAACACCCACAGATGGCAATGAAGGCGACCCTGCTTTTAAGTGGCTCAACGTTCCTGGGAACCATACCCTGAGGCAGATTGTCATCCATCAGCCTGTGTGCTTGTCTGCTGGAGTGTGCTGGGCAGCAGCAGCAGCCACTGTGGCGAGACTGCAGAAGGCAGTGGGACACCTTATTACTTGGGAACCCCAGGGGAGCAGCCGAATGCAAAGCAGCAGGTTGCCAATTGATTCTGTTCCTGGGCTTTGACTAACTCTCGGGCCACCTCCAACGGCCCCTTCCCTGCCTCAGCCACTCCCAGGCCAGGATGGGGCTGAGGTGGAAAGGCTGGGCCTGGGAGAAGGTGCAGAGGAAACTTGGGGTGGCCAGGCCTCCCTGTCTCCTCCACAGAAAACCCAGGCCATGGGTCAAGACCGGAGCTCCCACGGCCCTCCCCACTAAGCACACGCCTGGTGGCTGAGCAGGTTGGAGCCATCCTCGGGTAGCATTAGCAGAGGCACAAATGAATCTAACAATGCATTTTTCATCCAGGGACAAACTCACTTGAAGGAATGCTAGCCCATCTCCCTGGCCAAAAGAAATGCCTGCAGTGAAAGCATTTTTTCCTCCCTTCTTCATGTTTTAAATTTTTAAACCTGGCAAAATAAAAACAATCTGTGGCACTGGGCTGGTTCCTGCAGGTGCACATAACCGAGTTTCAGGGCTCACTGTGCCCCCTCCAGAGAGACTGAATGGAACAATCCCGAAGGCTGTTTCCTGTTTGTGCTGTTGGAAGCAGAGCCTCTTAATCACATTTATACTGTATGGGTGTGGGCCAGTCAAGTCAGCTGAATATCCCACACCAACTCCCAAAAACCCTTCTGTTGGGAAGTTTTCAGACTTCTTGGAAGAAGAGCTTCTGCTCGATGGAGTTGAAATTGATAATCCTTGATCAGAGTCCATTCTCACATGACGAGTAGAATGCATATCGTGATAGTAAAGGAGAAATGAGACTGAGTTTCCTTTCTGGGGATGGGCTCCTCCATTCTTTTCACGTCTCCAGCCTGGGGCCTAACACACTGTGCTGGTTTGGATGTATTATGTCCCCCAAAACACCATTATCTTTGAGGTAATCTTGTGTGTGCAGACGTACTAGTCTTGTTTAGATTGTAATTCTTTGAGTGTTTCCATGGAGATGTGATCACTCAACTGTGGACAAGATCTTTCATTGGGTAATTTCCATGGAGGTGTGGCCCCACCCATTCAGCATGGGCCTTGATTAGTTTACTGGAGCACTATAAAAACTCAGACAGAAGGAGCGAGCTTGCTACAGCCAAGAGGGACACTTGGAAGATGCACAGAAGTTGAGAGAGGAGCTCCAGCTTTAGAGACATTTTGGACACAGACTTTGAAAGCAGACACTTGCTCTGGAGAAGCTAAGAGAGGACAAATGCCCCAAGAGCAACTGAGAGTGATATTTTGGAGAGAAGCTGAAGCCCAGAGAGGAATGTCCTGGGAGAAAGCCATTTTGAAACCAGAACTCTGCAGCAGACGCCAGCCACGTGGCTTCCCAGCTAACAGAGGTTTTCCAGACACCATTGGCCATTCTCTGGTATGAATGTTACCCAATTGTTGATGACTTACCTTGGACACTTCATGGCCTTAAGACTGTAACTGCATAATCAAATAAACCCCCTTTTATAAAAGTCAATCCATTTCTCGTGCTTTGCATTCTGGCAGTACTGGCAAACTAGAACACACTTCAAGTAGCTTGTTGCTGTGAGGTTGACTCTCTAGACTTTGGCAGTGGAGACACGATCAAGTGCAGGTCTGGAGAGGGTCGAACCTGCATTAGGCTTTGTTGTTTTCATAACAAACAGCTGAACCATCACCAGGGAATGTGCTGTGTGGCAACTTGAAAAGTCACATTTGGTTTAAGGAACAAGAACTGAGCTAGAGTCTCTTAAAATGGGATCCAGTCAAGCCTTGACTTAGAGGTTGAGCTACCACTGTGCTCGCTTCAACTCTACCTGTCCCCCTCAGGCACACTCACTCCCTTCCCCTCTCATCTGGGGGCCATCTCTATCCTTCCCTTAGACTTTGCCTTGGTCTGGACACCGGACACTGTAAATAACTAGAGTATTGGTGAATATCTGGTACCTCAGAGCCTTAAGCAACACAGCTGTCTCTCAAAGGGAGGTTCTCTAACACAAGTTCTCCAGAAAATAGGTAGTTTCCTCAATGGTTTCTCTCTCCACCCACTAATTTTAAAACCAAAAAAGCAATTGAATGTGATTTCCTATTGTCTGAGGAGTGGAAATGGGGTCAGATGAGGGGGGTTGGGGGACACAGGGAGTCTGCGGAGGGGTGTAGGGTGCTGTGAGGCTGGCATGTCTGTGTGTATATTTGATTATGGTGTGGGAGGGAGTGGGGGACTATGATTCTGCCTCTGTGAATCTCACCTCCACTCTCTGCAGCTCCCCACTCCCAAAGCCAACCTTGGCTCTCCTCATCACCTTGGAATACAACTCCGCCTTGGAAATCTTATGCTCTAATATCCCACTCTCTGACCACAACTTCCAGCCTTTGCCTCTCTCTCTGCTGCCTCTTTTCCCCTCCTCTGTCATCTCTCTCCCATGCTGCCTAAACCTGCCCCTCCACCCACCTTTCTCCTCTTCTCCATCTCAGAGGGTGAGGTGTGCCCCTTCTTGATCAAGGCCAATGCTTTCACAGGCTCTTGCTTTCCTCCTCCACCATCTCTTTTGTGGGCCACCCCCTTACCTCCCTTCCACATTCTCACCCAATCTTCTTCTCTACTATCTCCTTCAGTTCAACTTGTAGATGTTGCTTGCATCTCTCATCTTGGAGAAATCCTTTGACACTGTATCCTTTGCTAACTATTGCCCTTTTCCTTTCCTTCTCATATTTGAATTTCATGATAAGGTGCCCTCCCCTGGCTGTCTGTATTCCCACCTTAGAAGCGCTGCAATCAGCCTTCCATCTCCCCCACCCCTTCCACCTTCACTGCTCTCAGGAAGGCCACCAGAGGCCTCCGGCTGCCAGAATCAGACATGTATTTTAATAACAATAGTCCCATTTTATTATACATTGCCTAAGTGCCAGACACTGGTGCATAGTAGTTTGTGAACCTTATTTAATTTTTTCAGACTTTTTCCTTGTCCTCTCATGGCATTGACACTGGAAAATACACCGTCCTTGAAATTCTATGCCTTCCCGATTTCCGGGGCGTGGGCACATCTGGCCCTGCTGCTTCCCTGATCTCTGCTTTCCCACAGCCTTTTCTGCACCCTCTTCTTTGACTCACTTCTTCCAAGTCTGCCTCTTTTCTGTGTGTGTGGTTGGTGTGTGTGTGTGTGCAGGTGCTCGTGTACCTTCATGTTCTTTTCTTGGGGGAGCCCTCGTTCGTTTCCAGGGTTGTGACTTCCATCTGAAGTTCGGACTCTCCATTGGTACCTCTGGCCCAAGCTTTCCCACAGGCCTGTGGGTGGCGTAGATGGCCTGAACCATCATCTCTTCCATCCTCCTAGTAAGAGCCTTTCCTTCCTCCTAGTAACAGCAGGGGCTAGAAAACTAAACACTGCAATTCTCAGATTTCCTTGCAGCTAGAGTTCCAGGTATAATTTAAATTCCACCATCCTCATGCACTTGGTTTGGAACTACGTTAAGTGGGGAGAGAGGCACAGCACACGAAGTGTCCATTTTGTTGGTGTCGATCTGGAACCAACAGCTCCAATGGCTGCTTCCCAGCCCGGGTCACAGCTGAGAAAGATGATCCTATACCTTCAGTTGGGACGGTAGCTGTGTGATTTCTAGCTCTCTGGCTGTGACAGTTTGTACTTCCCTTTGCAGACCAGTTCTGTGGCATTGTTCTAGAAGTCATCCCCAGAGGCCCAATCTTGAGCCTGCCCTTCCAGCTTTCCAAGTGACTTTGGCTCCACTTAGACAAATCTTCTACTTACAAGAGCTAGTGTGGGTTTCTTATCTGTAACCCAAACCTTGCATTATTGGACCTCTGTATTTAGACATCCTACAGGTTTCAAAATTTCCAAATAGGAATTCTCATCTTCTGTGTCAATTAGTATGCTTTCAATGATAATTAACAGAAACCAAATTTAAACAAACTTGAATGCTAAGGGAAATTTTTGCCTCACCTAACAGGGGATCAGAGCTTGGACTGGCTTCAGAGTTGGTTTTATCAGGTGGCACAACAATGCTCCCAAGGACCTGGCTTCTTCTTGTTCCTCTGTTCTGTCTTTACAATGTCAGCTTCACCCTAAGGCTGGCTCCCCTCATGGACCCAAGATGGCTGCAAAAGCCCCCCAGAGTGACATGCTTTCTTCTTCCCCTGTAGAGGCAAGAGAGAGAGAGAGAGAACAGGTCTCTGCACCAGCATCAAGCAAGACTCCTAAGATTTACTCTGATTGAACTGACTTCAAGAGAAGAGCAAGCAGGGAACAAAAAGTGATTGACTTAAGCCTATCAGGAGCCCCCATGAAACTTAGGGATGGGGTCAGTGGAGAGATGGAGGAAGTCAGTCAATTTCCAACTTAGAAACTGGAAAATGCATCACCTCCCAACCAGACTCCTTTGGAGGCCACACTTTAGTTCAGTTGCCTTTGCTGACAGCTTTCATGATTGTCTACTCATGAGAACAAGTGGAACACTGGAGGAGGAGATCTTTGTTGTCACTGTTACCATTAGTAATACATCAAATCCTTGCTGGGCCTCCTACTTTTCAGGCACTAAAGTGAGCATAACTGAATACATAGCCTGGTGCCACCCCAAACACGTGGATTTCAGATGACTGTATCTGGAGTTGTGTTTTTTCACACATCAGAAGGATGAAGGATGGAGAGTGACAATAAGTCCATGCTGGGGACAGAGCAACCCTCAAGGGATCCCAGCTAGTGGGGGTGCAGGGGTGTGGGCGTGGGGTGGCATGCAGGATGCTCTTCCTTAGCCTCTAATGAAGCACGGAAATTCATCAACCGATGACAGAATATAAGCCAGAGGACAAATAACTGGCTACAAAATGAAGCTCTTAGGATAAAAAGTGACCTATAGCTGGGAATTCTCAGCTTGTATAAGGGATAGCAGTAGACTTGTCTAATTGGCAAATTCCTGGCTATTACATTTAATTGGTTGTCAGGCCTTCGATCAGGAGGATTATCCAAATTCCAGATCTTCATTCTGTTGATTCCCTGGTGCTTATTTCCACCTTATCTTTTGATGTATAAAGTTGTAGAATTGTAGGATGACAATCCAGTGATTCACAGAATTAAAGTGTTTTAAAAATCCTCCAGATTCATTAAATCCCTAGATATAAAGGGTAAAACTTTAAAGCTGGAAGAAAGCTTGAAAACTGTAAATCTAGAAGGAAATGTAGATTATCTTTGTAACCTTGATTGGGAAAGCCTTTATTAAACAAAATGCAAAAAAAAAAAAAAAATCTACACCAAAAGAGAAAAAAATAAATAAGTTTCACTAATTAGAAATTCAAGATGTCTATTCAAGGAATGGCATCAAAGACAAGGTTAACAGGTGAAAATATTTTCTGGGAGAAAATGTATCCACTTTCTAACTGACAAGGGATTGGTATCTAGAATATTTCAAGAACTCTTGCAAATCAGCAAGAAAAAGAAAATAAATGCTATGAAAAAGTAGGCAAAGTATATGAGCAGGCAGTTCATGGAAGGGAAGGTTTAAAGATATTCTCAACCTCAGCAGCAGTCAGAGAAATACAAATTAAAACCCAGAGAAATACAATTTAGCCACACCAATTTGCCAGAACTTGAAAGTTGGAAAATAGCAATTAGTGATGAGGATGCTGGGGGAGAGGCAGAGGGGTGACAGGAGCCTCATGCATTGCTGATTGGAGTGTGGACTAGAGCAACCATTTTGGAAAACAGCCTAGCAGTATTTAGTGAAATTAGGTAGGCAAATACCATACTCCATAACCATTTTTTTCCTCCTACACATATACCTAAAGGAAGTTGTGCATCTGTGCACAAAGAAACATGTCTGAGCATATTCACCAGTGTGCTAGCTTGTGTTGAGACCATGTCTATTGCTAGAAGAAGGGAAAGGAAAATGTGGTGTTGTCACATAAGGGAATTAATTTCCTAAGCAATCAGGAGTAAACCATGTTTGCATAGAGCACATGATTAGGTCTCAAAACATAATATTAAGAAGGACTTCTGGGGAAGATGGTGGAGTATGGAGCTCCGGGACTTGGTCCTTCTACCAAAATGGCTGTTGAACATACAGGAATTGTCTGAAGCAACAGTTCTGGAGTTCCAGAGGCCAGAAAAACACTTGGAGGAAGAGGCTGATAAACTACGGTGAGAACAGTGAGGTGCTCTCTCTGTGCGGTGGCTGCCGGTGCCCATACCCGACTCTTGCTGTGAGCTGCCTTGGAGTCCAGTCCTTGACTAGCTCATTAGAGACAGAAAGGGATAAAAAATCCTCTTCCCCAAGAACAGGGGTGGGCACAGCCAATCAAAAAGCAAGACAGATAACTGGGTCCTGCCTCTGAGCTACCCACTTAGCTTTGGACAAGGGCAGTGGCAGCCATTGTTTCAACCCTGCCCCCAACAGGGGTTGAGGTGGTGGAGATTTAAGATTTGTAGTGCTTCCCTCAGGGATGATGGGAACGGTTAGCTGAAGGGCTGCATTTGTTGGGCAGACCAGGAAAGCACAGCTTTGGGAAGCTATCAAAGAGAGTTTGGGTGTCCTTCCTGATCTCCTCCCCAGGGCGCTTTGGAGCTGATCTGTGCCCCCTTCTTGGTTCCCTGGCTCTGTTTTGGCTGAGAAATACTGACTTGGGAAAGTCCTCTCCTGGGTGTCCCTCCTTCCAGAATTTGCCATCCAGGCAAAATCAACTAGAGACAATTAAAGGAGTGTAAAAAAACTCTAGAGGCAAAACAAAAACAAACAGAACAGGCCAAGATTCCCAGAGAAGGAACAGAAGAAAGAAAGCTTTCTCCTGGAGGTGAAACAATTACACAAAAATTGCAATCTTAAAAATTGCATTACATATCTAGGGCAAGAAGCAGATGAAGAGCTGAAAAAATTTGATCAGTTAAACATGGGTTATTCCAAAAGGTCTAAAATAAGTTAAATTAAGTGTCAAAGAAAAGTCAACACAAAACTAATCCACAACAAAACCCTAGGGAAGAGAGAGAAACTAACCTCCAGAGTAACTCATCAAGATACTCAGATGCCTAGACATCAGCAAAAAAGTACAAGCCATACTAAGAAACAAGAAGATATGGCCAAGTCAAGGGAACAAATTAAAACTTCAGAGGAGACAGAGTTTGGGATAATTAATCAAAGATGTTTAAACAAATCTTCTAAATCAATTCAAGGAGATGAAGGAAAATATGACTAAAGAGATAAAGGATATTAAGAAGGCATAAAAAGAACTTGAAAGTATGAAAAGAAACATAACAGAACTTATGGGAGTGAAAGGCACAATAGAATAGATTAAAAATACACTTAAGGTATACAACAGCAGATTTAAACAGGCATAAGAAGAATCAGCAAACTAGAAGACAGAACAATATAAATATTACCAACAGAAGAACCGATAGATAAAAAGAAAAGAAAAAAATGAGCAGTATCTCAGGGATTTGAATGACACGATGAAGTGTACAAACATATGTGTCATATGTATCCCAGAACAAGAGAAAGGAAAAGAAGCAGAAAAAATATTTGAGGAAATAATTGCAGAAAATTTCCCAACTCTTACGAAAGACGTAAATATACATGTCCAAGAAGCTCACATACTCCAAACAGAATAAATCCTAATAGACCTACTCCAAAACACATACTAATCAGAATGTCAAATGCCAAAGATAAACTGAGAATTCTAAAAGCAGCAAGATAAAAGAGATTTGTTACATATAAAGGCTCTGTGATAAGACTCTGTGCCAATTTCTCATCAGAACCCATGGAGCAAGATATTTAAAGTACTGAAAGAGAAAAAGTGCCAGCCAAGAATTCTTTATTTGGCAAAACTGTCCTTCAAAAATGAGGGAGAGTTTAAAATAATCACAGATAAACAGAAACAGAGAGTTGGTCAAAAAGAATGTGCCCCATAAGTAATATTAAAGGAAGTTCTTCAGGCTGAAAGAATAAGACAGGAGAGAGTGGCTTGGAGTAATGTGAAGAAATGAAGTTTATCAGTAAGGGTAACTAAGAGGGGAAAAAAAGAGAGAAAAGTAAGATATGTCTATAAAAGCCAAAGGATAAAAAGGCTGAAGTAAGTACCATCTTTACAGGAATAACATTGAATGTTAATGGATTAAATTCTCCAATCAAAAGACACAAATTGGCATGAAAAAGCAAGATCCGACTCTATGCTGCTTATAAGAGAGAATCAACTTAGACCCAAAGACACAAAGAGGTTGAACGTGAAAGGTTAGAGAAAGATAGTCCATCCAAATAGTAACCAAAAGAGAGCTAGGATAGCTATACTAATATTGGACAAAATGGACTTTAAATGCCAACTGTTTGTAAGAGACAATGAAGGACACTGTATATTAATAAAAGGGGCAATACACCAAAAAGAAGCAATCATAAATACTTAAGCACATTACCAGGGTGTCCCAAAATACATGAGGCAAACACTGGCAAAACTGAAGGGAGAAATAGACGTCTCTACAATAATAGTTGAAGAATTCAATACACTGCTCTTATCAATAGATAGAACATCTAGATAGGGGATCAATAAGGAAACAGAGAACTTGAATAATATGATAAAATGATCTAGACCTAACAGACAAATATAGAATGTTGCAGCCCCGAACAGCAAGATAAACATTCTTCTGTATTGCACAAGGATCATTCTCCAGGATAGACCACATGTTGGGTCATAAAACAAGTCTCAATAAATTTAAAAACATTAAAATTATACAAAGAACTTTCTCTGACAACCACGGAATGAAGTTGGAAATCAATAACAGGCAGAGAACTGGAAAATTCACATACATGGAATTTAAACAACACACTCTTAAACAATCAGTGGGTCAAAGAAGACTTTACAAGGGAAATCTGTACATACCTCGAGATGATGAAAACAAGAACACAACTTTTCAAAACTTATGAGATGTAGCGAAGGCAGTATGGAAATGGAAATTTATAGCCCTAAACACATTACAAATGAAGAAAGAGCTAAAACCAAAGGCCTAACTGTACGCCTGGAGGAACAAGAAAAAGAACAGTAAACTAATCCCAGAGCAAACAGAAGGAAAGAAATAAAGATTAGAGTAGCCTTTTAGATAAAGGAGTTTAGCCCTCTGACTCTGTTATGGGTTGAATTGTGTCCCTCAAAAAAAGCATGTTCAATCTCTTTGTTGCTCAGATGTGGCCTCTGTCTCTTTCTAAGCCCACTTGGCAGGTGAACTCACTGCCCTCCCCGCTACATGGGGCATGACTCCCAGGGGTGTAAATCTCCCTGGCAATGTGGGATGTGACTCCTGGGGAGGAATCTGGACAGCATGATAAGATTGAGAAAGACTTCTTGACCAAAAGGGAGAAGAGAAATTAAACAAAATGAAGTTTCAGGCACTGAAGAGTGAAGAAGTCTTTCTGGAGGTTATTCTTATGTATTATATAGATATCCCTCTTTAGTTTTTAGTGTATTGGAATGACTGGAGGGAAATATCTGGAACTGTCAAACCTCAACCCAGTGGCTTTGATTCTTGAAGACAATCGTGTAGCTGTATAGCTTACAAAATGTGACTGTGTGGTTGTGGGGACCTTGTGGCTCACACTCCCTTTGTCCTCTGTATAGACAGAAGAGTAGAGGAATGGGGACAAAAATTAAATGAAAAATAAGGTGGGATGGAGGAGGGATGGAATGCTTTGGATGTTTTTTTTTACTTTTATTTTTATTCTTGTTTTTATTTATTTATGTATTTATTTATTTATTTATTTTGGAGTAAGGAAAATGTTCAGGGGTTGATTATGGTAATGCATACATAGCTGTATGATGCTCCTGTGAACAGTTGATTGTGCGTTGTGGATGGCTGTCAGGTATGTGAATGTATCTTGATAAAACTGAATTAAAAAAAAAAATATTCAAGTCCTGACCCCTGGTCATGTGAATGTGACCTTATTTGGAAACAGAGTATTTGAAGGTGTTATTAATTAAGATGAGGTCTTAGAGTGGGTCCTAATCCAATATGACTGGTGTCCTTATAAGACGGGGAGAATTGGACACAGAGATAAGAGAAGACAGCCTTGTGATGGAGACAGAGACTGATCATGTTGCCACAAGCCAAGGAGTGCCAAGGATTGGCAGCCGCCACTGGAAGCCAGGAGAGAGGCAAAGAACGGATTCTTCCCCGGAGCCTTCAGAGGGAGCGCGGCCCTGCCAACACCTTCATTTTGGGCTTGTGGCCTCCAGAGCTGTGAGAGTAAATTTTTGTTGTCTTAAGCCACCTAGTTTGTGGTACTTTGTTAGGGCAGCCATAGGAAATGAAGACAACTCCTCTGCCAACCTCCACACAGAAAGAAGTATGAGTGTATCGACTTGCAAAATTATCGTCTTAAAAGAAGCCAGTGGCTTGCACTCATCACCACTGTCTGCTTCTCAGCTCAAGTCACACTCCCTGGAGCGTCTGACAGGTAACCTACTCAGACAAGGCTCAGACTTGCTCACACGCTCCGTGAGGGGTGCCACTTCTGTGCCTATCACCAAAGTCAGCAGGATATCCCCTCTGATTGCAGATATTGTCACTATAACCATTTTGTTAAAAGGAAAGAGTCAAAGTGGCAAGGACAACGTTGTTAGTTAGGTCTCCTAAGGATGGAGCTCATCGGGGTCAGCTATGTAATTTGCAGGTCCAGTATAAAGTGAAAATGCAGGGCTCCTTGTTAAAAAAGCAGAAGAGTGCTGTTAAAGGCACAGAAATTTAAATTCTTCCTTCCCCGTTGTTCCGGTTTGCTAATGCTGCCATTATGCAAAACACCAGAAATGGATTGGCTTTTATAAAGAGGATTTACTTGGTTACAAAGTTACAGTCTTAAGGCCATAAAGTGTCCAAGGTAAGGCATCAACAGTAAGGTACCTTCACTGGAGGATGGCCAACGGCATCCGGAAAACCTCTGTTATCTGGGAAGGCATGTGGCTGGTGTCTTCTTCCTTTGCTCCCAGGTTGTGTTCCAGCTCCTCTCTCACCTCCCGTGCATTCTTCAGAATGTTGTTCTTGGGGCGTTTGTCCTCTCTTAGCTTCTCTGGAGCAAAGTGTCAGCAAAAGTCTGCTTTCAATGGCCGTCTTCAAAATGTCACTCCTGGCTGCAGCACCTCCTTCTGTCTGTGAGCACTTTCACAGGACTCCAGTGATTCAGTTAAGACCCATCCTGAATGGGTGGGGTAACATCTCCATGGAAATTATCCAATCAAGGTCTCACACACAGTTGATTGAGTTATATCTCCATGGAAGCACTAAATCAAAGGATTCCAACCTAATTAACACCAATATGTCTGCCCTCACAAGATTACATCAAAGAACATGGCATTTGGGGGGACATAGTACATCCAAACCAGCACACACATTCTCTGTCTTTGCCTGTCATAGTGAGTGATTTGTTTTGTGTATGTTTTGTTGTTGTTGTTATTGTTTTGCTATTTAATGTCACTCTTCCTTGGGCACAGAGGGATTCACCTGGCAGTGCAAACCCTCAAGGCACCCAGGGACTCCACCCTGTGACTCAGCGGGTTTCCCCTTCTGCCAGCCACCACACAGATGTAATATGCCCAAGCCAGGGGCAGGCAATTCAGTCTCTCCTTTGCCTGGGACCTCTGTCTCAACCCATGGTGGTTGGGCAACTGGAAGGATTACAACCTCCAGATCAAGACATGCTCAGTACTTACATCAGGGGTGAGAACAAGGCTCATCCCCACTTCCATGCCCTGCCCTGAGATTCTGGGGGCACATCCCTGCTTCAACCCTCCCCAGACCTGTGCTCAGGCCTCCAGTTGGGCAGAAGATAGCAGCAGTTGCTGGGTGGGGACAGGGAAGGTGAGGCCAGTCACAGCATGAGATTCCCAGGGACAGAGGAGCTGGCAGCCAAGTACCCATCCCTGAGAGGCAGCCAAGCAAGTCCCCAGTGCGTGATTCATTGTCCCATCAGACATCACTTGCACAAACTCAAAAATCAAATTAACAACTCCAAGATGGCAACTACTAAGCTTTAAACCCCAAGTGTGGGAATGAATCTCTGAGCATGATACTCTGTGCCATTGAACTGGTCACACATCTACAAAGGCACATGGACTTCACGGACACGCCCTTCAGTTTCTCCTCCGTGTTGGTGCAGTATCGACCAGAGGCTGCCTTGCCACAATTTTGATTCCATATTACAATTTGGAATGTGAAATAGGCCAGAAGGAGAGAGAGCAATTTTTGCAATGATTCAATAATGACAAAATAATGATTCGATAACATTATAACTCAGATAACATCTGATTGCAAGGGTAAGTGAGGGGCAGCCAGACACTATCTTGGCCTGGATGCCTGCTTCTCCTCATAGGAGTCAACTGGTAACTATCTGGGAATTTTGCGAGCTGCTTATTAAACCACTGGTAGCTTGAAATTGGCCAGAACAGAGTGTTTACACCATGCTACAAATCAGTGCTTTGTCCAGGAGAGGTGGTTTACCAGCCCACTATGAGTGGTTCCCATAATTTTCTTCACTCCCATAAAACCCTTCTAGATAAACAATGGGCTTGAAATAACTGCAGCTTTCCAACAAGTCCTTCTCCCTCTTTGAACCAGGTTGATCTCCCCAAGGCCCAGAGGAAGAGACATTCAGGAGCCGCCATTGGTGTTGGGGTGGCCCAGCAAGGTGCACCTGCTTAAGGTCTGTTGAGAGCTTTGTCCAGCCCCATTGTGTCACATCTGCCTGAGCCTGTGGAATGCAGGAACCAGATGAATGCAACCTCTCCACGGTGATGCACCTCACCATAAGTAGCAGAACTCAGTTCTGGCTTCCACTGTGGCTCTTTTTTTGGTAGTGCCTGACTGCCCCTCACTTACCCTTGCAATCAAATGTTATCTGAGTTATAATGTTATTGAATCATTATTTTGTCACTATTGAATCATTGCAAAAATTGCTCTCTCTCCTTCTGGCCTATTTCACATTCCAAATTGTAATACGAAGTCAAAATTGTGACAGGGCAGCCTCTGGTCAATAATGCACCAACACGGAGGAGAGACCGAAGGGCGTGTCCATGGAGCCCAGTCCAAATTCTAGCCAGAGACTTGCTTTCTCCCTATCCCAAAGCACATGAAACTTCTTTAGAAACTGAAATATGCAGCTGGTAATGACCATTTTTCTTTGTTGTTTCAACTCATACTTTGATGTTCTCAGCTGTTTTAACTCAAACTCCTTTCTCTTGGGAGGATGAGGCCCCCATTCTATACCTTTTCACATCCACTGCCTCTGATCATCTCCTTATTTATTGTCTTCTGAGGGTCAAGACAGCCCTGCTAACAACGCAGACCTTCCTCCATAGTCTTGCCTTCAACACACACACAGCTAACATGATCCCTGCCTTTGTGTGGCCTCCATTCTGGCAGAAGACAAGCATGTTGGAACATCATTTCGTTATCAGAAGGATACGTATCAAAAGATCTTATAGGGACCAGTGGACAATGTTATGTGACAGCAAGACTATCCCCTAGTGACTTGCCCAAGGTCACACAGCTACTGAGGAGCAAATGGGAGCCACCTCTCCTGACTCCATTCAACTGTGTCTTTTCTGCCATACAGCACAGCTTTATGAAGAGTAGGCAAGCTGTGCTGTGATTTATAGCTGTGCTATCCATTGTGATTGTCATGAGCCCCATGTGGCTATGGGACACTTAAAATATGGCTAGTTCAAATTGAGATGTGCTATGAGTATAAAATACACACCAGATTTCAAAGACTTTAGTACAAATAAAGAAATGCAAAATATCTCATTAATATATTTTAAAAATTTTTATTACATGTCAAAATGAAATACTTGGTTAAATAAATAATATTTGAATAAATAAAAATATTATTAAAATTAATTTTGTGTGTTTATTTTTACTTTGTTAGTGTGTCTATTAGAAAATTTAAAATTACGTATGTGGCTTGTATCCTATGTCTATTGGATAGCAATGGTCTATAGCTTACAGGTCTCTAATCCCAATTTGATCCATATGTATATGTGTGTGTGTGCACGAGTAGACTGGTATGTGAAGAGAAGGAAACAGGTAGATAATTCTCACACACTCCCATGAATGAGGGCAGCACTCTTGGACCCTCCAATTTCTAGGAAAAACCAAATTTCAACTGTACTTAATGAGTCTCCCCTTTGACCTCTGAAGCTGAGCTGCCCTCAGAGTAAACATTCCCAGCCCAATGGTCTGTTGCTCAGAGTTGTGAGGTTGTCACGGGTATTTACCCCTTTGTCTCTGCATCTCACCACTCCCACTTTCTCATCTAGCTCTTCTCCCACAAATGACTGCCAACATTATTGTTAGTGGATCTTAGGTCATTCAGAAACATTTAAATGTGCCAATTTATCAAGGAGCTCATCTATGGAAATCTGTCTGCTGGCTGGTGGCAAGCTTGTTCCCCAGCTTGACCCAAAGTTGCATCCAAGCACTTCTCCTTTACTCCAAAGCAGATGTGTTTTCAAGATGTTGTTCATTCACCTAGAGCACATGGTGACCTCCTGGGACAAATGAAGGTGTATGAGTCTAAGTAAGGAAACAACCTTTCAAAAACAAGGTTTCAAGGTACAAGCTCAGCCAAAGGAGTCTATACCCCATGTACCCACAAGAATTCAGCTCTCCACATAAGCCACCCACTGTGAAGAGTCAGCCTGGGCTGCCTGCAGAGGGACCTGAATGAAAATGACCCCCCCTTGGGTTTCAGCCTGGGGCCCTCTTGGGCAGACGTTTTCTGCCACCAACCCCCTGCCTCCCCGAGTCTCATTCCCAGGGCTGGTATGCTAACTTCCTGGTTGTCAAGGTCTCCACAAAGTTCGGAGGGGTCGTGAGAACCAAATCCAAGTGCAGGGGGAGGAAGAAGGGGAGGACGATTCAGCTCGATGTGTCCAACCACTTAGCAACTAGAGTCTCTGGCTCCATAAAGCTTCTTGACAACAGCCTGACAGTTGCTTCCAGTTTAACTTTGTGGGTGAAATCCTGGCTCAGATTTCTTTCTCAGATGCCTGCCCTATCCTACAGATGAGACCCTTTGCTATTTGTTCTGTAAAACAACTCCCTGGGTAAAGTTTTGACTGTTGAGAATTGCCTAAAAGAACAACAACTACCAAAGTCATATCACCCCTCTCCCCCTCCTGACCAGACCGTGGCTCTGAGTAATTGAATGCTCCTGGAAAGGACGTCAGTTCCTTTGGAAATCCAGCAAGGTGCTGGGAAAGAGTTTCCCACAGGCTGCCCCCAAGCCCAGGCACTAAAGGAGCTGGTCCTTGCCCTCCCGCCTGGAGCTCAACCAGAAGGAGCCCAGAGGCAGCCTGGCTGTTCCTATGAGAAGCAAGAAAGAATCTTCTTGACTTGAGCTCCATTGCTCAGTGTGATCATTAATTTTATGAGTAACCTTGGCTAGGCTATGGTGTCCAGTTGTTTGTTCAAATACAGTCTAGATGTTTTTGTGAAGGTATTCCGTAGATGTGATTAACATCTACAACCAGTTGACTTTAAGTAATGATTTATCCTCGATAATGTGGATGGGCCTCATCCAGTCGGTTGAAGACCTTTAAAATAAAAAACCTGAAGGTTCTAGAAAGAAGAAATTCTGCCACAAGACAACAACATCAACTGTTGTCTGAGTTTCCAGCCTGCCAGACAGACCTCAGACTTGCCAGCCCCGCAGTCGTGTGAGCCAATTCCTTAAAATAAATCTCTTTTTATGTATAGCATATATCCTATTGGTCCTGTTTCTCTGGATAACCCTGACTGATACATTCAGTGACCTGTAAGGCTCAGAACAAAGCCAAGACCCTTTGACTTTGCAGCTCGCGTGTTTCTCACGGGCTGCGCAGGCCTGTGCATGCTTGAGTCAGGTTCATGGGGGAAAGCAGGCCCTCAAGTGAGGGCTCAGGTTCCCCAGGTGCAAACCCTCCCTCCTTGTTGCAGGCTGCCTGTATATTTGGCAGGACAGATGGCTGATGCTGGAAAGAAGGATGGGAGCTTGCATATCATCTTCCCCTTCCAGCCAGTTAGCTTTGCTCGGAGCTAGCTGCTTCCAAGACAACTGTGCAAACACCGGGATCAGGCCACATTCACTTTAGACGGAGCCCCTGTCTGTAAATACCAGCCTATGAAGAGCGACTTTGTGCCCTTCCAGAGGCACAGAGACCTGCCTCCCTGGCATTGGCAGGGCTGAGGGAAGTCTGTTTTTCATCGTGGGCTTGTGGACTGCTAGTGAAAGAACCTCAGCGGCCATCATGTTTGATCACACGTCTGCCAGCACTCAAAAGAATTAAATCATTTCCGCTCAGACTGTCCTTCTTTACTCCAGTCCATAAGCAAAATTATTTTAAGGGAAGGGATTACGTCTTATTTATCATCGTACCCGCAATATTTAGCATATGCTAGGTGCTTGATGAAGGTTTGCTGTGAACTAAAATTATAGTGTAATGTAGGACAGAAAACAATGTAGTTGGGAGAGAAAAAGACAGTATAGATTTTGGTGTAGAAACGATTTGGATTCCAATGCTGGCTGGTGGTGGTGGTGGTGGGGTCACTCCATTTCTACTTGGCAGTGAAGATCGGAGGAGGCTTCGAAAAGCCAAAGGTCGTGAAGAAAGGGAAGTGTGAACACTATAACTTCATTGTATTCCAATTCCGGGCTATTACTGGGCAGGGCATTCTGGAGGCTACAGAGACAAACCAGGCCTCAACCTGCTAGGGAAGTGAGAACACAGACGTAAGGGACTAGAACAAGTGCCCAATGAGGACAGGCAGAGGCTTTGGGAATTCAGCGGAGGGAGCATAACTTCCGGTAGGAGGCATGAGGTAGGGCTGCATTCGGGGGCTAGTATTTGGGGAGGGTCTCCCTGCACAAGCCAGGGGTAATTCACCAGATCCCGCGAGGCCCCTCATGCAGGGTTTCTTACTCTTACCCTCCCAGGGGAAATTTGTGTGTGTATGTGTGTGTGTGTGGGGGGGGGTTGTGTGTGCAGGGGGAGGGAAGTTAGGTAGCGGAAGGGAGGACTTGGAGAAAGAGTATTGGTTTTCAGACAGTACCCTTTGATTTTCCCAGGATCAGGATATTTCTCCGACACCAAGAAGAAAGCAGCATCCTCTGGTTGACCCACGTCTGTTTCCAAGGCTGCACTAGCCTTGGAGGGCTCTCTGTATGGATTAGGAAGAGGTGTCCCTTAGAAAAGGCACCTTTCTTTGGGTCAGACACAGGGCTATTGGGTGGCACCCACACTGGATTTCAGTCCTCACTTATCCCTATACCCAAACTGCACCGCCACACATGGCAGATGGGTCCGTCTGCCTCTCGGACCAGCCTCTCCGTGGCGCCAGAGTGGTAGTAGGTCTAAAAGACACGTGGCTGGAGAGCGCAGTCTCGGCTTTCCCATGGGGTTCCAGCATTCTCACCTCCTCGTGACCCTTCCTGACTCAACCCTTGTCCTCCGGCTTTGGCTTCTCACCTTGTGTGTTGGTTCCAACTTTGCTGACCCTCCCTGACCCCTGGTCTGGCCCCTGATTCTTGCTCCGCTCTTGCCTGTCTTGTATCGGATCTTGCCCAGCTGTCTTGCAGTGCTAGAAAGACTGCAGCTTTTTTGTGTTTTGATTGAATGGCCTTGAGTAAGTAATTGCATCACTCTGATGGGAGGTTTCTGCATAAGTTAAATGCGAGTAGTAATTAGCACCCATTGCAGAGGATTATTGTGCCGATTAAATCAGATGAAGCACCATTTACCAGTCCCAGAGTGTCTGGAACCTACATAAGGGCGTCACTGTTAGCATTACAGCCCTGAGTGTGATGTTGCCCCTCCATGCTATCTCCTCCTCCTGGTAGCCACTCCGGGCTTCATTTCCTGCCCATCATGTTCAGCTCTGAGCCCTGACATTTGCTGGCAAAGCAGCACATTCCTAATTTGGCAGGTGCTGCTGCTAGTGGCCTTTTCTATGCCCAGCACCAGAACAGCATAATTGAAACCACCAATGGCTGACACTAAAAGAAAGTGGAATTGACAGGGTGGCACAATGTGAGCTGATCATCGCACAGCCGTGGCAACGAAACAGGGAGAAAGTCAGACTCTCCCATTCAATCCTGCCCTGACAGCAAGGGCAAGACCCCACAAACAGGTGTTGATCACAAAGGAGATGTCTGGCTCAGCCATATAGAAGCTTACACATCTGCTACCATGTGCCAAGCCAGCCCCCAAGTCACTGCCACAGAAGTGGCACAAAGTGTGGGAAAGAGCCATTCTCTGCTCCCATCACATGTGTAGAAGTCAGGTGATACTGCTATCTCAGGGGCAGATATTACTACAAAATGTTAAATCCACCTTTGAAGTCACATTGAGCTGGATTCAGATTCCAGCTCTGCCTTCTCCTGGTATGCAATCTCTGGGCCTCAGTTTCCACATCACTAAACTGGGATAATAATTGCTTCATTTCAGAGAATTAGTATGAGAAGTGTGACTATTCTAGTTTGCTAATGCTGCTGGAATGCAAAACACCAGAAATGGATTAGATTTTATTAAAGGAGGTTTATTTGGTTACACAGTTACAGTCTTAAGGCCATAAAGTGTCCAAGGTAACACATCAGCAATTGGGTACCTACACTGGAGGATGGCCAACGGTTTCCGGAAAACTTGTTAGCTGGCAAGGCACGTGGCTGGCGTCTGCTCTGGGGTTCTGGTTTCAAAATGGCTTCCTCCCAGGACATTCCTCTCTAGGCTGCAGTTCCTCAAAAATGTCACTCTTAGTTGCACTTGGGGTATTTGTCCTCTCTTAGCTTCTCTGGAGCAAGAGTGTGCTTTCAACGGCCATCTTCAAAATGTCTCTCATCTCTAGTTCCTTTGCTTTCTTCAAAGTGTCCCTCTTGGCTGTAGCTCCTCTTCAAAAGTTCACTCTCAGCTCCACTGAGTTCCTTCTGTATGTCAGCTCATTTATATGGCTCCAGTGATTAATTTAGACCCACCCTGAATGGGCGGGTCAACGCCTCCATGGAAATTATCCAATCAGAGTCATCACCCACAGTTGGGTGGGGCACATCTCCATGGAAACACTCAAAGAATTACAATCTAATTAATACTGATAGTTATGCCCACACAAGATTACGTCGAAAATAATGGCGTTTGGGGGGATGTAATACATTCAAACTGGCACAGTGACAGATAATGCATTTTTTGCCTGGTTAGTTTTTATTTTATTTTATTTTTTGGATAATGTATTTTAAATGCTTAGTCTGGTACTTGGCAAAGACATAGTAAACTCTTGACAAATGGGACAAATGCTGTTATTATTACCCCAGCTGTAGCCTGTGACATTAACATAAGAAATAATAATCACATGTTTGCATGTGCCAGGGATTGCTAGTTGCCCACACTGACAACCATTATCTCCTTCCTTCTTAGTAAAAAACCCTGATTTTACTTGGGTGGTGTGACGGTTAATTTTTTGTGCCAACTGTGTTGGTTATGATGCCCTGTTGTTTGGTCAAGTGCTGGCCTGCTTCTTACTGTGAGGGTATTTTGTAGATGGGATTTGCATCTGTAGTCAGTCAATTGCATCTACAATCAACAGAAGAGACTGCCCTCAGGAATCTGGGGAGTCTCCTCACCCAATCTGCTGGGGGACTTAAAGCCAGAACTGAGGGTTTCAGAGGTCAGAAGAATTCCTGCCTCTACTTCAGCATTGGCTCTTGTCAGAATTTCCAACCATTCCAACCCCTGGGGAATGCAGACTAAGGACTACAACGTTGCCTTTATCAGAGCTTCCAGCCTGAGGCCTGCTCTACAGAGTTTGGATGTGCCAGCCCCCACAGTCATGGGGGTCAATTCCTTGGAATAAATCTCTTGATATATTATTGTATATATTAAATATATATTCTGGAATATATATATATATATTTTGGAATAAACCTCTTTATATATTTTATATATTGTTATTTATATTATATATATATTTTGTTATTTGTCTGGAGAACATTAATTAATACAGGTAGCAATGTGCCCAGCTAAAAGATGATTTCCCAATTTCTCTTGCAGTTAGTTGTGACCATGTGACTAAGTTCTGGCCAGTGAGATGTAAGTGGAAGGAGTGGAAAATCTGGGACGCCTCCTTAAGAGAAGTAGGTACCTGTTCCCCCCCCCCCACATCCCCTGCTGTTGCCAAGCTGCAACTCAAGTGATGGCTGTAGTTGCAGGAGCCATCTTGGAAACCAAGAATAAGGTCCATGCCCTAGTGATGGAAGAACCAAGAGCTGTAAAGAGTCTGGGTTCCCATGGACTTAGTGAAACCACCATTGTTCTGCACTGCTGACCACCAGAACTTTCTTTTTACATGAAGAGAAATAAATCTTATTTGAGTTTTTATGTTATGTAGAACCGAATCTCATCCTACTTGATCCTATAACAGATATCGAAGCAGAGTGGAGAGCCCAGAAAGTGCTGATGGAAATATTGAAAGAGGAGTGCTACAAAAGGGGGATGTGAAAGGAAATGAAATAAGCTTCAGTGGCAGAGAGATTCCAAAAGGAGCCGAGAGGTCACTCTGGTGGGCACTCTTATGCACAATATAGACAACACTTTTTAGGTTCTAAAGAAATAGAATAGCTAGCAGTAGATACCTGAAACTATCAAACTACAACCCAGAACCCATGAATCTTGAAGACGATTGTATAAAAATGTAGGTTATGAGGGGTGACAGTGTGATTGAGAAAGCCATGTGGATCACACTCCCCTTGTCTAGTGTATGGATGGATGAATAGAAAAAATGGGGGCAAAAAAAAAAAAGGCACCCAGTGTTCGTTTTTACTTTAATTGTTCTTTTTCACTTTAATTTTTATTCTTATTATTTTTGTGTTTGTGGTAATGAAAATGTTCAAAAATTAATTTTGGTGATGAGCGCACAGCTATGTAATGGTACTGTGAACAATTGAATGTACACTTTGTATGACTGCATGGTATGTGAATATATCTCAGTAAAATTGAATTAAAAAAAAAAAGTGAAGTCTAAAGGCAAGAGTTACCTACTTAACTTGTGCTAGGGTCACCCCACAAAAGATAGCCTCCTCAACCCCCTACTTTGCAGGTAGTGGAAAATTGTGGGGACTTCTTGCTTTGTGCTCTGATCTTGGATGTTTCTGTGCCAGTGGCCTCACTTGCGTGGCTGCTTTACTCTGTGCTGAGTATTTCCATCTATCCTCTAGCTGCTCATCTTCAGAGGTGGATCTTCTTGGGAAAGTGAAGTAGTTTTAGGGAACTGGATTGGGACACTGATTTTATAACATTATTTCTATTGAAAATTATGCTTTGAATTACAAAATACTGCAAACCACCTTGCAGAATTGGATTAACTGTGAAACGGAAATTGCTAAAATAATGCACAATTTGGATTATCCTTCATGTTAATCTTCTAAAGCATAGGTTTGGTACACACAGGTGTTTCTGCCAGAGGCCCTTTAAAACATATGGCATCCCTGGAATATGCTCAAAGTCTGAAGACTCCAAAGGGGGAAGATTTTATTCTAACCTTTCTCTCTTCTTTCTGCTGAAAGCCATGTTTGGGGAACATGATGAGGCATTTTTCCTTAGAGCAGTGGGAATTGGTATAAACAGGGGACATCTTCACATAAGAAATCATATATTGCATCGTTTCCCCATTTTTTTCTTTCTGGTAATGTGTCAAACCAGCCAGAAGATAGTCCTTGGAAAAAATCTCCTTCAAACCATCAAATCAGCACGGAATCATCAGGACTGACAAACATAAAGTCACTACCAAACCTTGAAAGACCAGAAAGAATGATCTCTGACCTAACTGGATGTATCAAAATACCTAAACAAAGGAGGTGCTCTTCAGAAGGTGGATAGATAGGCAGCTAGAAAAAGGAGTCATGAAGTCAAATGTTGGCATAATAAGAAGATGCTCTGGAGGCAATGGCAAGTCTTTAATCTTCCTGGCAGTTACATCTTGATTTTGGATGTGGACATACTGAGCCTTTGGAAATGGGTGTTAAAATATGAACTCTAGTAAGGCCGGGGCAACATATCTAAATTGTTCCCAATACCTGATACATAGTAGCCATTCAATAAATGTTTGTTGAATGAACAACATTTAAGCAACATTTTGAACATCCAAATCTCACCAAGCAATGTTTTCATATTCAGCTTCCCATGCATCTTGCCTACAGGGACAAAGTGCTAGACAGGCCGATGTGAACATCTGGTCTACCTGACAATTAAATTTTTCATTCTGCAACCAAAAACTGGCATTCTAGTTGTGTATCTAATTTTCTAAAGGGTTTTGTTAGAGAGAATCAACAACTCCAGTCCAAATGGTTCTTGGACCCTGAGGCAGCGAGAGCAGTGGTTACAGTGAAGATAACGGTCAATGCACCAATGCAATGTCACTTTGAGGGTACTTGCTCTCCCCAAATAACATCCCCTTTGCCTGCATGTGGACCTTTCCTCCACACCCCAGAATTCTGAGCTGATTTATGAATAAAAATTAGCACTGTTCATGCCGACCCCACCATATATCCAGAAATATATATGCCCAAGGCCCATGCAGAGGCCCAGGCACCAGTCAGAGACCAGTGTGTGAATCAGACTTTTGGATCAGTAAGTCACTTTGGGTGACATTTCCAAATGAAAGAAACTGACTAATGGGAGAAACCTCAGGCATGAGGATGTTATTAGAACGATCATTCTTTCCAAAGAAGAGCAGAGAAAGGACTTATAAATCCTGAGCCAGAACAGAAGCTGACCACTCTGCTTCATTGTTCCCTGCCCTCAGCAGAAGGCTGTTGAGTCTTCTGGCAATGGCATCAAGGCCAGTCGAGGAACCGGAGGCAAAATGTACTCACTGAAGTTGAGTGGAAAACTCCTGGCCGCGGGCTGTTTAGCCCATCTACCCACTCTGGAACCTCAAAACACAAGCCACTTTGTTTCTGTGATGAGATAACAGTGTTGTCACTAGGGCACACTGGTGAAGCCACTGAGTTATGTAATGTGAAAGGACAGGACCTCCCCTCGCCGAAAGTCTGGAGGGAGGGAGCAAGATGCCCCAGTATAAACCAGTGCCGCCACCCACCTGTTACCTTCCATTGGTAGCAACGTCCTCATGCTCCAGGACTTTAGGAGCAGCCTGAGTGTGGACCAAGAAAGACATGGCCATTTGCAGAAGCTGCTAGTTCTCTAATGAGGCCTGTCAGCGCTTGGATAAAGATGAATCAAAGGTTTCTGTGGGCCAGGAAACTTCAGACCAAATCAATTATCAGAGTGAGGGGAAGGAGGGATGGAACAATGGGGCAGGATACAGTTTGGCAGATGATCTAAATCTTGGCAGTCAGTCAAAACTAGCATCACAAGGGAAAATAAAGAGACGCACTCGTCAAGATCAAGGACTCTTTAAAGTGTAGTTTGAGAATTCACTGCATCAGAATCACCTTTAATCATTTTAAATGCAAATTCCTGGACCCATCTTAGACTTCTGCAATGGAATCTCTTGGGGGAGGTAAAAAGGTAGGAAAGGAGGAATCTACATATTTAACTAGCTCCTTGGGGTTCTAACACCCTCAAGATTGGCTGCTATTGATACTGCTTCTTTGTGGGCTTTGCTGAAATGCAAGAGGTGGAGTAGAGCACTAGGTAAAATTGGTTGGAGTTCAGAGGGCCTGGATTTGTGCCCAAAGGTCTCCCTCACTGTTTTTTTTTTTTTTTTTTTTTTTTTTTGTCCTTTCACCTCTGCCTCTGAGGGCTTCAGATGCCTCTGCCCACGTTCGCACAGGCTTTGTGGGTGGCACTTAACCCTAGGCCACAGGTCTACTGCAGCTCTGAGCAGAAAGTTCTGAATCAACTGTTTTTTAAACATGTCATTCGCCATTAATTATCAGAGCAATGCTTAAGTGTATCATAATTCTTAAGACTGGGAATTATAAACCTGTCCTGCTGAAGGTATCGCAGGACAGCCAGATACTCCCCCGGTAGGTCCCAGAGCCCACCATACTGCTCCATATTAATTCACTGCCTGCTGAGACATTACAGTCAGCAAAGAGGTAAGCAAGGAGGGGTAACATCATGGCAAAATTACCACTCAGTTGTAAAACTGTCTCAATTTCAAAAAATGCCAAAGATAAACATATTTCTTCAAGATTCTTTATTCAAAAAACAATTGTTTGCCTTTTGATTGTCATGCTTCCATGGTTACAAAAGAGTTAAGAATTACACTACCTACAAAAATCTTATTAGACTATAGTTTGTGCGCAATCAGATACTGGCTGCCCCTGGAATTCTAGTTAGAATTACTCCAGAGTTGAAGGATGAAGACTTTTGGCCTCAGGAATTTTCTCTATTTAGAATTCTGACATTTGGATACCTCATCAGTATCTCTTATTGAGCCCCTTATTTTGGGCCCCAAAATGAGCTTATGACCTCATGATTGTGATTGTTCTCCTTCTCCAGAGTTGCTCACACCAAAAACCTGAGAATCGCCTCTCCCCTTCCAAATAATCACAAGGTCCCCTAATTCTACCTTTAAAATATATCTAAAATCTGTTGACTTCTTTCCAAATCTCTACCACCAGTACTTTCCCACCTACCCCTACCCCACTCTAGTCCAAATTGCCATCATCTCTCTTTGGATATAGGAAGAGCCTCCTAGTTGGTCTCCTCCCAACCATTCTTCCTTCCCTCTTGCCCACTCTCCATTGAGCAGAAAGTGTGTTCTTTTTAAAAATAAAAATGTGATCATTTCACTCCTCTGCTTTAGATCTTTAAATGTCTTTCCATTATTCTTCCCACAGTGCCCTGCATGATATGGCTCCAGCCTCCTCTCCCTCCACTCTCCCTGTCCCTCACCAACCTCCAGCCTGATGTGCCTCCTCTTTGTTCCTTAAACTGGCCAAACTCCTTCCTGCCTCTGGGCCTTGCACATGCTCCTTCCGGTACATGAAATTGTCGCCCTTCCATTTTGACTTATGCTTCATGCTGCTGATTTTCAGCTTCAGGGTCACTTCCTATGAAAAGATCTTTCTTATCACCTGGACTGGGTTAGTGTCCTTCTTGTACAATCATGTGCCCTCTTGCACTCTTCTTTCACAGCACTTGCATCACAGTGTAAATTATGTGGCTATGCATGTTATTTTTCTGACACTCATCTCCCACTAAAATTCAAATTCCACGAGGGCAGAGACTATGTCTCTTGGTCATCTCTGTTTGCCCAGGGCCTTGTACACAAGTACTTGTTACATGGTAGACACATAATAAATATTTATTGAATGAATATATGTGTGAATTAATGAATCCCACTTCAGGACTCAGTCAAAAGCCAACCATATGACTTGTAGAGTCAGAATACAGAATACAGGATATTCTTCCATAGATGGAAGGGGCATTTTCTTTTTCTGCCTATTTCTCAGGAATTTGTGGAAATATAATTTTCAGGAACATGCCAAGTTTTCCAGAAGTTGATGATACCATGTGTAGCCCCAAAAGGTAGATTAGGATGAAGGGCTAGCAATTACAGAGAGGCAAGGTTCAGAATCAACACCAAGAAGAACTTTCCTCTGGTTAGAGTTGTTCAAAATTAGGATAGGCTGCAGCAGGGAATCTCCATCTCTGGAATGCTCAAGCAGAGACTGGAAAATGAGTGCCAGGAGAGTCATAAAAGGGGTTCCGGTTCAGGAGGTTGTATTGTTCCAAGTGCACTTTCAACCCCTGGGATTCTTTTATTCTCCATTATCAAGCCCTTTTCTAATTATGCTCACTACTCCCGTTCTCATCTCCTTCCAAGAGAACTGTGCTCAGCTCCCACCCATACCTCTTGATGCATTGCCTTTTTGTTTTGTTTTGTTTTCTTGCTGCTAAGGGGAGGAGCAGTCAGCTGATCTGAAGGACCCAATTCATAGGTAGGTCTGAGATAATCAGACTTGACTCTTTCTTGATTCATATTTGGAATACCTGAAGAAGATTGAGTGAGTTAGATAATAGTGCATACTTCAATTAACAGGTCATTTTGGGCTTTTGAAAGCAGAAGAAGCCATTTGCGTGAGTGAATGAGAGAGAGAGAAACCCTAATTTCTAACTTTAATGTTTCAGGTTTGTTCTCTGTGTGGCCCAGATGCATTATACATTTCATATGAGGAAGGTTGTGAAGTTATACTTGAGGAGTTTTCCGTCCTTTGTAACCAAATGTTTCCTAATGAAGACAGCCTGTGTGCATTGTGGGTGCAGTGTTTCTGAGTTTCACCTACATTTCTGGTGATAAAGCCCAGGATTATCTCCCTAAAGCACAGCAAATCCTCTGTGATAGCTCCTCTCCATTCCCTGGCTAACTCCCCCTCGCTCCTGAGCCACAAAAGTCCAAAGGACAGCTGGGGTAGGGGTGGAGGGCCACAGTGCACCTTACATTTCCCTGCCTTTGTTTTCATCTTCGGCAGCTCCACATGTGTGTTCAGTTGTGCATAGCCAATCTAGTTGGGAAAAAACAAAATCAGCACTCTATTCAGCCTTCCAGCATCCCATTCTTGGCCATCTCCTGATTGATGCCATCAAACACACACACAGCTTGATTTTGATACCAAGATACGCTTACTGTCTTATCAGCATCTGACCCACAAATGGATGGGTTTACTCTAGAAGCCAATGATTAAAGAGAGTTAAACACCTGTGTATTTTTATCAGATCAGATATAGCATCAGATCAGAATGTCTAATATTTGGTAGGGTCCTGTTGTCTGCCTCTGCAGAGATGAAAGCCGATAGAGGCAGCCTCAAGATTGCTTATATAGATTTAGAGAACTGGAAGGACATGTCAAATGAATCTAACCTTTGTCCTTTATTATTTTAAACATTAATTAAAACCTACGAAGTAATACATTTCACCTACATTTCTGGTGATAACGTCCAGGATTATCTTCCTAAAGCACAGCAAATCCTCTGTTATAGCTGCAAATAATCCATGAATACCTACACACTGGGGAAAAGAACCAGAAATATCTCAAGTAAGAGGCACCTACCCTCTTGAATCACATGCCCCATAGTAATACTATTAGCAGAGCAATTTCTCTACTTATGTATTCATTTTACATAAATGTGATATTCTCATGCTTATTATTTTGTGACTTGCTTTTCATTCCTTAAGAATGTATCTTGAGGTCTTTCTTTGTCGGTATATATTATTTAAACAATTGCTTAGTGTTCCATGGTAAGAATGTTGTAATCCCCAACAATAGGCACTTTAAGTTCTTTCCAATTTTTCACTCTTACAAACAATGCTACAGTAAATAAACTTTACTAATATTTTTGTGCATCTGTGCAGGTATTTTTAAAGGCTAGCTCCCTATCATTGGAACTGCAAAGATAATATGCATGTAAAATTAGATAGACACTGCCAAATTTTGATCCCAAAGGATATACCAATTTTTCTCCTACCACCAGTGTATGAAAGTGAATAAATGCCTTTTCCCATACATTCTCACCAATATTATATATTTTCAATCTTTTTCATTTTTCCCAATCATATAGGTAAAAATGGGAATTTTGTTATTTTCATTGAATTTCCATGTCTTTCAAGTGCTTATTGGCCACTTGATTTTCTTTATCTGTTAATTGCCTGTTTGTATTTTTTCTTAAAAAATGATTTTTCCTTTTACTTACTGACCTGTAAGAACTCCTTCTATATTCTGTTCATTAACCATTTTTCTGAAGCAGTATTTTTATAGTCTTGCTTATTTTTAAACTTTGTTTATGTCATTTTTCGGTTATATAAATCTTTAACTTTGAGGGAATCATAATCATCTGCCTTTTTCTTTAAAGCATTTAGGTAATATTTCTAATTTAGAAAGGACTTTTCCATGCCGAGATTTAAAAATTATTCACCTACTTTTTAAGCATTTCTACTTTATTTTTTCCATTTATATCTTAACACATTTGGAATTGATTTTTATATATACTGTGAGTATAGTATCTAACTTTATTTGTTTTCACAGAATAGCCAGCTTTTCTGTCTTTATTGAATGGTTTCATTATTTCTGTACTGATCTGTAGTATAAATTTTATCACATACCAAATTCATAGTATGTTTCTTGCCTCTCTCCTAATCCATTGATTCACAGATATATTTGATTAATATGACCTTTAAATATTCTGTGGTGTTTTTTTTTTCAGATTCTTTTTCTTTTTTAACAATACCACATACATACAATTCATCCATTTAAAATGTACGATTCAATGGTTTTTACAATATTCACCATCAATTTTGGAAAATTTTCATCACCCTCAAAAGAAACCCCATAGCCACTAACAATCACTTCCCATTTGCCCTCAATTACCTTAGCCTGAAGCCATCATGGATCTACTTTCTGTCTGTATCAATTTGCCTACTCTGGGCATGGAAATAAGACAATATATGATCTTTTGTGACACTTACCATAATGTTTTTGAGGTTCATCTATGTTGTAGCATGTATCAGTGCTTCATTTCTTTTTATTGCTGAATAATATTGCATTGTATAGATAACACCACATTTATTTTTCTCTTCATCAGTTGATGGACATTTGGGTTGTTTCCACTTTTTGACTATTACGAATAACGTTACTATGAACCTTTGTGGACAAGTTTTTGCATGGACATACGTTTTCATTTCTCTTGGGTATATATGTGACTAATTGCTGGGTCATATGGTAACTCTGTGTTTAACTTTTTAAGGAACTGCCAGACTGTTTTCCACAGGGGCTGCAGTGTTTGCAGTATATCCTGCCAGGAGTTTATGAAGATTCCAATTTCTCTACATTCTCATGAACACTCATTATTGTCTGTCTTTTTAATTATAGCCATCCTAGTTGGTGCAAAGTGGTATCATTGTGGTTTTGATTTGCATGACCCTAATGACTAATGATATTGAGCATTTTTTTTCATGCTTTTATTGGTCATTTGCATATCTTCTTTGGAGAAATGTCTATTCAAATCCCTTGCCCATTTTCTGATTGGATTATTTGTCCTTTAATTGTTGGGTTGAAAGAGTTCGTGATATATTCTAGATACAAGTCCCTTATCTGTGATTTGCAAATATTTTCTCCCATTCTGTGGGTTATCTTTTCACTTTCTGATGATGTCCTCTGAAAGCCAAAAGTTTTAAATTTTGATGATGTTCAATTTATCTATTTTTTCTTTTGTTACTTGTGCTTTTGAGGTCATTTCTAAGAAACCATTACCTAATCCAAAGTCATGAAGATTTATGCTTGTTTTCCTCCAAGACTATTAAGTTTTAGAACTTTATTTAGGTTTTGACCCATTTTGAGTTAATTTTTGAATACTACATGAGTAAAGGGTTTCAATTCAATTCATTTGCAGGTGGATATCCTCCTGTACCAGACCATTTGTCAAAAAGACAATTTTTTTCCCATGTAATTGTCTTGTTACCCTTGTTGAAAATAGATATTAAGTCTTTCAATCCATGAGCATGATATGTCTTTTCATTTATTTAGGTTCAATTTAATTTCTTTCAGCAATGTTTTGTAGTTTCCAGTGTGCAAGTCTTGCATGTCCTTGGTTAAGTTTTTTCCTAAGTATTTTATCCTTTTCCGTGTTATTGCAAATGGAAATGCTTTCTTAATTTCATTTTTGATTGTTCATTGCAAGTATATAAAAATACAATTAATTTTTGTATATTGATTTTATATCTTACAACTTTGCTTAACTTATTTATTAGTTCAAAACATTGTTTTCATTATTATCTCTTTCTAGGACACTATCTAAAATAAATATTTTTCATATATACTATCAAATTGAGAATCTATATTTGTGAAGTATGTTTTGATAACTCATTGGACAGCCCCTCCTTTCATTTCTCTACTTTAAAAAATTTTCTTGACAATTCTTCCTCATTTGTAATTCCAGATCAACTTTAAAATCAGTTTGACAAGTAACATAAGATGTCCAATGGGATTAGTATTATATTGAATTTATCAGTTAATTTGGGGTGGAATTGGACTCCCTAAATTGTTTGATCTTCACATTGAAGAACATGATATGTCTCTATTTTTTCATGATTTTATGTCTTTCAATAACACTTTATTTATTTAATGTAGTTTTTGTTCATTCCCTATTAGAATTTTCCCCCCAGTTTTGTGGTTATTGTGAAAAGAGCTTTTCTCATTACATTTCTTAATTGGTCACTGCAAATGTATATGAAAGATCTTGATTTTGGAATGTTTATCTAACTTATCTGTAATTAATTAGCACTAATGGTTTTTTCAGTTTATTGTAAGATTTTCTAAGTAGACAATCATAAAATTTCCTTTTCATATCATATTGTATTGGTATGTCCTCCAGAACAACAGGGACTAAAAGTGGTAATGTAAGCATTCTTGCATCCATTCTGGACTTAAATGGGATTGATTTTATAGTATGCTCAATAAGAATAACAATTGATGCGGGTCCTAAATAGACATATTTTTATACATTTATGGGAGTTCCTTTATTCCTAGCTTTCTAAAAGTTTTTTTCATCATGCATGGATGTTAAATTTATAAAATGTTTTATGTTTTTATTCATACCACAAGATTATCATTTGACTTATGTCCTTTAATCTGTTACTGTAGCTCATTACATTAATTGATTTCCAGTGTTCAACCATGTAAGCATTCTTGAGAAGACTCCTGCTTGGTCATTACTTTATATTATAAATGAAAATCCAGAGGCTCGGAGTGTTCAAAAATTTTGCAAAGGTTCATACAGTCAGACCAGTGCTAGAATACACGCCTCTTGGCTTGAGAGTCCAGGATTGTTTCCATTCCATATGGATACTTCCTGAACCAAACATAGCAAAAACGTCATGTAACTCACAATGACCAGCTTGGTTAGATGCCCACCATCATGATAGATTTTCTCCTTGCCCAACAACAGAAGCATATCCATATATTTGAAAAATAGTAGCATAAGACAGGGCCTATTTTTCATCTTCAATTTTACAATATATTTGTGAGCCCTTTGTAAACATTCTAGTATTTGAAACATTGACAAATCATCGAATTCATTTTTATTTCCCATTGCCTCCCTTTCAACTTACAGTTCAGAGCAAGAATCCTAGTATTTTGCTGGAGTAACTTGGGAAGAAGGACACCATCAATGTTAGTCGTTTTTAAGCATTAATGTCTTATAGTTTTCAGTACTGTGATAAGATTATTAAATTTGTCCAGTCCAACAGATCTCAGATGAGTGCTTTAACAGGCTCAGAGCCACTTTTTACTATAGACATTGAAAATAAAGGAGATGTCAGTACTTAGAAATAAGTTTTGGATATACTGATAAACTAGGCATTTATGTTTTTAACTGTTCTTCATCCATGGACTTTCTTTTCTCTTCATTTCTCTTAAAAAATATTTTGGAGTTATTTGAGTGTTACTTCCCCCTTTTCTTTTCCTAGTTCTCTTAAACAAATATTTTGTACCAAGGACAAAGAACTTGTAGTGGGTTCAGAGAGTGCCAAGTGTTGGAGGCTTGGCAAGCATTAAGGCAGCTCTCTCTCCAGGACTTTAATGAAGGTTATTGCTTTACCTGCTGGAGGAGATTCCCCACACTAGCTGTTACTGAGTCACCTCATGAACACAATGATGAATTCCTACTGCCTCTAATTTCTGAGTTTGGCAAATCTCTTCACTAGAGTAAAAGTGGCTAAGCATCTTACCCAGCTGTGGCCTTTGCTTGCTCCTAGAGCAAGACAGGGGGGACATTATTCATCCCTTAGAAAAAAGGCTATTAAAACATCCCACAAGACAGTAAATTTCATGAAGCAGGTGTCTGCAAGAGAAGACTAAACATTCCACAGCCAGATATGATGAGCTGGTACTAAACCCTGCTTCCCGAAAGCCTCATTATTTCTCATCTCTCAATTAAAATGAGGCTTTAGGCGAAAATGATATTGTAGTGGCTGGGCCTAACATTCCATTAAAATAAAGGATATTGGTCTGACTTCATCTGCTGGGTTTGGCTGGGGCAGTTTTAGTAATTAAGCATCAAATTCTCCTCATAGTCTTAACTGTGGAGTAGTGTTTTAGTATATTACCTCCAAGATTTAGGATCACAGAAGAAGCTAAGAGAAACTTAACAATTGTATAGTAGAACGGCTTGCTGAAGAGAGTGAAAATAGGGTCAGGTATCTCTGCCTGATTGAGCCTGAAATTTTCCCCTGTATCTGTTTATCATATTTGTCTTCTGGACAGGGCGGTATTTGCTGGGAGTTCTGTTAGCCAGTTGAGTCCTTGGCAAACATTACTAATCAAACACAGATTTCTCCCCTGCCATAGAATCCTTCTCCACGTTAGGCTCCAAAGTCGTCATGCTTTATGAAACCATACTGCTTTGGGGATTTTTGTTGATGAAAGTCTTCTATGTCTGAAAAAGTTTAGAACAAGTGATCTAATACAATTCCCTCATTTAAAAGCAAAAAAGGGAGACTCACAAGAACATACAGGTCCATGGAAGAATACAAATTAGAATCATTGTCTCTTGTGTCCCAGTAGAATATGATGTTTTATCTTTCCCCTATCTTTAGCCTCACTACGTCTTTACAACTGTCTACATTTTGAATAATCTGATCCATGGACTGAATGTTTTCACCTCTGCATAAATGATCTATTCACCAAACCGAGAGCAACAATCAGCAAACCTAATGATTGCGTTCCTCTTTGAGGTCCTACAGCTTGGGATACATTTCTTAGCCTAGATCACTTACCCAGCTACAAAAAGAGGATGGGGAATGGGTGAAGTGAAGAGAAAGAAGGAGCCACCTCGCTGAACATAGCGTTCCATCACCTTTGCATGCACCATCTCATCGAATTCTGACAGTAAACCCCACAAGAGATACATTTTTATCCCATTTAACAGATGAGGAAATAGGCTGTAGCTACAAAGCAACACTCATAGGAATATATAACAAGGAAGAGCCTTGCCCAGATCTGAACCCATTTTCGTTTTATTCCAAAACCTATGCTATTTCAACACTTCCAGTGTTTTTCAAATTTAAGGATTGTACAGATTTCTTTTAAGAAAGATGATTTTCCCTAATTCTTGAATATATACCCCAAATCTGCTGTTTGAAGGCCCCAGTTTGAGAAACATCACATTCAAAGTGAGGTGCTAACAGTCAGAGGGGCAAATTAGCAAAGTTGCTACCTGCTCTGAAGCCAGATTATCCGGCAGGGATCCTGGCTCCCTCATTTCCTAGCTGTGTAATAGGGGACAGGTTGCCTAAGCCTTCTGTGCCTCTGTTTTCATCTGTAAAATGCAGATGATAGAATCGACCTCATGGGGTTGCCATGAAGGTAAAATAAGTACATGCATTTAAAACACGTAGAATAGTACCTTGTATCAGTTAACAGAAAAAAAAAAAAAAAAACTTGCAGTGCTAGCATATAATTGTGAACCAAATGAAAATACAGAAACCAGAATGAGTGGTTTTAGTTATCACCTGATGATCTCAGAACATACCTTATATTAATTTTATGACATTTGTTCAAAATTTAACAAAAAAACAAACTTCAAACCTTCTGATCTCTGGGAACGTATTCTCCCAGACTAATTTGAGAAAGAATGCACTATGCTACTTCCTGCAAAGGAATATTATTTTGTTAAAAGATTGAGTGCACCGTGAACCCTGGTATTTATAATGATGCTCACACAATTCACACTCTCTTGTTTACAAAGACTGTGAAAAGATTCTAAAGAGACAATTCAGCCAGGGAAATGAATCTAGCTCACAACAAAAGTGAATAACTCTACTTAATGAATAGACTGTGAGCTGTTGCCTATTTGCAGACATTAGCTCAAGCTCAGCATCAACATGATTCACAGCCCAAGGGATGGGTCTGGGTCATGGGCCACTTGAACCAGCCATGGAGTTGGACATAGAACCCAATTTTCTTGCCTCTCATTATAGTTCTGGATTCTGGATCCTTTCCTTGCTACTTTTCAAGTTCTTTGAAAAGATACAGACACTTTGAAGAGATACAGACACTTTTAAATTATACCAGATGTGTCACTCAGAACAGAAGCAGAAAACATTTCACCCCCTTGGAAAAATTGATGCTGATAGATCAAAGACAGAGATGCAAGAGGCAGGAAAGCAGGCACTAAATTATCCAGCAAACAGCATCATTGCCTCCTTTCCAATGCTCAGCCCTCCTGGTTCATACATTTTGTATAAAAGTACACTTCCATCCAGGCTCAGCTGGGGAGTGTTGGGCATTTTCTTAGGAGCAAGAAGCTGGTGGATGAAAAGAGGGCAAAGTTAGAGAAAATGCTAGGCAGACAACAGAGAGCTGAAGTCAGTGAGGTGGCAATGAAAGCTCCCCCATCATTTCAATCTGATAAATCCAATTCCTGAGCTAGACGGTCATGAAGTAGAAAGGTCCCCAGGAAACCTAACAGTCCAGTTACCATACGATAAGATGTGATCCAGAAAGCTAATATCCTCCCCAAAGGCTGAGTCCTAATGACTTGTTTTCAACAGCCAGGAAGGAAGGGCATTGCTCTTCAAGTCTCTCTTTACAAGTCCATGGCTATTTGCCACCTCTCTTTGCCCTTTAAAGGCTCTTGTTAAGAATTCAGGAATGATGCCAGCAACCGTGGTGGACAGATCTGGAGTATATGACTAATAAAGTAATCTAACACTATTATTAACAGCAGACATGTTGCTGCCAGGCTATTTTATGGCTCATTTTCAATGCACCATCCCTATCCAAAAAAGGAAAAACGTATTTCTTATGTCTGGGGCAGTTACAATGGGCTACAATGAATGGGTTCTTCTGGCAAAGCCATCTACTTTTCCATGGTTCGCAGGTGAGTAAATTGGGTTTTATAGAAGCTATCAAATAAGGTTTTTGGCTGATTTACTGCCTGCTGGGTTTCCAAGGACGTTGAGTATATAAATTCACCAGGCCAACGGCATTAATCTTTTGTTCTTAATTCATTGCTTTTTCCAACATGCAAACCAGGAACAGCAGTGCTGATGAGACAGGGAAGCAGAATGTCAGTACAGTTCCTTAACGTGGAGAAGAGCATCTGTGGTACCAGGCTATTCCCCAACTCCTGGGACCATTAGGGAGCCTTTTGGGTTTACAGTGGTCTGGTGGTTCCCTCGGCAGGGGCATCCTGGGATCTCCTGGCTATTCCTTGTGCTGGCCCTCTGCACTGCCTTCCCTCAGTAAGTCTCTCCTTAACTGGTAGGCTCTGGTTGCCCCTCATAAGACCTCCCCATGCCCTTCATTGAGGGGAGCAGCTCCCCCTGCTCCTGGTAAGGCCACTGCCTTCCCCTTCTTCTCTGCAGTTCTCCCACCCCCAAATCTCCCCTTCTCACCTCTACAGTGAGACTTATGTCAAGAATGGGGAAAAAGTTAGAGCTGATTATCCACTTTCTCCTAAGGACATGATGGCAATCTCAATTTACTGTACAGTTCTGTTTGTTGCAAGTTTCTAGAAGCAGCCTGAGCTTCTCCGGCCACCCCTCGCTGGGACCACTATCCCATTACGGCTCAGTCCATCTCCCAATGTGACTCAAGCTTCCAGGGCCTCTGACACCCAAAACCTTCACTCTGGACATTCCCTTATCTTCTGGGTTAGGCATACCTGGTTCCCTCCTGATGATCCTGCTTCCCTGCGTCTCTTACAGGTGGAGCCTTTTCCCTACCCCTCCTACTACAGGGCCCTAGGGAGGAAGCGGGATCTCTTTGCTCTTTGTCGGCATTGATTCTCCCTCCTCCGTGAAATGCACCTGACTCCTTTCAAGTACAGGCATCAGATATACCCCTGCCACCCCTCCCAGTTGCCCTCATTTATAGATACTTTGCCCCATTCATTGACGGTTTTTGCACCATGGCACTGTCTTTCTCTCCACCAGCTTCCTGGCATCATTCTTGGTGATTTCAGCGCCACACACAGACTCTACTGTCTGAGCTCTCATTCTATGCCCTCAGTCCCCCTCAGCCACCCACCCCGCTGATCATACCATGAAATCAGAGGAAAAGTTATTTATCACAAAACAAACTTTGAAAAGGAAAGAGTCAGACTAACTACCGGGAAGGAGAAAAGCTTATTTGAGAGAAGTGAGATAAAGTTGGAAGAATATCGGAAGCAGAGAAAAAGCCCAAAGGAAGCTCCATAAATCACAGCAGCATTATTCTTACCCACGTTGTCCTCCTTTATCCTGGGTCCCTAATACCAAACAATTCATCATTCCTGTTTTCACATGAAGTGCTACAAAAATAGCATTTGGCCCAAAATTTGAATGGGAGGTAGCAGCTTAGAAATAATAGCAAAATATTGAATGATCTGAATTCCTGAATTTTCTATAGTGTCATCCCTTCAGGTGTCATTGCCCTGCATTGACAGAAAAAGGCCAAAAAGTAAAATATCGGAAAGGAGGGATACCTTTTTCTGATATTTATTGGTAAAGCTGAATGTAGGTTAATCTTTGTCTTTCTACTATTTCTGTCCTGTACAGGATGAAGTTGCCAAAAAACCCAAGATTATCTTCCCTGGCTATTACAGTGTTTGCGTGGGGAGGGCAGGTTGGGAGGTTTGCACGGTACTGGTAAGCAGCCCAGAGGAGGGCTGTAAAGCCAGAAGGCATACAGAGTGCTGCTGCTTGGCCACTGGGGCTTAGGGGTGGGGGTGAGTAAGGATAGGCAAGGCCTCAACGACAAAATGCACTGAGAGGGATGTTGTTGCAAGCAAGGAATGTATAGGAATGTAGAGTGCCCCCACTCCCACTTCATCCCAGGCTTTTCAGGAGTTCATTGAGTGATTAGAGTCTTAGCTTTTTATTTGGAAAGGAATACTTGGAAACAATTCTCCAAAGTAGAAACTTCAAAATCTACCCCCTCAAACAGAATCTTATTTATACTATTAATGTATCTAACGAAAGACAGGATTGGTTTTTCCTCTGAAAAGTAAACTTCTCTGTCAATCAATAATTATGGCCAGATATCCACAGTGGATAAAATGTGTGTAGCCCATCCTCTTCTGCTGTGGTCACCCAGTAAGGATCGAGAGCTAAGGCCAAGCTGATGGATCCAGCCCTGTCCGTGCCCCACCTCCCACCCCACCCAGTGCGGGAACACTTGACCTTCAATTTTCCAGCATTAAATATGTGCCAGGGACTGTGCTAAGAACTTCACATACAGAGTCTCATTTAAACTTATAGCAACTGTATATTTCTTATTATTTTCCCTAATTTTTGAAGTTTTGTTGTTTTAGTATCCATAATTATTTTTTTCAGTTTTCAGAAATTTTTTACAGAAAGATCATGCAGAAAGTAGAGTTCCCAAATATCCCCCACATAGTTTTCCCTATTATTAATGTTTTGCATTACTGTGACACCTTTGTTACAACTGATGAAACAATATTATTATAATCACACCACTAACTATATAGCTCATAGTTTACACGAGGGGTCACTCTTTGTGTTGTACAGTTCTGTACTCACCCCTCGCCCCAGTAACTTATTTTTCCCATTTTTTAAAGATGAAGAAGTTGAGGCTAAGTGGTTGGGCCAGAATTCAAACTCAGGTTGGTCCCATGCTAAAGTTCACGCTCTTGACCGCCTTAGCAGGATGGAAGACAAACAGGGATATTGAACAAATAGAGGCAACACAACCCGGAGCTGGAGCATGCCCAGGTGCTTCTTCTGGGCTGTGGAGCAGACGAAACACCTGTGCAGCCATTTAGCTGCTCTCCTGCCATCCAGCTCTGTAGCTGCCAAGGGGACCAGAACCAGAGTGAAAGACCCCGAGTCATCCCCTTCATGAAGGCGAAGCTGGGCTCTCCAAGGGGAAAGGCTGCTGGAGGCCCAGGGATGGCCAGCCTCCCGTGGTCAGCTGCCCATGGCCCAGAAAACACATGATTTCTTCGGTGGTAACTCTGAACTTTGCAATCAAACCACCTCCCCGACCATCATGCTCTACCCAAGTGGGGAGGAAATTATATCTCTGGCAGGAAATGGCTCTTATCTCTTTCCTGCCTAAGTGTTCTGCTCCAAATGAAAGACAGGATCACTCTCCAGGGTGGTTGTAATTGCTCCTGCTCCAAAGGCATGGGTTGTGCTGATATGAGGTGTCTTTCTTGCCTCTGATCCCAAGCTCCCTCTTTCCAGCAGTTTGTGTGTCACCCCAGGGAAGTGACTGGCGATCTGGGCCTTTTATCAAGGAGTTGGTAGGACCTCGGTGTTCTGGTTTGCTAATGCTACCGGAATGAAAAATACCAGAAATGGATTGGCTTTTATAGCGGGGGTTTATTTGGTTACACAGTTACAGAATTAAGGCCATAAAGTGTCCAAGGTAACGCATCGACAATCGGGTACCTTCACTGGAGGATGGCCAATGGTGTCCAGAAAACCTGTTAGCTGGGAAGGAATGTGGCTGGCATCTGCTTGCTCCCAGGTTATGCTTCAAAATGGCATTCTCCAAAATGTCTGCATCAGCTTCCAACAGCAGTCTTCAAAATGTGTCTCAGCTCCAGCTATCTGTGAGCTCCTTCTGTCTGAGCTTTTATAGGGCTCCAGTGAACTAATCAAGGCCCATGCTGAATGGGTGGGGCCACACCTCCATGGAAATTATCCAGTGAAAGATCTTGCCCACAGTTGAGTGATCACATCTCCATGGACACAACCTAATCCAAAGGTTCCAACTTTATCAACACTAAAATGTCTGCCCCCACAAGATTGCATTAAAGAATATGGCTTTTTCTGGGGGACATAATATATACAAACCAGCACACTCAGTGAAGGGAGGAGGGAGACCCCCATGAGCCAGTAGGACCTAGAGACAAATGCCCGCATTTGTGAACGAGGAGGCTTCTCTGGTAAGGGATCTTGCCCAGCACCACTTCTTTCTTCTGGGAACTCAAGGAGTGCTCTGCTCTGACCCCTTTTGGAGAATAGCTGCAATCTCCACTCCATCTTTCTTGGGACTACCCATCACCCATTCCCCTTGCTGAAGCAGTGAAATTAGTCACTGTGTGTTTAACGCAACGCTGGCACCGGCCTTCGGTCCTCCATAGCCCGATGTGGGATTCTCACCTGGCCCACTCCAGAGGGACTCTCTGACCCTTCTACAAAGGTTGTCCCTCGGCAAAGGGAAGGCATCTGTGGGGCCAAAAGAACAGCCTGCCTGGAGCCTGTGATCCCCACCCACCCAACCCCACTCCAGGTACTGGGACACCAGAATTCTCCACTTGAGTGTCCTGAGGCCTCTTTTCGGGCCTGCTTGGACCTCACACCCAGGGCTGTGCTCATGGGTGGGCTGTGCTGCCAGTGCACTCACCTGGTCCAAGGGGCGGCTGAGGGGTAGATGCTTTTGGGGGTGCTCACATGGGCGTGTGGAAAGCCCCTCGTGAAGCATGGAGACCCAGGGATGGGACGAGAAATTGGTGAGAATGGGGGGGGGGGTGCCACAAATTCTAAATTTGAACCCAACCTTCCAGTTGTTTTTTTTTTAATTGATATAAAATTCTCATACAGTAAAATCACTCTTTTAAACTTTTTAAATTCAATGGATTTTAGTATATTCACAAAGTTGTACAATCATAAGCACAAATACCAGAATATTTTCATCACTACAAAAAGAAAACACATACCCATTGTGCTGGTTTGAGTCTGTTACGTACCCCATAAAAGATTATGTTCTTTTAATCTACTCTTGTGGGGGCAGACCTATTGTGGGTGGGATCTTTTGATTACATTGTTTCCATGGAGATGTGACCCCACCATTCAAGGTGGGTCTTAATTAGTTTACTGGTGTCCTCTGTGAGAGGATAAAAAGCAGACACATTTTGAAGACAGCTCAGAGATGCTTAGAAAATGCCCAGAGACATTTTGGGGACAGCTGTTGAAACCAGAACCAGGAGAGAAGCTAAAAGTTGAAATCTAGAATTTGCCTCCAAGAAGCTAAGAGAGGACCTCCAGACACTTAGAGAGAAATGCCTCAGGGAGAAACAAGCAAATATGCACAGGAACTGAGAGAGAGAAGCTAAGACAGAAGCCCAGAGACCTTTTGGAGAAAGCAAAGCTAATCCTGAGAGAGGCCCAGCAGACTCCAGCCATGTGCCTTCCCATGTGAGAGAAGAATTCCAGATGCCATCGGCCTTTCCTCAGAGAAGGTATCTACCCCTTGATGCCTTAATTGGGACATTTTTATGGCCTTAGAACTGAAAATTGGCAACCTAATAAATCTCCTTTATACAAGCCAATCCATTTCTGGTATTTTGCATTTCAGCAGCTTTATCAAACTGAAAAACCCATTAAAAGTCACTCTCCTGACAACCACTAATCTACTTTCTGGCTCTGGATTTGCCTGTTCTGTGAGTGAAACGTTTAACTGGATTATTTCCATGGAGATATGGACCTGCCCGTTCAGGATGGGTAGTGATTTAATCACTGGAGTCCTATAAAAGAGCTCACAAACAGAAGGACCTCAGAGCAGCTCAGAGAGATGTTTTGGAGACAGCTGCTGAAAGCAGACTTTTGCTGACACTTTGGGGATGCTAGCCCAGTGTCTGCTCCAGAGAAGCTAAGAGAGGACAAAATGCCCCAAGAGCAACATTTTGAAGAATGCACAGGAGCTGAGAGAGGAGCTGGAACACAATCCAGAATCAGCAGATGCCAGCCTTGTGACTTCCCAGCTAACAGAGGATGCAATTGGCCATTCAGTGAAGGTATACTTGTGTTGATACCTTGATTTGGACATTTTCATGGCTTTCAGACTGTAGTTTTGTAACCAAATAAACCCCCTTTATAAAAGCCAATCCATTTCTGGTATTTTGCATAATGGCAGTGTTAGCAAACCGGAACAGATGGTAATTCTATGTTCCTTTGAAGAATTGCCAAACCCTTTTCCAGAGCAGCTGTACCATATTTTTCATTCCCAGTAACAAGTAATGTATGAGTGTTCCAATTTCTCCATTCCTGCCAACTCTTGCTATTGTCTGTCATTTTGATTATAGCTATCCTAGTGAGTGTGAACTGTTATCTCATTGTGGTTTTGATTTGCATTTCCCTAAAGACTAATGATGATCAGCATCTTTTCATATGCTTATATATTCTGGATACTAGACCCTTATTAGAAATATGACTTATGCATATTTTCTTCTGTACTGTAGACTTTCTTTTCACTTTCTTGATGGTTTCTTTTGAAGCACAAAAAATTTTAATTTTGATGAAGTTTGATTTATCTATTTTGTTTCCTTTTGTTGCTTGTGCTTTGGGTGTCATATCTAAGAGACCATTGCCTAATGCAAGGTCATGAATATGATTTCTCCTAATTCCAGGTCATTTTGAAAATACAATTGTCAAGGCAGGACAGCAAAACTTGTTTTATTAATTTGTCAGCTTTGTTTAATACTCATAAATATTTTGATATATGGTAATTGGCCTCCATTTGTCCCAGGCCCTGCAAATGTTCTTAATGAACTGCCACATTGAGAAGGAGAATCAAAAGCAGAACTGGCCGTGAAGTTCTGACACATTAACTGTCTGGCTTCCTGGTTCTCATACATTTTGCCTTTGAGTTCCCTGTCTGGGAAATTCCTCAGCCATACCTGTCTAGGACCCAGCCTTCTTCTTCTCCCCTTAGACATTATCATATCTTCTAATTGTATTTGAATTTTAAAAACAAAATATACTTAAATTCCATTTACAGTTTATATTTAAATATAGTCCCCATTTTGAGATTAACTCCACAGTTCTCTTTTAGGTATGTAATTTTTTAAGCATCTACTGAGGGAAGAATGCAGATAAGTTACAATTATAGTGTTGTCTAGAATTCCTGCCATCCAGAGAACTTTGGAACCCCAGACTAAGGTCATTCTGGAAGTAGTCAGGAAACCAAATTACAGAGAGATAAACTGAGTCATGGAGCAGTAAAGTGACTATTCTGGAAGAGTGTGGTTAGCAAGAGAGTTAGCCCTGTGGTAAAATCAGAGTTAGAACCACCAGCCAGTTGGGGACTGTCAAGCTGAGAAACAGCCCTTTCCAGAGCCGTGGGGCCTCTTTACCTGCTGGCAATGTGGCGGCTCCATGTCTTGCTCTTATGTCTTCCTGCCTTGCTCCATGCCCCCAGCCAGCTCATATTCTAGCCAAGCTGGAGTTGCTTCTTCCTCCAAGATGTTGCTGATGGTCCCTCTCTGGACTTACCTTTACTCCCCATGTCTCTTATATTTTTCTGTGATCACATAAGGCAGAGAGTCTAAACATTCACCTATTGACAGCTTTTAGCCCAGGTAGGATGGGGTGGTGTGGGCACAGGTGCTAGAAATTCTCAATGTCGGCTGCCAGGCTAATTCCTATTAAACGGGTTTCAGTGTCACAGCAGCTAGTCCCTCATCAGCACTAATTCCATTTCCTATTGTCAGTTGAGACTGAGAAGGCAGATATTTTGGTTTGCTAAAGCTGCCAGAATGCAATATACCAGAAATGGGTTGGCTTTTACAATGGGGATTTATTAGCTTATGTTACAATTCTAAGGCCATGAAAAATCCAAATTAAGGCATCAACAGGAGGATACATTCTCTGAAGAAAGGCTGCTGGCATCGAGGACACCTCTGTCACATAGGAAGGCACATGGCTGGTGACTGCTGGTCCTTTTCTCCCAGGTTTCATTGCTTTCAGCTCTGAATTCAGTGTCTCTCTCTCTAAGCTTCTGTGGGTCGTTGCTCTTCTCTGGGGCTTTTCTCTCTAAAAACTCTCTGGACTTTTTCTGTCTTTTATCCTCTCAAAGAATTCCAGTAAAAAGGGTTAAGACCTACCTTGAATGGGGTTGGTCACTTCTCAATTGAAATAACCTAACCCAAAGTTCCCATCCACGACAGGTCTGCACCCATGGGAATGGATTAAAAGAACAAGGCTTTTTCTGGGGTATATAACAGCTTCAAACCAGCACAGCAGGGATTAGATGTCTGCTGGCAGTCTAATTCCTATTGAACATGTCACAGCATCTCATCCTTCATCAGCACTAATCCCATTGCCTATTGTCTATCAAGGCTGAGAAGGCAGCTGTTTCTGTTTGCTAAAGCTTCTCATTGCAAAGCAAATTCAGGAGGAATCTATAAGAATGATGTTGTATGAAGAGAAGTTCTATCAAATTCCTCCATAGGCAGAATTGTGAGAACTGAAGTGTTGGAACCCAGGCATTGCTCATCCCCAGCCAATGTCTTCAAAATGCACATTGTGTGTGAATAGTATTTTTCTAGATATAAATAGGTATTGGATGGGTAGTACCATGGATTTTAATTCAGCTGCTTTGGACCTTTGAAAGCAAGTAGTCACTTTTGGTGTCCAAGAAATCAGAAGCAGGTAAAGAAGGGATTAACATTCTAAGAACGGCCCCTCCCCTCCACACACACCCTGCCACCCTTCTGCAATTAGCAAGGCTGGAAGGCTTTATCACTAGGGAGCAACAAACACAAACCAAGGGAAATAAAAGTAAGGGTTTATGTGTCCAGAACCAACCCAGAAGGCACTTTAGAAGCTTGAACTCTCAGAGAAACTCAAAATCCCTGCCAGTTGGGGGAGGAACTACATCTCCTATGCCTGTTTCTTTGAAACATAGAGGGTGCTGCGGAGGGATGTGGCTTCAGGTCTCTGAAGCCTCAATTAAAAGTCATAGATATCCTTCCCCAACCCAGTTCCACCAGTACGTGGGTGGCCAGTAGTGCCTCGGTTTCTCCACTTGCAAAACAGGCCACACATTTCTTGGTAGATTAAGCTCTTGGAAGTGGAGCAGCAGTACCGGATTATAAACCAGGGCAGTATTTTTCAGTGTTAAATAATTCAGACCTGGGACTCTCATTATCCTGCCTGGGCCACAAAGTGTTAACAGTCTATCAACAAGTTCATTTTCTTTCCATTTAAGCACAAACCTCTAATCTTTACTGATTGTTCTTCAGTTCAATGTTCAGTTCAATGTGTCAGTCCAAACTCTAATTGACCTTCGGAGTATAGATTTCTGCCTGGTTCTTTTCTAGGGGTGTTAACATTAAACTGGTGCCAAACTATAGCTCACAAAGTGTAAAAGCGCTGGTTCAAGGCAGGAGTCCCAAATTGCAGGGAATAGATCTCTTTCTCAGGACCACTAAATGGAGATTGATGCTTGTCTGCCAATGGGCATGCAAAACTCTAAAGGGTGTCTTGGTACTGAGCATATTTGTCCAGTAACAATTGTGAATACTTCAACATAAATTGTCCTTTGTAATTTATAAAACATTGGAGTGGGGACATTTATTGTTTGTCCACTCACCACTCCTTCTCTCTGCTCCCACTGCTCCAATCTTTTTTTTCTATTTTCTTCCCCCCACTCGGGCCGTATGGTTCCTCCAGGAGTGGCCATATTTTACAGCCGTATTTACTTCCTCCTGGTCACTGTTGGTTGGGGTGGGGGTTAGGAATCTGGACAAAGATGGGCCAATCAGAAGCCTTCCCCACAATTCTTGGAAGCAGAGAAAGAGCCAATGGTGAAACAGTGGATATGAAAGTTGGGAGTTGTCATAGACTATGGCCTCAAATATGTGATGAAAGTCAGTCTCCAAAGAAAAAGATGAAACCTCCGAGCAGAGAGGTAAGAAATGGAGAGAAAGTCCTGGAAGCATTTAGGTCCCTGATATAAGTCCCTGGTTATAAGAGCTCCTGGGGCATGGCTGCACCCTCGGTCCTTTAATTAGCTCATATGAGAAACTCCCATATCCAGACTCCCCATTTTGCCTAAAATCAGAATCCCATTTCTTGAAGCAAAATACCTCTGATTATTTCACACACATTATCTCACTTTGTTCCCCCATTACCAATCCTGTTGGGCAGGTATTGTTACCCCAATTCTAGAAATAATAAACATGAGGCCCAGAGAGCTTAAGCAGTATCTTAAAAAGTTATGTAACTTTTAAGAAACAAAATCAGGACTCAGACCCAGATCTTGAGACTTTTGTTGCATGACTTCAAGCTGTGCCATAAGATCTATAGTCTACAGCTTACATCACACTGTCCTTGATTCTCTAACCTGTGACAGATATGCAGGTTTGGACTGGAATGCCTTTGAGAGTGGCCGCAATTATAAAAAAGGAAGGTCTAGTCCCTGAGCGTGCTTCCCCATCAACCTCATTTGCAGAATGTTCTTTCCAGCTCATGCCACTAATGCTTAGACTTTAATTCATCAGCCCAGGTGCAGATGGTGTCATCCACCGGGATTTCAGCTGGTTATTAACTATCGTCAGCATTCTCACTCGGGAGTGGCTTCTAGCTGATGCGACTTTCCATGAATTATATGCTATTGACCCTGTACTGCCTTCCCAAGCCAGATCCTTCCCAAGACCCCAAAGATGCAGGCCCTTTCTCTGGGCCCAGATAACCTGACCTGGTGTTTTGAACTCAGCCAGGTGTTCTCAGTGTTGTTTTCTATTCCAAAGACACTGTGGGGGCCTGTCAAAGGGGGGCCTGGGTAGCGGCTGCCTCTGCAACCCTCCTGCTCTCCCTGCTGCCATCCCACCTGTTTCCCTCACCCTCCAGGGAGCCGTGGTGGCGTCATCAGCCACAGAACAACACAGCTTTGCTCTCGCAACAGCCCTGCAGTAATTAAGGAGAAACATCTTGGGATGGTGGCTTGGAGTGGGAAAGTCTAAAATGAGGCTGTTAGATAGAACCTGCCCTGTCCTTGGTTCCTCTCTCTTTCCCTCTTTCTTTTGCACTGGGACTCTGACTCGAGATGTGGGCAGGGGCCTGGCCAACCTCTCTACTTTTGGCAGCTCATACCCAGCAATTAGAACTAGTAGGGCTGAAACCAGGAAAATGAAAATAGGGATTCATAAAGGTTCCGTTCCTCTTTTATTAAAAACTCTATGAGGGGAAAACAAGGATTTATCAGAAAACTTAAACAAAGAAGAGGCTTTTGTACAAAAGCGAATCCCCATGTCCTGGTGCCTTCTTGGTTCTCCTTTCTCATGGTGCTCCCATGTGTCAGTGAAGAGTGATGCCAGCGTAGCCTGGCCTTGGTTTTACAGAAGTGGACAGTAGGACTTAAAGTGGTGGGAGCAAAGTAAGAGCAAGGCAATACAAGCAGGCCCCTCTGTCAGATTTAAGTGCCCTCAAATATAAAACATGCCAGAGAAGCTCCTGGTGTTAAATGGCTCGGACCTGAGGCTCCCACTTGGTCAAACACTATTATGCCCAGCTGTGCCAGTTTGGATGTATTATGTCCCCCCAAAACACCATGTTCTTTGATGCAACCTTGTGGGGGAAAATGTATTAGTGTTGATTAAGTTGGAATCCTTTGATTGAGTGTTTCCATGGAGATGTGACTCAATCAACTGTGGGCGAGAACTTTGATTGGATAATTTCCATGGAGGTGTTATCCCACCCATTCAGGATGGGTCTTAATTGAATCACTGGAGTCCTATAAAAGTGTTCACAGACAGAAGGAGGTGCTGTAGCCAAGAGAGGAACTTTGAAGGAAGCACAGGAGCTGAGAGTGGAGCAGGAGCCTGAGATCAGCAGATGCCAGCCATGTGCCTTCCCAGCTAACAGAGGTGTTCCAGATGCCATTGACCATTCTTCTGTGAAGGTACCCTGTTGTTGATGCTTTAGCTTGGACACTTTTATGGACTTAAGGCTGTAACTTTGTATCCAAATAAGCCCCCTTTATAAAATCCAGTCCACTTCTGGTGTTTTACATAACAGCAGCATTAGCAAACCAGAACAGCAGAACACATGTCTGCTCCAACAATAAGATAATTTTCCTGGATTTGAGCACAACCTCAAATGCTTCCTTAGAGTCCTGTAGTTGAATAGGCAACTTATGAGTGTCCATGAGAGAGCCATGATCTTAACGTTTAGCTCTACTCTAAAGGAGTAGAATGGCCGGCTGGTGCCAAAATACAGCTCAAAATTACAAAGCTATGCTGCTTCTGACGGGGGTGTGCAAAAAACGGGCTACAGTATTTCATAATGACATTTGAAGAATGGCAATAATTCACAACCTAAATGATCTATAGAAAGTTTAAGAAATAAAGACCGCTGTTCTTAAACCAAGTAAAGAAAGGACAGCTGCTGTTCTGGAGTCTCCCAAAGATTCCCACTGAACTCTTCTTTCAGAGCTCTTAGAACTCTCAGCCTTCAGCAATCTGATACTTTCTCAAAATTTCCACCTTTAAAAATTCCTGGAAGAATACTTCTGCCCCAAATTTCTGATACATGCACACCCTTTTATTGACTTAGATGGTGATCAGTCAAACCTCAGCTGCATGGAAAAATGAAACAGGCAGGTCAGGCAAGTGGTTTGTTACCAGAAGGCCATTAGGAACAAAAGGGGTGATAATAAGTGATTTATTGCGTACGTACGATTTATTGCATACTGTGACCTGTATTTTCATAAGTATTTTCTACACGTAGAATCTATATACTTCACTCTGTAACTCTATGAGGTAAGTACCATTTTCCTCATATTTCACAGGAGGAACTAGATGAAGAGTCTGAAATGGGATTTGTTCTATAGAAGAGGAAATTCTCAAAGTTGAGTTTCAGTTAAGCATGAAAATCAATGATGGTGGGCATTAAAATATGCTCAGAGCCAACTGTCTCTTGAGTTAAAGACTAGATACCTTGGGATTTGCAAAGAAGGGACAGCCAGGGGATCTGCCCTCAGGTATGTACAACTCTGAGGATTGACTTTGCACTTAGACAGTCCCTGTAGACAAGCCTGTAGATGATTTCCATTAACTTAAGAGTAATTCAAATAGGTATTTATCCACTGCCTGCTCAGTGTTCCTGCTCAGTGGTAGATGTTAAAGTGGACAAAAAATACGTCAACGCCTCCAATACTTAAGTGCTAGAGCTGGTAATTCCAAGCATAAGTGTTTATGGAGTTGAGGGCAGTGGCAGACCAGAGAAGTCCAGAAAGAAGGAGGGCGCTGGCCTTGCTTTGGGCTCTGAAAAATGGACAGGAAGTGAAGAATGGACAGGTTAGAAGAAGAGGGGTAAGAATATCATGAAAAGATGCTGGGGGGTGGAATGAAGTGTGATTTATGGAACACTGAGGAAACTGATCAGAGCATGTCACTGAGGCTGGGACTGAAGAGTGCGTCAGTTCCCAGCAACTTGCCTTTCAAATTCATTTAGAAATAAATCTGCAAGAGGAAGTCAGCTGGTCAATAGTGAGAAGGCCAAGGTTCAGAGTTGAATGGGCAGGTCCTTCCGTGTAACATTGTTCTCTTGGAACATTTTCTTCCAGGGCTGTGGCTGTGATATATATAAGTTGAGACTACACCAGCTCCTTCCATCTTCTCAATAAAAAATGAATGAGACAGTCCCTTAAAGAGACTGGAGATACTTGGTTGGGTTTAGAGAAAAGGGAGTTATAGGACGTGCCATTTGCAAATAAGCAAAATGGAATCCTACCTCATTTTCCTCAATCTCTACACTCATAGGGCATAGTTATTTGGTGGATAGTTGATGGGTTTGGAGACAACTTTTCATTATATTTCCAATGAAGAATGGATATACAAAAGCTGAATATACAGAAGTGAACTTTATCTCTGAAAGCCAGGCATGTAAGAATCCGGCTACACAAGAAACACCGATCACTTTTGGTTTGATTTTCATTTGTTGGGAATATTATCAATTACCATGTATATTTATTTTCAAACATTGCCTCATAGGATGACTTGCAACCTGCACCAAAGAAATCTACACCAAACAGGTACAACCTTTTATAGTTAGACATTGGGGCTTAAAGAATTTAAGGAGAAATGTGTGGTAAATCAAAGGGAAAACATTATACACCTTCTGCATCTCTGTATAGTGCAATTGTCTATACTAGCATTTTAAATACATATTTTAAATCCCATAAGCACAGATGCTTTCATACACGTACGTCTTAGGTTCTCCTGAGGGTTGCACCTTTTGTTGGATGTGTTTCACTTAATACTTATACACCATTTCATAATGTAGAATGGTGAGCAAGAACTGACAGTTTACAGGTAGATCTTGTTTCAAGTATAATTATCTTCTTAAAAGTTGTGTGTAAGTATAGCTTCTGTAAACCTAATCGTATTTTCAATAGAGTGGTAGAATTACCTACTTCTAGCCGTCTTGAAATATAACCCACCCCTTAATTACCAGGCTGATAAGCCCTTATTTCTGTATATTAGGATTTTCTAAAAGTGAGGTCATGTCGGTCCACTGAGCAGAAAGAGTCTGATGGCTCTCCTTGCCCCTTCCCCAAGTGCTTCTTGGCTTCTCATTTTCCTCTCCCCTGGGCATCATTCAACACTGTGAGCAGGGAAAAACAAGCTTGGGCACCAGAAGGCAGATGTGAGTGTGAAATATTCCTGCTGTTTAAGTGGGTTCTCAAATGAACATCTGTTAACTAGCTGTAGGTTTGGGACTGTGGGGCTGGTTTTACTGATATTCCCCTTCCCCCATCACAAACAAGGCAGGGAAAGAGTAATGACCCTGAGATATATTTCTTGCTGGGTGATGCTTTGCCTCACACCCATTGCCACCTCAGCTATAACTTACTCAGCCATTTAGGAGGTGGAAATCCCTGGTGCCATAGTGTTTGGTTCAAAGGAACACACACACACAAATGAACACAAACACACACACATACACACACACGGCAAGAGACATACACATAGCAAGAGACAAATGCATACCCAGGCTACTGTAAACCAAGGGCTTCTCTTTGCATAATACTGGCTGTGAAGGTTTGTTTACTCAAAAGGAAGAAACCCTGGGGATACATTTCTATGATAAATTCTGAAATCGACAATATGACTGCCATCATATGATAACACGGCAAGGTTTCTCCTTAACTCTTCCTGGACTGGACTCGTTTCCCCATTGAAATGTACTAAGGCCCTGCCTCTTTCCAAACAGAATTGGAAGCAAGCATTACTTGACTTAGTATCTTAAAATGACATAGTGATAGAATATAAACCTAACTTCCACAGCCTGACATATTACTCGGTAGACAAATTACCCTCTCAGCTAGAGAATCTTAGACCCAGAGAAGCCAAAGGCATGAATGCATTGGGGATGTAAGGGCCACTTGTCTAGAAACTTTTTGTTAGGTAATTAAAATCTCCCTGCTTACCTCACCCTCACCAAGAGTCATTCTTGAGCCCCTTTTGGGCATAGGGCACTGTTCTAGGTATGAGAACACAGTGAAGAATTGGACATGAGAAAGACAGAGACAAGTTTCTACAGTCGGCTTGGTACACTTTATGTAATGAGGAGGCCCATTATGAAGAGGCAGTTGTGCTGTGCAGATACAGAATACACCTTCCAGATTCCCTCTGCCTGGCGTTGACACTTACTCCACCAGCTACTAACCATATGCTCCATGGCAAATCATCTAATTTCCTGGAGCTTTATTCCCTGAATCTGAAAAATAGCACGGATAACAATATATATTGCCTAGTGCTCCTGTGAGGATTAAATGAAATGATTCATGTAAACTGGCTCACAGGGCACCTAACACATAATAAACCCTCCATGAGTGTTCAGGCCAACTGTTATGAAACAGTAAAGTCTCTTTGAAAGGTCCAATACACAATATAAAGGTAGGGTACCAGGGATGTATTATCCATGTTCACAACTGTAGATCTTTTATTGCTTATGCAATCCTTGTTGAGCATCCCTAATTCCACAGGTGGTGAATCTGAAATTCCTTCCGATGACTTCTCATTTCTGAGATTGGGGTAGGGTGGGAAGTGAGGAAGGGGGATGAAATTTACTTTCTCTGACTCTCAGACTCCACTTCCTCTTGCTGTCTCCAAGACACAAGATTAACACACTTTGTTCCCAACCACCACCACCACAATGGCAAAAATCCACCACACAAACCTTCATGAGATGAGCAGACTACTGAAGGCTCAGTGGGTCCTGGCAAGGCATCTATCTCCAGGTACTGAGCTCTCTGTCATCTTGTTGGTGCACGCACTCTCCTTCTTGCACTTCTGCTCCTCACCCCCTCTCTACATTTTGTCCCTGGAGCTCCAACTTCTTCTTGTTATATTGTGCAGAATAGTTTTCTTCAGAGGAATTCTCCTGATATTCTGTCTCCCCAACTGGATTGAAAAGCCTTCAAGTACAAAGGCGTGTTCTATATTCATCCTTTGTAGTACCTAGTCCCAGGCTAAGTCCACTGAGTTTGCAGAGGATGCTCAACATGCTTGTTGAACAGGATTCTCCTTTTGATGCCCTGTGCACAAAAAGAACTCAGGCACCATGCCTAGTACTTCTCATTAGTGCTAGAATGGTCTAATTTTCTCTCTGACCCAAATGTCATGTTAAATATCATTGCCAAATAAGAAAGCACAAATCACCACAGGCTACTCATCTATGGACACGATAAAGTTAAACTCAGCTCCTCCATTGGTTCAGAGTGAGAGAAGATTTGGAGAAGCTATGTGCCCTAATGAAACTTGGAGATAAAAGTGAGGTACAGACTTTCAACTGGTGTTTAAGCAAGTTTCCCAAGGCTTAGACACCAGAACTACCCTTCTCTGTGGTTCTGGTTTCAGTCCTTGGAAAAGCAGAGACCCCTCGTGGGCAGAGCTGCCAATAATGGAGCATTCCCATCTGCTGGAGGGACGTGGACTCCCACAGCATCTGCTGACCACTGGCCTGAGCAGCCATCTCCTCTCTGTTGCTGTTTAGCCAGGGCTTTGCCCCTGACTGGTGATATATAAGGTAGCATGGCAATGTTCAGATACAATCTCTTGGAAATTTGAATAAAAAACATCCAGCAAATGAGGAGCCGTTTGGCTATGGGAGCAAAAGTGGAGAATTTTTTTATATGAATACTTCTGTGTCAGGCAGAAGTGATCAGGATCTGCGACTGTGCAGGAGCCAAAAGGACCAGTCAGTAGAGAGAGAAGGAGCTTGTCAACAGAGCAAAGCACAGAAATCTGATTCAAGAGCACGCAGAGGCCCACAGGAGAGGGAGAAGAAAACAGAGAGAAGAATGGTCACTAGAGAAGGTTGTTCAGATGTCTTTCCGTTTCCCATTTCCCAGCCCATTCTCGTGCTTAGGGTAAATTCCGTTTGTCAATACAGGTAAATAGAAATAGCCTATTTCATAAGAAGTCCTAAGGAAGAAAGGAGCAAGGAAACTAACACTAGTTAAGGACCCGTAGTGCCTCATTCATACTTTACATGTTATCTGATTTCCTTATCCCAACGCTGTTCAGAAAAGAGAAGCACGATAATCTCCACTTAACAAAGGAGCAGCTGATACTCAGAAGGATGAAGCGCCTTGCCCATGACCACACGGCTGGTAGGTGGTGACACCAGAACTGGAACCAAGGCCGGTCTGATGGCAGAGTCTGTGTTTTACCCCTGGAACCACACTGTCCCTCTGGTACCTCCAAAGCTTCCTCCTTTTAGGATGCCCAACCCCAGGCCATTACTCTTTTCATCCAAAGAAGCAAGCTGGGGTTGGCAAGTGCTTTTAGCTGCTGCGGGAGGCTGACACGATGACATGCAACGTTGTCAGGCCTCTGGCTGCCGAGACAAGAGCAGACTTGCCCTTCTTTTTTCCATCCATGAAGTTCAGGTGGGGCAGAGCAGGGCAGAGTTTCAGCTGCACTTTGTCAGGCCAGTCAAGCCCGTCTTAGGGGTGAAGGGCCCCTCCCCAATTAAGCCTTGGCTCCAAGTTAAGCCGAAACACTCACCCTTCTTTAGCTCATCCTCAAAGGCACGAGGCCCCAGGACTCATTACTCATCCTTCCCAGAGTGGGAGGATTTCAGAGAGGCCAGCACCAAACCCAGAAGGCAAACATGCGTGTGGCTCTTGCATGATGTGTAGGGCTGGAGGGTAGGCAGGCGGTGAGCACCGCTGCAAGCCAATGGAGTTGACGCAGACAGTGAAGAAAAAGACAAGATAAAGGAGGAGGAGGAGTAACCAGATCAGGAGAAGGCAGCTGCGGAAAGGAGAAGAAAGAAGGAAGGGGAAAGTGTTCCCCAGGAAAGAAGAAATGCTGGACATTTCCCAGGGGCAGTTGGAGGGTGGAGAGGGACCCTCCCATGAGAACAAATTCAGAACTCTCTGGTCTTCTGTCCCGATATCATCACTCCTTATCCTCTTTGCTCCTTTTAAAGCCATTAGGAGGAGACTGATTTACACAGACTCTCCAAGGGAAAGAGGAAGACAGGTCAGTCAAACTTCAGTTTAGTGCCTTGTTAGAACACAATTCTCATCTCCATCCCCTCTGTTGCCATTTTTGCTTTGTTTTGCTAACTCAAGATCTTTGCTAGGAGTGCCTGTCAATTAGTGACTAGGTTTTGAAAAGCTTATCGAGTTTTTAAAAAATTTCACCATAACCGTCAAAGCGTGAATTGAAATAAAGCTAACATTACCCCACTCCTTTTCACCACCCTCCCCCTTTTTTTCGTCTTAACAAACCAAAGGAGAGCTGTGGTTTCTTTCCCAGAACTGCTTAATGCCACACCAGCACAGACATTTAAATGTGCAATGCTTCCTCCATCATTTGCATCTTAATGTTCCAAACCAACAATCACGAAGCCTTGTGTGAAAAAATAAAGAAGGATTTAGAGAAATTTGGGCTAATTCTAAACCTTGATGAATTATACCTAACTATAGAAGCTTAGTGATGAGGCTTTAAAAAAATAAAAATACGAAAAAACGGAAATCAATTTACCGCTTGTGAAGGTGCCAGATGGGAGTTGAACCAAATACTGACATTTTCTTTAGCCACAGTTTAGAAATTACAGGGGGAAAAAAAATAACAACTCTGATTCATAGCATGCATGATCCTGCCTCCACTCAGTTTTTCCTTGGATTTTTTATGCTTGCTGTCAACATCACCAAATTCATGGATTCATTCATTCACTCAGTCATTCACAAATACTGAGCACCTACTGTGTGTGAGGCGCTGAGCCAGACACCGTCAAGGCTCAGACCTCTGCCCTGGGAGGTGTTTCTAATTGTGCACAAAGGCCCAGGTCTCCTGTAGCGGCCTGCTCTGCTCCCAGGGCACCTGCCTGTCACTGCCAGGCCTTACCAGCCACGGCCACGGCTCAGCCAGACCTCAGGCTCTGCTGGTTCTGCTGTGTCTGAGGGGTGTCACGGCCCCTCCTGGGGGACCAGGACTTCTAGTTCCTAGTTCTGCACTGGGCTCCGCTGTTTCTGTCAGGCCCTGGCTCCTGCAGGTGCAGCTGATCCCCTGGAGCCCTTGCAGTGCCACAACGGGGGCAGTCCATGGTGATGAGAGGGAGAATCCCCTTCTCTCCTTTGTTTACGCCCTGGAAGAAGGGTCCTGAGGGTGCTATTTGTGCCCCATGTGGATTTTTGGGGGTGGGGTGGGGGGTTAAGTGGGAGTGAAGTCCATTCTGTATTTATTCATGGCTACTATTAGTAACTCTCCAGCTCAGACATGGGCCAGTGATGGCTGAGGTGGAGACAAACCCGAGTTAAGGATACTATACCATACTTGGAATTGCCCTCTTCTCCCTCCCAGATGTCAGGGTTCCTTGCTGGGCCAAGATCACTGTGCCTGGCTTCTTCTTCCATTTAAATGGGGTTTCATTTTCCTAGAAGTCCTCAGGCCCCACAGACAGGCAACTGACAGGCCTGGCCCATCTGGTCACCAGCTCGCTAAGTTTTAAGATTTTCCTGGTGACCAGAACTTATTTTCAAGGCACTCTTCCTCCCCAGCTGTAGATGTTATCTGTTGGTCTTAGAAGCATGGAGGGCTCCTTAGCCCAAGATTTGTGCATTATCAATCAGGACATTAGAATTGCTGCAGATCCATTTTGATTTCCTTCTCCTCAGAAAATGGGTCTTTACTTCAAGGATGGCTATTAATAAATAAATGGAAAATAATAAGTGTTGGAGAAGATGCAAAGAAATTGGTACTTTAGTGCAATATTAGTGGGAATGTAAAATGGTGCAGCCACTGTGAAAAGCATTAGGGCCATTTCTCAGAAAGTCAAATATAGAATTACCATATGACCCGGAAATTCCACTTCTAGATATATACTCAAAGAAAGTGAAAACAGGGTTTCAAATAGATACTTGTACATGAATATTTATAGCAGCATTATTCACAATGGCGGTAAATTGGAAACAACCAAAACGTCCATTAATAAAAGAATGTATAAACAAAATGTGGTACACAAGGGAATATTATTTGGCCGTAAGAAAGAATGAAGTTCTGAGACAGGCTGCCAACGTAGAAGAACCTTGAAAACATAATGCCCAGTGAAATAAGCAAGGCACATAAGGGCAAATGTATGATATCACTTACGAGAGATGACTAGAAACAGCAAATTCACAGATACAGAAAGCAGATTAGAGGTTACCGGGGAGTTGGGGAGGGGAGAAGGAGGAGTGTTTGTAAAAAGAATAAATAAATAAATAAAATCTTCCAGGAAAAAAAAAAAATTGTGTCTCTGACCTTAAACTCCTTATTTGATGGCTTATTTGTTTGAACCATTTTGAAAACAAATCCTTGACATTTCCATGTCCTGGCCACCTGGCAGTACTCTTTGTTCCATTATTTAGATGAATGAATGGAAACACAGGCATGTTAAATAATGTATGCAAGGTCCAAAAACAGCAAACGGGTGACAGATATCCAAAGCAGAACAAATCTCCTAGTCACCTGTTATAGATGTTTTCCAATTATGGTTGCCAGATTTAACAAAAAGTAAAAAAATAAAAAACAAAAAACAGGACATCCAGTTAAATTTGAGTGTCAGATAAACAGAAAATGATTTTTTAGTGTAAGTATATCCCAATTATTGCGTGGGGCACATTTATACTAATACAAAAAAAAAAAAAATCATGTGTTTATCTGACATTCAAATTTAATTGGGTATCCTGTATTTTATCTGGCAACTCTACTTCCAAGGGCAAGTCTTAACTTGTCCTCCCTGAATAAAATTGCTGCTTTCCATTGAGTTCTACTTTTGTATGTTAGGAAACTAGTAAAGTTTAGGGAAATAATATTGACCTTTAAAATTGAAGAAAGAAATTTCACATCGTCTTTATAGACATGCTAAATTTTCCCTCTGACAATTTTAGTCCTGAATGTATATTTTGGCCTGTTCTCTATCCCCTCCCTACGCCACACTATTTATATTGCAAATATGTAGTTTCCCCTTGGTTTATAAATAGAATAACTTGGTTTTTCTCCACCCAGAGGTATCACTGCTAAGTTGTCCTCCTGGTCTGTGTATTCTATGAGATGAGACGTTAACTTTAGCAAGAACTAATCTTCACTCTCAGGCAGAAAGAAGCAAGATCGATATACTCAGCTCTGTTTAAACCAGCTGGTTTGACATATCACGGCAGCGCTTTATCGAGCCTGTGACGCTTTGGCTTGGGAACAGAGCGGATTGTTATTTTGGGCCAAACTTCCCCTAGAGTCCTCTGCCAGTGAGAGTCTGCCACAGACTGGAACACAGTCCCTGGGAGCAGAGACGCTGGCCGACGTGACTGAATCAGGAGACACCCACAGCCGGCCCAAGCTGTCAGCCACACACCCCGGGGAGAAAGTGCCCACACGAAACGCGGCCACGCACAGGCCCATCTCTCCAGCACCCCTTCCACTGGCCGGATGGGAGCTGCCTGCAAATCTGGAAACAGGAGTTCCATAGCAAGCAAGATACAACCCCAAACATATTTTTTTTTTTCAATTTTTTATTGTGGTAATACATACAACACAAAATTTCCCATTTTAACCACTTCCATGTGTAACATTCGGTGACATTAATCACTTCACAATGTTGTGCTACCATCACCACCATCCGTTACCAAAACTTTTCATCACCCCAGTCAAAAACCCTTTACCTTTCAAACAATAACTCCTCATTCTCCCTAACCCCAACCAACCCCTTGTAATCTATAATCTTCTTTCTGTCTTTATGAATTTTCTCATTCTTAGTGTTTCATATTAGTGTAGTCATACAACACTTATCCTTTTATATATGGCTTATTTCACTCAACACGATGTCTTCAAGGTCCATCCAGGTTGTAGCATGGATCAGGAAGTCATTCCCATTTCCAGCTGAATAATGCGGTGGTGTTTGGATATACCGCATTTTGTTTATCCAATTTATCCATTCATCAGTTCGTGGACATGTGTGTTGCTTCTGCCTTTTAGTATCTGCGAATAATGCTTCTTTGAATGCTGTTGTGTAAGTATCTGTTTGTATCCCCGTTTTCAATTCTTTGACTCCAAGCATCTTTTAGCACACCCATACTTCCACTTCCCAGCTGGAACATGGTGTTACAGACCTATGCATGGAAGATGGGGCTTGTCTCTGTTACTTCTTGTCATCCATGCAGTACAATAAGTAGAGCCATGAGAAAACCTGGCAACCAGGGTCATGCTTCCTGTCCTTCTCAACCAAGGATCCCAGAGAAATTAAGCCCTAATGCCCTCAGGTGTGCAGTGTATTGACTTCTCTCCTAGGTATCTATTGCCAGCCATGTACTAGTCTTGGGAAAATTGAGAAAATACTCAAACAATTTTCCATAGGGGCTTAATTCTCCTTTAGAAGGCCTGCCAGGTGGCAGAAGGCTGAGACAGCTTGCTAGGCTCTATGCCCTGATTCAAATATCCTGTATGTTCCTATGATAGCCGGGAAAATGGCAGGTGGATGGCACCTGGGAAACTCTTTAACTCCAGGCAGAGGAAGGTAATGCAACATAGAGCCTTCCCTTGGGCTGTTCTTCAACATGTGGCCAGATTTAAACCATGCAATCACTTTCTCTCTTAATAGCTAGTGTTATTTGGAATGACCTGGACCTTTGTAATTTGACCACAGATAAGACCCCTTTAAAAATGGCGTCCTGGGATTTGCAGGCCAGCTGATGCTATAACGAATCTCTGAGAAGTGGTGTTCCCAATATATCTGTTGAAAGCTAGATACAGTCTTAGACCTAATAAAGTTAATAACCTATGTCTATTTGTAACCACAGGGATGAAAAGAAGTTCACCTCCCCCAGGGCCAGGGAAAAGGGAACATTTTCCAGGCCTTTGGCTTGTAGTCTGTGAGAAGCTGCTAACCTGAGCCTCAGCCTGGTTTCCCACAGTCTGAAAATATTTTCTGCACTTGATCGACTTGGCTGACATTTGCAAGCCAAAAAGTGAGCCTTTGAATCTTATCTCCTTTGGTATCCTAATGACACAAACAAACAAGCAAACAAAAATCCACGAAAACAGCTGTGAGTTCTGGCTGTCTATTTGCAGGAGTGGAGAATAAGAGAGTAAAGACCCCACAAGATTATGCCATTTGTTGAGCTCAGGGTTTAGGCACCTGCCCCCAAACCTGCCTTCGGTTTTCTACAATACTACACATGGGCTTTCTTCACTGGTGATTTCTAGACATGGTGGTTTGAAAATTGCTAACTTATATCATCCTCCGAATGACTCCGAAGCAACAAGACTTGCGTGGCTCCTGGGAGGTGCCGGACTTGCTGAATGCCCATGTTGGACCCTGGCCCTGGCCTTGCTGATAAAACTGTGGACAGCGGCGACAACAAAGGACTGTGCCAATCATTTACTGCCCAGGAGGGGGTGTCCCTGATATGTCCTGGGATAAGTATTTGTAACAAGCTTCAAAGTCATGGGAAATTAGCTCTCAGCAGAAAGGGAACCTGGTTAAGTCCCCCTGATGTCCATTTCTCTGGGTCATTGCATTACCATTAAGCCCCAAAGATGGGTCACAGGTGGCAGGACCTGAGCTGGATTCCTGGAGGATTTGGGGCTACCACCTCAACCATGTGCTTGAATCCAGAAAGTAGGTGGGATTGGGAAAGCCAATATATATATACCAATATATATACTAATCCTAGAAATGTTCACCCAGAAGTGTGAGTCTGGGACCCTCTAAATGAGGCTGTCATGCTGGCATTGGTGCAGGTGCAGGGTAAATAATGCTTGAAGAACAATGAGGAGGGGACTGGGTAGGGATAGCACAGATTATCTGTGTGCTGTTTTCTTTCATGGTGATATATTTGTGCTCTTTTATACTGGCAAAACACTAAATAGAACTCTGGTTTATTTTTCATAATTCAGAGTCGAGGTCACATACTTTTAAGACTTCTGTCATTTCTGACAGTTCAAAGCATTTTTTTCCCTTTGAAAGTTCGGGGGGACTGTCACCCCTCTCCCCCAGGCTGTATTTTGCCTGGCGGTTTAACTGGAAACATAGGCATAATTGGGTGGCGAAAGTATCTCTCTCCAGAAGCAAAAGCCTAATAGGAGTGATGGATGGGGTGGGGGCCTTTTGTGGCCAGGAAGGCTATATTATTCTATAGAGCTGGGGAAAGAGCTGCCCCACAAATATTTCCTGTAGCATTTATTTAATGGAACCTGAAATTCCGTCATTAATAATGCAGCCCCACGTGCTCACCAATACCCTCTGTGTGAGGGGAAGCCTTTCTAACATGCAAATACTTATGGGAGGCACAATACACTTATGCATTTAGAATGAACAGTTCTGTTTGAAATACCATTTTCTCATTCTTCTTTCTTCAAGGGCATCTTGAGAATAATACGAGAAAAATGAGGCTTGCCACTGGTATCCTTTAACCTCACCATCCAATGTGTGAGTTTGTTGAATCATTCTACCTTGGTGGGCCCCAGTTTCTGCTCACTCAGTGCATTTAACAGGCTCACAAACATGCATTAAACAAGCAGTGAACATGCAATTTTGTTTTGTGAGCAAATATATTAGATTAAAAAAAGAAAAGAAAAAGGAAGCAGTAGGAGCCTGGGCTCACTGACACCCTGTTACAGCATTTAGTGGGGTAACTTCTAAGTCTTAATGACTTCAGGGCTTGCTCGGGACCGGGTCCTTCACACCCTATGGAAATCCAGCAAGGCTGAAATCTAGTTGACAATTTTCAGAAAAAATTTCTCCACTCCTAAGAAAGTAAATAAAACATAGAAACTGCAAAAACATAGAAATCAATGATCATTACAGAGCACAGATTCTGTCCTAGAAAGAGGACTGGCCTTAGCGTAGGAAGACACGGGTTCGAGGCTCAGTTCTGCCACTTGATACTGACGTGGAAGTCACTTGGAGTATCTAAACTTTGATTTTTATATTTTGTAAAAATAGGGCTGTAAAATATCCCAAAATCCAGACTTGTAAAACTTAAATGTTTTTATAAATTGTTAAGCTCTATGGAAACGTAAGATGTTACTGTCATCATTCCCTGATAACTCGATTTTTGTCAGAGTTTGACTTGACTGCTCAGGACATTCATGATTCTTTCCTGCGAAGTGTTGGGGTGGTGCCTGACCAAGTAGCTTGGACCCCTGACCTCAGGTAGCTTCCCACTGGCAAGGCCGCTGAGAGTGGGGGGCGTCTCAGTTCCTGGCAAAAACTACCTGCTATCTTTTCTGTGTCAGGCCGTCCCCTTCAGCCCTGAGCTCTGCTGTACTCAGGATCTCTACACTGGAGTTACCTTGGCCTCCTAGATTATTTCCCAGACTGCAAATTCATGAATGAGAAAGGGCATTATCTAATTTGTCCTAGATTTAGTCTTGAGCTTAAAGTCATCTTGCTAATACCGGTGGATCTCAAACTTGAGTGTGCACCAAAATTGCTTGGAGGGCTTGTTCAACCACAGGTGGCTGGGCCCATCCTTTGAGTTTCTGATTCAGTAGGTGTTGGGTAAGGCCCAAGAATTTGAATTTCTAACAGGTTCCCAGATGCTGCTAATGCAGCTGATCTGGAGGCCAGTGTGAGAACACTCTCTTACACTGAACTTGAAGTTATTTCTTTCAGATTTTTGGGGGTGGGGTGGGGTAGGGGTGTGGAATTCATTATGAGTATTGAGTTCCTAGAAATCCTGTTATTACTTCTGCTTGACTCTCTGTAATCTATTTACTAGATTTAACAATCTATTGTTAAACCCTGGGATGAAATTTGGCATCTTAATCTATTGTTCTTGTTTAGCTTTCAGGCCATTCTTCTCTATGGGCGAAGACATCTTACCCCAAACAAGAAAGCAAAGATCTACTTTCCTCCCCATTTCAAATGCCCATATTCCTAGTGGAACAGATCTTGAATTCTTGTTCCAGCTCTCAAGATGACTCAAGTTATTTTTTTTAATACATCTTTTATTGTGAAATTTAACATATTTCAGCTTTTTTTTTTTAAATAGAAAGTCTGTATTTATATGGAAAAGAAATCTGCATCTAGTTTTGCTTTTTAGACCCATAAGAATAAGAACTTTCCCTTTTCACTATGGTGGCTCTTCACATATTAGAAGACCACTCAAATCTTCTCTTCTCTAGGTCAAACACATTTGCATAAAATTCTCCTATACCAGCAGCAGGAGTATTTTTCACCATCATGATTACTGTTCTCTGTGCAGTGGCATTTAGGAGGAACATTTTTCAATCTCCTTCTTATAACATAGTACTCAGAGTTGAATATCATGCTCCTGATACAGACAAATCAATCCAGAATGGACTCCATACATGCATTAATCTGGGCTGAAACCTCATTAGGTTTTTCCTAATATCACACTACTACCTCATACTGAGCTTCTCACCCAATCTAAGCCAATGGTTACATCATTAACCCACCAGAGCATCACGTCCAAATCTAAGTTCACTGGGTCAGTGTTGACCATACCAAAGAAAGAGATTTTCTAGATGAGACTGAGATTACGGGGAGGGTATGAGCATCATCCTCACCATTGACTTTAGGATGATCTGGTCCTGGATGGTCTTCAAGCCCTTAGATGCAAGCAAAGGCTTAATTTACCTTTGACCAAAACCCTTTGCAAAGAATCTATCACCACATCTTGCCTTTGGAGCTCATGGTTATAGGGTTTGGCTTGAGTGGCTAAAAGTCATGCCACAATAATAAGAAGGAGAGTTCCTGCTTGCTCCAGTCATCAGGAAGCCAGTTCTAAATGGCCAGCCAGAGACAGGAATGGAAGAAAAAAAGCATCAGGTTCTCAAGGGCAGCCGAGGTTGTAAAGTTCCAGTGTCTGCAATCAATTTCCCTTTAAATATCACAATATCACATGATCACCATCTTCAGGAAGGCTGAATTAACTCATTGCATTTTTCCAAGTTTTTCTTTATCTCTGCTGCTTGGCCCTTTATCTCCATTCAGCAAAGATCTGAAGAAGTATTCTAGTATTAAGGTAAACTTACTTATCCGACTTCCTTAGGTAAAGACACAATTCGGCGGCTAATCTCAACCAGCTGTATTACTAATTATATAGATCACCTAGTACAAGCAGCTTCATTTCTTTGGGCCAGTTTACTTACCTGTAAAATAAAATGATTAAACTGAATCATTTATTAACTTCCCTCTACCTCTAATATTTGATGAGTCTACTTGGGCCCCAGGATTTGAGTTTCTGAGAGCCAAACTCACAAAAATTCTGAATGTCGCTCTCTTGTGATACTAATGTGTGGAGGGACCCACTCTCTATCAGCAGCTTCGTTGATTTTTTGGAAGAGTTGATGACACCACATGACCGGCCACATCTTCAGCATTGAGATTAAGCCCTGCTTGCAGCCTACTGACTGTCACTGGCCACTCTTGGAATTTGGCTACCATGGCAGGACATGAAACTGCCTTATGTAATATTGCTCTTGCTCCTTCAATGGTTACAGATCCTAGACAGGTCTACCATACCAGATAATCTATGCAGAAATTGGAACTTGTGCATACTTTCTTTCTTGAGTGTCTGTGGCCAGGTTTTTCATAGAGGTGACTGCAAGTTAGAGCATAACTTCTCCATGTTAGTTCTCAGGTGAGTGCAGCCCCTTAGCACAGCATTTGCTGAAAAGGATATCGCTATATGATGATTTAATGCAATTTCCCACTTATTTACATAATATCAAGCAAGCAGTGAACTGAATAGGCCAAACAAACATTGGCTTTCTCTATTCTTAGCCTGGCCTGGGTGGTTCTGCTCATTGTATTGCACACTTTCTAATTGCTCTAAGTCAACAGTTATTCTGTAAATAATCATCCGTAATTTAGTTGCCTGATTGCACCAGTAGTTTCTTTGTGAGACAAGGACAATCTTGATCCCATCTGTAAGGGTAAGGGCACGGGAAGGTACAGACTCTGGTGACTGGTATGGCTGAGTGGCCAAGCAAGCTGAGTTGTAAGCCCTGATGTTTGCTCAACTGCCAAGGTTATAGTCTAGGGGTCAGATCCAGACCAGTCACTGAGACCCTTATCCAGCTCCCCATGGGTCCTTCCATATGAAGACCATGTGGTGGGTCATGGCACATGAGGGTCCATAGGAAACCATCACTGGGCTTATTCAGAGATTGTAATGCTATTGGCTTTATCTTTTAAGAAGTAGCATGATGAATCAGAATGCTCAATGGTAGACATCAAACCATTTTAAATTATGTTTCTATTAGGTTTCTTGCTGCAGATCCATTTTTAAAACATTTTAATTCTGTGAAAATGGATTATCTGCAAATGGCAAACTGTTAACTAAAACAATGTTCCTCAGACCATCTACGTCAGAATCTCCTGGGGTACTCATAAAAAAAAGCAGATTTTAGTCCCCAATCTTAGACCTTCTGATTCAAAATTTTATGGCACAGTAATCTGCCTTATAGGCAGGCTTCTCAGGTGATTCTCATATACATCAGAACTTGAGAATCACTAAATTCGCATATTTGACCCCATCTCCTGATCTTTCTGAATAACAAAAGGATTTAGTGTACCTAGAATGTAATAAATTTATCAAATAAAAAAGTTTTTGAACAGATGAATAACAAAAACTATTCTTCTTGGAGAATCACCAAACGGAGGTCTGCTGGTTTGAATCTATTATGAACCCCAGAAAAGCTATGTTATTTTAATCTAATCTTGGGGGAGCAGACCTACTGTGGATAGGATCTTTTTTTTTTTTGGCCATGGTCATGGGTTTTATTTATTTATTTATTTTTTAATCTTCATTTTATTGAGATATATTCACATACCACGCAGTCATACAAAACAAATAATACTTTCGATTGTTTACAATACCATTACATAGTGGTACATTCATCACCCAAATCAATCCCTGACACCTTCATTGGCACACACACAAAAATAACGGATAGGATCTTTTGATTAGGTTGTTTCCATGGAGATGTGACCCACTCAATTATAGGTGGGACATTTTGATTAGATTATTTCCATGGAGATGTGACCCCACCCATTCAAGGTGGGTCTTAATTAGTTTACTGGAGAGATCTAAGAGAGATCACAGATAGAAAGAAATCAGAGACACTTAGAGAAAAAATGCCGAGAGACATTTTGGAGACAGCAGTGAAACCAGAACCAGGAGAGAAGCTAAGAGATGAAATCCAGAGTTTGCCCCAGAGAAGTTAAGAGAGGACCCCCAGACATTTAGAGAGAAATGCCCCAGGGAGAATCAAGCAAGAACACATAGAAGCTGAGGGAGAGAAGCTAATACAGAAGCCCAGAGACATTTTGGAGAAATCCATGGAAACCAGAAGCTAACTCTGGGAGAGGCCCAGCAGACTCCAGCCATGTGCCTTCGCATGTGTCAGAGGAACCCCAGATGCCATCGGCCTTTCTTCAGAGAAAGTATTGTCCTATTGGTGCCTTACGTGGGACATTTTCATGGCTTTAGAACTGTAAATTTGTGAACTAATAAACCCCCATTGTAAAAGCCAATCTATTTCTGGTATTTTGCATTTCTGCAGCTTTAGCCAACCAAAACAGGAGGATAAATTGACCTGGTGAAAACTTTTATTATACCAACTCTTTGAAAACCAATCATTGGTTTGAGAAAGACATTTTAGTATTTCTCTTTGGGTCCCTAAACAGCTTTATTAAGCCAGCCCCACTGACTCCTAAAGCTGAGAGTTCCAGCAACTTGGAGTGTTGGTGTGTGTGGGTGAGGGTGCAGGGGCTGCAAGGGGGAGAAGGTGTCTGGGTGTACGTGTGTGTACAGAAGGCAACCGGCAGCTGGGGTGCAGCACAGAGAGGGCCACCAAATGAATCTCTAGATCTAGAAGCTACAGCTACTCTCACCAGGAAAGATGGAGACGGAAGCCCACGGCAGGGAAGGAGGAAGTGACAGCCTGGGAAATGGCTGTCAGTCCTGAGCCACAGCTAGCCATGACAGGTTTTCCTGCTGAACTTGAGGGTTGAGCAGGTTGAGAATCTGACAGGAACTCGATCTCTCTGAGGTCAAAGATGATTTCTGTCAGATGGCTCTCTCAGGGGGAAACAAACTCTAAACAACTGTTTAATCTATTGCCTCAATCATTTGACAGGTTAATCACAATGGAATCTGAAGTTTGTTGATGGCCAATGAGTCAGCATCTTTTTTTTTTCCAGCTTATAAGACAGCAACTCTTGTCAAGGCCCCAGGCTCATGAAGGTAATGCAACAACCCATGAAATTTATTTTGGGTCTAGGAGGTGAGAGAGTTGCCAGTAGGGCCAAAGTCTGATAAAGAAGAATGGAGGTTTGTTTCTGGTCTGACATCACACACGGTGTCAGCACATTGGGAGAAGACTGGAAGGGGGGGTGCTCAGAAGTCTGGGACTGCTGAATAAATCATCCTGTTTGGATCTTTTTATATTCTTTCTGTTTTCCAAGTCAGGTTCTGAGCAAGTTATATTGCTAGGCTTGGGTTATGAAGAGGTCATAAACTGAGTTTTTATCAAGTGTGTGTAAGTGTGTGTGTGTGTGTGTGTGTGCGTGTGTTTCTTCAATATGGTACTCTTAGTTTTCCTGGTCTATGTTAGAAAATGCTTAGAAATTGCCCAAGGCTGTGCCAGAAGGGAAGAAGATGTTTGGGTCTTTGAATCAGAAGTGAGAAGTCAGAGAAGCTGAGAAAAGAATATTTGATTTAATCAGTTTAGAAACCAAATCCAGTACCAATACGTCTGGGTTTCTAAGCCTGTTTGTCCCCAGGCTCCAAGCCATGACCCAGTATGTCTCCATGCATTCTGCCGGAGCAGGCTGTTAGAGGGTGGAATCAGACAGAGCTTTCTCTTTACCGGAGACTCCAGTTCTCCCCAGCACCACCAAGGACTCAGCTGTATGGAAGGCCTTTCTCAACTCTTCTTGTCCTGGAAGCTTCTGTTCATACTGAGGACTTCTGCAAGCTAGGGCAATTATTGGAGGTTTGTGGGTGTCAGCAGGGCAGAGAAAGAGTTTCCTTTCAGATAAGAGACTAATCTCAGTTTTTTCACTCTTGGATGAAAAGCAAGGAAACAGAGGTGCATTTGTTGCACAATCCAAGCTCTTTTTTGTTAAAGAGAAAAACCCCTACCCTCACCTTCCTTTACCCTCGGTGTTTCTGACGTCTGCCAGCTGCCACGCCTCCCTGCAACCAGTGGAAACTAGGGGGTGGCTGTTGGCCTGGTTCTGTCCCTGCACTTGATGTGCTCCAGGGAGCAATTGGCCCTGGGGCTGGCAGCCCACCTGACCTCCTTGTATTACCTGCTGTCTGTCACTTGTCACTGGGTGAGTCTGGCTGCAATCAATTTACGCAGGCTCCTGTGGGAACATGTACCGTAACTTATCATGCTGAAGCCTGTCAGAAGTCTGAGGCGTTCGGAGCAAACGTTTGCTTTGTGCAGACTGCTATACAGAGAGCTTGATGTTGCCGTCTCAGCAGAGTATACACCACAAAGGACATCACTGAGAGAAAGTGTGTTTTCTGGAAGCCCAGGAGCTGTTATTAGAAGCATGGCCTTTGTTTGATAATAATTCAGGGCACATAATATGAATAATTAAACCGGAAGGACCTCCTGGGGCTTAATGCTAGGTTTGGGGTCAGGAGAAGGACATGCCTCTTTCTTTTCACAGGAGTCCTAAATTCATTTCCTGAAACCTTCTCCTTCTACGGATCACAAAAGGTTCCGTTAAAGAGTTGCTGTCAGGTTGAAATGGAAGGAACCCAGATTATCATGACATTTCCCCAGCAGATCCGCATAAGCCTTGGTCTTTCCTTTCCAGCAAATTGCCATTATGAATAATTTACCAAATACAAATAAGCTGGCTGTGTTGCCCACCTCATCTAAAACCCATAGCCCAAAGTACCAGAAGTACTCTGATCCTCTGCACCAATCAGGTCACCTGGCATGAAACAGTACGTGCTGCTATTGCTGTGGTTTAGGTGATATTTCTTCTTTTTCATTCAAACATTGAATGCTTTGCCTGAGACAATGCACACCCCCCATGGCGCCCTTGGAATTTGAATTATAAGGCTTTGTTTTGCGTTTCACCAATCTGTAATGCCAAGGTGCACCAAAGCCTACGTAGCAGTTGTTAGCCACCCCTTTGCCTCATTAAATTTACAACGTACAAACACCGAGCTCAAATCTTTCTTTACAAGGCTGCTGGGCCCCCTTTAGCCTTGCTCAGCTTTCTACCCAGCCGCAACTACACATGGCTTCTATTCTGCTCTCACACCCCGTCTAAACTTATGGACTGACCCCCAACCCTGGAGTATACTCATAGTCCATTTTGTTCTGTATGGTTCTAGGGTTGAGATGCTAGAGAAAGACGCGAAGCGATGCACAAATATCCTCTACAAGTGACTGCTGTACTCCCAACTTCTCAGGAGTTGTTTGATTTATCTCTCCTAGGAGATGTTCCAAACCTTATCACTCCCCAAGGTCACCATTTTCTGTTGCTCATTTTCCAGAAATGATGTTGTCACCTATGAATTAACCCTCTATCTTCCTTACCTCTGTCTATTTCTGAGTAAATCTTTCTTTCCATTTTCCTTTGAGTTCCAAAGTCTCAAAAGTGCTCTTCTTTTACTGAGGCAGTGGTTTTATGCAAAGGTTTTTCAATAAATGAAATCCTTTCATCTTTCTAAACAATATGTTACACAAAGTCCAATCTGTGAAACAGATAAAAGAACCTCTCTGATCTGGCCTCACCTTTATCTCCTTTATAGTAATCCTCAAGGAGCCTCTACTCAAGAGTTCCTCCAAGTAACAGTTTAATAATCACACCCCCAAGAGAACTTTTCCTCAAACTCTTACAGTGTCTAAGTAATCTTGCTTCCATACGCAACATATATCCCTTCTTTTTCCAAACTCCTTAAGTCTCTTCCACACCACTGACTCTTTTTCATCATTCTTCAGTTATTTGTTCTACCCAAGTAAGAAAAAACAAACTCATATTTGTCCTTACTGATCATTGTAATTTCTGCTCAATTTCTATCATTTCTTTCAACGTATTTCTCAAAGAGGTAGTTTGCATGGCTACTTTTCCCTCATAAATAACACTAAGGTGAAATCACATGATGGCTTCTGTGATACAGGTAAACATAGCCACAAATACCTACCCTCCCTATATTAATTCCCCCTTGCAATATGACTTTGCTTCTTCTCTCATCAAGAGATTTAGATAATCTTTTCACCTCTATATTTAGGTATGGCAGCGTGACTTGCTTTGGCCAATGGGACATAAGCAAATGTGATGGGATGCAAACAGGCTTGAAAAGTGCTTGTGCACTGGGGCTTCGTCTCTTCTCTGTTACCCTGTGAAGAGCAGGGTAGCCTGAAGAATGATGGGAGACACATGGCCCAGTCACCTGGTGGCCTCAACTGACACCAAAGTATAGCAAGCATCAACTGCCGGACCTCTGAATGAAGCAATCTCAGACAAAAAGTACTCAGCAACCCAACAGCTGGCTGCGGAATTACTCAGTCAACACAGACTAGTGAGTGATAGTAAAAAAGTTAAGTCCCTAAATTTCGGGGAAGTTTGTTACACAGCTAAAACTAATCGATACATCCTCCAGTAACTTAGTTTCTATCAATCTAGGGGCCTTTGTCAGTCCTTATTCGCTTCAATGTCTCTGTTCCAGCTGAGGCCACAGGTTTTGCTGAAAGTCTTTACAATAGAACAGATACCCATGCATGTGGGATGTTCAGGTGTGGCCTTGTTTAGGATAAGAGTTATCTTAAACCTATCCTTGGAGATCTTAATTTCACTATGTATCTCTGTTGGTATGGCAGCAAAGGAACAGTCTCTGTAGTTCAGAAACACAATCATAGAATGGAATTTCTGTACCTACTCCTTGGTTTTCTGGCCAAACTTTGATATCAGCAGTGACCCAGCTCAAACACAATGGGCTCAGTCAATTTATATTTAATAATTGGAAGTAGCCCCTAAATATCCTTGTTGCTGATTAAATCCCTAGACAAAGTCATTATGCTTAAGAAAATCACTATTGTTCCACACCAAGTAGTTATTGTCTTGGAATACGTGCTGGATATAGTACATTTACAAATTGTGATTTTCTGGGTAAGTGTTTTGTTTGTGACCAATGCCAACGGATCATACAAAATATTTCTTGATTTGCTTCCCTCTTTGTTTCTCAATGATTAATCCTTAGAGGAATGAGAAGTTGTGTCTATCAGAAAAGCAGACTGCATCCATAAAATTTTAGGGAAAGCCAACAAAATTAATTCCATTTTGCTATGATAGTGTTAGAGATTGCAGAGAAGGAGATTTCAGCTTCTTTGATTAAATGTGGTTGACATTACCAAGCAGGAGTAAATGCGTCAGAGATAGAAAGCGTGATTTCACAATCTTTTGTTCACAGGCTTTAAAAGTCTCTGTCAGTTATGCAAAAAGCTTCTAAAAGTAGAAGGATTAGAGACACGGGTTACAAAGACTGGGAGCAAAACAAACGAATGTGGTTAATAACAGATATGTGGGCTCTCAAGGATATTAACATAAATAAAAATTCATCATGAGAAATAATTGCATTCCTTAATGTGTCCCACCCTCTAATTCTCTTGGGCACTGAAAAATAATAGGAAGGTTAACACATTTCTCACATTTCTAAGCATGTTATTATTTCTTGCTTACATAAAAATTACATAAAAGCAATCATCTGGAATCTGGGTGTAGATAACATATATTAGATTCAGATAAAAGCTTAACCAAAACAGAAAACGCAATCTGGCATTGCTGACAAAATTGTCACATAAAAAAAATACTGTATTTGACAAAGGGAAATTTCTCAGAATTCAATAACAACATGTTTAATAGCTACATGGAGTCATTTGCATTTTGTGGCCAAGTTAAAAAAAAATCAACAATCTCATTTTTCCTGCCTACCAGGAAGTCCTAGGGCTGGATTGCTGGGAAGCAGCCTCTCCTCCTTGCTTTCTGCCATTATTCCTCTCCTTCTATGCTTCTCTTTCTCCACCAGTCTTTTCTGTTTTTTTCTGCTCTGTCTTTATTTTCATTATTCACCCTCAGCCCACACTCCCTTTGTTGATCTCTTTCCCCATGCATTTCTTATTCACTAAAAATGACTTAGACCCCCAGCCACGATCCCATCCCTGAGTATTAGCAGAGAAAACGAATCCTCATTTCTCATCCTTTTTCTTATTGGACCTTCCTTTCCCTCCAAGTCTGGCATTATTGTTAGTATTATTATTTTCCTGGCTGCCTCTCTCTGGGGCAGGCCAAAAGACTGGGGGGACTGTTCTATTCACTTGCAAGTGCAGACAAAATGCCCCCCAATTCTGGCCAAAGAGATAGTAGGATTTCAGTAAAGTTATGTGTATGTATGTGTGTGTTTGCATGTGTTTGGAAGTTATTTCCTCTTGTTTTGCTTAAAATTATCTGGATAATCACTTTACACCATCAGGAGCAGGGTGGCATCGTGGGGAAGAGGGTGGGCTCTGAGAGCAGATTGCCTGGGGTCAAATTCAGGCTCTACCATTTATAGTTTGAGAAAGTAAAAGTGTACTTGATTTTTCAGTTCCTTGGTTTTCTAGTCTATGAAATGGGAATAAAAATGGAACATGACTTGTGGTAATGCTGGGAAGATTAAATAAAGCAGAACTTAAAGCATTTACCACATTGCAGAGAAGACATGGCAAGTTTGAATCTCAGTTTGCAAACCTTGATGTTTGAGAAATATCACATTTCTTTATTTGCTAATTAATTAGCCTCCTCTCACTAGGCTAGTTTGTAGTTCCAGCTCACGTATTTGGGAATTTTCTCTCCGGGTCTTTTTAAGGTTCTCGGGCCGACATGATGAGACAAAGCACTGATGGTGGCCTCTGGTTGTCATCGTCTCTCTACCGAAGTTCCTGCTGGGGCCTCTACTGTCCCTCCCACTATGGGCCTTCAGGTCGAGAAGACCTCTTGGCTGACTCTGGGACACAGAGTCTTGGGAGAGGCTGGGAACCACTGTCCCTGTGATCCCATTTTTTGTCATTTCTTTCTGTGAATTTTTCACACACACAGCCCCCCTCCCAAGGGTACTTATCCCATTGCTCTGTCTTCTACACAACTTATTCCTCCTCTCTCTTTATATCATACCAAGTGGCTCTCTGGTTTCTGCTTTTTCCAAACCCTCTGCTCCAATCAATCAAGTCCTGGTTCTCTTCTGCCTCTGCTAATCCTCTTTTCACCTCCAAGCTTACGCTATTGCAAACAGACCCAAGATGACTTACAGGCACAGCATGCCTTCCAAATTGCCACATAGCTCCCCGGAAGCAATGAAACACTGAACTTCCTGTCCATTTGAATGGCTGGGGAGGGGTGGTAGAACAAGGTAGTATGGTTGCTGGATGTTGGAAATATAGGGGTGGGGGACATAGATTATTTCAAAATGTTATCTAGTTATGTAAGTGTTAACCTAATATTAGCTTTTATTCTTTGACCTTACTGAAACTGCTATTGCCCCAAACTTTTCTCAGTACTTTCTCTCGGCATTATGTAACACGTTTTCCTTCTTGAGACAGAATCTTCTCTTCTGCGACCGGGCCAAATCCTAGGTTTCCTCCTGTCTCTCTGGATGCTACTGCTGTTTCTTTTGTGGGCTCATCTGTCTTGGATATTCCTCGGGGTTCCAGATTCCCTCTTCTCTTCTCACCACACCCATCACTCTGGACAGTCATACCCAATCCTGTTGACTCAGCTACCATCTGTTTGTTAATTGCTTCCCATATCTATTCTTCAACTCTGGGGCAGATTGCAAAAACTGACCAGAATAGTTTAGAGCTGCTCTACCCTTTGTTCTGGGCTGTCAATGTGATTTGCTTGGACAGTAAAATGCAGAAGTGCTGCTGTGCCATTCCTAAGCCTCCAAAGGCTTTGCACACGTATGCTTTGCTGACAACCCCACTTATGCTGCCTGCTGTCATGTCAACAAGCCTGAGCTAGCCTGGTAAGGAAGGACATCTCTATCACCCTTGCTGCCCACAAGCAAACTGCCAAATATGTGAATGAGACCCTCTAAAAAAGAGCCCCTCCCCTTCTGATCCATCTGCTGACTGCACAGTTCATGATGCAACTCACCCAAGATCAGAGAGCCTGGCCCACACCAGCAGAGCCACCCAGCTGACTTGAAGTCATAAGCAATAATAAACAGTGGTTGTTTTAAGCCACTATGTTTTGGGGTTGTTTGTTATACAACATAAGTTAACTGATGCCACCTCAGACATCTCTTCTGAGCTCCATATTCCCACAAGTCCAGCTGCCCACTAGACATCTCCAGCTAGATATTCTAAGGGCAACATATCCCAAACTACCCTCATCACTCTTCCTCATCAACTCCTCCTTCTGTTGTCTTCCTTGTCTTGGTAAAGAGAACTGCCACCTACTCAGAAACCCGGCATCTTCCCTGACATCCTAATTCCTTTCCCCCTATATCTGATCTGTCACTAAGAACAGTCAATATTACCTTTCAAATAGCTCTCCTACTCCTCCATTTTTCTCCATCCCACTAATTTTTGGCTTTTTTAGACTATTATCTTTAGCTTGGTTTCTCAAGACTTTAAACTCATTTCCCCACCTCTACTTTTGCCCTACCTTCAATGTATCCTATTTTATCAGGGAGAATTTTTTGAATTATAATTCTAACCATGAGAATCACCTGATTAAAAGACCATAATGGCTAAAAATCCTTAAAAAGGCCAAGAGCATCAGCTGGTCTCAGGAACATGGGCCTTAATTAGCAAATAATAGGGAGCCATTGAAGATTCTTGAACAAGAATGGAATGGTATGAAGACTGCTTTATGAGAAGCACTCTGCTGGTTTTCTTTACGATGGGTTATGGGGGTTTCCTTGGAAATAGGGAGACAAATTAAGATGCTCCTGCCTGTGTCCAGCAAGAAAGGATGGGTTTTGAAATAGAAGGATGGCAATGGGGGGCCTCAAGTATTTTTTGAAGGAGAGTTTGAGGGAAGATGCAATGGATATAAGAGGAACTTCAGAGGTTCAGATTGTTTAGGCTTGTATTCTATTTGGGTGTCAAGGGAGGGAAAGGGAGAAGTGAAACAAAAAAAGTGAGCTCAAGCCTAGCTAACAGATATTAGTGAAACCATTATTAGAATAGCAAATGAAGGAGGAAAATAAGTCAATGGGGTAAAGAAATTGTTACAAGGGAAACAGAGGGAACTGGTACTGGAAACATAGTTTGAGATCAAGGTCCTATGGGGTCTGATTCCTGCCCACAGCCCCTCTGTGCCTTCACTACAGCTCCTTTGTGGGAAAACTTTCTTCCTCCACTTATCACTTCTGTCTCTGTGTGTCCTATTTCTTCTACCCAGGTTCCTGATCTACCTGTCAGAATTCTACTTCTCTTTTAAAACCTGGCTTACTTGTTAGCTCTTTTGGTTATTTGTTTAATAAATATTTATTGAGTGATCAGGTCCTGGTAAACTAAGCAATCCTGATGATCCTTCAATTTTCCTCTCTGAGCACCACAGACTACCTGTGCTATAATCATCTCCACAGCCAATAATGCAATTTGGAATTACAAATGTGGGAAACTCTCCTAAGACACCAGACCTTAAGTTCATCTTTCTATTTCCCAGTGCATACAAGGTATGCAATAAATAGTTAAGGAATTAATAAATAGCCATCATACTATAAAACATTCAAATAGATTCATTGTGATAAAATTTTATCAAAATTATTACTAAAATCACTGTTTTTGAAGGTAAGACATAGAAATGAAATAGAACTGAGGGTCCCTGAAGTTAATTAGCAAGTAAAAAGAACAAACCTGAATTATATTAGAGGGAAGAGAGCCCACACCTTGCCCTATTTTTCCTTTTGAAAAGCTATTGATTTTGTTGCTGCTGTTATTTATTTTGGTTTGGAAGGTTTAACCTCCTAACCCTGATAGTTATAGTCAATTCTTGTCATTCATGGTAGTCATGGTCTACAAAGTTTTGGAGAGCACTGAATTAGTGAATACTAAACCATCGCTCCTAGAGGAAACACAGGGTCAGTTTCCTGTGAGCTTCTCATCAGAACATTTTCATCAACTGATCAATACATATCCCTGCTTTATGAATGTTTCTGTTTAAAGACATCTTATAGGTAGTTGATTCATTAACATTGAACTCACAGCCAACAGCACTATAACTCATGCCTAAACGAAGCTTCTCCAACACACATAGTAACTCTGTAAGGCATATCACAGCCTTCCTGTCTTAGGAACACTAGATAGCACTTCAGCACTACTTGGAGGCCATTTTAAACAGCAAACTCATGAACAAAAAGCACAAAAATGTGAAAAACATGGAATGAAATATATCAAGAAAAGAACTTGTTTACCTCATGAGAGAAAAAACAAAAAGGTAGGGTGTTGCCCTGTTCAACCTCAGCTGGGTATGTACACGTTGGATGACTCAATTTTTTTTGCCACAGTGCACAATTCCACAAATGAACACAAAAGTGCCACAAGTATTGATTCGGGGGTTACAAATAAATTTTAGCAAGTAGGTGAATTCACAGATACAGAATCCATGAATAATGAGGATGGATTCCATATGTGCTGTGGATTCAGGGGTGCACACTAATGGCACTCAGCTCTTTGCTACCTACCTATTGGCTGATGCTTGAAATTCTCATGCAATTTTATCCTCTCAGCATTGAGCATGTAATAAAAAACCTTTCCCCCTGGAAAATTACAGGTCCATATGGTTTCACTAGTGAATTCTCTCAGATTCTCCCAACATTTAATGAAGAATTTTATCAATCTTAGTAAAAAGTATTTTAGAAAACAGAAAACTTGTTTGATAGGACAAGCAGAACTCTAATACTAAGATAAAAGATTATAGAGTGATATTCCTCATGAATATAGACATATAATCCTTTCAAAAATGCCAGCAAGTTGAATCTAGCAATATATAAAATGCTATACATGACCAAGTCATTCTGTTGGTGATTGAATCCTTCCAATTTTTGCAGTGCTTTTAAAATCCTTTATATCTATCTATCTATCTATCTATCTATATCCATGAAAAGTAAAGAGAAGTACTGATATATACATGGAGATATATATATATATATATATCCATGAAAAGTAAAGAGAAGTACTGATATATACATGGATAGATATATCCATGAAAAGTAAAGAGAAGTACTGATACAAGCTGCATTGTGGATGAACATCAAAAATATTATGCAAAATGAAAGAAGCCAGACACAAAAGGTCACAAACTTCATAATTCCATTGATAAGAACTATCCAGAATAGATAAAGCCATAGAGACAAAAAGTAGATTAATGGTTGCCTGGGTCTAGGGGGAGGTGGGAAAGGGGGAGAAACTGTTTCATGGGTAAAGGGCTTTACTTTGGAATGATGGAGATGCTTTGGATTAGATGGAGGTGGTGGTTGCACAGCAGTGTGGATGTACTAAATGCCACTGAATTGTTCACTTTTAAATGGTAAGTTTTGTTATGTGAATTTTGCCTCAATACATGATTTTTTTGTTTTATTGAAGAAAGCCCCCTTGGAGGATTGTGTTTTTCACTATCACACCTGTTTTGGTTTGGTAAAGCTGACAAATAGCAATATATCAGAAATGGGTTGGCTTTTACAGTGGGGATTTATTAACTTATAAGTTTACAGTTCTGAAGCATGAGAATGTCCAAATCAAGGCATCATCAGATGATATTTGGATTCCTCTGATGATGGTCCTTCCCTCCTGGGTTCTGTTGCTTCAGCTTCTGTCTTCTCTTTCTTCTCTAAGCTTCTCTGCAGCTTTTCTTTCTGTGTTTTATCCTTTTATAAAGGACTCCAGTAAGAGGTGAGTCACATCTCAGTTGAAATAACCTAATCTAAAGGTCCCACCTACAATAGATCTACACACAGAGGAATGGATTAAAAGAACATGATCTCTTCTGGGGTATATACAACTTCAAACCATCACAACATCCTTGCCCATATTGGTCTCATTTTGCTCACCCAGTCATTGAAGACTAGTGGAATATCTGCTCCGAGGATCTACATCTTCATGCCTGGTACACAAGAAGCAAAAAGGGAGCTGGCAGAAATGGTGAGAGGGGATTGGGGCAAGTTTTTTAGCTCTCAATTCTAGTTTGATACATAACCAAGTAATTCTTGCATTCATTCTTCAACTATTTTTTGGACCTATACAATGTGTTAATCAGTGTGCTGGTGTTGGGGACAAAATAGGGAACAAAACATCCAGTCTCCACCCTCATGAAGCCTACCATAGTGTGGAAGAGAAAACAAGAATGAAACTATCACTTGGACAAAAGTAAATGAGATAAGTGCTTCAAAAGGTAAGTGCCCAGTGATCTAATCAGAGAGGCTACCCAGTCAGAGAGGTCTTGGAAGTTTTCCCTGAGGATGTCACGGTTGGCTTGGGATCCAAATACACAGTGGGAGTTACTTAGATGGGGGGAGGAAACTTGACTAGGTGGGGAGAAGGAGAGAAAAAACATCTGCAGAGCTTCTGTGGTGGTAGGTTGCTTGGAGGATGTCATAAGCTGAGAGCAGGCCAGTTGGCAGGAGTGGAGAGAGAAAGAAGATTCTGAGGTATGAGGAGGCACTATCTATCTAGGTTTTATGGGCCAGGAGGAGAACTGTGGTCTTTATCTTTAAGAGCAATGGAAGACCACGGATGGATTTTAAGCAGTAGAAAATGGGTGCAGGGGTGGTTTCTGTACTGAAAAGTTCACCCTGGCTGCAGTGTGGAGAAGTGATCCAACACACAACTTGTTCAGTCAGCTGACGGAACAACCTGTTTGTATTAATTATCCATTGCTGCATAACAAATATCATAAACTTAGCAGCTTACAATAACACCCACTTATTATCTCATAGTGTCCATTCCTGGAGGTCAGAAGTCAGGGCACAGCATGGCTGGGTGCTTTACTCAGGGTCTCACCAGGCTGAAATCGAGGTGTCAGCCAAGTTGAGTGCTTGTCCAGAGCTCAGATCCTCTCCCAAGTTCACTCAGGTTGTTGGCAGAATTAAGTTCCTTCTGGTTACAGGGCTGAGGTTCCTGTTTTCTTTCTGACTGTTTGCCAGGGGTTACTCTCAGTTCCCCGAGGCTACCCTTAGGTTCTAGCCATATGGCCCTCTTAAAAATAGGTCAGCTTACTTTATCAAAGCCAGTAGAAAAAGCTCTCCTGAGCCTGCTATGACAAATACAGTGATATATTCATGGGAGTGAATATCCTCTCCTGTTTATAGGTCCCTCCCAAGGAAGGGAATTATACATGGTATGATCACCAAGGGGCAGTAATCTTGAGGGTCATCTTAGAATTCTCCCTACCCCAAGATTCAGTATGGTAAAAATGTAACCACAGTGGAAGTTCTAGGCACTGCTTTCTGCTTCCAGGCCCTAAGTTGGACTTAAAGGCCAACTGATAATGATACCTTCGATGCTGAGTTTTGATCACCAAACCCTTTAGGCAGAGTCCTGTGCAGATTGCCCTCCATTCCACAGGCCCCTCTCTCTCTCAGTAGTGTACTTTCTTGTAGTGCTATGGGCTATGACCCCATCCAGCTGCTTTTGTGGGGGTGAGGGGCATTCGTTACAGAAATCTACTTTTTAAAATTGGCTACGTATCACTGGCAAAATTTGGCCTTTGGTTTGCAAAGAAGTCATTCTAACTGAATGTAACTGGATTTAAAATGCTTGCTTTTCAATTTGTATACATGGACACAGCTCTTAAAAAGCAATACTGTGCCAAAAAGTTAAAATAGCCAGTTTCTGTTTTTATAATACAATTTCACTTCAAATTTACTTTTGCTAGCATACGTATGTTTTGCTTTATTAAAATCAAGCTGCTCTGCTTTTCCTCTAAAGCAGATTTTCCTGCTGCAGTCTTCCTGGCATTCTATTTGACTAAGAAACTTTCAAGGTTGCTTTGCTTTGACATTTATGGATATGAGGACAATTAAAAGAAAATTGGCTGGCTTACCTTGCACCTTGTCTTTCTTTGACTTGTTTGCTCCTATTTTCTATTCCATTTATTATTGATGGAGTGCCTATTTTCATAGCTTCTGTGCATTTTACAAAACCAAGTAAACAGCTCCTGCTCCTGGAAGGGAGGAGGGTTGGCTGTTGCTATTAAACCAGTGGCCACTTACTTCTCAGCTGGTTATGTAGCCCATATGCTTTTTTTATCCATACCCTTGATCTGGGAAGAGACTCTAGGTAATGTGAGGAGAGGGCTCAAAGGAATGGAGTAGAGGGTGACACAGGAGAAGGGACAGTTGCCATACAAGCTGGAAGGGGGAACTTGTCTCCTCTGGTCATTCAAACTGAGCCCATCAACTAAGAGGGTAAGTGCTGTTTTCAGGGTTACAGGCCTCCCTGTTTAGCTTAGAAGGGAGTTAGATCAGATCTCCTGGGAACCCTCTGACTTGCAGGCTTTTTTGTTTATCAGAAGGAGAAAGGTCTGGCAGCTGGCCTTCCATTGACATATGAGAACTGGAAATAGGTTTCCTTCTAAGTGGGTAATGAACAGCTAAGGAAAAAAGTTATTAACTGTAAACCACCCAGACATGCCAAAACCACACAGGTCTACAAATTTTCAGTAACGGCTGCTGCCCCTCAATCCTCATTTGTCTTGCTAACAAATAGCAATATATAAAAAATCTACAAAGGGTAAAGTGCAAAGATGCCAAGCTGACCCTGGCCCTCTGTGCCTCCATAAGGTTTTCTGAAGTAAGCATGTGGGTGTAGGAGCACTTTTCCTTGGAATATAAATCTCTGCAAGTGCCACCTGGTCCCTGCTGGAAGCCACAGCTGCTGGACACTTCTCCCCTCTTGCTGTTCTGGAAAAGTCAGAGGCCCCTCTCACCCTTCACCTCCACCCGAGGAGCTGCCTCTTCCCTGCAACCCAGACTTCAATACAAGGTCGTTCTCTCTCCAGGCAGCAACCTGCCTGCAACTTTCTCACCAATACCTGGAGAATTCCTTCTTTTAGGCTGAAGGCCAAATGGCCTGCTGGAACTCCACCTCACTGCCAAATGGGAGCAAACACAGGCTGTTATTTTTGTTCTCAGCGGACCAGGTTCTCACAACACAGCCAAGTGTGTGGAAAGAGAGCCGAAGGTTGCCTCCTCTCTGGGCACCAAACATTCATCCCAGTGGGACTAGCGTTTTTCCTAGTGAGAGTAAATGAAACGGTGTCGGGCCCCAGGATCTGACTGAGTCTTCTCAAGGAGAGAATGCAGCCCCGAGAGACTGATCAGACCTTACCTCAGTGAGTGTTTTGTTCACAGACCAGAGTTTAGGGACTGCAGCACAGTTAGACCTCAGTGTGGGTTTAGCAACACCAGAGTGCCCCTGAGGCAAGCGAATCGATCCAATGATATAAAAACACACAGCCATAAATAAAGTTCTTATTGGCAGCCAGCTCAATTAGAAACAAAAATCACCTGGGAATGGCTTTTCAAGACAAAGGCTGGAACAGAAGGTGAAAGGGAGGCTTTTAAAGAGAGGAGGCAGAGGAGGGAATCAGACAAAGCCTAGGCTCAGTTCCTGTGGAAAGTTTTATATGAGATGTTTAGGATTTATTTCTTTTATTTTTTATTTTTTAAATGCAATTTTATTGAGATATATTCACACACCTTATAATGCATCCAAAGTATACAATCAATGGCTCACAGTATCATCATATAGCTGTGCATTCATCACCACAGTCAATTTTAGAACATTTTCATTACTCCAAAAATAAAAATAAAAATAAAAAAGAACACCCAAAACATCCCAAATCTTTTATCCCCCCTATTAATTTATTAATTTATTTTTTTATTTTTGTCTTTATTTTCTTACTCTTCTATCCATACACTGGATAAAGGGAGTGTCAGTCACCAGGTTTTCACAAACACATGGTCACACGGTAAAAGCTATATGATTATACAATCATCATCAAGAATCAAATCTACTGGATTACAGTTCAACAGTTTCAGGTATTTAGGATTATTTTTTACCCTGCTTGGCTTCTTCTGGAAGCAGAAAGTAAATTGGAGGGGCACTGGGCTTGGGGGCCCTAGGTCCTGACTCTGCCCTCTCCTTGCTATGGGACTGCGGGGGGGAAATTCATTTTAATCTTTCATTCAACAAATATTTATTGAGCATCTCTACATGCTAGGCGTATAGAGAGAATAAAAAGAAGAAAGAGGGGTAAGGTTCCTGCCTCCATGAGCCTTCCATATGGGAGTGAAGGAAAGCAGACAGGTTAAATAGGTAAATTAACTGGGCACTTTTAGATAGCAATGAGTGTCGGGAAGAACGTAAATGAGGGGAGGTGGGATAGAGAAGCCCCCATGATGAGAGGGAGCCAGCTGTGCAAAGAAGGGAGGGAAGAGCATTCAAGGGAAGGGAACGGTGAGTTCAAAGACCCCGGTCAGGAACTAAGGGGCAAATAGAGCAAATCTCCATCTCCTCATCAGCACAATGGTGTCACTGAGAGTCTCAAATAAAGCAGTAGATGGATACTGTGGTCTGTGGTGCCGATGTCCAAGAACTTGGCCTATGGCAAGTGGCCCTCAAGTTCTGCAATGTGAGCTCCCACTACCATCTAATTTTCCAGATGAGCCATTCCCAGACAAGCCTTCCTGTTCTCTCTTTTTATCCCCTTACTAGTTTAAGAGACCCCACAAGTGCTCCCTAGAACTTATGTACGCAATGTTGTTCTCCTTTTGATCAGGCTCTGTTGAACACAGAGAGTGAAGGGAAGGTGTGCGTCCATGAATATTTGTGCATGCCTTTGTGTGCCTCCACCCAAGTTTACTTTCTGTCCTGAACATATGCTAATGGGATTCTGAATTGTATCAAAAACCTCACCCCACCTACCCCAAAGCCTTTGGTCCTGGCCCCTGTTTCCCAGTAGATCTGTACCTAAGGCAATCCAGAGTGAGTGTCTGTAATTCCTGCATTTCAAGGTCTCCAGGGACAGGGCTTCCCCATTCCCCTTGGATTGCTGCCCTTCTAGGACTGAGTCACCCCTTCAGGCAGGAAGTTCTTCCGTAAGTCTAAGTCCCCTCTTCCTGCAATTCATTCCCACATCCTATTTCTGGTCTTCTGAATAGATGGAGAACAAATGGTCACCCCTTCCTCATAACGGCCCTTTGTGAAGATCATGACTAGGTTGCCTCTGAGATGCCTTTCTCCAAGCTAAAGAACCCCGGCTGCCTTCATCTTCCCTCAAAGGATTCCAAGGAGCAGCACGGATGTGTGCGCAAAAAACTGCAGCAAGAAGCACCCACAGCAGGCAGAGACAGAGGACCTGAAGTTTGGAGAGGCTGGATTGCACACAACGGAGCTGAAATTTGAATCTGGATGGGTCTGATGCCAAGACAGTTCTCATACTTGAACACTTCAAAATAACAATTAGTCATTTGCTATTTGGAAAGAGTTTTCAAATTTTCTTCCAGAATCCTGTATATTGAGCAACTTTTGAAGAAAAGGAAAGTTTGACGCTAGAAACTTAAGTATAAAGGACAGGACTCTAGGATAATAATAGCTGCCATTTATGGAGATATTTCATATTGTGCATTATCTTATTTAATATTAATAATGTGCTTGCAAAGCAGACATGGTTATCCCCATTTTAAGATAAGGAATTTGAGGCTCCTGCTAGTTAAGCAGATTGCCAAGTTGAAGGGCTGCCATTCAAACTCTGGTGTGTCTGACCCCAAAGCTCTAAAGACCACTTCAGATGGAAATATGTGGCCCAAGTCACATCTGTATCATTGTGGACCAAATGCCACCTACTCAGTTTAAAAAAAATTGTTATTCTTGAATTAGGCTTTTAAGCCACATACACAGAAAGGAAAATCATCAGGAACCATGGTGCTAGCAACAAATAAAAGGAACAAGAGTAACCATATTTCTCAACTTCCGCATCATCCTTGAAGGATGAGATACAAGGACTGTAGTGAACCTAGAAAATTTGTCCTTTTACAACCCTGTGTGATGTACTATAGCAAAGCACATGTCAAAGCAGGAGGCTGAATTTCTGACTTGAGTTCACTGTCTGAACACAGGTAAGTCACATAACTCAGCTGAACTCTGATTTCTGCTTGGATAAAATTGATGTAATAATAGTGCATCACCACATTAAATATGTCTTGTTATTACATCACCATTGTCATCATAGCAACAATAATAATATATCATAATATTTGCCTTGGCTGCCTTCAGGTGATATTGTATATATGAAAACATGTTATAAACTCCAAACAAACGTAAGGGAATTTGACTATGAGGACAGTAAGGACTGCTGCTTGGAAACATGTCACAGCTGTTGTCTCACTGATTTCACTCTCAGCAGACTGCTTTGAGCGACTGTGATGTTGCAGCTCCTTTTCCAGGGATCCCAGCAGACGCAGGATGACAACCCCCAGACAGCAGCCGTCTTAAAGCACAGGGCCTCAAACAGGCCCTGTGGATGGTTTCCAAAGCTTCCACTCTCCATCAAAATCAAGAAACAATAAGATAATTTATTCCTGTTGTGGTTCAGCCTGCATTTTGTTTTCCATATTCCCTCCTTCCTACCGCCCCGATACCTTACCTTCCACATGTTGGTCCATCTGTTCTAGGTAGGATGTGCCAGGTAGACAGGGAGCATGTTCATTTCAGCTTTCTGGCAAGTGTGCTTAGAACTATTAGTGCAAGTAGAAATAACAAGGGCCAGAATTTATTACGAGGACCACAGATGACACTGTAGTCCATAAAGCTCCCAATTGTGTGTGATGTTGTACTTCTCAGACCCTGTGTGGATGGGAAGGGTGGGCCTTGAATGTGGGCTGGGACATGCTCCATGGAGGCACACTTGGCCTTTGAAGTCAGAGAGACCGGGTAGTTACAATCCTGACTCCACCACAAATTAGCTTTGAGATTTGAGACAAGTCACTTGATTTCTTTGGCTTCAGTTTCCTTCTCTCTGTATGATAAAGCCAGGCTCCTGTGACTGAGGAGAGAATTGGGTGAGATAATAAATGCAAGGTGCCTAGCCAGTAGTTGGCTCTCAATGGATACTTCCCTCCTGTAGACCCATTCAAGGATGCTGCCCTTGAACAAAAGAGACTTGGGAGAAATACCTAGTGTTTACTCTTCTAAGGAGGTAAATCATGTAGTATATTATCTCAATTCAAATCCCCAAAGTGTCTTCCATAAAAAGCATGGTAGAGATTGAACACGGGCATTTGTAGAAACTGGCATGGCAGGCATTGGTTTTGAGGGAAATCTGAAGTGTTTTTTTCCAACTTTCCAGTAGGCCTCCTCTATGACTAACAACAAGTAGCACACCTTAGAGCCAGGGCTTGGCAGACACAGGACAACTCTCAAAGGTGTGTGAGCCTTGCTGGAAAGCAGGGTGATCAGAGTGTGACAAATCATGTGGTGGGTGGCAGTGAGACAACAGTGCACTGCTACTTCATTAAACACTGGAAGGGACGCAGAGAGCCATCCTGTGGGCTCTAAATGCCATCGAGAGCTTTCAGAACAGAATGTGTGAATTAGAACATTATTTTTATTATTTGTTTGATTGATCTTTACTGATGTTATAACCCAAGGTTTGGGAGAGGGCAGCTTTTGCTTTTATTTTTCTATTTTAATGTTTTAAACAAGGGGACTTTGCCTTAATCTCTTTTAAGCAATCCATTCCTCCCTTATTCCATGGCTGCCTCACACCTAAAGGAGTAAGTTTAATTTCAAGCACCAACACCTGCCAAATCGGGGTGTTAGACAGTCTTCCTGATCGATCCTTGGATTTGGGGATTGCAGTAGAGCAACCTGGTGCAGCTTTGCTCCTTTCTCTTCCTTGACTCTTTTCCAGCCTAAGGCTTTCTGTGCACACTGGTTTTATCTTGCCATGTGGTGCCTCATGGGAGCCCAGATTGTTTTTCCTCATTATTAAAACAGCTAAATTTATCCTTCTGGCTAAATGAAGCAAAGCTTCAATGCATTTCATCAGCTATGATTTAACCTAGCTAAGAGAAGAGTCTGGGGAAGAGGCAAACAATATTTTGTAGTCTTTAAACGATTGTGAAAGCAACAGAATTAAACTATTTTAAATGTGCTAAAGTATTTTTAAAATGATTATTTTTAAATTTCAGAAAGGGAAAGGGCATACCCCTTTTAGGAACTTAATTTTTAGGGAAATATAGCATACTGGTTAAGAGTACAGAGCATGAAGCCATACCTCTTGGGTTAGATGCCTTTCTCTGTCAGTTTTCGGTGGGTGACCTTGAGCAAGTTACACAATCTCAATATGCCTCAGTTTCCTAAGCTTTAAAATGGGATGATAATAGTACCTACCTCACAGGGTTATTGTGAAGATCAAATTCAAAGTGCTTTCAACTATGTCTGGCACATGGTAAGCACTCCTTAAGGGTTTGCTATTATTATTATTACTATTACTATTACTACTACTATTATTATGGAAATGAATAGGAGGGAAAGACTTCAGTAAAAAAAAAATTCCTCTGAAATTGCATCTGGAAAGAACTTTATAGCATACCTATGAAAAGAGTTATTCATGAAATACTTAGCTTTTACTGGCCCCCAAATTCCGAGATTAAGGCCAAGACTCATAAGGAAAGAGGAACAATGTGAATCTTCATGTTCTCCAATATCTTTGCCAGTTAGGCAGAAGACAAGAAGACCCAGGAGCCCAGGGTGGCCAAAGCCCAGAGTTTCGAGGAAAATGTCCATTTAGCTTTGTACCGTTGTTGAAAATCAGTGCCCAAATATGTGTGGGTTATCTTTCCCACACTCTCTATTCTGTTCCATTTATATATTTATCAGTCTTTACACCATTACCACACCATATTGATTACTGTAGCTTCCTAAGTCTTGAAAAGCAGGTAGTATTGGTCCTTCAACTTTGTTCTTTTCTGACTATTTGAGGTACTTTGTATTTCTGTATGACTTTTAGAATTAGCTTCCAATTCTACAAAAAGAAAAGCTTCCTGGGATTTTGACCTATACATCAATTTGAAGAGAATTGATATTTTAATGAGTCTTTCTACACATGAACACAGCATATTTCACCATTTTTTTTTAGGTCTCCTTTATTTTCTCTCAGCATATTTTATAGTTTTAAGTGTATAGTTCTTTCACATCCTTTGGCAGATTTATTCCTAAGAATTTCATATTTTCTGTGAATATTAGTGGTATTTAAAAAATGTATTTCCAACTATTCACTGCTAGTATATTCAAGTACAATTGTTTTAAAATATTGATCATGTATCCTGAAGCCTTGCTAAACTGACTTACTAACATTCATATCACATTTTTTTTTTAGTAGATTCCATTGTATTTTCTACATGTTTTTTCCATGTTGGTTATGTCATCTGTGAATAGACAGGTTTTTTTTTTTTTTTCTTTTCCAATCTGGATGTCTTTTTACTTGTTTTTCTTGCTTGCTTGCACTGTCTAGGACTTCCAGTACAATGTTGAATAGAAGTGATGAGAATGTGACATCCTTGTCTTTTTCTTGGTCTTAGAGAATAAACCTCCAGTAGTTTTCTTTTCTTGTAATATCTTTGTCTGGTTTTGGTATCTGGGTAATAATGTCTTCAAATTGAGTTGGGAAATATTCCCTCCTCTTTAATTATATTGGAAAAGTTTGTGTGGAATTGGTACAATTTTTTTCCTTGAAGATTTGGTAGAATTCACAGTGAAGGTCTCTGGGCCTGAAGTTTTATTTGTGGGAAGTTTCTTAACTACAAATTCAAATTACTCAACAGATATGGTACTATGTAAGTTACCTATTTCTTCTTGAGTTTGGCAGTTTGTGTCTTTCAAGGTAGTTTGGTCCATTATATCCAAGTTGTCCAATTTATTGGCATAAAATTGTTAATATATTCCATTATAATTTTTTCCTTATTTTTCTTATTTTTTTCTTTAATAGAGAGGTTGTGGATTTACAGAACAATTATGTATAAAACAAAGGATTCCTTTATACCACCCCACCAACAACACCTTGCATTGGTGCGGAACGTTTGTTACAATTGACGATAGCCCTTTTTTATTATTGTACTATTAAAGTCCACAGTTTTAATTTAGGAGTCACTGTTTGTGTAGTATAGTTCAATAGATTTTTAAAAAATTTTTATTCTGTTACCATACATACAATCTAACATTTCCCCCTTTAATCACATTCAGATATATATTTCAGTGCTGTTAATTGCTTTCACAATGTTGTGTAACCATTACCTTTTAATATCTGTAGAATCTGCAGTGATATTTGATTTTCCAGTTTTATCAAATCTCTCAGAGAACCAGCTTTTAGTTTTATTCCTTTTCTTTATTGTTTTCTGTTTTTATTTTATTGATTTCTGTTCTGATCTTTATTATTTTCTTTTTTCTACTTACTTGGGTTTCATTAGCTCTTTCTTTGCTAGTTTCTTAAGGTAGGGGCTAAAGTCATTTGAGAACTTTCTTGTTTTCTAAACTAGACAATGGTATAACTGTCCTCTTAAGTATTGCTTCACTGGTACCCAACAAATGTTAATAAGTTGAGTTTTCATTTTCACTCAGTTCAAAATACTTTCTAATTTTCCTTTTGATTTCTTCTTTGACCAATGGGTTATTTAGAAGTGTATTATTTAGCCTGTAAATATTAGAGAACTTTCTGGAGATCTTCCTGTTATTGATTTCTAACTTAATCTCATTTTAGTCAGCAAACATATTTTGTATTACCTGACTTTATAAAAATTTATCCAGACTTTTTACGGCCCCAAACATAGCTTACCTTGATAAGCATTTTGTATGCACTTGGAAAGAACAATTTGATGGATTTAAGTGTTCTATACATGTTAATTACATTAAATTAGTTGACAGCATTATTTCTATCTTCCATATCAGTGCTGATTTTCTGTCTACTTGTTAAATCAATTATTGAGAGAAGTATTGAAATTTCCAACTAGAATTGTGGATTTGTCTATTTCTCCTTGCACTTATCTCAGTATTTTGGGTTTATATATTTTGAAGTTGCATTATTAGGTACATAGGTTTTTAGGATTGCTACCCAATTTTTGTGAATTTACCCCTTTGTCTTATGAAATGAACTTATTATCTCTGGTATTATTCTTTACTCTGAAATCTGCTTTGTCTGATATTAGTATAAGTACTCCAGCTTTCTTTTGGTTACTGAGAGCATAGTATACCTCTTCCATCCTTTTATTTTTAATGTAGTGGTGACTTCAAATGCATTTCTAGAGTACTTGCTCCATCTAAGGCACTATTCTTGGCTCTGTAAAAACAATAGTGAAGTGGAGAGTGACATGGTCAAAATTTCCTTTCAGCATGATCATTTTGACAGCAGAGCAGAGAGTGGAAAGGAAAGGGACCAAACTAGGGGCAGTAAGACCCACAAGAGATTATCACATTAATTTGGGGGGAATGTGCAATCTGATAGGTCATAAATAAAAGTCATAGGGGACAAAATGACTGTTTATAGATATAAAGCAAAAATGATGGAAATAAATTCAGAATTTAGCTCAGCAATAATTAATTCCAAGGAAAGTTTTGGTAAGTAAATGCAGTTTCTCTGAAACCAACTTTTTGATCATCTTTCATATTCACATATTGATATTGATCATTAGAATTTCATTTATTTTGTGTGGCTATTTTAATAGGGTGACATTTGAGAAATCATATGTCTCAGGGTGGATAAATGGCTTATGCTTCAAGTATGAGCTCTCTAAGCCTGGCTCTACAGCTTAGGCTCAAATTCATTGGCAGTCACAGATATCCCAAGAGGAGCCTTATTAGGCTTAGGGAACGTGTCCTGAAATGCCACCTTACCTCAGTGGCTCTTCATCTTCCTAGGTCCTCTGCTTCTCTCACCACAACCACTTCCTGATTCTGCAGGCACCTGATACAGACATGGCATGCTTGGGGAGCTTGTACATTATCAGATTTGTGTGAAGTACAGTGTATATGAGTCTGTGTGTGTGTGTGGGTGGGTGGGTGACTAAATGATAGTGGAAATGATGGCTGGAGCTGGGAGGTAAAGGGTCCAAACCAGGGTTTTAAGCATGAGAGGGTGTTCCAGTTTGCTAATGCTGCAGTTTTGCAAAACGCCAGAAATGGATTGGCTTTTATAAAGGGGGTTTATTTGGTTATGAAGTTATAGTCTTAAGGCCATAAAGTGTCCAAAGTAAGGCATCAACAATAGTGTACCTGCACTGGAGAAAAGCTATTGGCATCCAGATAACCTCTCTTAGCTGGGAAGGCACGTGGCTGGCATCTGCTTGCTCCCAGGTTGCATTTCAAAATGGCATTCTCCAAAATGTCGGCATCAGCTTTCAATGGCCATCTTCAAAATGTCTTTCTTGGCTGTAACACTGAGCTCCTTCTATCTGAGCTCTTATAGGGCTCCAGTGATTTAATTAAGATCCATGCTGAATGGGCAGGGCCACACCTCCATGGAAATAATCCAATCAGAGTTATCACCTACAGTTGGGTGGGTAACATCTACATGAAAACAACCTAATCCAAAGGTTCCAATCTAATCAACACTAAATACATCTGCCCCTACAAGATTGCATCAAAGAACATAGCGTTTTGGGGGACCTAATACATCCAAACTGGCACAGAGAGATATGACTTACATTTGTGATTTAGAAAGACCTCTTTGGTAGAAGCATGAAAGATGAATTGGTGGGAAGTGAGATGGTGGGAGAGAGCCTGGTCTGAAAGATTTTTAATAATCAGGTTTGAGATAATAAGAGCCCATATTAGGACAGGGGCAGTGGTGGTGAAGATGGGAATATGGATTCCAAACATATTTAAGAGGTAGAATGACAGACAATATTGGTGCCTGATTCACTTGGATGGTAAGGAAAACAGAATAGTTGAAGATGGCTCCATAATTTCCTGCTTGGGTCACTCATTGAATATTAATGCCCTTATGTAAAACATGGAAGAATAACTATAATTTCTCTAGCAGTTTATGATTTTTGAAAATATTCTTATATACTCACGAAGGATTTCCTTCTGTTGTATGACTCTGTTTTACTCCTACACTTTGTGGAAGTCAACATAGGCAATTCCCATGGCCTCCAACAATGGGTCCTGAAGGCTTTTGACTTTGAAAATACTCATGCACTCTTAATTGCAAGTTACAGAGGCCAATACAATGAGACACCAAAAGAGCGCTTCCTAGCCTCTATAATTAATTCTTAAAATGTTCAGTAAGTCCATATTGCTTGATATCAACAGTGAGATACTACTTGACTGACTTCACCATACATCCCCCTGGAACAGATGCTCTCGATGACAGCCTGCCTAAGCAGCAATATAGTTTTATAAAATTCATGTTTAATTGTCTCTTCCTTGAATTATATAACATTCAAATAGCTATCATTAAACCACATCCCTCTCTGACTTCTCATATTGTAGGAGGGTGTGGACAAGCATGAGGCAGAACTTGTAATAATCGGAGAGTTAGCTTTTAAGTCCATACTCAATGTGTGGTTCCTGTCATCTAATTTCTCTCATCCTATACACATTTTCCAAGCAATCCTAAAAGCTAGATAGGGTAGGTTATCACTATTATTCACATTTACAGATTGAAAACTGATGCCCAGTATCAAATCAGCAACAGGAATAGATTGAGGTTGGGGACAGAAAAAAGTGGTTCTAGACATGTTGAATTTGAGGTGATTTTCCAAATGAAAACACTGAGTAGCAAATAACATATGGAAATGAATCTCAGGATATATTGGATATAGGAGTCTCAGGATACAGGATACAGATTTGAGAATCATCAGTATTATAGTAGTCTAGCAGAAAGACAAGAGCAATAAACTTAAGAATGAAGCAATTTACTGTCATTGTGTTTTTATATAAAGCAGATATAGAAAACTTGTGGCCCGTGGGATAAATTCAGCACACAGATTTGGTTTTAGGGGTGGGGTTGGAATAATGCTTTAAAAATTGAAAAACAACCCTTAGCAACCTGATTTCTACATTTCTGTAAAAATCAGAAATTCTGGTATCCCTGGGTCCATGTTCACACACCATAATACCAAGGAGTAAACCTCTACTTGTTTACCACTAATTTATATAACATTTCTTCCCCCACAAGTTTTTGACTTTGTGATCATCACCAAGAGCCTGTTTGTTCTAGATTGGCCCAATTCTGGATAAGTCCTCTCATAAAGTACAGTCCAAGGCTCAGCAGCTCCAGAAAATCTTCAATGCTCTGAATCCTCAAAAATTGCTTCTGTCATTTAGCATCCTCATCTGATACTTAACAATACCGTCTTAATTTGCCAATGATATTATTTGTCTTAATTTGCCAATGATTTATTTGCAAAGACTTTCTCCCTAACTAGACTCAAAACTATTTGAGAATAGCACTACACTGATTACATTACAGAATAGATTGAAAGTTATCTTTCAAGTTTTCCAGAACTCAGGAAAGATACCAGTCCACAGATTCAGGTAGCCCAGTTAATTGCAGGTAGGCAAATAAAAAGAAATTCAGTCTTGGAAGTAAATTGGTAAAAGTGAAGAACCTCCAATACAGAGGATCTTAAATGCAACCAAAGGCAAAAAGCATTATCTCCAAAGGAGTGAAAAATGCCTGATTTACAGGTGACTTCTCAACAATTACAAGGAAAGCCAGAAAACAATGGAATTATATCTTCATTGTGCTGAAAGAAATTAACAGCCATCCTATAATTCTATACAGTAAACATATTGTTCAAAAGTGAGGGCAAAATAAAGACAGATAAACAAACACTGACAGCTTGCCATCCATAGACATTCACTAATGAAAGTTCTAAAAACTATGTCCCAGATAGAAATTTTGAAATAAAAACAGGAAATGAGAATATAAGAGGCAGAGAAAATGTTAAACATGTGGATAATTTTAAAAGAAGGAGGTGGGAGGAGGGAGCAAGAGAGTCATTGAGGAGCCAGTTCGCAATAACCCAGGTTTGAGATGATTGTGGTTCAGAATAGGGAGATGATAGAATCTTATTTTTGGTTATAGGTGGCGGCAGATTTGTTTTACAGGTGGTGATTGGTAAATGGACCTAAGAACACCTCAGAGAAGATAACCAAACAACTGAAAAGGGGAAGTTACATTTCCAAGTGAGGATTATTTCTTAGGGGAGTCTCTGCAATTATTTTTTTCTTTTCAAATAGTTCTGTCACCCTTCATATCCTTTTTGTAGCCATTTTGCCTTCAGGGAAGGTGGGTCAAAGCACTTGGGTGTGGGATGTGGGAGGAGAAGTTGGCTTCAGTATCTGGAAAATTGGCTTAGCTTCCTTCTTCCCTTTACTACTGAAAATTCATGCCTTTTGTCAGACTGTGTTCTTTAGGGTGCTTCAGCCCACAGCTGGAGGCCTACAAACAAAGAACCGAAAGGAAGCTCATGACCAGTCTTGTATTGCTAGCAAAGAAGGAGTGAGGGAAATGTCATGTGCCACTAGCCGATATGTTGCAATGGTGGTTGTTGGCACCATCCCAGCCCTGTACCCACATTTTATTTGTTTCAGCTCATGCTTGGGAGGTCAATGAAGAGCTGAAGGTGAGGTAAAAGATTTGTGTCTGTTGAACAAACACTTTGGCTTGTCCCTTAGATCAGCTTCCAGTTACGTCTCTCCAAATGAAGTTGAGTTATTGGAAGATAATTGGTTCTGATCCATTGTGTTTTCAAAGGATCAGCACCAGTACTGAGAGGGAACTGGCTTCTCTAGTCCTTGATTTTTGCGGTGGTTTTGTTTTGAGTGACACTGACTCCAATTGATGGGTCTCGTGAATCTGTTAATAGAAAAAGTGGGTCCTTGCAAAGAAATGTTTTCCAGTGACAGGGAAGAGAATAATGAACAAAAGAAGCACAGAAGGGAGGAGTCGGGAAGTAGGGATGAAAAACTACCGGTGAACAGAGGTGACTCAGCCTTCAAGGAACGCTTAGATTAAGTTAATTAGGAAAGCCATAAGGGAACAGTTTGAGAGGAGGAAGTAACATTGGGAAGGAAGAAGAAAGGACAACAAGCTTGGGTGGGGAACTTGTTTGAAGTTAAGGGAGTTTGTTCCTCCCGTATTGGGAATTTGCCAAGAGCTTTACCCTGCAGAGATTTTCTGTACTCAGGAAGAGGCAATTTTCTACTTTCCTCTTAAAGAGTGGAATAGTTCTTTGCTTAGCTGCAGCTGTATTTGTAAGTTCATTTAACTTCTGTCTCCCCTGACTCATCTGCTCACACACCATATCTGGCATAAAATCTTCTAGAAGCCCTTAAAGTGTTTTGTACTCTTGACCATGAAATATACTCACAGATTCAAATTTGTTTTAGACATTTTCTGAAAGTATCCTGAAGGAAAGTGTTGTATTTGAGATGAAGCAACGAGTTTGACTGATTTTTTTATTTTAATCTTTTTTTTTTTGATATTGTTGAGGAGGCTTTATTTTAGATGCAAAAAAGTATTTTGTACATTTAAAAAAAATGGTGGGTGGTATAGGATTGGCCTTTGTCTGAGTGTCTGGTCTATGGTATCTGAGTTAATTTGCTATGAAACCACACTTCTCTGAATTTCTAAAGCTATACATGTGAGGTTGGCTATCAGGACAACAATGTACATTAAAAGGAAATGAGCCCATATTTCTTTGGCATTCCTCCAAAAAAACTACAATCAATTTGAAGGAAAAGGTTTTGAAAGGAAAGGAAGATAGCTGGGTTGGCAGCACACTAGGTTATATGGCCAGGATTTCTTGAAAATTAAGGTTAAGACATAATGAACAGTAGAAAGAACAATGGACTAATTTTAAACTGAGAGCCAATCATTCTCTAATTTGATTCTCTTGGGTCAAATAGATATTATTATTGTTGCCCACCTTGTGGTTAGGCCAAATGAATTCTATACCCTGTGAAAATGATGGGGCTCTAAGTTCAGTTTTCCTTGAAATATTTCTTGAGTCATTTTGAAGTCCAAAAGAGAGTTAGGAGAGAACTTTGAACATTGTAGAATTTTCCGTCATTTTTCCAGTCCTCAGATCTCTCAGCTTAGAGGCAGAGTGGTACATAATTCTTGCCTAAGTGTATAGAAACCACCATGGGTTCCCCAGCCCTCTTCCATCTGCCTGCTGCTCTGGAGAACTCCCAGGATTGCCCACAGGCCCACAGCTGCAAATGGCAACATGAGCAGGATGACTGCTCCTGGCACTGGAGACACTTTTGTTGTTTTCACTGGCAGATGATGTGTTCCCAGACTTTGTTTCACCCTGACTCGGCTTTGGCTATTGGCTTCCCCCTTGGTGAGTGGTCAGTGAATTGCCATCAAAAGCCAAATCAAATTGGGCAAGCTCTTGTATAGTCTTTCCCACTGATTATATAAGAGAGGAAATAGTATTAACTTTTCAAGTCATATCTATATTTTTTTGATTTATAAATTTTTTTTTTAGTTCACTCCATATGTTAGGCATTGTAATAGGTGTTGGCACTCTTATCTAGGCTATTGTATATTTATTAACTCAACCACTATTTATTGAATCCCCACTGTGTGCTAGATGCTATTTGAGGCACTGGGGATATAGCAGTGTGGAAGAAAAAATGCAGCAGACTAACTCCTGTCCCTCAAGGAGCTTATATTTAAGAGGGGTAAGACAAACAATAAGCAAACAAGTATATAATATGTCAGGTGGCAATAAATAATATAAAGAAAAATAGTGGGTTAAGGGAGTAGAGAGTAATGGGAGGTCAGGGAGGCATCCCTGGTAGAGAGAAAATTGAGAAAAGGATGTTGAAGGAGGTAGAGGAGTGAGCCATGCTTAGATGTGGGAAGAGCTTTCTATGCAGAGACAACAGGAAGTAAAAAGGTTGTGGAAGGTGGGTCTTTGCTTGTCATGTCTGCTGATCACAAGGAGAGGTGATGAGTCTGGGGCAGAGGGAGGGGAGAAGATGGAACCAAAAGGAGCTAGGGGTCAGAAGGCCTCGTGGGGTCCTGCAGGAATGCTGGCTGGTGCCCGATGGATCAGAAGAGAGCTGTGACGTGACTCAGGTGTTAGGAGGCCCACTCTGGCTGCAGCGTGGGGGTCAGAGTCCTGGTGGGCATTGTTGGGAGCGTGTTAGAAGGCCACTGCAGGCACTCATTTATTCCATTTATGTGCATAGCACTGCTAAGAATTGTGGGGTTAAAAGAAGTAGAATGAGGCAGGATGCCTGAGTCTACCTTCTGCTTTCTCCAGTTTGCCTATGGAGTAACCTCTACCTCTTTGAACTTGAGTTTCCTCATAAGAGCAGAATAACCTATTGATTGAGAGTACAGGCTTTGGGACCTGGCAGACCTGATTTCCATTCCAGCTGCAATACTTAGTAGCTCAATGACTTGAATAATTTTTTTTTTGTTACTCACCCTCAGTTTCCTCATCTGTAAAATGGGACTTAGGCTAGTATTTACGTGATAGGGTTGTTGTAAGGGATGAAGCTCAGTCATCCGTATGCAGTGCTGACCAGAATGCTTGGGATACAGAGTTAACCTGAGAATAACAAAGTAGAATATGGGAATGCTCTCCACAAATAGCAATCACAATCCAAAGGCTGATTGTTCATTCTGCAGAAGGTGCATAAATGTGTGCTAAAGTTAATAATACATGCTGCAAGGGATGTCAGAGTTCATTCTAAAGAGGGGATTTGGAAGCAATATTTGCACACACCGCGATGTCAGACTTCACACGGCACAGTCGTTTTCCATCAGACAACTGGCCAGGGACCAAATCAAATGGGTGTGAAGCTTTGTCTTGACCTTTAAGTAATGGATCTGGCCACTGACTCTGCCCAGACCTGGGGTGGAGCAAGTGTCTGCATGTACACTTGACTTTCCTTTGGAAGGAAATCGTCATTTTTTTCCCCCAACAGTATGCACATCTCTCATCCACCCCATTTGTGTGCCTTTCCCACCCTCGCTGGGACCAGCGTTACGCGAATGGAATGCCAAAGACCCAGGCCTTTAAAGTTTGCGTCTTATGTTTTAAAAGCTGTCACACTGAGGACATTCTCTTGCTCAATCACCCTCACACCATGGAGTTGCTGAATAAGATGATTACATAAACTTTTTCCAAGTTAAAATTGGATTTGGGGCTTCACTGGACTCTTTCACAAAGTGTACACTGTCCTCTTTTTCATCATTTCACAGTCTCTAGTCATTCTCAGCAGTTTAAGTAAATACCAAAATGTCATCCTGAGGACAATTGCCCAAAAAGTTTCATTAGTTTGGATGAATTCTTTTCTTCTTTTCTTTCCCATTGTTCAAAATTCAATACATGTTCTCTGTCCCGAGTTTCGTGTTTCCACTTTCCAATGGGCGATAACAAAGAACAGCTTGCAGTGCACACTTTTAAAACTCCGGTTTTCTTTCAATGACTCGAGCATGAGCTCAAATGTCAGGAGTCTGAGTTCTAATGACTCTGCGGTTGGCTTATTCGGCTGGCTCGGACAGGTCACTTCTAGTCTCTAGACCAAAGTTTTCTCATCTATAAAATAGAATGAGAGCTACCTTCCCTGGGCTTCACACCTATAGAAAGTGTAAAACATGGATATAAAAAAACATTTCTTCCATGAAGACCTCAGAGGCCTTAGAGGCAGTGACTGCATAAATGCAATCAAGTATTGTTTCTTCTGAAACATTTAGGAAGTTTGGAAATATCTAATTCATCCTTACCAAACGCTTGCAAGGTGGACAAACAAGGGTGTTACACAGTGAAAGAGCATCGGCTTGGTTTTCATCTTGAAATGTAGAAGGTCCTGCTTTCTAAGCACAGAAGAGAAGTAGGGGGCTGCTGCTACAATGGCCTGTTTCCTCCTCTAACTTGAGAAAAGCTGGGTGGAAACGATACCTAACTTATGCTACAATGCACCCATTCTAGTTTTTGTCTATGCCTGTTTTTAATTTGGGGCTCAGTTTTCCTGTTGCCTCTTGCATCAGCTTTTGCAATATTTCCTATTTGTTCTTCTTTCTCACAGTTTTAATTCTTCAAACCTTCACTTAACTGGTATCTTAAGGGTTGATACAGCTTCCTCTTGTACTAAGATTTTTAGAGCTGGAGGGGCTGGCAGACCTGCTGTTTAAGGCTCAATGTCACGCAAATAATCAGTGGCAGATCTAATGCCACAACCATGGTCTTTGTTGCTCAACCCACTGCTCTTTCTGTCCCTTAGGCCACCACTCCAAAATGTAACTGCATCTGGGTGTTTTACTATGCTGTATGGTATTGTGAGGAATGAGCTGAGGTGGGGTTGGTAGTTAAGTTTGGTGTTGAGAATTGACTGAGAGACAAGAAAAAAAGCAAGATACATTTCTGCATGTGTGCAGGGGAAATAGAGATAAGACCCGAGCCAAACTGGACCACGGCTATGCTAGACAGGGAGACAATGTCATGCTTCCCATCTGGGGCAAGGGGAGGTTGGCACTGGGCATGCAGCACAAGCAAAGTGTAAACATTTCACAAAGTACTGCTAGAACATTTCATTGATCAATGGCCATGTTCTTCAACTGTATTAGCAAGAGGAAACTACCGCAAAATTGAAGATGAATGGAACACTTTCCCATTTATGTTCTCTGCACATACCAGGTGATCTTTTCCTATTAGTTTCCATTTCCATTTGTTAAAACCATGCACACACTTCAAGACCCACTCAATCTATCCCTAATAGGCAGCTCTGGACCAATTTACCTGGTCCAATTTATTGCCCTCCTCTTCTGCACTTGGCTTTGTACCTTTTATATACTATTAATATTTTTAATACTTCTATTATATGTGCTTCCATTACAGAGTTTACCCCTTTGAACATGCCTAACAGTTTCTTTTGCATGTGTCTCTCTCCTGCTTTGGACAGCAGTTTCGTTGAAAGCAGACACACTGAGGCAATAAGAAAATATAGATTTGGGGTGAGCAAGGCCTAGGCCTGAATTGGGGCTCTGCCACTTTCTCCCCAAGTGAACTTTGGCAAAACTCTTACTCCTTCTGATCCAGTTTCCTTATCTGTAAAGCGTGAATAATTATACCTACCATGAAGAATGCTGTGAAGATGAAGCAAGATGATGCATGTAAAGCATTTAGCAAATGCCTGGCTCACAAGAGGCCACCTGTGGGTGGAAGTTCTCATCATTCACTTTTATTTCTCCTGCACCACCCAACCCACTGCTTGTCCCACACTAAGTAGTCAAGAAATGTTGTCTAATTGAGTAGAGGCATGATTGGAATTGCATTTATGCTCCATCAGCAGTACAATGATGATGGCACTGGGGGTTGCTTAGGGGTACAAGAAATTGAATACCTGTAATAAAGAAGCAGAGCTTTCTTCTGATCATGGTTGACACAATACAACTGCTTTGGCCAATCCCAGGAGACAAGTTCCCACTCGCTGGCCAGCGAAGCTTAACTCCTCCCCTAACAATTACATGCAGGAGGTGGGTGTGACAAAGTAATGAGACCCACACACAACAGGATCATTCTCTGTGATCTCCTGATAGAGTGAGCCTGCAGGAGGATGGTGACTCTTTTGGCCCAATACGAAGGGTGGGAGTTTTGTCTGGATATACATGTGGCCAAAGACCTAGTGGAGGCCTGTGGCAAGAAGCCATGTGACAGCGTAAACGTCAATCATAAGAACCGACAATTCTTCAGGAGGGGCAGCCCGAGGCATCCCAGGCAGTCTACTGATTTAGATCCCTTCAGATCAATAGTCTTGGATATTTTCACAATCTCTGTTTCGAGTGGAGGCTAAGTATCGCAGTGGGGAGCTGGAGAGGAAGGACTGCAGGTTGGAGAGTGCAGCCTCCCCAGGATTATTGTCCGTCCTTGGTGCAGCCCTTACTCGGAACAAGGGCAGGTGGTTCACTGGACCCAGCCTTCGATTTTTTTTTATATTCAGTTTTATTGAGATATATTCACATACCATACAATCATCCATGGTGTACAGTCAACTGTTCACAGTGCCATCATACAGTTGTGTATTCATCACCCCAATCTATTTTTGGGCATTTTCCTTACACCAGAAGGAATCAGAATAAGAAACAAAAGTAAAAAAGAACACCCAAATCATTCCCCCCTCCCACCCTATTTTTCATTTAGTTTTTATCCCTGCTTTTCTACTCATCCATCCATACACTGGATAAAGGGGGTGTGATCCTCAAAGTTTTCACAATCACACTCTTACCCCTTGTAGGCTACACTGTTATACAATCGTCTTCAAGAGTCAAGGCTACTGGGTTGGAGTTTGATAGTTTCAGGTATTTACTTCTAGCTATTCCAGTACATTAAAACCAAAAAGGTTTATCTGGATAGTGAGTAAGAATGTCCACCAGAGTGACCTCCAGTTTCCATTTGGAATCTCTTAGCCACTGAAACTTTATTTTGTTTCATTTCACATCCCCCTTTTGGTCAAGAAGATGTTCTCAATCCCACGATGCTAGGTCCAGATTCATCCCCGGGAGTCATATCTTGCGTTGCCAGGGAGATTTACACCCCTGGGAGTCGGGTCCCAGGTAGGGGGGAGGGCAGTGAGTTCACCTGCTAAGTTGCCCACCCTTCGATGTGAACTGAGCATGCTCAGGAAGAATCCCACCCATCTTGTCCCCTCACCTGCCCTTTCTAAGAGGCTTATCAAAGCATTTCTTCCATCCACTTGTACTTCTCTCTTCCTGACAGGAGTTTTGGTAAATGCAAATTATTTATTTTACTGTGTTTCCAGCAATGTTTAGCAACACTATGTGAAGTGCTGCCCCTGAATCTGCCTTTGAACCTGAGTCAGGATCAGTGTCATCAGGATTCTACCTCATTCCATTCTCTCTCCCAGGCTGTCTCTTTGGAGAAGTGGTGATGCCCCCTCATCTCCATCTGTGAGATGCCAGAGCAACCAGCCCCATGAGATAACCAGTCAATTCAGATGAATGACAACTGTTGAGTCCCATCTAAAATCTGCTCTAGAAGCCTCTGTATATTGAAATCCTACCTGCAGTGATGCCTCTGATGGATGTGTATAATCATCACAAGGGTTAGTCCCATCTTGAGGGTTGCTGTTTGAGGGCTATTGGAGACAAGGCCACATGCCATTGCCCTGAAAAGGACTCAGCCCACCTGAGGCCCATCCACTCCTCCACAGTGCCACAACCACGCCATCACCCTCTTCTTTCTGTCAGGCTTGAAAGCATCCAGCAATTAATTTTATTACAGTGTGTCTGGTATGACTTCTTAAAAAATAAAAGCGAGTTCTGCTCTCCAGTTCTGCAAAGTGTTGTCTAAAGAAATCTGCCAAATTTTCTTTCTAAAGACCTATGTTAAACAGGCTTTGAAGGAAACTGGAACTTTCTTTTTAGAGCCCATCTAAAAAAATACAGTTGCCTGTTGCCAATAGGACCAGCCCTTGGAGTTAGGATCTCCCAAGCATTGGTTCCACCACATAAATTCAAGCTTTGAAAGATCAAAGGAGGGTGATTTTATTAAATGCAGGCACTGCAAGAAGATTGCAATATATGTTACACATGGTATCGCAGGAAAAGGCTGTATGAAGTTGATTGGTTTTGGAAAGCTCTCTTTAATAGATTTAAAGTATATATATAAATTATACACACACATACACACACTCATATATACAGGGAGGTTAGAGAAATAGATACAGATTCAGATACATATGCAGAATATTTATCTTTCTCATCATGCTTTGCTTAGTCTAATAAAAACATAACTTTAAACCCCTGTTCTGGCTGGCTGGGCAGTAATAGGGTAAACAGCCAGTCATGTTTGGGATGCTTATCTATGATTTAAAATTCAAAACAGGAAATCTGAAAACTGGAGGTTTACATTAAAACAATTGAAGGGATTAATTTAGGTTCTGAATGTAGAATCTGTGAAATTCTTGGGGAAAAGTGAAATTATTCTAAGCCACATTTAAGCCAGACATATATCTCCTCATGAACATTAACTTTCTGGACGTTTTCAAGTAATTGCTTGAAATTTGGGCCAGTGTGTGGCTCTGATTGTTTAGACATGGATGGCAATGATAAAGAGCATATGGCCACTACCCTGACGTCCCACTAAAGCTGCGTGTGTGCCTGAGGGAGCCTGCCAGCAACCACCTGAGTGTACAGAACTGCAGGGCTAGCTGCAGGAGCCCGTGTCACAGTTCTCTCTTGGCTAACGATGGCTGAACATTCAGTACCTTGAGAGAAGGCTGACACCGTTCCTAGCCTGCAAAGGCTGGGACAAAGAAAAGCAATGTGCAAATAAGAAGATGTCTTATGAACCCTCAAAGACGCTTGAGCCTCTGCTCTGGTCCTAGGAATCTCATTCCATGTCTATCTTATATCACCATAAAGTACCCTGCAAATCTGATGGAGAAGGAAATAGGTTGAAATTCAACAGGTGAAAAAAATGACTCTGTGGTGGTTAATTCTACAGATCAATTTGACTAGGTTATGGTGTTCAGTTGTTTGGTCAAACACTGGTCTAGATGTTGCTGTGGAGGAATTTGTCAATGGGATTAGCATCTATAATCTGTTGACTTCAAGTAAAGGAGCTTACCCTCCATAACGTGGGTGGGTCTCAATCAATCAGTTCGAGGCCTTACATGCAAGGAACTGAGAGTTTCAGAAAGAAGAAGGAATTCTGACTCAACTTTACCCTCCACTCTTCCCTGAGTTTCTAGCCTGCCAACTTCTCCTAAGAAATTCAGACTCAAGGCTTCAACATCACTCTTCCCAAAAAGAGTGGGATGCAAAATTTGAACCTACCAGTGGTGACAATCACAGGAGCCAACTCTTCAAAAAAAAATTTCTTTATATATATACATGTATACATATATATGTATGTATACACACACACATCATGTTGGATTTGTTTCTCTGGAGAACTGGAGAAGAACCCTGACTGATACACTTAGCAAGCAAATTTTTTTAAATTTTGTTGAAATATATTCACATACCATACAAACATCCCAAGTGTAAAACAGTTGTTCACAGTATCATCATATAGTTGTGCATTCATCATCACAATCAATTTCTGAACATTTTCATTACTCCAAAAAATGAAAATAAAAATAAGAATAAAAATAAAAATAAGAATAAAAATAAAAGTAAAAGGAACACCCAAAACATCCCATACCCCTCTTCCCCTCTATTATTCATTTACTTCATGTCCTCATTTTTCTACTCATTTATCCAGACACTGGACAAAGGGAGTGTGAGTCACAAGGCTTTCATAATCACATAGTCATACCATAGAAGCTATATAGTTATACAATCATCTTCAAGAATCAAGGATACTGGATTGCAGTTCAACAGTTTCAGATACTTCCTTGTAACTATTCTAATAAACTAAAAACTATAAAAGGATATCTATATAATGCATAAGACTTACCTCGAGAACGACCTCTTGACTCCATTTAGAATCTCTCATTCACTGAAACCTTGTTTTGTTTCCTTTCTCTTCCTCCTTTTGGTCAGGAAGGCTTTCTCAATCCCATGATGCAGGGTCCAGGCTCATCCCCGGGAGTGATGTCCCACGCCTCCAGGGAGAGTCACACTCCTGGGAGTCATGTCCCATGCAGAGGGGGAGGGCAGTGAATTCACCTGCAGAGTTGGCTCAGAGAGAGAGGCCACATCTGAGCAACAAAGGAGGCTCTCTGCAGGTATTCCAGTTTGCTAATGCTGCCATTTTGCAAAGCACTAGAAATGGATTGGCTTCTATAAAGGGGGATTATTTGGTTATCAAATTACAGTCTTGTCCAAGGTAAGGCATCAACAATAGGGTACCTTCACTGGAGAAAAGCCATTGGCATCCAGAAAACCTTTGTTAGCTGGGAAGGCATGTGGCTGGTGTCTGCTTGCTCCTAGGTTGTGTTTCAAAATGGCGTTCTCCAAAATATCAGCTTTCAGCTTTCAACAGCCATGTTCAAAATGTCTTCAAAGCTGCAGCTCCTCTGAAGTCCTTCTGCCTGAGCTTTTAGAGGGCTCAGATAAACTAATCAAGACCCATGCTGAATGGATGGGGCCACACCTCCATGGAAACAATCTAATCAAGGGTATTACCCACAGTTGGGTGGGTCACATCTCCATGGAAACAACCTAATCCAAAGATTCAAACCTAATCAAGACTAAATACATCTGCCCCCACAAGATTACATTAAAGAATATGGCTTTTGGCGGGACATAATATATCCAAACTAGCACAGGGGGTGACTCTCAGGCACAATTACAAGTAGGCTTAGCCTCTCCTTTGCAGTAACAAGCTGCATAAGAGCAAGACCCAATATTGAGATCTTGGCCTACTATACTGGTAGTCCTCAATGCTTGCAAGACTATCAGGGATTTCCCAGGTGGGGAAGTTTAATATTTCCACACTTTTCCCCAGTACCTCAAGGGGGACTTTGTATATACTTTTTATTGTCTCAGCAAGCAAATTTTACTTGAATCCTGCCCAGAAGCAGGTTTCTGAGGCTAAATTTTCCAGGAACAGCTCCCGCTCAGCAGTCCCTGCCATGCCTGAGACCCTGAAGAGTGCAGCAGAAGTGCATGTGGGGCCATGGGGGAATCCTCTGGCAAAGTTGCAGTTAGGGACCTGAAGTGAAACACTTCACTTTCTAGCCATTCAGACTGAATTTCATGTCAATGCCCTAACTTTTTAGTATTCTTAGTATTCATATTCTTGGATCCAGTTTGGGTTCCCACCCAGTCCTTATACTTTCCCTTAGGCTAAAACACACATAGCACTTGGGAAAAGACAGCTCTTTGAAACAGCCATGCTCCTAAAAGGCTAACATGAACAATATATCCTCCCTCCCCCATTTCGAGAGTGTATGACACTTACTCACTTTGGGATTACTGTTAACTGTGTTCTTACAATTAACAATATGATGCAGTGATTATTAACAAAAAGAATCACTAGGTTGTGGTTTGGGAGGAGTTTCTGAGTTGCAAACCAATACATGCATCCCATTTATCCTGAAATAGCCTGTTTCTTAAGGTGAACAGCTTGTTCTCTCCTTTCAACTCATTATGCATTATGGAAGCATATTTGCAGAAAACTTTTATTGATCTTTCTTCCAATATGGTTATTTTATTTAAAATCTTCCTTGTCTCTTCCATCTAACAAACATATGGTAGAGATGGAGATGGAAAGAGAGGTAGGGAAGGAGAAACTTAGAAAAACTGACACTGGAAAAGTCTTGCAGAGATAACTACATTCTCAGCATAAGTGATACAGAACATTAGAACCCCAGGAAATTCATCTGTTTTGATTGCCATTGTATTCCCAGCAGCTAGAATAGTGCCTGGCATCCAGGAAGCCCTCAACAAATATTTATTGAATCAACGAATGATCAGTTATTGCAGATTCAGACAAACCAGCTCACCATGGAGCAAATCATGTGGCCTGAAATGCAGTTTCATCTAGCAGTTGTTAAACCTGGCAAGCCATCAGAGTTCTGCAGGAACCATTATAAAAATACTGATTTGCAGTTACACCCCAGACTGACATGTGTACCAGATTCATCAAGGATGGAGCCCATGAATCTATACTTTTATAAAGCTCCACACAGGATTCTTAGGCAAGCAGCATGGCCACTGGCCCTTAGGGACCAACAGTATATGTTGTAACAACGTTTGCCTATAGCTCCTGTGCTGTTCCTTGTCACTGCTATCAGGGATGCATACACACACACACACACACACACACACACACACACGCACATGTACACACACACATGCAGACACCTCCACACCAGGATATTCAATACCAAGAGACCCTCAAACAATTGTATAGACATAGTTCTGCCATAAGCATAATAGACTGTAAGATCCCCTGGAAATAAATACAGACTTCCCTCAGATGAGCTAAGGCTGCCATTTTGAAAGTACATGAAGAATTGAGGTGAGTGCAATCTGAATAAAAGGGACATAGGATTCCTCTCCCAACCACTTCATTTGGATTCTGAGAATAAGGCCCACGGCGCTACCCACATGAGAAAGCTGCTCCCTCTCCCACGTGAGAGGCTTGGGCCACCCACAGAAACACCAGGAGCCGCTGATTTGCCTGCAGGGAGGTAGAATCAACCAGCGAGAAGTGCCGTGCTCTTTCCAGAGCTGGCAAAGAGTGAAGCGATGAACTAATATAGAAATGATTCAGGGAGGAACAATGAAAATGATAAGAGGTTTTAGCCAACCCCATTTACCAGAAAAGACCCCAAAGACTTGGATTGTTTGCCCTAGAGAAGGCAAAGGGGTATGTGGTCATCCAAGAACAGTTCTCACTAAAATCAGGAAAGCAGAAGAACTTAAACGTTGGTCTTATATAAATGCTCTGAGGAGCTGAATTCCAGAAGTGTCTCTTCACCTCAAGGCTGAGTGTTTCAAAGAGCCAGCTGCATCCCTCTGGAAATTCAAAGTTCCCAGATCTTAGTATTACTTTCACCCCCAAACAAAATTGACAACCAGGTTGTAATCATTATTCCTTTTCAGGAAAACTTTTACTTTCAGGAGTGTTTCCTTTCACGTGTGATTTCTTATTATTGCCATAGAACAAAGAAGCAATCTCTAAGCTGACAGAAAAACAAATGAATTTTGCTTTTTCTCTTTCCACCGTTCTCCACTGGCTCCTCAATAGCTGTTTGACCCACTTACCGTCTCTCACCTCTCAGGCCTTGCTCCTTTTTCCGTTTTTAAATGACCTCGCTCAAGGAGGCTTCTTTCATTTCTTCCCTCAGAGGGCTATCAGAGGAATCCTTAGAGGGTCACTGGGGTGTAGATGGGCTGGAAATGGCCCCACCATTCATGCATTTATCATCCCTTTCTCAGCCCTGTTTTCTGCAGCCAAGTCATGAATAATGGATCCAGAAGGGAAGCCAGCACTTCATCCTTATTAGCATGTACCTTGCCATAAATTGCTTTCGGTGGGTGCTGTGGAGCCACTTTCTCTCTCTCTGCCTTCCCAGATGCCGAGGCTCCTTTGATACTCGTTTTGCATTCCTCCTTCTAGTGCCCTGCCGTCCTGTGTCATCTATAATTCTTGCTGCTTGCCGGGTTCCCCCATCTTGTGTCATGTCCTCTGCAGAGACTTCCCTTTTGTCTAGTCTTTTCTTTTGTTTTCTTTTTTCTTTTTTCTCATTATTATCCATCAAGGAATTTTAATCTGGCTTGCTGATGCATAACTTTTTTTTTCTTCTCTTCTGAAAATATTTAATGTAAATTCCTAAGACTTTTTTTCCTTTCATGTTTTTTGTTTGGTTGTTTCATTCCTTTTTCATTCTTTTCAAACTCTCCCAACTGGAGTTTGGAGATTTGAGTCATCTTCCTTTTCACATTGGCTTTAGTTCATCACACAGCTTTGAATCAATAGACCCTTTTTTGCAATAAAACTTATGCCTTATTCAAATCTTAAAAGAAATGCCCTAATCTTAAGCATACAGTAAAATCTTGCAATTTAATTTAAGGCATTTTGCAGGGTGCCATCATTTACCTCCAGAATTTAGAAGAACCAGCTTCTAATTTCAGCAATGCTTTTAGTTAGCTAAGTCCCACTGGTAAATAAATCAGGCCTTCCAGGTCTCAGTTTTCTTATCTGTGAAATGACAGGGCTGGATAAAGTGGTTGCTAAGCTTCCTTGCTATTTCAAACCGCCAATCATTCTAAGGTTCACTCTTGTGTAAAAATAGCACAACTTTCCCAGTTACCCCTTTTGCTGGTGTTAGATGCATCATTTCATTTCCATCTTTAGACAGTTCAATAACTCAGCCAGTGGCCATAACCCTTTGTGAGATTCCAGTACTGCTTTTATCTTTGTTATATTACCAACTCTATCTTTCTTTCTAATACATATATACTATACTCTTTGTTGACTCTGTCTTGAACTAGGCAGAGCAAACAAACCAGGACCCATTAAAAGGTGCTTTATGAGATGTACAGGCTTTAAGGAGCTGCTGAGATATCTTTAAATGTAAAGGAAAGGTCCCCAAAGTTTTTGTTTATATAGGCATTTGTTTATTCAGCTTTGCTCAAATCAAAGAGGGGCATATTTGCAGTGATCTTGGTTCTTTTTCAGTTTATGTTGGTTGATAGTTCCAAATAATATCTTAAACCAGATTAACCACTTGCACTGAATTGGTTCATTCACTCAAATAATCAGTTTGATGGATTTTCCCCTATATTAATTTCACATATATAGATATTTAAAGTTCATCCAGCACTTTTTTCAGGTTTCCTCATATGATAACTTTGGGGGGAGGTTTGGCAGGTATGATTACTCCCATTTCACAGAGGAAGAAACTAAATCTCAGAGAGGTTAAGGGATTTGCTCAGTAGTATTTCTTATTACTGAATGATAAGTCAGAGAACCTAGATCTTGGCTCCAACAATCCATGCTGAACGAATTAGCTTTTTTTTTTTTTTTTTCCAAAATATATAAAACCAAACCAAGGCCCAGTCTCTCATAGCAAAATAAAAATGTAAAATTTATTATAACTCTGATCCAGTTGCTTCCCTTAACCTTCTTTCCTACAGGTAGAAGTCAAGGGTCGTTGCCACAGACTCTGACCTATTGTTCTAGTTTCCTAATGCTGCCAGAATGCAAAACACCAGAAATGGATTGGCTTTTATAAAAGTGGGTTTATTTGGTTACACAGTTACAGTCTTAAGGCCATAAAGTGTCCAAGGTAACGCATCAACAATTGGGTACCTTCACTGGAGGATGGCCAATGCTGTCCGGAAAACCTCTGTTAGCTGGAAAGGCAAGTGGCTGGCGTCTGCTCCAAAGTTCTGGTTTCAAAATGGCTTTCTCCCAAGATGTTCTTCTCTAGGCTTCAGCTTCTCTCCAAAATGTCACTCTCAGTTGCTCTTGGGGCATTTGCCCTCTCTTACCTTCTCCAGAGCAAAAGTCTGCTTTCAAAGGCCTTCTCCACAATGTCTCTGTAAGCTGCAGTTCCTCTCTCAGCTCCTGTGCATTCTTCAAAGTGTCCCTCTTGGCTGTAGCAAGTTTGCTCCTTCTGTCTGAGCTTATATAGTGCTCAAACCCATCAAGGCCCAGGCTGAATGGGCGGGGCCACACATCCATGGCAATTATCCAATCAGAGTTATCACCTACAATTGGGTGGGTTGCATCTCCCTGGAAATGCTCAATCAAAGAATTACAGTCTAATCAACACTAAAAACCTCTGCCCACACAAGATTACATCAAAGATAATGGCATTTGGGGGTACATAATACATTCAAACCGGCACAGCGAGCTAGTATTTGCTTGGTCAAAAAAATATATGGGCATATATACAAACGTTTAGAGCAGCTTTTTTCTTAATAATCCCAACCTGGTAATAACCCACATATCTATCGAAAGAAAAACAGATAGATAAGTTGTAGCATATTCATGAAATAGAAATACTGCTTAGGAATTAAAAAGGAAGAAACTGTTGATATGGGCAACAACACAGATCTCAAAAACATGATGTTGAGCAAAAGAAACTGGACACAGTGAACCCATACTTTGTGATTACTTGTGTATGAGTCCCATTTATAAGAAATTCAGTAACAGGAGAAATGAATCCATGGGGATAGAAACCAGAACTGTGGTGATGGGGTAGGTTGAGTAGGAGAAGGGTATGAGGGAACTTTCCTGTGTCTTGATTGGGATGGTGGTTTCATGGGTGCATCCAATTGTCAAAACTCATCAATCTAGACACTTAAGATCTGTGTGTAAATTGTATTTATTGCATATAACTTACTGAGGTACAACTAATGAAGTATTTGAAACATTGAAAGGCCTTTTTTTTTTAAAAAAAAAAAGAATATCTGGGCAAACCATGTGCACAAATGTCCCAAATGTCTCCCCAACCAGGCATTCTGCTGCCACGAGCAGAGCTGAGCTAAATACCCTCTTCTGTGTGCTTGAATTTATATCATTTATATCAGTGCATTTGCATATGGTATTGAAATTTGGCCTCCCCCATAAATGTGAGAGCTTTGTGAGGGCAACATCTAGGCATGGTACAGTGTCTGGCCCAGGCAGGTATTCAGTCAGATCCAAAGAGCCCTGGGAATTCTCACCTCATGGTTTCAACATACGGAGGAAGGAGCTACCAGGAATTCTGTGAGAAAATTGATTTCCACGTGATTGAAGGTCAGGTAAGGCCTGACTCCAGGCTATAGGGCCTGGAGATATTGAGAGTTTTCAGGGTTTGCTGACCCTGCAGGGTAGGAAATCAGGACACTTTGCCCCAGGAAGGAAGGGTCCTGAGCAGTTTGAGAAGTGATGGTGAGGGCTACACCACCCCTTCGCTCTGGAAGTTGAGGCATCGCTAATGACGCCCCCTACCAAGAAAAAGAAATAGATAAAGGAACAAGAAAAGCTTAAAAGAATTAGCTTGTTTTTCTGCATGCACCCTGGATGAAATGAACTGACTTGACTGCTTGAGTGGATCATTGTGTGTGTCTATTGACTACGCTAGAGAGGAGACAATGAGTACCGCTCTGGATAGGGATGGGGGGAAGTGTCAGGTGGGCTCTGGCACAGCAGGACAGGGTGCCAAAAGGCTGCGTGTGACCCAGTCTGACAGGGGAGGCTGCTGTTTTTGCAGAAATACTGGAGGAAGCACAAAGGGCAGCAGACAATGCAGTTGCAAAGGCAGCCTGTTCAGGAGAGCCAGAGTATGTAAATTGGAGGGGAAACCAAGTCAGGGAAATCAGCAGGGATAGCCAGATAAAAAGCAAAGGGCAGGGGCTCAGGCAGCTGGCAGCCCAGGTGAATTGCAACCCACAGGTGAGGGACTTGGCTAGCTCTGCCCCCTTGCCTGAGCACCTGCCCTCACTTCCACTGCATGTGAGACAGGGAAAGCCAGGCTGGGGTGGGAAGGGGATGGGTTGCCAAGAAAACATCCTTCCTTCATGAAGTTTACAATCTGGTTGGAAAGCCAAACTTAAAAAAGAGGAGATTTAAATTACTTCAAGAGAGCAACAGAAGACATGTCAGGAAGGAATCTGGGATTAATTGCTAAGTGATGGATACAGAAAATGAGTGCGAGAATCACGTCATTCCAGATCAGGACCACAAATGGAAATGTCTGCAGGAACAGACAGATAACATAACCAAGCAACTCAAGACAAGTTGCATTCTTTCATCCCAAGGGTTATGTATGCAGATTAAGCAACCAGGAAGAGTCCCCACTTCCTCAATGAAATATACTGCCTCTTAGTTTACTTGCAACTCCCAGCCTCTCCATCAATCTTCTGTTTTCCCACTTTTGATGGAGATACGGATCCTGAGAAGTATTCGTCCATGACAAGGGAAACAACAGTGCATGGTCATGAGAAATGGCCATGGTGGCCAGGAGACAACAGGGAGGAATGGGCCTAGAGGCGTGCAGAAGGCCTGCCCATGGGAAAAGGGGCCCCTGAGAGACACAGCTGATTTTTGCAGCATTTTCCTATCTTCTCATTTTTCAAGTGATGCCTGAAATCCAGATTTTACATGAAATCTCTGAATTCTTAAATGTGGGCCCTTTTTAAAAAATATACTGTAAGCCAAATATAAAATATCCTTGGGCCTCTTTTGGAGACATTCTTCTAATTTAAGAGATAAAATCTTTATTTCCAATCTCAGCATTACCTTAGAAAGACGGAATATTTAATGTAACTAAATACCAGCCAGAGATGGCCCTGCTCCTTGAAGTGTAGGTGTAGCAACACCCTTCAATTCTATGTCCAATGTTATTACAACAACCTCCCTAAGATTTCTGCCTATTCTTGAAGTAGGGAGGAGGGGGAAATGTTTGCCTTTCTCTGGCCAATGCTGACACATAGTACATATATATAAATAGTAAATAAATCGTATGTGAATATATATATATTTAAATATATATAAATACTATATAGTTACTGAAAATATGTAGCAAATATAAAGCTTGACTGCCAAATTCTTTAATGGAATATATCATTATGTTAATGTTGTTTTTTTTTTTTTGTTTTTATTTTGGGTCATTATCAGAATGGTATTAAGCATCTCAGTGGCAACCTTGGGGCTGCCAGGGGACTCAACAGGATGAGATGTGGCTGGACCAGACAGAAGTGTAGATGGTAAAGGCAATCCAGCTGTAGCACAAATCTGAAATGAATTTCATTGAGTCATTAAGGAAAATAAGGTTTAATGTGAAATCTCTAAAATTTCCAATGTGGGCCCTATTTTTTATATTTAAATTTTCTTTTAACTTTAAATGAATTCAAATCATTATAAAATAGAACATGATGCACAAGTGTCTGTATAGATCATAGAAAACATAAAAACCAGGATGCTGAGTGGGTATTTGTTGTGAAAACTGCAAGGCCCAAGCTTGTTCAACAATCAACTAGAGGCCTCTGCAGCTTAGTGAACACAGCCCCTTATTGCTAATGGCTTCATCACCTTCTGACCCTAAAAATTCAGGACTTTCTACCTCTTCCTCTGCCCACTTTGGTCCATGTCTGGCCACCCGGCTGGATGGTAAATTGCTTTTTGAAGTCCACCAAGCAATCCATGGCTTCTGAAATGAAAACAAAAGACTTGATGGGAGAATCATTTAAGTTGAGATGTGCAAAGTATATATGTAAGTATATACATATGTATGTAGTAAATCTATACTAAATATCAGATAAATGATTGAACACATCAACTCTAATATGAAATCATTTTCCACAGCAACACCCAAAATTGCAACAATTAAAATCACTTACTCTAAGGATTCATAAGTTTGTTAGAATTTCAAGACTGCTTTCAGAGGTGGGGAAGGATCATATCACACAGCATTCATATTTATGCCCTCTCCCCAATTTTTCTTGCTCACCCCTTCTCCACTCTTCTCTGCACTTCTCTCTCCTCCATAGCCTGGGAACTCCAAAATCTTCACCATCTTTCCTGCAGAGCAGCTCAACTTTCCTGTCAGTAGTCTCCGTTCTAATCAACATGCAGACCCATAGTGGTCCAGGAGTTTACTCTTTATGAAGCCCTTGCTAAGAAATCTTCTCAGGTAAAGAAACTTCCCTTCCCAAGAGGAATTCTGGTGCCAACTGTTTAGATAGTAAAAACTTCACCAACTCTGTACCTGTTAGTGTAATAGAAGACATTTTTAAGCAGCTTTTATTGTTCTTTCTGATTTCAATCCTCTTCCCTGTGAAGCAGGATGAGTACACAGATGGGAAAATAAGCTCCAAGTAATCAGACAATTTATGTGAAGTCATGCAATACCTAAGTTATACAGGTGAGCCTCAAACTCACATCTTCTCATTACAATTCCCATACTTCAGGCAGTTGGAGCAAACTATCAAAACAATGGTTGCATATTATTTCTCCTTGCCTCATTCTGATTCTTCTGTACATTAAGAGTATAACTATTTGTGTCGAGTAAGAATTGGCAAGGTTTCAAGAGGGGAGAACTTTGGCAGAGCTCACAAATAAGGGCTAGGGGTCTGTAACTGGGGGCTGACCTGGACAAGTCAGGGAGATGGGGAGACCTCGGGAAGAGCTGTCTCAGGGTCAACTGGGAGATGGCTCCAAAGGGGAGGAGGGAGGATGCTAACACGATGAATAAAACGGTTTTATTCCAAACAATTAATGATCATGAGAAAAATGTTTACAAATAAGTACATGTTAAACTTCCTTCCTCAGGAAACATAAACCAAATCATTATTTAAATAGAAAAGACAGAGAAATTCTACATTCGGACCCTTAATCTCAGGCTCCCCCCACCCCCCAGTACTCTCCTGGCCCTCTGTGGGTGTTCTGCCGCTTCCCCTCATGGCCCCCCACCACCTCCCGAGCCTCATCTCTGGTCACTCTCTCCATCACCACATCCTATGAGGGGCCACAGCCTCCCCTGCCATGGGGGGGAGCACGTGCTCTTTCCTCTGCCAGGACTGATCTTCCCACCATTTTATACTATTCAACTCTGACATCAGTTCCTCAGAGAAGCCTTCCCCAGAGCTGTCGGACTAAATGATGTCTACCTTTAACAATTTTTTTCTAGCTTTTGGCCCTTTTCTGAGCAGCACATGCCATAGATTGCAATTGCAAACTTGAATGCTTATTTGATTGGTGTTGTTCTCCAACACCTGAATAGATGCTTCAAGAGGGCAGAGACTCAGTCTACCGAGCCTCACTGTTATATCCCCTGGGTCTATCCCAGGGTTGTGGTGTTTAGGCATTTATTAAATATTTCCTGGTGCCACTGAGGTGAGGTAATAGGTGACATGAAGAAAATAAAATAGCTTCCTTTCCTTTCTTTACTCTTGTATTATTTCCCTCTTCCATTCCTACCTTCGTGAGTGTTTTAAAGAGATTATAATAGAGAATAGCTTCTCTGTCATTCCATCCTAAGTCTTCTGTTCCCCTCCTGAGATACTAGGTTCCAGATGTTGAATTAGTCACATGCCTTAAGTTCTCTTCTGCTTCAACACATAGAAAAAATATTTTAAAATATGTTTATAAGCACTTAGTCTTGCTTGAAAATGAAAAAAGGAAATCTCTGTAGACAAGAAATGGAGCAGTCTCCCTAAAGGACAGCAGCAGAAAGAAACACACAACTCTAAGTGCAGGGCTAATCCACATTTCTACAATGGATCAAGTCCAGAGTCAGGCTAAATATTGGGCAGAGGATGGGCTCCTAAAGTCTGTGTGGGGTCAGGAGGGGCTGGGGGTCAGAACTGAGCTGCCCACTCAGGGTTGTGGGCAGTCATCAAAGCATCTGCTTGTGGCTGGGGCTTGAGAATTGCTTTCCACGTGATATGGGAGCCCAGCAGTGTCCCCCACCACCACAGGGCCCAGGCTAAAGGCACAATTTGATCAACCCAACTGGAGTCTCACATCCCAGTTAAGTGAGGGAGAAATCACCCCTGAAGACCAGCACCAAGACAGACAGGCAGCAAGCACCAACAAAGGACACAACTTACAACTGAGAGAATTGGAGTGATACCAAACTTTGAAACATATTTTCACATCCTCACAGAAATAAAGTAGAAAATGACACCCATTGAATACGAATTGATGGTTGTGAAAAAGAATGAATTAGAAATTTTGAAAATGAGGAATATAGTTATAAAACAAAAACTTAATAGATGGGTTGAATATTGATCTGGTTACAGTTCAAGAGTGAATTCATGAACTGGAGGATCAAACTGAAGAAATCTTCCAGAGTGGATCACAAAGAAATAAAGAAAAAGGAAATTTGAATAAAAAGTTAAGGTGCTTGGAGGAGTAATCAAGAAGCTCCAACATTTATCCAGTGAGTTCTAGAGGTGATGAGAGAAAGGATCCTTGAGGGACAATGCCTGAAAACAGTAATGCCCAAGAATTTTCCAGAAGAAAAGAGAGATGTGTTCTTAGAAAAAATATCTCACAAAATGCCAAGAAGAATGAATTTAATAGAAAAATCCATACCTACACAAATTTTAGGAAAAATTTGTAATAAATAGTTGTAAAGAGAAAATTCAGAAAGCTATGAGACAGAGAGATAACAGGGCTTATAAAATTTCCTCCAGACATGCAAATTTAAAAGTAAACAATCCCTTTGTCGCACAGTTGGATCTTTTCAGGGAAACATTTTGCAATTTTCAATATTATCCCTCTTCATTTCTGGGTTTCAGTGACAGTAAGGGACCAAAAGCCAATTTTGCTTGCTCTGTGACTGTCCTACTTTTATGTAAAAACTCCTGCTTCTCCTTTTCCCAACACAACATCAGGAAATAGCACATTTGCTTATGTCAGGGTCTCAACACTCTTTGAAACTGAGCAAATAAATACATAAATATTCCTTAATTCATTCTTTTATTAAAAACAGCATTTTCCCCTCAAAAGTTCCAAAGACCTTTCTCTTTCTTTTTCTTCTGTAAGGGAATCCTTGGATATATTTCTGAAAGAAACTTTCCCACAAATAAATATCTTTTGAAAATTTTTCTCCCTTGCTATTATCTCTAACAGAACATGTCACAGGTTCTGTAAACATTTTAAGTAAAGATTTGAAATTTTGCTTTTCTTCTATGGCTCTTTTGTCCTAGTCATTATATCTAAAATGATACATCATTAGTGAAATAAAAAAGTTTTCAAAGGGTTAAACAGACTTAATACTTTAACTAAAATGTTGAGGCACTTGAAAATTTCAAGCTTTGTTATGAGACCACTGAATGCCATTTTTTTTCATCTTCAAACGATGAAGTAAATAATGAATGGATTCCAGAAAAAGCCATGCAAAGGAAAGGTTTGGGAATGTAAAATTGAAGCGAGTCAGCAAAAATAGTATCTTCCTAAATTAAGCTGGTTAGAGTATCCCCTTATTAGCTATAACACACTCTGTATTAATCATACTTCCTAGCTTCTGTAAACTGGTGCTTTAACATCCAGGAGTGGTCCAAGGAGGCCAGCCTGCCTACATCTGCTTCTCCTGGATATTCCGGACCCCGCCCCTTACCACAGGCAGGCACCAGCTGCTGAAGGCGCCATTTTCAAATATAGTCAGCCAATCCCGCGCTAGCGTAGCTTTGCCCCGCCCCTGCACGCTACCCCTGAGCCCGCAGTATAAAGTACGCATGCGCTGTCACCTCTTCGTCCTTTATGTGCAGGTGCATCCCCTTTCTGCCTCAGTGGTCCTTCTGGTGCTGATCGTCATGGCCCTGTGTAGGTCTGTGGAGTCCCGCCCAGTGAACTGTGAGTAAAAAAATCTTCAGAACCTTTCTGGCCTTTCTCTCTCTTGTTTTGCATCTGGCCTTGCCGTACCTTCCACCAGCAATGGCCGTGAAACAACCTCTTTGAAATCCCCTCCGTGAAAGTCTTGGGCGAGTGACTGTGACCTTGGGGTGTCCACTCTGGGAGGAAGCAAGGACCCAGCTCCCGCAGATAACCTCCCCAGTCGCCTCAGCCTTCAGTCCCTCCTAGCTGAAGTCTTAAGTTGCATTAGCTGTGTTTACCTCGGGTCGCAGGCATCTCCGGCAGACTTGCTGGGAAGCTCCGCAGAGTATTTGCATGTAGGTGAAGGAGTCTGCCCCGAAGGGGCTCTTTCAGTGGGAAGAGCATCAAGGACATACATTTGACATGGGAACAGCACTCGGTTGTTAGAATAAACATGATTTTTAGGTGTAGCACCGTGCCTGCCCTAAAATAGGAGCCCAACAAATGCAGGTGGAATTAACTAATTTGTGAATTTGGGTCTGAGTACTAGGAAGCATATTTGTGCTGTCATCTCTGAGAGCAATTGGAAGTAGGAAGCAGTAGTGTTGCAAAGTGATACTGGAGTGGGGCAAAGAGATTCGCCCCTATTTGATCAGAGATTACCAGCATCAAGCTGCCATAAGGAAGGTGCCAAAAATGGATGGCCAGAGGTGTTTCAGCTGGGCATATGGTTGGTTGGCAAGTGGAATTTTGGTGGCCTTCAGCTTCCAACAGCAATGGATGCAACAAGGAGTCTTCAAGGGCGTTAGAAGTTTTAGCAGTAGGGGTCACTACACAGGCTGGATGTTATCAATTGAATTGTATACCCCCAAAAGATATGGTCAAGTCTTAATGCCTGACTGTGAATGTGCTCCTATTTGAAAATAGAATCTTCGAAGATGTTATTAGCCAAGTTGAGGCCAGACTGGATTAGGATGGGTCCTGATTCAATATAACTGGTGCCCTTATAAGAAGAAATTTGGATTCAGTTAGTAGGAGGCAGACAGAGAGATAGAAGATAGCCATGTGATGGAGACAGAGATTGGGTTATGCCATGGATTGTTGGCAAGTCACTGTCAGAACTCTGCAGACTTCAGAGGAAGTAGAGCTCTGCTGACACCTTGATTTTGGGCTTCTAGTCTCTAAAACTGTGGGACAATAAATTGTTCTTTAAGGCAGCCAGTTTGTGGGTACTTGGTTATGGCAGCCCCAGCAAACTAAGACACTGGAACAGAAGAAAGTTTGGGAACTACAGCCACTGTCACCCAGGAGGTGAGATGGCTGTGACATGAAATATTTGTGGGCACTCCCAGACAGGGCTGGCACAGGGGTCGGGGGTGGGGAGGTGAGTGTGCCATCAGGGTTCAGTTGCATGAAACTGAAAATAATCTAACTATTTAAGCAGAGAGAGGATCCAGTACCAGAAATTAAGAATTTCCCGAATCCTTAGAAGAGTTGGAAGAGCATATCACACCCACAGCCTCACCAATTTGGCCCACCACAGAGAAGTGCTACAACTGGAGTTGCTTAACTGAGGAACACATCATCAGAGCTGCTCCTCAGCAGTCAGGAAACTGAATTTGCTTCCTGATAACCACCAAAGCTGGTGACTGGGATCAAACCCATCGTCTCCAGGACTGTACCTCCTAGGAGCTGCAGCTGAAGCTATAGACAGGCAGCCCCCCCCCCCACCACCACAAACAGCTTCCTAACCGTGCAAGTGCATTATAAATGAACCATCCAGAACAGTAACTGCAAGAGAGCCTATAAAATGTTGTTTCTGCTTTTTTTTTTTTTTTTTTTTTTTTAATCTTTCCAGCCTCTGTCATTAGGGAGACCCACAAAAATTAAGGTGGACTGGAACATGAATGCCAATCCATCGTATCCACTGTGCAATTGGGGGACTGGGATTGTAAGCCAAGGAGTAGTGTAAGAAAAATGATGGATGTCTGAAAATACTAGATGGAGGTGAAACCAATAAAATCTTATTTGTTACTATTAATGTGACTGCTTGTTTGTGTTTTTTTTAACCCTAGATTGTGTGATTTTTTATAACATAGGCTGTGGAAAAGTGGAGATGATACTGTAACTACTTCATAAGATTATTTTGAAGATTTAAGATAAAAGAAGCAAAAAGGTCTTTGCAAACTGTAAGCTGTTATAAAATGATAGTAGTTTTAGGTGAAAAAAATTTATTCCAATGTGTCAGAAATAAATCTTGTTGGATGAATTCTAAATAGGATCCCTTTATAGAAAGTTTGAGTGAGTAGCAGTTTATGGAATGTATGATGATAAATATGGTGATAACTCATGATAAAATTTGAGTCCATTTTCTCCAACTGCCACCATCCCATGGAGATTTAATTAACCTGTTCACAACAGAGAAGTCTGCTCTTCAGACTGAGAACTGGCCTCCTCACCTATCATAACCCAGAAAAAAGTGCTAGGATGTCTTGCCCAAACGGAGAGTGTGCTTTCCTGCCCTGCACGAGACCTCCGGTCATCCTGTCCACCAGCTCAGTTCCCGTGCTAACAAATTTCGCCTTTGAGATCAGAACCTTGCTGTACGTCCTGTCTCTACCCTCAGCCAAAAGCGACTTGTAGGTGTTGGATTAGTCTCACAATTCCTGCACAGACAAGCACTTAATCCAAGTTAATATACTGTCTTGGTTTTAGGAAAGCAGTTAGAATCAGTCTAAACAAATGGACCTTGGAATCAGTCTTTATCAGGACTTTTATATACTAGCCAATATAGTTAAAGAAAGAAAGGGGTGGGGGGAGGGAGAAAAGAGAGAGAAAGAAAAAGAAAAGCAAAAAAGGGAAAAGAGCTCTATGCAAATTCTGGCTTTTTGTTTAAAGAAATGTCAGCCCAGAGTGGTGAAACAGGAACAAGCCTGTTTGGACAGATTTAGGCCAGATTTGCCTCAGAGAGCTCTACCTGACGCACCGTGACTCAAAGTTACTGTATTTTCCATCAGTCACAGCTCAATTTCCCATCAGTTCTCTCCAGGAAAAGCCAGATCTGAATTTTGAGGATAACACATTATCCCAATTGCAAAATACCAGTAGGAAAAACAAACAGAGTTTTTCCAGCTCCAAGCCAGAGTTTCCAGCTCCAAGCCAGAATTTCACTAATGCTCCAGGAGTTTAGGACCTACCAGGGTTTCCACCATGAACAATTTTGGTCATGGCCTCAAAGTCCAACTCCGTTCTAGTTTTAAAAATATCATGATGGGGCTCACATGAAAAGTGTAGACTGGTTAGTGAGGGAGAATGTTCTAGAGTTTGATCTGTTAGTGTGCAGAATAGCCTCTTGAGGGAAGTGATGGAAACTTTCTCGTAAGAGTCACTGGAAATTTGATTCAGTTGAGAAGTGTGAATGGAGAGAGGGGCTGGAGCTCTCTTATGGCTAATTGCAAAGACTCTTAGATGTGTTGAACAGAGCTTTCCTTACCTGACTTACCGTCTTCCTGACAGTGTTGAGCATTTCGATAACACTTTATAGTGCAGCATTTTCTGTTTCCTTTTTACCTATGAGGATTTGACCAAAGCTACACAGCCAATCAGTTTCTGTTTGCCTATGAGGATTTGACAAAAGCCACACGGCCAATCAGTTTCTGTGTACAGTTTCACTCATCAGTTTGTTCACTCAATCAACAAAATATGGGCACCACAAAGACCACAAATATGGACAATCAACAAAATATGGGCACCACAAAGACAAACCAAATGCAGTCACTGGCACATGTGGGAAAATGCTTTTTTGTCTGTTCTGCCAGATGTGGCAGATTTATCATTTTGAGTGCATTTTGTTATTCTTTGCTGATTTTTTTTTCCATGTTTTCACCAGGAGGTACTATTTTGACCTTAATCCCATCATGAAACTGAGGCTGATGTTGTGGTATCAAGAGTTACCATGATTTTATGACATGGCAGCACAGAAGGAAGAACTAGGATTTAGGGTCAGAAGGTGTCAGCTTTGTAGCCCATCTTTTTGTATAAGACCTTGGGGGAGGTAATTTCACCTCCCTGAGCCCAGTTTCCTCAGCTTAAAATGGGAAAATTCAAAATACTACCATATACATTTATTAAGAAGTGACATAATGTTCAAGAAATATCTTACACTGTAAAGCTATATAATAGTTATTATTAACTGGTGCAGAAAAAGAGCTCAGGTTGCCCAAATAGGCATTTTAATGACTGTGAAACTCAAACACCAACTCAGTCAATTTGCTCTTTAATGATATCTCTGTCCTTTAAGAATTTCACAGACAGATAAGATTGTGACATTAAAAGGAGTATGTTATAGATACTGGTTCCCTTCCCCCCTTCACTGTTTAACTCTTGAGTAAAGTCTGTTAGCAGATACGTGTTATTATATGAAATGGCCATAATTGTTTCAAAGAGTTTAAAAAGCAGCAATGTTGCTTTGTGTTAAGAATTTTAAGATAAACCTAAGACAAGGCCAAGGTTCTAGATTGAGAAGCTCTAATGCACTTTTTAATCTTGGCTTCTGTTTATTTTGACACCTGAACTTCTACCATGCAATCCCCTTGCCATTATTCCTTCCTCAAATTGACTGTTGTGTCCTCTGGCTTTCCTGGGAAGCCCCATCACCCTTGCCATCAACTCCCACGATCTTACGTGGTCCAATTCATGTTGGCAAAAGCTTCTAAGGCTCTTACTCTGCAGCCTCCAAAACCAGTGTCTTATGTTTGTCAACACCGCAGTCAGCTACCTGACACACATTCGTGCACCTGTCTCTCCAAGCAGAGCAAAGGAGTGTCAGATAAAAAGGAGATATCCGATTGTTTTGCCTGCCTTTCCTTCTCTCTCCAGGAAACGGGGTAATCATAACGAGCCACCCCACCCCCGCAGAGGCCTCTGGGAAGGTCAAGAGTGGGAGGAGCCCATTAGCCAGCAATGAGGAGACAAGACTTTGAGGTAGTAAAACCGATTGCTCATATACAGCAGCCCTGCCCGTCTGCTGTGCATGTCTCCCCCATCCCTACCCCATCCTCAGCTTTCCTGGAGGCGGTGAATATCACTTCCAGAACGGGGGTCACCATGGGGCCAGGCCAGCAAATATGATTTTTAATATGAGCATTTCTCACCTCAACTCTGCTTAGGTGAGAAACGCTTTTTTTTTTTTTTTCTTTTTAATCTTATTTTCTTTTCTTCTGGAGATAAACAAAACAGGAAATGAAACTAAAAAATGCACAAGTTGTTTAGGCAAATAAAGGATCCAATTTAAACATCCCTTAAAAGCTACATTCTTTCTTTAACTCACAGATCAAACCTCAGAGCCCAATTCAGTTTCTCTTGGAGTGACTATGCCTCTCTGGTTTCCTGAACCAAAGGTTAGTTTGGAACAGTGCCCTTTGCAAAGCCCACATGTTTCATAGATAGGTTCTTGTTAGATTTTCCCAATGGGCCCCACTTTACAGATGGAGAAAGTGGACTTCAATGAAGAAAGATTACCTTAAAGGATACCGAGCTAGGCTGAGGCCTCTGGAGGCTGCTGAGAAACTGAATGAATTGTGCTAAATCTGACTTTTAAAACTAGAGGGTCTTTTATAACTTTCAGAAGATTCTCAATCACCGTATTACTCTTTTTTTTTTTTTTTTAATTATACTTTTTTATTAGCCCTGTGAAAACAAGGCCTCAAAAAATTGGGTATAAACTCAGAATTGTTTCTCTCCACTGAAATCTTTAGTAAAAGGCCAAAGATTTATACGATCTGAAGAGAAACCAGAGTATACCATATTACTCTTGACCATTTGAAATGCCTGTTATATTCTAAGTATTGCAGGGGGAGTCAAGCAGACAAAATTGGGTCCTTCAAATATTTACCATCATGTTAAATAGTGAGCATGATCACTTTCATCAAATTCCTTCAATATCCTCTTGTATTAATCAGGATTGTAAACATGAAGCCCTGGCTTGGGTAACTTTAGCTGGATTAAGCAGAAAAGGAACTTATTAGTGGATATTAGGGAACTCAGAGAATCTCGCAAGAGGGCCAGAGATTGAGTCTTGGTAGCTTTTGCAGCCAGGAAGATTACACACTCACATCTCACAGCCAGATTGCTCCAGTAGAGACCCTGTGTCACCTTCCCTGGACACAGACCAAACCTTGCACTGGGGATATACCAGGAATCTGCCACCAGGGCCTGTGAAATCTTGGATGCCTCTGCTACACCCTACCACCCTTGCTGAAAAATGACAGCTTCCTGCCATCTGCTTTCTCTTTTAAGTGGGTGTCTGATTTGCAGAGTGTAAGTCACATGATTGCATCACAGGTCCCAGGGAGGCTGGGAAAGCAAGTTCTGGCTTCTACCTAAGATAGGCTGGATTCATTCCACTGTTCCCAAAGCACAGGAGACTGTTAGATTCTGGCATCCACAGAATGACAAATGTCCCCTAATCCGCCGTAATTATACTAGCCGATGGCCCTCGTTATTTTATATCAAGTTTAATGTGGGAGCTTTCTCACTGTTTTCCTCCCCCTTCCTAACTCTTCTTTCTCCCTTCATTCTTTACTCTGTACAATTTCTGAATTCATTTTTCTACAGTGTAGGTCCAGTCATTCCCTGGGACAAAACCTTCACTGACTCCCTATTAAAATGCCCATATAACCAGCAGGGGCTAAGAAGCAGTAATCAGTGAGCACCCATTTAGTCTATGTGATTAAGCTGGAGAACAGGGATCACCCTGAAAGAATTTTGGAAAGCAAATGTGGGACCCTGAAGCAGGGGGCCCAGGCAGTAGAGTGGAGTAGGAGAGGACAGCACTAAACAAGCAGGCAGCTGTCAACTAGCACATCCCAGGCACTGGGTGAGCTCCGGGAACACAGAAGTTAAAAAGACACAGTCTGCCTGGGAAAAGGGGTCTTAGAGGGGCCCATCAGAATGAAGGCCATGCCTTAGCCACATAAATGCTTCCAGAATTTAGCTACGTGCTTGTTGCCACCTCTCCTCTGCCTGCTACACTGAAGCTATGCTTAGAATTTGATTAAGCACAGGCAAGCTGGGCCAGTTTACTGGACCTGGTCCATTTTAAACCACAGGGTATCCCAGGAAGAAGGAATCCTGTTTTTACGATCCAGAAAAAGAAAGACCTGAGTGTAGCAGCAAGGTACTTTATCAGAAGGGTAGACTCCAAGCTGACATCTGTTTAGTCCTATTTGGAGCTATTTAAGTCAAGCGCATTTTTGCAAAGATCAGGGGAAAATGGACAGAGCACTGCAGCCCTGGCTCTCACTGGTTGGGGAGGTTCTTGTGCTCCCCTTAAATTACCATTTAGGATCTAGGGCATAATTGCAGTAACTCTTCAATCTATTTCATTCATCTTTTAGTCTGACATTTGTCAGGCCAGTAGCTGTAACTTACAGTTGTGCAGCCTTTATGTGGCTTTGCTCCTGTGTCTAATATCACTTTAAGGGTATCTTCCATTCACTCTCTTAGCACCTCAAATTCTGCTTTATGGAGTGCAAGTTATCTCAGAGGCTTGAGAATATACTCACTGTGTCACTCCCCTTGAGAAGGACCAGGAGGATCACCCGGTGGCTCCATTCAAAGCATGGGGTGACAGAGCTGGACTGGGCTGCTGTGTGGCTAGGGGCTGAATTTCTGAGCCTCCTGGGTTACTTCTCTGCCTTGGCAGCCAGCACAGGTGATTTCCTGTGGCTGCAAGGGATCATGAGAACATGTCTCTTCAGCTTGGCCTGGGCAGATGTGCCCTGGCTCAGCTGCTCCTTAGCTTAGGGCTGTGTGGGATAAGAAGGATTGTACTAGATGCTCAACATGTCCTCTTCATGTGGACATTCATACATTCATTCAACAAATCTATATTCCCTGAATACCCCTATATTCCAGGCACTGCACTAAATAAGGGAGATGCAGAAGTGCTTAAGTTCATGGAAGTGGGAGGGGAGCATGATACCTGAGAAAGGGGAGTGGTGGTGGTTAAAGGAAGAAGTTATCCTAATTTCCAGGTCTAAAGGACCCAGAACTGAAACCTCCTTCCTTCCCCAAACAATTCGGATCCTCCCCTTCCTCCCAAACCTAAATGTTTCCTTTCTAAAATGCTCACCTGTACTGGTTTGCTAATGCTGCCAGAATGCAAAACACCAGAAATGGATTGACTTTTATAAAGGGGGTTTATTTGGTTACAAAGTCACAGTCTTAAGGCCATAAAAGTGTCCAAGCTAAGGCATCAACCATTGGGTACCTTCACAGAAGAATGGCTGATGGTGTCTGGAAAACCTCTCTTAGCTCAGAAGGCATGTGGTTGACATCTGCTTGCTCCCAGGTTGTTTCAAAATGGCGTTCTCCAAAATGTTGCTCTTGGGGCATTTTGTCTTCTCTTAGTTACAGTTCCTCTTCAAAATGTCCACTGTCAGTTGCTCTCCAAAATGTCATTCACAGCTGCTCTGAGCTCCTTCTGTCTGTGAACTTCTTTATATGGTTCCAGTGATCCAATTAACACCTACCCTGAATGGGCGGGGTAACACCTCCATGGAAATTATCCAGTCAAACATTTCACTCACCATTGATTGAGTCACATCTCCATGGAAATGCTCAAAGTATTCCAATCTAATCAACACTAATACATCCGCCCCCACAAGATTGCCTCAAAGATAATGGCATTTTGGGGGATATAATACCCCTCACCAATGCACATACTCCCACATGAACACTTGCGCATCCTCCTGTCTGCTTCTGGGCTCAGGATTTGGTGATGGGGCAGGAAAGGGGAAAAGAAAAAAGAAGGAGAAGAGAGGAGCCAAGAAGGCTGAGAGACACTTCTCAGCAGCATTCAGGACCCAGGAGCAAGGGGGAGGATAAAAGCTGGTCCCCCCACCCCATCCCACCCCGCCATCACTTTCCCCATCTCGATCTCAGAGATTGATTCTGTTACTGGAACAAAACCACTGACCTGTCTCACGTTTCTGCTTTGTGCAGCACAAGCTGCTGCCACCCTCTCCACCCAGGGCTGGTGGTAGGTAAGTCTGTGTGGCTCTTCCCCTTCTGCCCTAAAGCTGGAACCTGTTTAATGCATGTAAGTGTCTGGAACAGTGTGTGGCACCAAAGAGACTCACATATGTGAGGTTCCTTCCTTGCCTTTTCAGAAGCTCCCCTTTGTGCACATTTAGCACAGTCTGAGACTATATCAGAAGAACCAGATAGGAAAGAATAGGGACAGTAAATTCTTTAATTACCCAGGAATGCTCTCTCATGAGCTAAAATAGTTGTCCTCAGTTCAGGGCCCATGATTTCAGGGCTCTCTAGTGTGGTTTCTTAACCAAGCCTGCCCCAAAGAGTTGAATCAGCCCTGGGGCCCATGAGGGAATCAGAGCAGGCCTTTCTGCTGCAGTCTGCCTGATTTTCAGGAGGGTTGACCTGGCCACGAGGGAGAAGTGAATATTGAGAACTTCTTCGTTGTATAAAGTACCTCCAGTTCCCAATTGCAGATCTGATTCAACTTGTATGTGGGTACCCTTGGCCCCTTTACCACACCAAGAAATCAGCCTCTTTCCTGTCTCCTCCTGGCTGTCAGAAGACATTCTGGGCATCTTTTACCTATTGGGTCCTTTCTCCCAGCTCTCAGGATCTGTGCAGGTGCACCTGGTGTGCCCTCTCCAGGCTTGGCACCAAGTTCCTGGGGAATTCAACATCCTTTGGTAGAAATTATTACAGGTTATTTGGGAAGCAGGCAGGGGAGGGAGAGGAAAAAAGAGGTACTGCTATGTGCTTGCATTACTGCTCCCATCCATGAAAGAAACTCCCTGCCTTCCATTCTCAAATGAAATTGCAACAGAAATCATTTTGAATCCTAATGTGCTCAGTTCTCCCTTTCCCATTCACATCTCCCTTGGACACAGTTTATCTGTGATTCTTAGTTTTGCTATTTTGTGGATTTGAAAAGAGACTACTTTTCCATACCAATCACATTCTTTATAGTTCAAAATCCTGATTATACATAGCTTTCAGCTCATATTTTCCCTCCTAGAGTAGAATTAAATGTCCACAGCATTAATTTTTATATTGTGTACAGAAAAATCTGTCCCATAAAAGCAATGATGTCAAGCTGTCATTTTAAAAATAAGCATATGTCTCTTACTCCCTCACCCCAAGATCAATACACATTTTATGAAAGCACTTCAATGTTTGAATTATTTTCAGCTTTCCTTCATAGTCTTAAACATCTGTTAGGTTGTCTCCCTGCAGGGATCCACTAAATAATATGGTTTATTTTGTGTAACTGATTATAGGAAACCTTCTCATATATCCACCAAATGACATTTTAAATCACATCTTTTCAACTTTAAAGAACCAAATGACTTCCTTATCTTGATATGATTTATCATTTGCTCACAAGACAGCGACCTGTAAGGTTATTATCTATGAAGGATCACATAGAGGGTTCTTATCAAGCAAGCAGAGTTTACAATCACAGCCAAAGAATCGAAGGAAAACAAATGGTATAGTCAATAGTTCTCTGTCTACAATTTTTTTTCCCAAAGGATCTTATCTAAGTAAACTTGTTTTCAAAAAGCTCACAGATGATGTGATTTTTCATTAACTGCAGAGATATGGTAAGTGATGTGGGTAATATGTTGAATGTTTTCTCTTTTCCCTGGCTATCAGATAGGTTCCATTTCATTTCTTTTTGCAAGCTAGTTGGATTTTTCTTTCATAAGCTCAAAGACTTTTGTTGCTAAAGAATTTCTCTCATGACAGATTGTATTTTGATCAGAAACTAAAAAACTATAATGAAAATGTAACCTCTCTCCATTCTTTCTTGCACTCCTGGGATTTAGTGACTCCTGCAGGCTCAGTGGGAGGTGTGTTCCAGGGCCTTGGGCAACTATTTCACACCCTCATTTCAGTTCTCCAAATCTCCAACATCTTCCTTCCCAGTCTCATTGTCAGCAGATGGCCTTAGACCTTGCTTCTTTCTTCACTGAGAAAATGGAAACAATTGGAAAAGACCTTTTGCCCACCTACCAGCATCTGTGCCCATTTATCTACCTATCTGCCTATGACTGTGGATTGGGGAGCTTTTTTGTGACGAGCCATCTTATAAATATTTTGGACTTTGTGAGCCAAAAGGCAAAGTGGAGGATGTTATATAGGTCCTTATACAATGGGGGAGAACAAATTTCTACAAAATTGTAATTGGCAAAATTAAAAATATAATAACAATTGTACAATTTTTTGTTACACAGGTCTACTGATGAGAAAAATTCCTTGCGATTTGTAGTGTTTGCAGTAGCACCATGAGGCCACGAGAGTGCCCCTTTCAGCCCCTGTCTCAGCCACACAACTCTGCAGTGGAAGAGATACAAAAGCAGCCAGTCAATATGTAAATGAAGCATGGCTGTATTTCAATAAAACTGTACTTGTGGGCAGTGGAGTCTGAATTTCATATGATTTTCATGTGTCATTAAATAGTATTCTTTTATTTTTTTCCAATCATTTAGAAGTGTGAAAAGCCATTCTCAGCTCAGGGGCCATACTAAAACAGTCAGAAGGCTGGTTTTGGCCCATGGGCCTTGGTTTGCCAAACCTTGTCACAGATGAACCCATGTGTGGTCCTGCTGAAGACAAGCGCTTCATGGGTGCATTAAATTTAGGGTGATTGATTGTCCTGGCTTGCCCAGGATTGAAGGGTTTCTCAGGACATGGGATTTTGGTGCCAAATCCAGGAAAATCCCAGGCAAACCAAGAAGGTTGGTCACTCTAAAATTCTATCCTCTCTTAACTTCCCAAGTACATGAGTCCTGAAAAACCAAAACAAAGCCCCTCTATCAAAAATCATCAATCTTTCCCTCTCTAGTGTATCTTATTTTTTATCATAACAAGCTCTATTTCTATTAAAAAATAAAAAATAAAACAGTTTGTTTCCCTGATCAGCTACTACACCATTTCTCTACTCCCACTTGAAGCAAAACACGTGGGTCCATTGTCACTTTCTCCAGCTCCTCTCTCTCCATTCTAAAGCCCACTCCAATTAGGCTTTTACCTCCACTGGGCCACCAAAGCTGCCCCTGTCAATGTTTCCAAAAAGCTCATGTAGCTAAATTCAGTGTTCTGTGGGTCCCTCCTCTTTGATATACTTTTCTCACTTAGCTTTCAAGATAATAGGCTCTTGTTCTTTATCCTAACTCCTTGGTCTGGGTGTGCTTCTTTATTCCTCCTCATCTCCCTGGTATCTTAATGTTGAAGTGCTTCAGGGCTCAATCCTTCTTCTTCATCTATGGAAGTCATACCCTGGCTCGAGCCACCATCTTGTCTGAATTATTGTTCATTATTGTAATGACCCTATCTGGTCTCCCAGCTTCCATCCCTCCTCCTGCCTCTGTGTCAGTTGATTCTCAGCTCAGCAGCAAGTTATTTTAATTAAAATGTCAGATCACATCATTCCTGTGATGAAAACTTTCAGATGGCTTCCCATTTACTCAAAGGAAAAGCCAAAAGCCCTGCAGGATCTGCTGCCACCCATCTCTTCCTGACTTCTACCTTCCTAGGAAGGTGAGGGTAGAGACAGGTGTTGCAGAGGGTATGGCTGATAATCCAGAGCTGAATCAGACTACACCAGAGAGCACTGATCACTGAAAAGAAAGGCTGGAGAGAAGGGCTAAGGAAACCTGAATAAGGACTTGGTGTGCCAACCTGGGTCGGCTTGGGATCTGTTTCTAACCCTGGGAATTGGGAGGCAGTGGGAGAGTTGGGAGGGTGCAGGGAAGAAAGAAGCCACGTATTACCCCCCTTCCTACTCTGCTTTTGGTGGCTTCTCTGCCAGAAGCTGCACCTCCTTTTTGTTTCTGGCTCCTGCTGAACCAGCCCACCATGATTTATTTGGAGACCTTGACACCTGGGCTCCAGTAACTGCCTCTTCCTTTTGTCTTTCTAGTCTAGGAATGGTAGTGGTTTTCTGCTGTGCCTAGTACCTGGGTGGCTTCATTTCTCTCTATTGGCTTTTCAGCTCTCCCATCACCCGAATTAATTTCGTTGTTCTAAACAGAGTAAGTTTTGTTTTCCTGACTGATAGACCTGGCCTTCTGGGAATGTGGTCAGTGGGCCACTTGACTGTAGCTTGACCATGACCTGCAGTAGACTGCCTGGCACTTGGCTCAGGTCACTTCAGCTTTTTTAATGGCTCAGTGCTGTTTGGATAAGATCTCTGAGAATAAAAATGGTCACAGCCCCTGATTTAAATGAGCTTCCAGTATAGTTAGATGAAGAATGCTTTTATGAAAGGGGCAAATAAAAATTCAAGGCACTATATGATTAAATGCCAAGACGTATGGTAACAACAATTTATGTTACATTAAGACACATTCTTCACAGCTTATACCCTATGTCATACATGATTTTTCTACCTGTCCATGTACGAGTCACTCTGAAAGGATGAAGGAAAATTCGTGGAAACACCAAGGCTGAATTACAGAATGTTTTTGAAAGAATTGCATTGTTTACTTTCAGTATATAAATTCTGACACTGTCAAAAGCTAAGCAGTGGCTCCGTGGAAGAAACATGCCCTTATATGGAACGGCTCTGATGGAGAGCATTATAAATCAGCTCAAGTGAGATGCAGTTAACTAAGTCGAAGTAGAGGTGGGGGTTGGAAAAGATGATGATAATGCATCTGTGCCACATCAGGCTGCTAGGAAAAGAGACAGTGAAGGCGCCTCTCCTGCCATTCTCTAAGCTTCTCAGAGTGTATTTCTTTATAACAAAAGAAATATCCAAGAACCAGTGCTATACACACTACTGGTATTTTCCTAGTTTGAGCCATTTCCTAACCTCCCCACTACGATGTTGGAGCCCAGATCTACTCTTACAGCTAGTTCAGATCAGATGAAAGAGTTTTTTTTTTTTTCTTCTTTAATTCATTCACTCATTCAATACATGTTTGTTGAGGACCTTACTTTGACCAGAAGCTAGTCTATGTATTAGATACACAATGGTGAACCAAACAGACACAATCTTTCTCCCATGGAACTGACAGGGTAACATATAAAGATTATTTTAATGGAGGCACATTATCATCCAGAAACCAGGCTCCCAGAACATGGTTCACTGAAAGCAGCTTGCATTGGAAAATAAATTTGATACAATTTGATATTTTCCATTGATGGCTTCACTGCCAAGAAGCTCAGAAAGAGACTTAAATTTAGTTGAATTCTAAGTGTGAAGAACTTTTATTAATGTTTTAACTGAGGTATGACATACATTTAAACGTGCAAAAATCATAAATTCACAGCTTAAAGAATTATAAAGTAAGCCTACCCATGTAATGACCTCCCAAGTCAATAAATTGAACATTGCCATCACCCCCAGAAAGCCACTATGTCACTTCCCAGAATTACTCTATACTCCTACCACTATCCTGACCTCTAACACAGTAGATGAGGCTTGCCTTTTTTGAAATTTATATAAATGGAAGCATACAGTACGCATTCTCATGTCCAGCCTCTTTTGCTCATGTTTATAGTATCCATGCAAATTATTGTGTGAAACATTGTTACTTCATTTTAATTGCTGTATAGTATTCCATTCTATAAATATACTGTTTATCCCTTCTACTGTTGTTATACATTTGGGTTGTTTCCGGTTTTTGCCTTCTATGAGTAGTGCTGCTATGAATATTCTTGTACACAATTTTTGGTTTATATTGCTGGAATATAGGGTATGTGTATGGTGATATTTAATGGATGATGTCAGATTTTCAAAAAACAGTCACATCATATACACTCTTACTCCTGGGTTTATATAAGAGGTTCCGTTGCTCCATGTACTTACCAATTCTTAACACTTCTAGACTTTTAAATTTTGGCCCATTTACTCATCATGGTTTTAATTTCTCTGATTATTAATGAGGTTGAGCATCTTTTTATATGTTTAGTGACCATTTGGGTATCAGCTTCTTGAAGCGCCTATTCAAGTATCTTGCCCGTTTTGCTTTTTCTTACTGATTTATACATTGTCTGCATTCTCTGGGACTTTCCTCTTTTCAAACCTGTGTTGCAAATATCCTCACCTATTCTGTGGCTTTGATTTTTTTATTCTCATAATGATATTGTTTGATGATACCATATTTAATTTTTAAAATTAAAATTTTTCATACAGTCTAATTTATCAGTCTCTTCCTTTATGTTGATGCCTTGTATTTCTTATTGAAGAACATCTTTTCTTATGCCAAGGTCATGAAGAAATTTTCCTATGTTGTTTTCTAGGAGCTTGTTGTTTAACCTTTCATACTGAGATATAAAATCCACCTGGAATTGAATTGAATTCTTTTTTTTGAATTTTATTTTTTGCATGTAGTATAAGGTGGGAAGTCATGTTTCTTCTTTTTCCCTCATATGATAGCCAGTTGACTAGCACCATTTATTAGAAAAACTATCCCTTCCCTACTGTTCTGCAGTGTTGCCTTTGTCATAAATAAAGTGTCCATATATGTTTGGGATTGTTTTGGTACCCTCTGTTTTATTCCATTGGACTATTTGTCTCTTCTGGGCCAGTACCACTTTACTTCAATTACTTAGGTTTATACTGTCTTGATATTCATAAGATTAAACCCTCCCACTTTTCCTTCTCTCTTGCCCCTTTTACTCCCTTCTCCCCTCCCCTGCCTCCAAATAACATTGGCTGTTATTTTCTGTGCATCCCTATGTGAATTTTAGAATCAGCTTTTCAATTGCTACAAAAATATCAGCTGGGATTGAATTCATAGCTACATTTTGGGAGAAATGATACCTTTAATAGCGAGTCTTCTAGCAATGAATATGTTATAGACCTTCATTTATTCAGGTCTCTTTAATTTCTTTCAACAATGATTCATATTGCGTGTGTGTGTGTGTGTGTGTGTGTGTGTGTGTGTGAAGATCTTGTAAATATTTTGGGTCAGTTGCTTGTTTTTTTTGTTTTTTTTTTTTAAAGTAAAGTTTTAGTGAAACACAGATATGTTCCACAATGGCAGAGTTGAGCAGTTGGCACAGAGACTGGGTGGCCCACAGCCTGAAATACAGCCTAAAATATTTACTGTTTTAAGAAGAAAATTGCCAACTCCTGTTCTCCTGTTACTGATAAAAGACAATAGCTTTTTCTGTGTCTTCTTTCAATTCTGTAAATTTGCTTTATATACTTTGAAACTATATTGTTTTCTACTAACAAATTTAGAATTAATTTTTCTTCTTTGTTTGTTGAACATACTTTCATTATGATGTATTCTTATTTACCTTTAGTAATTACTTTTGCTTTAATACCTATTTGTCTGATATTTAAATGTAGGGATGCTAGTTTTCTTTGGATTAATGTTTGAATCGTATGCTTTTTTTCATTCTTCTCTTTTTAAACTTTCAGTGTCTGTATATTTAAATTATGTCTTTTATAAGCAATGTTGAGTCAGGTTTTGTTCTCTAATCCATTCTGATAATCTTTGACATTTTAAAAAGTTGAGGTATAATTAATATGCAGTAGAATTCACCCTTGAAAGTACCATTTCATGAGTTTTAACAAATGTATACAGTCTTGTAACCACCACCACAATCAAGATAAGGAACTTTCCCATCACCCAATAAAACCTCCTTCTACCCCTTTGAGAGCACCCAGTCTTTCTCCCAGCCACTTTCAAGCATTGGTCTCTTTCTGTTCTCTGGCTTTGCCTTTTCTAGACTGTCATATAAAGGAAATTATACAGTATGTAATCTTTTGTGTCTGGTTTCTTTCACTTAGCAAAATACTTTTGAGAGTCAACATTTCACAGCATGTAATAGGGTTTCATTTATTTTTATTGCTTGATAGTATTTCATTGTGTGGATATACTGTGATTTGTTTACTCCTTCAACAGTTGGTAGACATTTGGATTTTTCTCCCCAGTTTTGGCTTAACAGGGACAAAGAGCAGAAGGTTTTAATTTTGATGAAACAAAATTTATCTTTTTGTTTTCATTTATTGTTTGTGCTGTTAGTAGTCAAAGAAATCTTTGCCTAACCCAAGGTCACAAAGGTTTATCCCCTAAGTTTTCTTCTAGAAGGTTTATAAGTTTTAGCTTTTGCAGTTAGGTCTATAATAGATTTTTTTTAATTCAGTTTTTCTGAGATATATTCACATACCATACAATCATCCATGGTGTACAATCAACTGCTCACAGTACCATATGATAGATTTTTGAGTTGCTTTGTGTTTGGGGTGAGGTAAGTGCTGGGGTTTTCTTTTGTCTTCTCTTTCCTCTCTCTCTCTCTCCCCTTCTCTTGCATATGAATATCCAATGTTCCAGCACCACTTGTTTAAAAAAACTACCTTTCCCCATTGAATTACCTTGGTACCTTTTTCTAAAATCATTTGACTTTATATGTGGCTCTATTTCTAGACTTTCTATTCTGTTCCATTGATCTCATGTCTGCTTATGTCAAAAGCACACTGTCCTGATTACTATAGTTTTATAATAAGCCTTGGGCATAACATGGGTTAATCTCAAGTGTTCTGGATTAACTATATACTTACCTCCAGAGCTACTGTTTCTTGACCATCACTTTGGAATATATTAACTAAATTTAAGTGGCATGATGTTCTGTAACTGTGGGTCTGAAAGCTGTATTGAAGCAGGATGTATCAGTCTGTCAGCATTGTTTAGTGGTGATAAGCGAATTAATTAATGATTTTTTCCTCATTGTGATGGAGCATGGGGGAAGGGTGTTTCAACGGTTAAGGCTGGTTAAGAATGTGCCTACGTGACAAACTCACCACACAGACTCCTCCATGAGTAGAATTTGGGATTCTTAGAACTGAGGTTATTTGCCTGCCTGCTGGTGGTGGTTTGAAATCTGGAGAAAATACATATCCTGTGTGACTTGAGCCAGTGGTGGGAAGAAAATTCTCAGAAGCCAGTGCCTGAGATCTTCAAATCCCTTTCTATGCATATCCTTCTTCTGCTGTTCCTGAGCTGTATCCTTTGTCTGTAACAAAACTGTTTCAGGAGTATGAACTATTTGATTCTGGTGAGCTGTTCCACAATGGAGCTTTTAAGGTGATTAATGTGGAATTCACACACCTTGATATCAGAAAGTGCAAATCCTCCAACTTTGTTCTTCTTCAAAATTGCTTTGGCTAGTCCGGTTACTTTGCATTTACATACATATTTTAGAAGCAATTTTCAATTTCTACAAACAAACAAACAAGCAAAAAAACCTTGCTGAGACTTTGATGGGGATTGTGTTGAAAACATAGATTAAAATTTGGAGAGAGCAAAATTTGGAGAGAATACCTAAAAATATTGAGTCTTTCAATCCATGAACTTGATATATCTCTCCATTTACTTAGGGCTTCCTTAATTTCTCTCATCAGGGCTTTGCAGTTTACAATATACAGGTGTTGGACATTGTCAAACTTACCCTAAGTATTTTGTTTTCTGATGCTATTGTAAATGGTATTTTTTTAAATTCAATTTCCAGTATTTGTTGCTAGTACATAGAAATAACAGCTACTTTTTGCATGTTGAAATTGCATCCTATGGCCTTGTTCAACTCATTTTATTAGTTCTAGAAGCTTTTATGTTGATACCTTAGGATTTTCTACACAGACAATCATGTTCTCTGGAAATAAAGTGAGTTTACCTTCTTCATTCCCAATATGTAATGTAAGCCTTTTCCTTGCTGTATTAAACCAGCTCAGCTCTCCAGGACTAGGTTGACTATAAGTGATGAGAGAGAGCAGATATCCTTGCCTTATCCCCAATATTAGGAGAAACCATTTAGTCTTTACTAATTAGGAAGTCATGTGGAAGTTTTAAAAATAAATGCTCTTCATTGGGTTGAAAAAGTTCCCTGCTATTTCTAGTTTGTTGAGTGTTTTTATCATGAATGGATGTTGAATTTTATTAAATGATTTTTTCTGCATTTAGTGAAATGATAATCATATGGTTGATTGTTTTTAGATTGTTGATATGATTAATTATATTGATGGCTTTCAAATGTTGAACCAGTCTCGCAATCCAGAGATAAAATCCAATATGACATGATGCATTGTCTTTTTATGTTATTGCTGTATTTGATTTGCTAAAATTTTAAGTTTTTTTTTTTACATCTGTTTTATGAGGGATGTTGGTGTGTAGTTTTCTCTTCATATAATTATTTTGTCAGGTTTTGGTATCAGGATAATACTGATCTCACAAAATGGAAGAGGAATTATTCCTTACTCTTCCATTTTCTGGAAGAGTTTGAGCTCAATTGGTATGACTTCTTCCTTAATTGTGTGATAGAATTCATCAGTGAAGTCATCTAGGCCTGAAATTTTCCTTGTGGGAAGGTTTTAGCTAATAAATGAATTTCTTTAATAGGTATAGAGATATTTGGATTATCTCTTTTCTTCTTGAATGAGCTTTGGTAACTTTTTTGTCTTTAATGAAATTTATATATTATCAAAATTGTTGAGTTATTTGGTGTAACATTTTTCATGATATTCTTTTTTATTATCATTTTACTGTCTGCAGGGTCTGTAGTGATGCTTCTGCTTCCCTTGCTTGTATGGGTAATTTGTGTCTTCTGTCTCTTCTTATCAGTTGGTTAGAAATGTATCAATTTCATTTATCTGTTTAAAGAACCACGTTTTGCATTCACTGAATTTTTTGTCTATCATTTTCTGTTAATTTTGTTGACTTCTGCTTTTTTTCAATATATGAATAAAATCAAGAGTTCTACTTTGCTGTTTTTCAGACACAGAAAAGTTAACTCTTTTGATATCTTGAAGCTCACAGGAAACATGAAGCTTGGTGCAAAGACTCAAGACCCTCAACTGGAAAATGGAAAGTTTCACTTAATTAAGGAATTATGTAACAGTTCATCACAGCTTATTATACCTTACTTGTTCTGCCCTTTTGACACTCCATATACCTGGTGATATTAGGCCTAGTCAGTTTAAAACATAGCTATCAATTTTAAACTCCCAGAAACCTTACAAGTTAATATCATTTCCCCCTCTTTATGGGTGAGAAAGCTAAGAATCAGAGAGCTTTCTAATGTGGCTGTGATTGATCACACACTAAAAAGTAGCAGATTGACTTGTGAACCAGTGCACTTAAACATTATATTTTACCATCTCCCAACCAGAATCATTTGGGGTCTTGGATAGAGAAGGGGGCTCTATTATTCTTTTCAAGTTGTTGGTCAGTGTAGATACAGCTTGCTTTCCTTTTATTTAATTACCAAACACCTCTAATCCCCATTTTGATTTCCTTTTTTTGCTGTTTTGTCCTCAGATTCCATTTGGGTTCCTTCTTTACATTACATTTAGAAATTACAGCCTAAAATCTTTTTGTTTTTATTTATTTATTTCAGTTTATATCTGCTCTCTGTGGAAGCATAAAGGCATCTAGGTGAGAACTTATCAAATGCAGTAGTTCTTAACTGTAACAGAACTGGGCTCAGAACTCACTCCTGTGCAGAATCGGTATTTTCCCTTTGGACAAGTCATTTCAGAGCTTTGTGCCTACTCTCTTCATCTGTGAAAGGGACATAGTAAAGCCTGCCAGAGTTCCTTTGAGGTTGGAGTTAGTCTCTGTGAATTCATCTGGAGACGCTCTGTAAATATTTGTCTTTTCTTTTAAGAGTAGTAGTTCTGTATTCTAAATACAACTATCTTTTCACTTCTCTCAGAAATGTCACTATTTTTCCTTTTTATTCTTCTCCTGGTAACCACTAGAAGCTATTTCTAGGCAAAATATCTTGGCACATCTTTGTCAAGCTGTATAATGAAATCCTCAATTTAATCTGAATAAATTTTTGGAAATCCTTTGGGCCAATTAAAGGACTACTCATTGACAAATCTCTGTTGGTTTACTTTCAAACATTAAATTGAATTGAATGAAGGATTATGGTATAAATAAACTTAGTAATAGAATATTAGATTTTTTTTATTCCCCAACTTTCTCCATAGGCTGTAAAAATATAAGCAGTTTTGAAATACAGTCTGTTGATATCTAAGAAAATATCTATGGTCTTTCACTGGTTTTTCAGTCTCCATGTGTCAGTTGACTCCAAGGCAGAAAATGTAGAATATCTTAGTTATTTATTATAATTTCACCTACCATTTATCTTACATTTTCTTTATACCTGATGAATATGTGACCTTAAAATCTTTACCTTAAATCAAAGGTGATAATCTGATTTCTGTGCCTTTGGGGAATTAAAAATACTTATTCACATATGTACACATGAATAAGTGGAATATTTTTGTTCATTATTTTTCTTTGGTGATAATATTTACAGTAGATGACCTTTCCATCTGTCAGGGATTGCCTGGGGAAATGCGACTTGAAAAGAGGAGGAGGAAGGTGGCTGCATCCTAGTAATGTGGAAGCAGCATGAAATCCAGGGATTTAACCTCGTAAGCTACCAAATACATCCCCAGTTCCCAGGAGAGACACCCATTAGCCATATAGCTGCTTGGGGCTTAGGAACCAGAACCTGATGTTGCCTTGTCCTCAGCTCCACTCTGTATTAACCCCTGTCACACCTCTTCTCCTGTAGACAATTCATTGAAGATCCTTGGGCCACGGTGCACCTTGACTCCAAGGAGAACACTGCCCTGAGCCTCTGACCCCATTTGGTTGAATACAGAATAACAGAGGTTTGGTCACTCCTCCAGGGGAAAACTATTCATTATGTCCTGTACATTGCCTCCCAGAAGCCCTTATAAACAGTTGAACATTTTGCAATGTCAGTTCTGATACGGACCTCAAAAAATACCATGGGTGCAATGACATCCTGATGTAATTCAGCTGCTGGAACACTTGGTCTGGCAGTTTTATAAAGGCACTTTCCTGATTAAAACACTCCTTCACAGGCCAGCATCTGAGATGCCGCCTACATATTTTGCCTGAGGGCATCCCTGAGGGCCAGTATAGCCTCCTTTTCCCTTCCTTTGTTAGCTCTGTGAAGAAGGAGTTAAGATGAGTGAGTCAGACATTGGGATGAATCATCACACATGTATCAGTGTGCTTTTGCATCTGAGAATAAGTGAAAGAAAACTTAACCTGTTGTTTTGCTATTGCAAGTTATATTATTAATCAGTTCCCTACAATGTGTTTTAGCTAAAAAGTAATAACTCATCATTAGGGTGCTACCCAAGGGTATTAAGCTGCCATGGAAACAGCCTTGTAATAAAAGACAATCTTTAATCTTTCCCTCTGAGGTACCATTTCTTCAGACTTCTTAACAGAATATTCAACATTTGGACAGAGAAAGAAACATATGTACTCATACCTATACTAGTATGTGTGTGTGTATTGTGTGTGTGTATAAATATATATATATATATGTATATAAAATGTGTAAATATATAGAAAATAGCTAAGAAACGGTTCTTAATAAAGCCTCAACCTCTCAGAACCAGTTTTCCAGGCAAACTCCTCTGGCTCTTGTTTCCAAACAGCAAAGGAGCCATCATCAAAGACTTCACTGAACACTCCACTAAAATGATTAAGACTGGCTCCACACCCGGGAAGCCAACAGATGAAGGTTCTCTTTGACTTAAAATAGAAGGGAATTCAGAAGACGCAGGCCCCTCCCAGCCTCAGATCCTCTGGAATCCAGCAGTGCAAACCCCAGACAAAAGGGCAGCAGTGCAGCTGCCACCAGCAGCCAGGGTCTCTGGAGGTAAAGTGTGAACCAGGCTGCTACTCAGACCAAGGCAAAGAGAGCATGACAAGGAGGTGGGGGGGAATGGAAACACACACACTTCTCAACAGGGAATGGTTTTCGGGAATTATGGCTCTCCCCTAAGGTCTTACTAGCTTGGTCCTTCCCTGGTAAAGAGAGCAAAAGTCAGATCTATCCAATTTTGCAAAAGCCAACCCAAAGAAGTTGTGCAAATTCTAACGATAAAACTAAACTTGTAAGGCTTCTAGGCCTCTGTTTACTTACTTGTTAACTAGCAGAGTAAGAAATAGGTCACCTTCTCTCTAATAGTGCTTTCATCTATCTTGAACTTGAAACAAATGATTTTAAAATCTTAAATCAACACAACAATATAAATATGCATTAAGTATCACCTTCTGGATGTGTGTGCAATAATATCCTGAGGTGTATTGGTTAGTTTCCTGGGCTGCGTAGAACAGTTACCATGAAATGGGTTGGGTTAACAATGGGAATTTGTTAGCTTACAGTTTTTGGACAAGAAAATGTCCAAATCAAGACATCATCAAGATGATGCTTTCTTCTCAAATTTGAGCTGCTGGTGATCCTTGGCTCAGTGCCTGCTGGTCTCTCCTTTCTCTTCTGGGATTCGTTGCTTTCAGGTTTTTGGTTCCACCACATGCACGCTCTCTCTCAATTCCTTGCTCACTCGCTCGCTCTTTGTTTTCATTTCCTTTAAAAAGGACTCCAGTAATAGTATTAAGTCCAGTCCTGAATGAAGTGGGTCACACTTAACTGAAGTAGCCTCATCAAAAGATCCTACTTACAATGGGTTTATACCCACAGGAACAAGAACATGTTTTTCTGGGCTACATACAGCTTCAAACCAGCACCCGTAGCTATCTTGCCAACCTCATTGTAGTGGCTAGGTTACTCAAGTGTCAGAAAGAGACCTCAGAATCAAAGATGTTGATTTTTATTCAACCAATCAATTATCCCCAAAAGGGAAACAGATAAGTGTCCATGTCTTGAGGATTTAGCTTTAATCTAGCTCAATAAAAGTCTTTTTAAAGTGCCCCAATCCAGCATACGCTCTCATTTCTTGAGGCCCAGTGTTATTCATTTGACATTTATCAGATATGTCATCATTAATTATTTTTCCTCTTTGTGTCCTGTTTTCTTCCTAGACAGTGAATTCCTTAAGGACATGGGAAGAGTGAATATTTGAACACTTCCTGTGTGCTAGGCTTGGGTCTATACTGTTCTAAGTGTTTTACTTATATTGACTCATATTCTCTTTACAATACCACTAAGAAACAAAGGTTCTATCATTAGTCTGTGTTTCATAGATGAGAAAACTAAGGCAGAGAGAGGTTGAGTAGCATGCTTTAAGTCCCACAGCTAGTAAGTGGTAGAGCCAGGATTCAACCCAAGGCAATCTGCAGCTGAGGCTTTGCCCCTTTCCATTACACTGTCCTGCCTCCTATAAGTCTCAGAGCACCTAAAATAATGCCTTTCCCAGGGAGGGGCCCATCTCATGTTAAAGTCATAACTGTTGGTCAGGAGGAGAAGTGGGAAAGAGGCAGCTGGTAAAGTTAAACTCGAGTTAGTCACTGTGGCAGGAGAACAATTCAAAGCACATGCTACATTGATGGTGAGTTAATATCTGTTTAATATCTGAATATCAGGCATTATTTCTATTTTCAGCCACTTTAAGAACCCTTCCCAGAAAGTTTTCTCAGCAGACTCAGAGGTGAATTCTACTATTATCTAAAACACCAAATTCTGTTGGAATCTGTGCAGTTCACGTGGTGCTGGGATACAGTTAGCCAGATGGTTGGACATGGTGCAGTGATAAATCTCTGAAGGACTGAACAAAAAGCACTTATAATAAAGCAGCAGAACCCTCTGTGGTAGTATTTTAAGTGTGAGTCAGGTTGCTACTTATGGATGTTTCAGTTAATTGAGCAACTATTTTTTGAGTGCATACTATGGATGGGCACTGTTCTGGGTTCAGGGCCTCAAGGTGAGCAAAACAAATGAGGCTGTTGCCCAATATGAGCTTGTGATTCAGTCAGGAGAAGCAGACATTGAATAAGTAAATGATTGAAAAGGAGATCATCTATGAGAGCATTGTATGTGACGGAGGAAGCAGACAGGGCACTGTGACAGGTGTTGGCAGTGGGAGGAAGGCAAGGAATGGAGATGCAAAGGCCAGAGGAAATGTCCCTGAGGAGATGATGTTTGAGCAGAACCTGAGAGGAGAGAGAACAAGCAATACAAAAGTTAACTGAGGAAGATGTCCTTGGCAGAGACAACACAAAGGGCAAATATTTTGAGGAGGAATACGTTTGGTCTACCAGAAATCAAAGATGGCCAGGATGGCTAGAGTGAGGTAAGTGAGGGAAAGAGGGGGAGAGAGAAGGCCCCATGGTGTAGGGCCTTGTGGACTCTGGCCAGGGAGTGGGTTTGCTCTAAATGCAATAGGAAGCTGTTGCAGGGTATTTAGCAAGAGAGACTGATATGATTTACTTGTATAAAAGACTTCCTTAAATTCTGGGAGTGATCTGTGTCCAGGGCCCAGTTTGTGCCATCCTCTATTGACAACTTAACCTTTAAGGCCTGGTTATCAAAAGGGGGATGTGAAAGGAAATGAAATAAGCCACAGTGGCAGAGAGATTCCAATAGGAGCCAAGAGGTCACTCTGGTGGGCACTCTTACGCACAATATAGACAACCCTGTTTAGGTTCTAATGACTTGGAATAGCTAACAGTAAATACCTGAAACTATTAAACTACAACCCAGAACCCTTGAATCTTGAAGACGATTGTATAAAAATGTAGCTTATGAGGGGTGACAGTGTGATTGGGAAAGTCATGTAGATCACACTCCCCTTTGTCCAGTTTATGGATGGATGTGTAGAAAAATGGGGGAAGGAAAAAAAAAAGGCACCCAGTGTTCTTTTTTACTTTAATTGTTCTTTTTCAGTTTAATTTTTATTCTTATTATTTTTGTGTGTGTGGTAATGAAAATGTCAAAAATTAATTTTGGTGATGAACACACAACTATATAATGGTACTGTGAACAACTGAATGTACACTTTGTATGACTGCCTGGTATGTGAACATATCTCAATAAAAATGAATTAAAAAAACAAAAGGCCTGGTCATACCATGTGGTCAGCTTGACCTAGAGACAGAAACCAAGGTCAACTTTAGCATCAAAAAGTGCCCCTTATGTCCATGACTTGTTGTGTTGCCAAAATAATGAGTCAGTAATACATAAAGTTTGTAAGTTACAAAAGAATCCTAACTCAGCTTTTTTTAAAATTTTGCACTTAAAAAACATCTAATGCTACAATTACCCATGCTTTTTGATCACTGTGCACTTTTTAATTAAGAAAGTATATCAAACATAAAAAGACATTGGGTCAAAACAGCCAAGCCATCTGAGCTTACTTGGGGTAGAAACTCTCTTAACTCATGCAATTTGCAGCCACTTAAATATTTCATATTTGGTTATTAACACTGCAGGGAAAAGTGTGTGCACTTCCCACTGACAGACCAACTTAAAAGAAACTGCAGGTTTTGTAATGTTCCCTTGCTCAGGTCCAGTTTGCCTTGGGGTTCTTTGAGAGTTGTGTCAGTCAGAGGGACATTGCATCCTTAAAGGACAGTTGTCATGAAAGTAGTATTTCATACTTTAACCCAGGATTTAGCATTAGAAAGAAGATGGGGTCGAATGAGTGTAAAGCCTCTTTCTCCCTTAATATTGTTTGAAAAACTTTTCACATACAACGCAGTAGTGTAGCACTTAGGTTTCCTGATGCCACCACAGAGATGTGACTGAACGCACAGTCAGCTCTTTCTTTAGAGGACCCTGGCTTGCAAAGCGAGTGACTGCTGAGCTAAGCCATTTCTGATTCCATTTCCTTGTCTGCAGCCCACAGCACAGAGCATGGTGCCTTCCAAATTACAACTGCCTGGATTCTGCCTTTGGCGAACCAAAGACAAAAGGAGAGGAGACATAAAGGAGGGGGGAGTAGAAACGAATTGCTTTTTCACCTGACATCCACTATGAATGAATAAAATTGTCTCAAACAAGAATAGGAGAGGTTTAGGTTCAACATCAGGAAGAACTTCCTGAGAGCTAAGGTTATCTGTCACTGACAAGCACTCCCAGAGGGACTGTGGGATCTTCCTGGGCAATCTTGACAAAGCTTCTGTTCCCCTCTAGCTGTATGGAAAAGGAAAAGAACAGGAAAACAGACATTGTATAGAAAAATCATTGTATAGAAAAAATTCTGTCAGGCCTGCAAAAGTTGCTCGAGCTCCATTCCCATTCATCTCTCTCTTTGTGTTTTCTGTTATCCCCTTTCACACTAGGAGGTGGAAACACAAGTGGCTGCCTGGAGCTAAAGCAGACAGAGGCTTCCTATAAACACAGGTTCTCATAAAAGCATAAGGGAAATAGCGGAAACAGGATGCTGCATTTTTCATTAGATCCTAGGCATATAAGTGTTTTTGTTTTGCAGTTGTCCTAGGCTGGATTCTCAAAGACCTAACATCTAGTTAGTTTCAACCACATCTGGTTCCAGAGAAGCTCCTGGAACAGCAAGGTCATTGCTCACGGCTTCTGCCTGGAATCCAAAGACTTGGATTTGCTCACTTGGTGCCTGAATATTGCTTGATTGTAACATGTTCTGCAAAATTTTTATTCTCAAATACCTTTCTTCAAAATCCAGTGGTTGAAGGCCTCAGGAGGAATCAAGAGAAGTGCTTTGAGTTTTTAACACTTCCTTGTGGAAGACAATAGTTATATCTTGAATGCATATTAAAAGGGTGCTCTTTGGAGATAAGTTCATCAGACTGTCCTTTGGGTACCCCTGAGGAGCAAGCAGGCAGTCCTGTATCCTATATGAATACTTATAATTAGCTAATAACCTTGGGGCACCAATGCTTCTAGTTCTAGCCCCTCTGAAGGTTGTAACTCCAGTTTACCCAGTTATGAAATGATTGGGACTTTGGGAAATAAATCACTTGCATAACATATTGTTAGTACCATAGCTGATGTGAAGGCCAACTCTAAGGTCAGATTTGTCAAAATCTATTGCTACATCTACGTTTCTTTTGTTGAAGATTTGAAGGCTATAGTTTAGATTTTTTCACTTGGTGTCTTCCTCAACTGAAGTCCTGACACTTTATTTTTGTTTTTTTAATGGTAGATTCTTTCCTACTTTTTTTTTCACAAATGTACTTTCCTGTATGTTATTTTCCCATCTCTATTTAGGGAGCATATGAGAAGTCTAATTTTTTCTAAAAGTGAAATCTGCTGACCTGGGGTCATTTTTTTGGAACAACTGGACTCACTCCAAAAAATCATGGGACACTCTGGGGGGGCAACTGTCTAAATGCATCAAGTGTGGCTGTTAAGGAACATCTGGCCCCATGAAACCACCACAAACACCCACACAATTTATTCAGGAACTAATTCTTATCCTACATAATCTAAAAAATGTTCCACTGCATGATGTGGGATAAAAGCCTGGCCTTGAGTCTCTAATTTTTACTGGATCACTTTCAGAGGACAAGTGAAAGAAGAACCAGGATCATTTGATGACACAATGTTATTTAATCCCAAAGGGTGAATATTGGGGTAAGAATCTTCACTAAGACTAAAGGCTCTCACTCACTGAACAGTTCCTGACTTCCATCCACACCAATACATTGTTCCAAAAGTTATGGTAGGGAAGTAAGTAAAGCATTTAATATCCCCAGAGCATCAGTATCACTTGGGCACTGCAGAATGAAAGTGTGGCCTATTGATTATTGTCTGGGGTTTGTCGAGACTCGCCATTGCCAGAACTGGCTCACAGATGGCTCTCACCATCCAATTTAATTCAGTATAGTTTAACTTAATCTAACAAAGAACTGTATGTGCAGATTTGTGCTTGTTAGGGGCCCTGGGATGGTCCCTGCACTGGGTAGCTTTATGAGAAGATGGCACATGGTAGACCTGAGAGGGGAAGGAGAGGATCTGAAATAACAAAAGGTATGCAAAGTATGTATTTTCCCATTTTATCCTCACGAGTAGAAAACAATTAAATAATATTGTCAGTATGGCTGTTATTTCTATGACTTTCCCCTTAGCAACATGTATGTATCTTTGGGATAACTTGGCCTCCTCCCTATTTTCCTTCCTGAGGTAACTGAATGAGTCCTTGTTCCTAATAACCCAAAGATCCCAAATAAGCCCTTTAGTTTTGATCTGAAATAGTTTTGTATGGAGTTTGAGGCAGATCTGGATTTAACGTTCTGGTATTTGCTGTTACTGTTTGTGGAAATTTTTGTGATGTTTCCTCAAACATTTCATAACTTAGGATGTTGAGCTGAGAGATGATCTGGAAGATTTCTTCAAGCGCTAACAGTCTATGATGCTAAACCCACAGGTTAGTAAATTATTCCTGTAGAGTATTAAAGAACACTTTTTAACCCGGACATTTTTGAAGACCCAGCAATATAAGTAAATGACCAAGCCATTATAGAACACTTGGTAGTTTACAAGTGTCATGAATCATTGCATCAAACTTCGCAACAACTCCTCATGATAAGCAAAGAAAATATTATTTTCATTTCCCTTTCTCAGATGAGAAAAGTAAGGGTCAAATAATATGTGTGACTTATCAGGAGTCACAGATTAAAAATGACAAATTCTAGACTCAAAATCCCAGTTTTCTGCTTTTTCTGCTGCTCCTTCCTCTCCTGCCTCCTCTTTCCCAAATCTGGAGTGTGGCTTGAGACCCACCAGGCCACTGGAATGGCAGAAAGAGGGGGCAATATGGGGCAGTGTGTGGGCCTTGGGGATGACACTAGGGAAGGACACTAGTAACGGGGTTTTATGCACTATGAAGGGCCACGTGGAAGATGATGGTGAGCTTTTTGTTCCCCTTAAACCATCCAGGAAGACCTGTTCCAGGAGAGGGGAGCCAGGGAACAGCAGTGAAGGATAGGTGGGTAGAAGTGGCCGTTGCGATAAGCAGCTGGGGTGGTAAGAAGATAAAAAGGGGATCCAGCCATGGTGTGCTGGCAAATATTTAACAACTGGCTCCCCCAAAGAAAGCAATGCAACTGTTTTTTAGCCTTGGCTGATTTCCAAGGTCTAAGTACTCCCATCACGGCCAGTTTCAAACAGCCAACCTGAAGTCACTGATGTGCTGTTGGACCGAGGTGTGCAATAGCACATCAGTATAGTATTTCCACCAGATGGAGACAATAGATGCAAATAACCACGAGAGCACAGGGAATAGCAAAATGTAGGACAATAATTAGGAAATGAAGAATTTTGAGTATTTATTAACTTTGTTTTTAATATATTTAATTTAATTGTAAGTTTAGCTAATTTAATTTTTTTAGTAATGGCTATGCTTAGCAACTGGCTCACAGAATTCCTGAAGATTTTGACAGTAGGCTCTCACGAGCTGATATAAGCCATTTCCAGCAGACCAGTGGAGCTACCTAGTTGCCTTTAGCCTGCTGGTGAACAGCACATCAGAATGATTTCATTCCCTTCTTCCTTTCCCACTCGCTGAAGGGGTTAATAAGGTAGAAATCATAATGCTTTGACCTCCTTCTCCCCACCCACCCATCCTAATTCACCTCCCCAGGCATTATTAAAATGAAAGGGCAATTTTCAATTGATCTTTTCCTTCACCTTCAGTGTATGCTGCATGACCCAATACTGAGTTCAGCTTCTATAAACACTCATATAGTGTGTTTGTTCTGACACCTAGAAGATCATAAAGGCAGCTCCTATTAGAGAGTGAATGCTGGGAATAAACTTTAAGTCTTGCTTGGTTGGAGCTATGCAGACCTCATGAATATAGGCTTTTAAATTTTACAGCACCCATGAAATATTGCTCTTGGAGTAGAAACATTACAGAGATGGTTAAACCAAACCTCTAATTCTCTTGAGGAGTATTTTTATACCTATTAATCTCTGTATCAGGCATAATTTACAGCCGTATCCCCTTGCTGGCATATGCATACATAAAGAGAAGGTATTTAGACACAATTAAAGCTACGGATTCCTATGTACACTTTTGATGGAGAACGTAGATTGTTTACTTCTCTCAAAAATGATAATCTTTAGCATAGCTTTTACTTTCCTCAGTTTTGCAAAGACTGTTTTGAAAATGGCAATCATAAATTCCCTGAAGCCCCAAATATCTTATTCCTCAATAAAGGCAGAAGCCATTACACTAGAATGTCTAAGATGAATCTCTGAGAATCTCTTTAAATGCCAGAAACCATAGCCCACCATACTTGTTTTGTGGGACCTGGGGGACTTTATGTACAGCAGCAAAATAAAACATAAAATGTTAGAGTGTGTATTTTCTAACATCAAGACTCTTTCCCCCATATAAAAGTTTATTGAGACAAAGGAGTGAGGGAAGATGGTGAAGTAGGAAGCTCCAGGACAGCTATTAAACAGGCAGGAACTGTCTGAATTAAATATTTTGAAAATGTGGAGTCCAGTAGAACACTGTACAGCATCCAGGGAAGAGTGGGAGGAAGAGGCTGGTAAATTATGGTAAATATCAGTAAATTGCTTTCTCCACACAGTCATTACTGGTGCCCAGTCCCCACTTGTGGCAAGGAGCTTTGGGGTTCAGCCTCTGGTGTAGCTAGCTGGTGAGAGAAAGGAACATAAAAGTGTATTTCCCCAAGATCCAGGGTGGGCATGGTCCAATCACTGATCACAGCTTTTGATTAGTGACTATGGATCACTGGTGGCCTATCTCTGAAGATGGCCATTGTTCCAGCCCACCCTGGACAAAGGTGGTGGAGGAGTCTTAAAGACAGCGTGTTTCATCAGAGCTTTGGAGGACAATTGAAGGGCTGCATTAACTGGGAAGGGCAAGAAAGCACAGCTTTGGGAAGCCATGGAAGAAGCTTCTGGTGCCCTCATCCCCTCTCCCAGGCAGTTTGGACCATGCCAGCATTCTCTTTGTAGATCTCTCATCTGATTCTTGGGAAACTCCTGTCTGGTGAGTCCCCCCACCCCCTTTCCAGAATTTGCCTTCCAGGCAAAAGCAGGATTGGGAAAAGGAAAGAGCAGTGTAAGAAACAATTGACATGGGTGGCCTGGAGGCAAAGGCTTACCTACATTAAGAGGGAGAAGATCTGTTTCTGGGGAACCAGAGGCATTCAAGCTCCTGTAAACAGGGGAACTCTTAAGGCCAAGGGCAAGCCTGGGACAAGACACAAGTCCAGAATTAACAGGGAAGACCCTGCACTTTGCATTCACATTGGGCAGACCTTCCTGATAGGCTGACACTCAAGAAAATCTCTGTCATATCACCTGCTGGTTGCAAACTCAAGAAACAGACATCTAAGGGAGTAATTCCCAGAGTTAACTTTCAAAATATTAAAATGTACAGTGTGCCAAAAAAGAAACAGGAAATGATGGCACATTCAAAGAAGAGGATAAAAATCCAGAAATCCTCAATGAAGAAGACCAGACTGTGAACATACTGGTCAAAGATGTTAAATAAATGATCTTCAATATGCTCAAGGAGGTAAAGGAAAATACAGAGAAAGAACTGAGGATATCAGGAAAACAATGCATGAACAATATGAGAATCTCAACAAAGAGAGAGAAATTTTCAAAAGGAACCAAATGGAACTATTGGAATTGAAGGTCACAATAACTGAAATGAAAAATTCCCAGAAGGGTTTCAACAACAGATTGGAGCTGGCAGAAGAAAGAATCAGCAAACTTGAAGACAAGATAATTGGAATCAGTCAAGATGAGAAGCAGAAATAAAAAAGAATTATTAAAAGTGAAAATCACCTAAAAAGACCTTGGGGACACGATAGCGTGTTCCAACATACACATTTAGGGGGTTCCTCAAGTAGAAGAAAGAGAGAAAGGTATAGAAGCAATATTCAAAGAAATAATGACAGAGAACTTCCCAAACTTAGCGAAAGACATAAATATGCTCATCCAAGATGCCCAGAGGACACCAAACAGGACAAACTTGAAGACAAATGCACCCTGTTGCATCCTGATCAAACTATCGAATACAAAGGACAAGAGAGTTCTGAAAGCTGCAAGAGAAAAGCAATGTGTTATGTACAAGGGGGTCCCAATTAGACTGAGTGCCAATTTCTCATCAGAAACCATGGAGGCAAGAAGGCATTCACTAATCAAAAATTGATCAGTAATCGGCCATACCCACCCCTATTCTTGGAGAAGAGGATTTTTACATCCCTTTCTGTCACCAGCAAGCTAGCCAGCAGCTGGGCCCCAAGGCTACCTGCCACGAGTGGGGGATGGGTGCTGGTAGCCTTTGTGTGGAGAGAGCAGTTTACTGTAATTTACCAGCCTCTACATCCTACTCTTCCCTGAATGCTATACAGTGTTCTTCTGGCCTCCGGAGTTTCAAAAATAGTTGTTTTAGATAGTTCCTGCTTGTTTAATAGTTGTTTTGGTGGAAGGACTGAGTCCTGGAGCTCCCTACTCTGCCATCTTCCCTGGAGATTAGCCCCAACTGATTTTTGTCAAGAGGACAAAGAAAGACCACCTAATTGGAAAAGAATGGTTTCTTCAACAAATGGTGCTGGAAAACTGGATCTCCATTTGCAAAAGAAATGGTGGAGCCTTACCTCACACCATTTACAAAAGTTAACTGAAAATGTATCAAAGACCTATCTATAAAACTCCTAGAAGAAAACATAGGGAAGCATCTTCAGGACCTTGTGTTAGGCAGTGTTTTCTTAGATTGTACACCCAAAGTACAGCAAGAAAAGAAAAAAAATAGATAAATGGGACCCCATCAAAAATAAAACTTTTGTGCCTCAAAGGACTTTATCATGAAATTCAACCTGTATGCTAAACAATAGGAGAAAATATTAGGAAACCGCATGGCTGCTAAGAGTTCAATATCCAGAATATATAAAGAAACACTTCAACTCAACAACAAGAAGACAGACAACACAATTTAAAAGTGGGCAAAAGACTTGAATAGACATTTCTCCAAAGAGGACATAAAAATGTCTAAAAAGCACATGAAATATGTGCAGCACTGTTAGGCAACAGGGAAATGCAAATCGAGACTACAAGAAGATACCATTTCATACCCTCTGAATGGCTACTATTAATAAAATCGAGAATTGCAAGTGTTGGAGAGGATGTGGAGAAATAAGAACACTCATTTATTGTTGGAAGGAATGTAAAATGGTGCAGAAGCTGTGAAAGATAGTTTGGCAGTTCCTCAGAAAGTTGAATATAGAATTACCATATGACCCAGCAATCCCATTTCCAGGTATGTTCCCAAAGGAACTGAATCAAACAGATGCTTGCACACCTATGTTCATAGCAGCATTATTCACGATTGCCAAAACATGGAAGCAACCCAAGTGTCCTTCAGTTGATGAATGGATAAACACATACAGTGGAATATTATTCAGCCATAAAAATGGATGAGGTTCTAATGCATACAACAACATGGATGAACCTTGAAGCAATTATGTTGAGTGAAATAAGCCAGGCACAAAAGGACAAACATTGTTTGACTTCACTGGTATGAAATAATCAGAATAAGCAAACTCATAGTGTCAGAATCTAGAATATTGATTACCGGGAGATTCCATTGGGACAGAGCATAGAGAATTAAGGCTTAAAACGTACAGAGTTTCTATTAGAGATGATGGAAATGTTTTGATAATGGAAGGTGATATTGTAGCACAACATTGTGAACCTAATTTACAGTACTGAATTATGTATTTGAATGTGGTTAAAAAGGGTAGTTTTAGGTTGTATATATATTAGTAGAATAAAAATTTTTAAAAAATCCATGGGACTGCACTACACAGTGAACCCTAATCAAACCACAGACTATAGCTATAGTACAATTATAAAAATGTGCTTTCATCAGTTCTAACAAATGTACCACATCAACACATGCATTAATAATAGGGTGGTATATGGGAATCCTGTATTTCATGTATGATTGTTCTGTAAACTCGCAACTTCTCTAATAAAAAAAGTTCTTTAATAACATCAGAGACTTAGATAAAGTTGCATATTCTCACATTCCATTGCCTGTACTGAAAATAGCCTCTATTTGAAAGTTCCAGTTTTTTTGTGGTATTATTTATTGGGTCATAGAGTCTCCTATTTCTATTTGGGAACATATGAATCGTTTCACAGACTTGTATATGAGGCAAATAATATCGAGACCATAATTAAAAAAAGATAAGATGTTGTAGTTCCTGGCACTGGGCTTGCAAGTAGTGACTTGCTTGAGTATCTGTAGGAGGGAAGGAGGAAGGAAGGGACAGATAGACAATAATGAATCCACAGTAGTTCGAGAGAAGATTGGTTTACTGGGGTTCTTGGTCCTCCCCCACTTAATCACTCAAGTCTTTTTCTATTTTCATTCCAAATGTAGCAGCCAAGGCCACTAGCCCATGGAGGCTTTGTCTGTGCATGGACTCGTTCTGGAACCATTTGTAATCCCAGAAGAAAACAAAGGCTTCAAGTGCGTCAGGCTTGAGCTGTTGTATATTTTGACTGGAAACAAATGCTCTGACCAGAAGGAACCATCCTATTTCTAATCAACCTGTTTGCCCCATGGCAGCTGGAACAGGAGGTGGAGGTGTTAGAGACCCCAGTCTTAAGTGCTCACCATCTCCTTTCCTCCTGTCTATCAGAACAGCATCAGTCCTACCTCCTCACTCATCTTCAAAATTTCTCCCTCACCAAATCTCACAACACTCTTTGATATGATAGGATACACAATTTGGTGATTGATTTCATCAAACTGTTTATTGTTTTCATGATCTCTGTTGGAAAATCAAATTGAATCCAAGCCCTGTCTCTGTGAATTTGAACAAGTTTCTTGGCCTCCATGAGAAGGTTTGCACTCTAAAATGAGCCTGCGTAACCCACCTGAGAGTTTTATGAGGATTAAATGAGGCAATGTGTGTAAAGTACTTACAGAACTTGGCATGTGGCCACTTAATAAAGGCTAGTCATTATTGCAGCAATACATTTTTTGAAATTTAGATACAGCATAACTCAGAAAAATGAGTTTTCCAGTAAATCAGCATCCAGATTAAGAAGTAGAATATTAACAACACTCCAGAAGTCCCCTCCTGCCTCTCCTAATCATTAATTGCCCCTCCAGGGCACTCTCCTACCTTTTAATGCTATGGGTTAGTTTTTGAACTTTATCCAAATAGGATCAAGCAGTATGTTCTTTCTTTTCCTCAACATTCTGTTTGTGAGATTCAGCCACATTGTTCTCCCTAGTTGTAGTTCATTCTCAGTGCTGTATAAATATTTTATGGTGTCATATTCAACAATTTATTCTTCCTGCTCTGACTATTTGGATTGTTTTCAGTTTTTTGATATTACAAATAGTTCTGTTATGAATATTATCATGAATTTTAGTGAACATATATATGTTATATACCTAGAAGAGGATTTGCTGGCTTATAGAGTATGTTCCCCTTTACTACATATGCTGTGTTTAATATTCACTCAGAAAATACACTCAACTTCTCATGCCTCTCTAACATCCAACAGTTATATTAATTATTTATAAATTGATTTAGTCATTGAACAAGGGTGTTTTTCAGAAGCTAAAGAGAGGAGCATTTTAAAAAATGGTTTGACCAGACAATATAACTTTTTCTTAATAATAGAATACATGATTTACTCTGGGACCATTTTAGATGATGATGTCAAATAGTGGTTGGCATACTATAGCCCGTGGGCCAAATCTTTGTAAATAAACTTTTATTGGAAGGCAGCTACACCCATTCATTCATGTATTGTCCACAGCTGCTTTTGTACTACAAGAGCAGAGCTGAATGGTTGCAACAGAGAACATATGACCCACAAAGCCTTAACAGGAAGAGTTTCTTGAACCCTGGTGTAGGAATATTTAAAGATATGAGGAAAATAATTCTGAGCCCTTAAAGGGAGGGGTATAAATAGACACACTTGTTTATTCCTCACCACTACATAGTTAAACTCTCTTTGCTCCCATGTCACAGTGGTTAGCTCTAGGAGGAGAAAGTTTTTACTTTGTAGTTGTATGTATTTTTCAGAAGTTTTATGATGATCATTTATACTTTTGACATCAGAAAAAAATTAAACAAGACCAAATAAATGTTATAGGAAAAATCATAAAATGTGAGTCAGAAAGAGGGAGATGACCAGTGAACCCAAAACCCATAAAAATGAGAGTGAGAGGGGCCCCTACTGCTGGTGGCATGCCCCATGGGGGAGAGGGTCAAATCAGGTGGCCATAGATCAACAACTTTCACCTTTGAAGTCGTCCAAATCCTTCCTGCTCCTTAGTCCACATCTGTTCCAGTTTGCTAATGCTGCCATTATGCAAAATACCAGAAATTGATTGGCTTTTATAAAGGGGGTTTATTTGGTTACAAAGCTACAGTCTGAAGGCCATGAAAATGTCCAAATTAAGGCATCAACACAAACCTTCACCAAAGAAAGGCCAGTGGTGCCTGGAAAACCTCTGTTAGCTGGGAAAGAATGTGGATGGGGTCTGCTGATCCCAGGTTGTGTCCCAGCTCCTCTCTCAGCTCCTGTGCTTTCTTCAAAAGTTGCTCTTGGGGTGTTTTGTCCTCTCTTAGCTTCTCCAGAGCAAACTGTCAGCAAAAGTCTGCTTCCAATGGCCATCTCCAAAATGTCTCATTTGGCTGTAGCTGCACTGAGTTCCTTCTGTTTGCCAACTCTTTTATATGGCTCCAGTGATTTAATTAAGACCTCCCCCCCCCCCCAATGGGTAGGGTAACACCTATATGGAAATAATCCAATCAAAGGTCTTGTGCACAGTTTATTGAGTCACATCTCCATGGAAACAATCAAAGGATTCTAACTGAATCAACACTAATATGTCTGCCCCCACAAGATTGCGTCAAAGAACATGGCATTTTAGGGGACAAATACATTCAAACGGGCACAACACCCAACAATGAAACATTCTGATATTAGTTTGGTTGCCCCTGTAAGTTTTCCTCAAGGGGTAGAATAAACTGGGCAGCAAACTTGAGTATCCAATCTGCCTGATGGTTTTAGTTTTCATCATGCATAAGTAAATTGATGCCCTATTTTCTACACAATTAATGTAACTTCTAAAATGAGTTTTGTTCTTGTTTATATTTGTGGGACCAGGGCCAACACAGTACATACGGAATGTTTATTCCATTTCCTCTGACCCACACCTGGCTCATTTATTTATTTGTTTGTTTATTTGTTTAAGAAATGAGGTATGGATATCATAACTTACTATATTGAAACCACTTTACTCCTCCACCCCATTCTGCTCCCTCTTTTTCCTTGTCTGTGGAATTGAAACCTCAAATAAGCAACTTATGAAAAACTTATCTTCCTAAATTGCAGTGCAGACAAAATTTTTATTCATTCCAGGTGACCATTACCATTTTGACTGATTCACTTGACAGTAGTAGCAACCTATATTTTTTGGTGACGTTTGTGTTTCACTTCTAGGCTGTGGTGATAGCAAAAAAAAAACCCCTTTACCCTTGGAATATCTCAGATAACTTTTGCACAGAAAAGAATAAAGGAAAACATATTGTTTCTCAAAGTTTATGAGTGAAAATACTTTCAATACTTTTCCAAGGAGGGTCATATGTGTGTGTAGACAATGGCATGCAACTTCTTGTTCTTGCAAATCAGCCAGGCCCTTGAGACTGTGTTTTAGGCCAGGTTCCCTGGAAGCAGAGCCTAAGACAGGGATTGAGATGTGTGTGATTTATCGAGGACATGCTGTCTGGAGAAGGAGCAGGGGAGCAGAATAGGTCAAAGGAAGGTGTTCTGGTTTGCTAATGCTGCCATTAAGCAAAATACCAGGAATGGATTGGCTTTCATAAAGTGGGTTTATTTCGTTACAAAGTTAAAGTCTTAAGGCCATAGCATGTCCAAGGTAAGGGGGTACCCTCACTGAAGGATGGCCAATTGTGCCCAGAAAACCTCTGTTAGCTGGAAAGGGACATGGCTGGCGTCTGCTCCGGAGTTCTGGTTTAAAAATGGCTCTCTCCCTGGATGTTCTTCTCTAGGCTGCAGTTCTCAAAAGTCACTCTTAGTTGCTCTTGGGGCATTTGTCCTCTTTTGCTTCTCCGGAACAAAAGTCTGCTTTCAAAGGCCATCTCTAAAATGTCTGTGTAAGCTGCAGCTCCTCTCTCAGCTCCTGCATGTTCTTCAAAGTGTCCCTCTTGGCCATAACAAGTTTGCTCCTTCTGTCTGAGCTTATATAGTGCTCCAGTGAACTAATCAAGGCCCATGCTGAATGGTTGGTTGACAACTCCATGGAAATTATCTAATCAGAGTCATCACCCACAGATGGGTGGGTCGCATTGCCGTGGAAACACTCAAAGAATTACAATCTAATTGACACTAATACGTCTGCCCACACAAGATTGCATCAAAGATAATGGCTTTTTGGAAGACATAATACATCCAAACCAGCACAAAGGGAGTTAGGTGAGGACATGGTCTCAGCTGGACTCCGTCAGCCTGATTCGGTGGACACTCTGGGGCATGAGCTGCACCATAAACTTGGTTCCTTGAACCAAGGTTTGACCCTGCTCCCCCTTGGACATTGGCCATGGGATGAATGGAGATTGTATCAGAGGAGGAGTTCATAATGCCCTAGGCTGGTGGCTCCCATTTATCCAGGGCAATTCTTTGGAGAAAGTGGCCACTTTGAGCTGCAAGAAGATAATACTTACAGCAGTTAAGGGATGGATGCACTGGCCAGTAAAGGGGATCTGAATGGAGCGGCAGAGCCTTCCCCAATAGCAGGACACATAATTTACCTGAGTGTATGTGGATCAGAGTTCCTCTGATAAAGGTATTGGAGGTCACGTCTTTGCATACTGTCACACGTGACAAAATAAAAAACAACAAAAAAGAAGTATGTTCTCTCCGACAGTTGTTGTTGTCAGAATGATAGAGGACTAATTGTCCAGAATCTAGACTGTATGTTCAGAATGGAATAAAAAGTCTTTCAGGAAAGTTAAAAAAAAAAAAAAATTATTGGTAAAAGCAAAATCAAAATGAATGAAAAAATCTTTCCTCTTCTCTGCCACATTTAAATGTATTAAAATAAAAATTGTCCTTTTTTTCTTCAGCAGTTCGTAGATGTGAGAATTTTAGTCATGAGAATTAAATGTAGACATGAGAATTAAAATTGCATCCGAAATCTCTTTGACCTTGCTGGGCATATAGGAATTTATGAGGAAGACCAACCATTGATCCACAGTTCAAATACCCATGGACAATCCGCAGTTACATGAGCCTCATTTATTTTCTAGGAATTTCATTAATGTTAATAAGGAAAAAGCTGATTTTGACATTATGTTTTTATTAAATTTTTCTCTTTTATTATCATTAAGCTTTGTAATTATAAATATATGGACTTCTGCAGTCTAATATGGTAGACACACCACATGTAGTTATTAAAATTAAAATTAATTACAATTAAATAAGATAAAAAATTCAGTTCCTAAGTCACACGAGCCACATTTGGAGTGCTCGGTAGTCATGTCTGGCTAGTGACTACCATCTTGGATAGTGCTGGTAGAGAACATTTTTATCATCACAGAAAGTTCTATTGGATAGTGCTGACACAGGCACTCAAAAATCTTCAAAGAACAAAGTTTTTTAAAGAAAATATCTGTAGATAATTGTGTTTCCAAATTCATTGTCTCATACATTTGTTTAGAGTTACTGTTTTTGTGGCTGCTGTTGTTTTGGAATTTGTTGAAAAGACAGTTATGCAAATAGAAGTGGTAAATACTTTGGAGCTAGACAGCCCTGGGTTCAAATTCACTTACTATCCCCTGGCAAGTTAGCATCTCTGAGTCTCAGGTTCCTCATCTGTAAAATGGGCAGAATAACATTTACCTTAATTGGGCCTTGTGAGGAATAAATGAGTTAGTGCCTGAGTAAAAAGCCCATCCTGGTGTTTGGGGCATAGCAGCGCCCTTCTGATAATTATTACTGTTTTCTTTTTTTTTCTCAAAGCAAGTTTTCATGAGGCTTCTAGTTTATAATGTTAGAAATCTCTTATTCACTTTGATCTATGGGTTAATCATCCCATTTGCGCATGTCTAAAATCATTTGTAAGTTATAATTATTATGACAGTTGCAAAAGAGTTGATTTTCCTCTTCATTCTCTTCTCTTTTAGCTTCTCAGATAATTTACTGAAAAAGAATTAGAAAAAATTAAACCTAGATTTTTGTATTCAATATTGGGAAACATTAAAGACAGACAATGGTTATAAACCTCGAGCACAGCCTACCCCTATTATAGTTAAGAGGCTAATCTCTCTCCGTGAGGGTCCTTGAGAATCATTTATAGAAGAGGCTTTTGAGATGCTTTAAAAAATCAGAGGAAAAACTCATCCAAAAGTGAGTTGGCCCAGGAGGGCCAATTAGCCCCGTATTTAATCTGTATCAGATGACGCGCTTTGCAGCCCTAAGAGGCCCACACCACAGCTGGGTGGTGAGCACTCAGCTCCCGAGGCTCTAAGCACCGGCCAGAAGGAATGACGCTGAGTTCCAGGTTCTTAAAGGGCCTTGGGGTGTTGCATGAAAGCTGCCTCGCTTGACTGAAGGCTCATGGAGGGCAAGTTCCTTAACTCCTGAAGATGCCGTGAGCATTGTGTGGGGAAGCTCAGGCTTGGAGAGGAAAGAAAGCCACATTCTATGATCCTGCGTCTGGCAGCTGGACAGGAATTTACAGATACGAATTTAAAAAACCAAACGGAATTCTCTCAGGATACCAGGAAACCTTAGAAAGTATCCTGCTCGAGCTCTCTACTAGCAAAACTCAGAACATACTTTTAGTAAGGCAATCACAGTAATTTTTTTGTGTTATTGCATTTTTGATATTTTAATCTGGGATTACCCAGACAATTGCCTTAGTCCCCTTCTTTGAATTAAGAATCCACCCCATTCTACCCTGGACACCTCAAAGAGAAAAGAATCTATGGTTATCAAAATCTTGATCCTTCATCTTAAAAAATATATACTGGAGGGTGGATAAGATGACAAATTGAAATATATATATATATATATATATATATGGAAGAGCTATTTTTAGCACTCAAAGGCAGTGATTTCCATTCAGAGGTAGAAAATTCACATTTGGATTTTCAGGTAGAGACTGAAGTCACTTCCTCTCCACAGCTGCTCCCTAGAGGCAAGGAACCCTCTGAAACTCTCTCCACCAGGGAAATGGCTCCTACCAAATACAATTTTCAAGAAGCAGTTAAGCCTGATCAGCAGGTACACAGTAGTTCCCAGACTGCTGCTGCTGTTGCTTCTTTAAAAGAAGAAGGTGGAGGGGCGGGGGGGGGGGGGGGGGGGGGGACCATGCCTGGCCTCTGTGCACAGATGTGTGAAAGCTTTGGAAACTAGTGCAGCTTCTGCCCACCTGCTGTGCTTCATTTTAGAATCTGGGCTTTCATTTAAAAGACAAAGCCTGATTAGTTTTTCATCTGTGAACCTTATTGCATCAATTGCCACCCAGATTGCAAGTGTTTTTGATTGGGTGGGGGTGAGGAGCCAGGGAAAGATGCTCCCTTCCCACAGAATGCCTTCTCTTGGGAGAGGTCAGGGCTTGGCCCCATTCGGGATGGCAGGGGAGCCCCACCCCTGGGGCACTTTCTTAAGCTCTTCATAACCTCAGCACTATGGTAGCAAAAACCTCTCTGCTCCAGAACCCAGGGAGGAAGACGGAGCAATCATTGCTGCACATGACCCTGAGACAAATGACTCAATAAGGAATTGAAGCTATTAGGAAATCAGTTGGACTTAAATGAAAATTCAAATGAGAGAAATGGAGGGAGGGATGTTTCAAAAAATGGCTTTTAAAATGAGAAAGCTTACCAGGGATCAAGAGACTGAAATTATAGGAATAAACCCAAGAGACACTGCATCCAACTAAGAAGTGTGGGAGTTAGGTCTTGGAATACTGGGAATTACAATACTGAGTAGTGTATAGGCATTGATTGATTGGTAGAATTGGCTAGAGAGGGGCAAAAGAAAAGCAACATTATACTCAAACAAATCTAGCACTTTCTACCATCACTAACACCACCTCAGTTACCGTCCTACTTTCTCATGTGAGTTATAGCCTCCAAATGGGTTTCCCTTCCTCTTATCTGTCTTCTTTCCATCCTTCCATCTTTCTTTCCTTCCATCTTTCCATCCATTCTCCCTTTCATTCTTTCATAATTCATTCAACAGATAGTTGTTGAACATCTCCTATATACCAGGCATTGTTCTAGGCCCTGGGGAAGTAGCAGTGAATGCAACAAAATTTCTGGTCTCATGGCGCTTACATTTAGTCGGAGAGACAGACAAGAAACAAGATAAAGAAATATGTAACATGTAAGATGATAAATAAAAATGGAAGGGAGATAGGGTGCATGGTCTCCACTAGGGATGCCTTTGTGCAAATTTAATAGAGGCACAGTGCCTCGGTTCTAGACAGTCATATTCCTAAACAGTGCCCCCTTTGCATGAGGACACACCTTGGACTCTGTGCCCAATGAAAGCATGGCTTCCTCTGAGGAATGCAAACCCACACAGGGCTCAGGGCTTGGCCAGTGGAGTGTGGGCTGTATTTCAGTCCCTGCTTGCCCCCTTGATTGGGCACCACTATGCACTGGGTAAATGGCATAGCCTAACTCTGTGTGTGGGTGGGGGTGCAATTTTATATAATGAGGCCAGCGCAGCACATGAGAATGTGACATTTAAGTGAAGACCTGAGGAGTGAAGTCATGAACCATGTGGATATGGGAGGGGATGGCAGGGAAGGGGCAGGTGCAATGATCCTGAGGACAGGGCCTGCACCATGTGGTCCAGAAATGGCAAGGAGGACATTGTGGCTAGTGTGGAGTGAGCAAGGGGAGATGGAAAGGAGTGAAGCAGGGTTAGGGGAGGTCATGGAGGGATACAGGCTGTTGTTAAGGCATTGGCTTTTATACTGAGTAGTATGACTTATCATAGGAGGCTTTGCACATTGAACCTGACTTACGTTTTAATAGGATCTCTCTGGCTGCTGAATTTGCTAATAGACTGAAGTGGGCAAGTATGGAAGCAGGAAGATCAGTTAGGAGCCTATTGCAATAACCCAAGCAAGAGATGCCCCCAACATGGTCTCTAATTCATCTCCTGCTGTGGCTGGTGTAATCTTTCTAAAGCATAATTTGATAAGTGCCAACTTGTAAAAAAATTTTTTAAAAAAGCTGTTCTAGTTTGCTAATGCTGCCAGAATGCAAAACACCAGAAATGGATCAGCTTTTATAAAGGGGGTTTATTTGGTTATGAAGTTACAGTCTTAAGGCCATAAGGTGTTCAAGGTAAGTCATCAACAATTGGGTACCTTCACTGGAGGATGGCCAATGGTGTCCAGAAAACCTCTGTTAGTTGGGAAGGCACGTGGCTGGTGTCTGTTCCAAAGTTCTGGTTTCAAAATGGCTTTCCCCAAGGACGTTCCTCTCTAGGCTGCAGTTCCTCAAAAATGTCACTTTTAGTTGCTCTTGGGGTGTTTGTCCTCTCTTAGCTTCTCCGGAGCAAGAGTCTGCTTTCAATGGCTGTCTTCAAACTGTCTCTCATCTGCAGCTACTCTGTCAGCTTCTGTGCATTCTTCAAAGAGTCCCTCTTGGCTGTAGCAAGCTTGTTCCTTCTGTCTGATCTTGCATAGTGCTCCAGTAATTTAATTCAGACCCACCCTGAATGGGCGGGGCAACACCTCCTTGGAAATTATCCAGTCAGAGTTATCACCCACAGTTGGGTGGGTCGCATCTCCATGGAAACACTCAAAGAATTACAATCTAATCAACACTGATACATCTCCTCACACAAGATTACATCAAAGATAATGGCGTTTTGGGGGACATAATACATTCAAACCGGCACAAAAGCCTTCATGGCTCCCCACAGCCCATAGCATGATTTCTCCTGCATAAGATAATGGGCTGAACTTACCCAGGCCCTCATCTTTCTTTTCAGCCTCACAGCCTGGCACCTTCCCTCCCTGCTCCCTCTTGGCTCCCCACTCCTAGTAAACTCTAGCCCAAAGGTCTTGAACCGGTGGTCCAAAGGCCACCTCTGGTCTGCAGGTAGGAACATCTCATGTCTCAGGTGACAGGTCAGGTTCCACAGATGCAGTGTGTTGGGCCGGGTTTGGATCCTCTGCAGGACACACCTGTGATGGAAGCTGAAAGGCAGGATAGGGAAGGAGAAAGAGCTGAGCAGGGATGTGGTCTCAGGTAGAGTGTAGCCTCATCTAGTCTAGTTTGAAATTACCCCCAAACTGGCTATTTTGTCTAGCTCTAATACATCTTTATTTGAATGACAGACTCCAGGTTTTAATTTATTTTCCATATCTCAACTATTTTATTTCTTATTGTTGAGACCTTGATATACAGGGTAAGGCTCTGGGAGTTAAACCACAACACTGAGTTGTCCCCCTTGAGAGAAGGGGCTGGCGTTTTATGTCCCCACATTAGCCAGTCATTGGCTATGGACTGCAGGAGGGAATGAGGAGGCTGCTGATGGCCAAGGGCAAGTCTTGAGAGAAGTGGCGGCTGTGAGGTGTTAGGGGCTCAATGCTTTGAGCAGCTGGGGGATGGGTGCACAGCCCTGCTAAGATGATCTTGGCAGTGCACCAGCTTCCACTACAATTGGCCTGAACAGTGTTTTTTTAATTGGTTACTGTGCCGGTTTAAATATATTATGTTCCCCAAAATGCCATTATCTTTGATGTAATCTTGTGTGGGCAGATGCATTAGTGTTGATTAGATTGTAATTCTTTGAGTGTTTCCATGGAGATGTGCCCCACCCAATGGTGGGTGATGACTCTGATTGGATGGTTTCTGTGGAGGTGTGGCTCTGCCCATTCAGCATGGGCCTTGATGTGTTTACTGAAGCACTATATAAGCTCAGACAGAAGGAGGGAGCTTGCTACAGCCAAGAGGGACACTTTCAAGAATTCACAGGAGCTGAGAGAGGAACTGCAGTTTACAGAGATATTTTGGAGGCGGCCGTTGAAAGCAGACTTTTGCTCCGGAGAAGCTAAGAGAGGACAAACATCCCAAGGGCAACATTTTGAAGAAAGCCATTTTGAAACACAGCCTGGGAGCAAGCAGACACCAGCCATGTGCCTTCCCAGCTAACAGAGGTTTTCCAGATGCCGTTGGCCATCCTCCAGTGAAGGTACCCTGTTGTTGAGGCCTTCCTTACCTTGGACACTTTTTGGCCTTAAGACTGTAACTTTGTAACCAAATAAACCCCCTTTATAAAAGCTGATCAATTTCTGTTGTTTTGCATCCTGGCAGCATTAGCAAACTAGAACAGCTACCAACATTTAAAAATCATGAAATTTATACAAAAATCTGAATTGTTGGCATCTCTTGAACAATCAGAAATGAGGCTGCACTGGGCCTGCATTCCCACATGGTAATAGCTGGAGCTAAAGGTTGGCTGTCCCCTCCACAAGCTTTTGCTTGGAAGTTTTCCACCTTCTCTTCCTGGCCTGTTGCACACATTCAAATTTCAGGCCTGAACCACACAGCACCTACCAGTCATGTGTGTGCCTTCGTGTCCTGTGTCTTTGCCAAGTTGGAACCGGGCTTTGTGGAATATATCTGTTTCTTCTTCACCTGGCAAACTGTATGTTCCTTAAGACCCTATTCAAAGACCTCTTCTGAAGATCCTTCCAAACACCTCAGAGAATTCACTCATTACTTTTAAAGCCCTGATGATATAGTACTATAAATTCTTGGTTAACATGTCTTTCATCCCATTTCACTGTCATTTCCTTGAGGGACAGCATCTTTCCCATCTTCATGATTCCAACAGCACTTACAAGAGCACCTGGCACATAGGAGATGGTTCAACAAATGTTGAATGATTCTGTGCTGGAAGAGAAGAGGGTAGGCACAAAAGAAATGAAGTGAGCCCTGGCCTTAAGGATTACGCAGCATCACTGGGGGTTAGGATGTGCCATTGCAATATGGACAGATGAGCGAAGGAAGTGATGCATTTGAACATAGAGGGAAGATAGTTAAGAGTGTGGGTGAGCAGGCGTGCATGGGAACCTGTGCATACTCACCTACGTCGTTGGCCTGCCATGGCCAATGCGAGCAACAGAAGGGGCAATAACCATGTGCTTGCAGGGACAGAGACTGCCGTGCTTACCCAGCATCCTTTCCCTTCCCCGTTTCAATAAAATTATACATCCTAGAGTCCCTTGAAGCTAGAGGTGGATAATGAGATATCCGTAGACGGTCACCAGGGCCTTCCAGGAGGTCACCTTAAGCAGGAGAGAGTGTCTCCCCACTCCCCTTCTCCTCCTGCAGCCTGGATTGCAGAGATCCACACCACGAGGCAGACTCTAAGGAGGGCAGGGCAGCAAGCTGGTCAGACAGGTAGGAGTCCAGGCACCTGCCAGCACTGGATGCCTGCCTCCTGGTTTCTTTGTGCAAAGGGGAGAGACACTTATTTTAAGTAATTTTTTTTTTTTTTTTTGGTTATATGAATCCAAATCCAACCCTAACTAATACACACTTCAGAATTTTTTTTTTTAAAGGTATCATTAAAAAGCTCAGAGTGACATAATAGTAATAAAATGCTGAACCATCAAGGGCAGGATGGAGAAGGAAAAGGCAAATCAGTTCTCTAAAAGGATTTAAAATGTACCCATTTGACCCCTTTCCCTTAATAGCGATGTTTTTGTTTTTGTTTCTTAAACTTTGCCTGGGAAGGCTCCTGCAGCCCAATGCCCTCTGCCTCTTACCCTCAGAGAGTATGTGAATTTGTCCTTAAGGACTTGCGTGGAGGTGCTTTTTCCTCCAATCACCTTTCCTGACTGCCAGGCCTGCTTAGTTTTATGCCCCCTTCTGTGTTCTTATAAGGCTCTGTGAATATTTCTAAGACAGCCGCGTTTGTAAATGGTCTGTGTCTGTGTGTGTTTCCCTGCCTGCCCGTGAACTCCTTGAAAGCAGGCCTGTACCTTATTCATATCCGTATATCCAGCTTCTGGCACAACGTCTGGCTTAAAGGGGGAAAACATAACTATTTGTTTAGATGAAATGAACCTAAGTTAGGTGAGTAAAAATTTTCCAGAGTTTCAAAATCTAGAGAATCTCATTGGAAAGAGACTTACATTGCTATACATCTTCAAGGTTTAAAACTAACAGGAGAGTAGGCAGAAGGAAACTTCAAGCGCATTCCACGTCTGTCTGCCTGGTTTTCCTCAGAGAGGTTGGGTGATAGGCTCCTGTCACACCGCTGGTGTTAAAGCAGATGCGTTCAAACAAAATGCAGCCACACGTAGGTGTACTGAAAACATTTCCCAGGCAAGCTGCCCAGATTTGATCAACACCTAAATTTATATTTACAACAATTCATGAACATGCTGTTTCTATAATATCTGCTGGGGAGGACTTGATCTAAAGGGAGTCAAGGGGAACGGAGTGATGGGAGTTAAGATTGCTGTGAGGAAGAAGTAAGGAATTAAGCTGATGGCCGGTAAAGGCCGCAGCAAGACGGTATTTTTACTGCCAACAAGCATTTATTGCCAACAGGCCTCAAGACTGAGAGAGTGGTGGGGGCAGCAGTTTGCTTCAAAGAGCCACCTAGGGGAGAAGATTGAATGGGTGGATAGCAACGACCTCACGTGCTTTCACAAACACTGTGAACCACTGTTGTATTGTGATAGTGACTGATCTATAATTACTACTGACCGGTTTAACGTTGTTTTGAGCCTTTTGATCCCTGCAAGTGGGTCCACACTTTCAGTATTCAAAAGTGGATGACAAAAGTTGAGAAGGAACGTGTTGGACCATCATAACAGTATTGTAGATATATATCTAGGTTTTGCTAGTTGTAAACTCTCCACACGTGTCATTTAATTTGTTCACCCTGATAGCCCTCTACTTCAGTTTGACCAGGTATGGTAAGGTAATTTGTTCAAGAACGCATGACTAGGACGCAATGAGTTTTGAACTCATGTCGTATGTCCCCAGGACCAATAGTCTTTGCTTAGTGCTAGGCCTGCCTCACCAGAGCAGACCTGAGGCAGCCAGAGCGGGGAGGCCCGGGAGGAGCCAGGGACGAGCTGTGATGTCCCTGCCTTGCTTGTGTGCTCCTTTGGTCCTGCTAAAAGTTGGCACCTGGCTAGTGCCGGCTGCCCGGCCTTTTGTCCTGCTCCATGATCTGGCATTACGCCCTTCCTGCTCACCATCCTCTCTTCTGCCTCGGTGGCTGTGCCTGCTGCTCCTGTCTGGCAGGACCCGAGTGGCAGAGGGTCTTGGGCGTTGGCTTCCAGTGAGGCTGTGTGGCTCAGTCCTCCTGGAATCTTGTCGGCCTTTGGTCCAAGGCTCCTACAGCCCTCCTGTTGTCAACTCCCAACTCCCATTGATGAAATGTGCTCGTAGTTGCCCAGAGAAGCACAGGGCTCTAGTCTCTCCAGGATAAGCATTCTATCCTGATAACCCTTCTTGAATTTATGCTATTCTAGAGTTCATTCTGAAGAGCAGGACAGCATTACCAGAGAGAGGGAGGGAGTAGGAAGAGCCAATCACATAACGAAGCCCTTTCTTAGGAATCTATCCATACATGGATTTGTCCTTTGCGTGTTATCTCATATACTTGTCCAAAGTGTGGTAAAGAGCCTTTTTTTTTCCTGCTCCATGGAAATCCTGTAACTTGGGTCTTTCCCGGATGGTTGACAGTTACATGGTTATATGGTTGCAATAATGAGGAAGAACATTGTGAGCAAAAAGGTCTTTGCCGTTATGGAGTTTGTAGTCCCCTGGGTACAATGAACATTGAACAGATAAACATACAAATATATGTTAAGCTGCTTAATATAGAGGTTAAAATCACTGGCTGACCTTGGGCAACTTTTTTCACCTTTTTTTTGCCTCCATTTCTTCATCTGTAAAATGGGGGAGAGAAGTACTTTACAGGATTGTAGTGAGAGTTGTGTGAATTATGTAAAGTACTTAGAATCATGCAGAATGTGTAGTAACCCATCAGTAAATGGCTATGGTGTTGTTAGGTCATTCCTTCTAGAATAAATAGCTTCTAGGTAGGAAAACTGGCTCCAGTCCAGAAACTGGGCAAGGGATCATGACTAGGTTTGGGGAACTTCCTTCAACTTTGTGATTACCCATCTATTATTTCTTTTGGTTACGAAAACTGAGAAAAACCCTTGTTGGCTCTCCGTCTAAATTACCTGTAGGGACAAGATTCTATTAATTATCTCAAGTTGATGTGGGTCAGTCTCTCTTGGATGACATTCCAATCTTGCTGCTTAATATGATAATTGTGCTTGCCTTGCTTCTGATGATTAAGCACTGCCACCTGGTCTTTATTACTTGGGATCCTGTCATTCCCATTGTCATCAGTGAGCCCAGTACTGTAACAGCATCTCTTCTCAGTCAGCCCTGGACTACAGAGGAGAGTCACTACTGCGTTTCTTAGTGATGCTTGTGCTCCTGTCATCAGTGCATTCCATTTTGCTTTGGTAAATATGGGCTCCTCCAGGCCCCCACATAGTAAAAATCTTTAGTGGGTTTTCTCATCTTGTGTCATATACTCACATGCAGGTACAGAGAAGCATGCCCACTTTTTTAAGACTTTTGATCACTTCTTCCACCACCTGTCATGGAAATTCTAGCATTTCTGCTTAGCTTAGTGTGAGCCATCATTTTTTCCATTGTTCTAGGAGCCATTGTAGCAGTGTGTTGGAACCATCTCCTAGGGTCCTTGACAGGGTGTTAAATCCTGTATTCTGGGAGATTGCCTCATATTGATTAACTCTAATCCAACTTTATGTTCATCTCCCTTTCAGAATTCATTGTCATACATACTGAACTGATTCTGCTGGTACAAGATGACTGTGTCCTACACCTGCTTTGGAATATACTCCTTCACTCCCTTAGCAGGATCACCTTCCTTGTTGTGTTATGTTGTGACTTAACCCTAGTTATTGAACACTGCAAGGAAGGGAGGTAGGGGAAGATCTTTAGAAGGTTATTTGTGCCCTGCAAGGCATGGTCTTCAAAGAAGGTGGAAATATTAGTCTCTAACAGGGAGGAGTGGATCACTTTTCTTGGTCCATTGGTTCAGTGTAACATGGGAATCCAAGATTTTCAAGTCAGTTAACAGAGATGACTCCATTCAACATCTCAGGCTCCTATTCTTTCCCAATCTATGTCCGTATCTTAGTATGGTAGACGTGCCTATTGAAACTTAAATTTTTCTCTGGAGCGTGCTGCTCTCATGATTAAAACCTGAATGTGTTCTCAGCTATTTCTGCCTTCTAGCTACAGGAGAAGATAGCTTCTTTATATTGCTGCCAGGGAGAACTTCTGACTTTCATTCCTAGCCTTTCATTATCTTTTCCCAAAGCTTCAAGTGCTCCCAGTGACAGCTATCCAATTCAATTGTTCCTACAATTACTATTTTCCCTGTATTTTTCAATATATAAAACAGTATGCTTGCTAGTGCATTTCCTTCTGCTGGTGTATTATTTAGTTAACCACCAAAGGTGGCCTACTGTGAAAGTTTAACACTCATACTGCTACCTTGGGCTTCACCTACCGCCAGTGATGAGGTCCTCATTGCCAGCTGACCAGAGTGTACCAGTTCCAGAATTCCATCTTAGCCTCTGCTTTCTCTGACCCCTCGACCTACCTGCAAGTGGGGTTCTTCCTAAAAAACTGACTCTGAGACAAAGATTAGTGTGAAAAAATTTATAGGAAATATGCTGTTAGGATCAACACTTGTGGGAAAAGTGAGGGAAGCAAGATTGCGCAGAGGAAGAAGTTGGTCTGCAATGCTGCCAGGTGTTCTGAAATGCAAACAAGGCCTTAGCCAACTCCATAGAGAGTTCAGAAGCTGTGCTGGCTCTTCAGAAATGTGCTGATTTGGGATGAGGGGACTGGACCTTTCTGTTCTTGAACTGACCAGTCATTGAATGTAGGCTGCTGTGAGAAAGGGACATTACCTTGGGCAAGGTGGTTCTCTTCAGCAGAGAGAAATTTCTAAAGAGAGCTGATATCTGAAGTATATCAGCTGGCAACACTCCAAGCAGCTGAGGCATAAGTCCTTCAATGTTGAATGGGGATCTCCATACCATCAGAAAGAGATATTTGTACAACATTTCAAAGACAGAAGCATTATTCTCCTGTAGCAGCTGCCATGCAGGCAGGTAGGCTTTGGCTACCAGTAGATGTGGAGTTTTGCCAGTGGCTATCAGAGGTTTTTCTGAGAATTATTCAGTTGTTGCTGAGATCATCGGGGATGGTCTGCTGTGATTGTTCAATTTCTGGATTCACTGAAAGCTTGCAGGGACCTTCTTGATTTTCACTCTTTCAGCACTTTCAATAGCTATGTTAGCCTCTAAGTCCCTATATTAAGTAACTTCTGCACAAAATACCTAGAATGGTTCCTGTTTTTCTGACCTAACACTTTCTGATATAGTTGTATCATCAAGAATTATATCCCAAAGTAAAAAGTATAGGTGTACTTTGTAATAACCTCTTCATTAACCAATTAAGACATGTCTTTTGATCTTTGAACATTTTTCTGATGCTTTTCCTGGCACTGAGAGATGGGATCAGCTAGCCAAGAGTGTATCTGGAAGATTACAAAATATAATTAGAGAGACATAGTGATAGTAGGTAAGCAATCTTTGGATGATGGGGGAGGGGTGGCTCACTAGGTAAGATAATTCAGAACTCAGTCTGAGTAGTTATGCCAGGCTTCGGGTTAGCTGGGACTTCAAATTGGCCATGAAAGAAAAAGAGCTGAAAGAAAAAAAATTGAAATAACTTTCAGTGTAGCACACAGCCCATTCATGATTTGGATCTGACTACCTCCTCAGCCTGTTTTCTATTCCACTTCTTTGCCTCAACCTTATGCTCCAGCATTACCAAGCTACTTGCTGTTCCCTTCCATGTGTCAAGCTGTTTTTGCCTTATGTTTTCTTTGTCCAAGATGCCACCTTTGCCCAAGATGCCACTTTTGCCAGAAAACATCTCTGTTCACTCTTTAAACCTTAGTTTGGACATCAATGAAAATGGCAAGTAAGATCCTCTGAAAATTTCCTCCTCCATCAAAGCAACAAGAACACTGGCAAAAATTATAAGAATCAACATTTACAGAACTTTAGAAATTAACCAAATACTTGTAGCATTCCAAGGAACATTTTTTGCAAGAAAAATGGCTGAATCTCTGTAAGAAAAGTGAGCTTTGTGGTGTTAACTTGCCTTATTCTCATCCCTGCCCTCCTTCTAGCTCTATGATGGCCTTTGAAACCAACAGCCCACAATCATGGTGAAAGTGAGCAGCTTAGCAGCCACTGGAGGGGGGAGAATGGGGTTGCAGCTCCTTTAAAGTTCCATTCCCAGATAATTGTCAAATTTGACCTGTCCAGTGATTCCCTGGAAGTTCCCCAATCACATAGATGTTTTTATTTGACTTGAATCTAACAGTTTGCCTAATGCAAACAGTCTTTTCCTAGAGGGGACATTTGTCAAAAGCATTTGGAGACAGTTGTTGAGTATCTCCTCTGCATAGGGCTATGGGTAACAGTTGAGGCAAACAAAAGGCTAAAGAAGAAGCTTCAAAAGAAATCTGAGGAATATGGGTTTTGAAAAGCTATGACACATTCCTGGAAATCTAGAAGGCCACATCCATGTGTAGAGCTGTGCACATGTCCAAGGGTGTGCATATACTCAGGAAAGACTTGAGAAAGCCCTTAGCGTTCACCTGTGGCTAACCTTGAGGTTTTGCACAAGAGGGAAGTAAAGGCTAAGGCAGAGTTTTAAACTGCCTGCTTTGTTGAATGCATGCCCCAAACACACACAGAACCCATCAGCAAAGACTGGGAGACTTATTTCTGTCCAATCATTAGCAGACCACTAAGCTAGGTAGAGATTTCTATGACCACATATAACAAAGACTACAGACTTGACAGAATTAGTTCAGAAAAGTAACTAGACAAGCAAGCAAACAAACAAACAAACAACAACAACAACAAAAAAAAAAAAAACAGCAGTAACAATCCTGGGGAGGTAGCAGAATTTTATTTCCAGAGATGCCACATTATATTGTTTAAAATGTTCAGTTTTCAACAAAAGCGAAAATATGAGACATGCAAAAGAAACAAGAAAGTTTTACCCATACACAAGAAAAAAGGAGTCGATAGAAACTGTCTCTGAGGAATCCCAGACTTTAAATAAACTTTAATTCATTTCTTTTAAATATGTTCAAAGGACTGAAGGAAATTATATCTATAGAATTAAAGGAAAATATGAGAATGATGTATCACCAGATAGAGAATATCAATACAAACGTAGAAATTAGAAAAAGGAACCCACCAGAAATGCTGAAAATGAAAACTCCAAAAAAGAATATCAAAAGTACACTAGAGGGACCCAACAGTAGATTAAGCAGGCAGAAGAAAGAATTAGTGAACCTGAATATAGAGCAGTTGATATTTTCTAATGTGAAGGTCAGGAAAAAAAAAGAATAAAGAAAAGGGGACAGAGCCCCAAAGACCTGTGGGATATCATCAAGCATACAATATATGCATTGTAAAATTCTTAGAAGAAGAGTAGAGAGAGAAAGGATCAGAATGAATATTTGAAGAAATAACAGTTGAAACATCCCAAATTTGATGGGAAATATTAATCTACAAATGCAAGAATCTCAACAAACTCCAAGCAGTATAAACTTAAAGAGATCCACACCGAGACACACCAAAATCAATCTGTCAAAAGATAAAGACAAAGAGAGAATCTTGAAAGCAGAAAGATCATGTAAAAGAGATCCTCAATAAAATTAACAGTTGATTTCACACCAGAAACCTTGGAGACTAGAAGACATATTCAAATTACTGAAAGAAAAAAGACAGTTAACCAAGAATTCAATATCCAACAAAACTAACTTTCAAAAATGAAGTAGAAATTAAGACACACCCAGGTAAACAAAGACTGTCATTAGCAGACCTGTCCTCCAAGAAATACTAAAGGGTATTCAGGATGAAAATGACAGGACACTAGACAGTAACTCAAATACACATAAAGAAATAAACAACCCTGGTAAAGGTAACATAAAAGCAGTATGAATGTAATTTTTATTTGTAACTATTTTTTTCTCCTATCATATTTAAAAGACAACTGTACAGACTTCTGGGGAAGGTGGCGGAGTAGGGAGCAGCAGTACTCAATCCTCCTCCAAAAAACTACTAGTGGACAGGCAGAAACAGTCTGAAACAACTGTTCTGGGGTCTGGGGGCCAGGGGAGCATTGCATTATCCAGGGGAGAACAAGACGAAGAGGCTGAGACACTGCAGTAAAGATCTGTAAGGATAGCACTCAGCAACTGCTGGTGCACAACCCCCACTCTCAAGGCTAGCCACCATGAGTTCAGTTCCTGGCTGGCTGCAGAGGATGGAGAGGGAGGTGGAAGCCCTCATCCCCAGGAAGAGGGTAGGAATGACCGAGTATTGATCACAACTTTTGATTGGCAAAATGTGACTGCAGAGTCCCAGCTTTGAGCCACAGTTTTGGCCTGCCCCTGACAGGGGCAAAAGCAGTGGAAATTCACAGGTGCAGGGTCTCCTTAGGGCTGTGCAGAAAAGGTTACTGCAGAGCACATTCTGCTGGAAGGCCAGGAAAGCACAGCTTCAGGGAGTCATTGAAAAAGCTTATTGGTGTCTTTCCTGACCCTCTTCCCAGGGCTCTTTGGAGCTGGTCTGCACCCCCTTCATGGATCCCTGCCACTGTTTTGGCCCAGAAATACTGAAATGGAAAAGTCCTCTCCAGGGTTTCCCTCCTCCCAGAATTTCCCTTCCAGGCAAAAGCAGCTAGAGGCAATGAAAGTAGAATAAAAACAAAAACAAAAATTATACAGGCAAAACAAACAAACAAAAAGAGAACAGGTCAAGATTCCTGGAGAAGGAACAGAGGAAAGCAAGCTTTCCCCTGGGAGTGAAACAATTGCACAAATAGTGCAATCCTAAAAATTGTACTGTAAACCCAGGGCAAGAATCACATGAAGGAGAGCTGAAAAAATCTGATCAGTTAAACATATGCTACTCTAAACATCTAGAATAAGTTGAACCAAGTGTCAAAAAAGAGCCTTAACACAAAGCCAATCAACAATAAAACCCTTGGTAAGAGAGAGAAACTGACCTTGAGAGTAAACTCATTATGATAATCAGATGCCTAGGCATCAGGAAAAAAAATTACAAGCCATACTAGCAAACAGGAAGATATGGCCAGGCAAAGGAACAAATTAAAACTTCAGAAGTGACACAGAATTTGGAACAACTAATCAGATGTTCAAACAAATCTTCTAAATTAATTCAAGGAGATGAAGGAAAATGTGGCTAAAGAGATAAAGGATATTAAGAGGACACTGGGTGAGCATAAAGAAGAATTTGAATGTATGGGAATGAAAAAACATATGGGAATGAAATACACAATAGAAGAGATTAAAAGTACACTAGAGGCATACAACAGCAAACTTGCACAGGCAGAAGAAAGAATCAGTAACCTAGAAGACAGGACAATCAAAATCTTACAGAAGAACAGAAAGAGAAAAGAGTGGAAAAAATTGAGCAGGGTGCCAGGGATTTTAATGACAGGATGAAGTTCAAAAACATGCATGTCATGGATGTCCCAGAAGAGAAGGGAAAAGATGCACAAAGTATTTTTGAGGAAATAATAGCTAAAAATTTCCCAACTCTTACGAAAGACATATGTATGTCCAAGAAGTACACATACTCCAAACAGAATAAATCCTAACAGACTTACTCTGAGACACATTCTAATCAGAATGTCAAATGCCAGAGATAAAGAGAGAAACCTGAAAAGAGGAAGAGATAACCGATTCATCACATGCAAGGGAACTGCAATAAGATTAAGTTCTGATTTCTCTTCAGAAACCATGGAGGCAAGAATGCAGTTGCATGATATATTTAAGGTTCTGAAAGAGAAAAACTGCCAGCCAAGAATTCTTTATCTGGCAAAACTGTCTTTCAAAAATGAGGGAGTTTGAAATATTCACAGATAAGCATTCACAGAAACAGAGAGTTTATCAACAAGAGACCAGCCCCTACAAGAAGTACTAAAAGGAGTTCTGCAAGCTGAAAGGAAAATACAGGAGAGAGAGGCTTGGAGGAGTGTAGAAATGAAGATTATCAGTAAGAGCAACTAAAAGTGTAAAAAGAGAGACAAACATAAAATACGACATAAAAACCAAAGGATAAAGTGGTTGAAGTAACTACTGCCTTTACAGTAATAACACTGAATGTTAATGAATTAAACTCCCCAATCAAAAGACACAGATGGCAGAATGGATAAAAACATATGATCCATCTTGCTATCTACAAGAGATTTCCTTTAGACAAAAAGACATCAATAGGTTGAAGTGAAAGGTTAGAAAAAGGTATTCCACACAAACAGTAACCAAAAAAGAGCTGGTCTATACTAATATCAGACAAAATAGACTTTAAATGCAAAATTGTTATAAGAGACAAAGAAGGCCACCATATATTAATAAAAGGGGCAATATACCAAGAAGAAATAACAATCATAAATTTTTATTCACCTAGCCAAGTGCCTCACAATACATGAAGCAAACACTGTCGAAACTGAAGGAAGAAAAAGACATCTCTACAATAATAGTTGGAGATGTCAATGCACCATGCTCATCGATAGACAGGGCATTTAGACTTAATAGACATGTACAGAGCATTGCAGCTCAAAACAGCAGAATATACATTCTTCTCAAGTGCTCATGGATCATTCTCTAGGATAGACCACATGTTGTGTCATAAAACAAGTCTCAATACATTTAAAAAGGGGTGTTGGTTATGGGTATCCATAAGCAAAAGAATGAAAGAGGACTCTTATCTTACACCTTATACAAAAATTAACTCAAGATGGATCAAAGACCTAAATATAAGAACCAGGACCATAAAACTCCCAGAAAAAAATGTAAGAAAGTATCTTCAAGATTTTGTGGTAGGCAATGGTTTCTTAGACTTTATACCAAAAGCACAATCAACAAAAGAAGAAATAGGTAAATGAAACTCACAATAAAAAACTTTTGTGCTTCAAAGGACTTTGTCAAGAAAGTGAAAAGGCAATGTACTCAATGGAAGAAAATATTTGGAAACCACATATCCAAAAGGGTTTGCTATCCAGAATATATAAAGAAATCCTACAACTCAACAATGAAAAGGTAAACAACTCAATTAAAAAATGGACAAAAGACTTGAATAGACATTTTTCCAAATTGGAAATTCAAATGGCTAAAAAGCTCATGAAAAGATGTTCCCTAACTTTTAGGGTAATGCAAATCAAAACTGTAATGAGATATCATTTCACACCTACTAGAATGTCCACTATTAAAAAAACAGAAAACCAAAGTGTTAGAGAGGATGTGGAGAAATAGGAACACTCATTCATTGCTGATGGGAATGTAAAATGATGCAGCCACTGTGGAAGATGGTCTGTAGGTTCCTCAGGAAGGTAAATATAGAATTGCCATACGATCTGGAACAACTGAAAGCAGGGACTCAAAGAAACATTTGCACACCAGTATTCATAGTAGCATTATTCAAAGTTGGCCAAAAGATAGAAGCAACCTAAGTGTCCATCAACCAATGAATGGATTAAAAATATATGGTATATACATACAATGGAATATTATTCAGCTGTAAGAAGGAATGAAGTCCTGATACATGTGACAACATGGATGAACCTTAAGGTCATTATGTTGAGTGAAATAAGCCAGACCCAATAGGACAAATATTGTATGATCTCACTGATATGAACTAATTGTAATAAGAAAACTCGTGGAGTTAAAATGTAGAATATAGGTTTCCAGGGGATAAAATGGGGGTAAAGAAAGGGGAGCTGATGCTTAATTTGTGCAGAATTTCCATTTAGATTGATTGTAAATGTTTGGAAATGGACAGTGGTGACAAGAGCACATTATTGTAAGTGTAATTAAAAGTGCTGAATTTTGTTGGTGAATGTGGTTGAAAGGGGAAGTTTTGGGTCAGGTATGTTATTAGAAGTGAACTTAGAAGATAAAACATGGGACCATATAACACAGGGAACCCTGTTGTGGATGATGGACTGTGGTTAACAGTACACATATGTTCTAGTTTGCTAATGCTGCTGGAATGCAAAACACCAGAAATGGATTGGCTTTATAAAAGGGGGTTTATTTGGTTACACAGTTACAGTCTTAAGGCCATAAAGTGTCCAAGGTAACACATCAGCAATCAGGTACCTTCACTGGAGGATGGCCAATGGTGTCTGGAAAACCTCTGTTAGCTGGGAAGGCACGTGGCTGGCATCTGCTCCAAAGTTCTGGTTTCAAAATGGCTTCCTCACAGGATGTTCCTCTCTAGGCTGCAGTTCCTCAAAAATGTCACTCTTAGTTGCACTTGGGATATTTGTCCTCTCTCAGCTTCTACGGAGCAAGAGTCTGCCTTCAATGACCATCTTCAAACTGTCTCTCATCTGCAGCTCCTGTGCTTTCTTCAAAGTGTCCTTTTTAGCTGTAGCTCCTCTTCAAAACATCACTCACAGCTGCACTGAGCTCCTTCTCTTTGAGTCAGCTCATTTATATGGCTCCACTGATCAACGCCCACCCTGAATGGGTGGGGCCATGCCTCCATGGGAATACCTCATCAGAGTCATCACCCACAGCTGGGTGGGGCACATTCCAAGAAAATCTAATCAGCACCCAAAAGTCTGCCCCACAAAACTACATCAAAGATAATGGCATTTGGGGGACACCATACATTCAAACTGGCACAACGTATAACATGTTCTTTCATAACTTAGCAAATATATGACAGTACTATGAAGTGTTATAAATAGGGTGGTATATTGGAAAAAATACACCTATGTAAGCTATGGACTATAGTTAACAGTAATACTTTAATATTCTTGCATCGACTTTGACAAAGATACCACACTAAGGTGAAGTGTCAACAACAAGGGGCTATAATGAAACACTGAATTTTTTATATGACTTTTCTGTAAACCTATAACCTCTCTAATTTTAAAAAAATAACAATAATTTTAAAAATTATGCTAAGTGAAGAAAACCAGACCCAAATATTGCATGATTCCATTTATATAAAATGTAAATGTAAATAAATTTATAGGGACAGAATTGCGTTAGTGGTTATGTAGGGCTGGGAAAAAATAAAGGGGTTGAGAGGCGACTGCTAAGAGGCATCAGGTTTTTATTTTTGTAGTAATGAAATTGTTTTAAAATTGATTGTGGGGATGAATGCACAGCTCTGTGATTATACTAAAAGCCATTGATTATATACTTTGGATGGATGGTATGGTAAGTGAATATCTCAATTAACTGCTTATAACAAAAGAGTGATGGAGAGAGACGATTGAGGCAAGAAAGAAGGGAGAGTATATATAGGTGCTGTATATTACCAATAGCTTCTTAAGAAAACTCAGGTGGTTCTTTGGGAAGTTCTCAGAGAAGTCATGAAGAGAAGGAGCTCGTTCCCGTGTCCCCTCTCGTTCATCAAAGTCCTCTCCATAATGCTTTATTTCCCCACACTCAAGGCAGCTGCTGGGGAAGCCAAGGTCCCTTCACCTGTCTGGTTGAGTGAAGTCACACCTGGGCCCTGAAGCTGTTGAGGCTCTTGGCGTGATAATCATGGTTGAAGCTAGGTCTACAGCCTGACCCTTGAACCCCGGGAAGGATGATGAAATCAGTGGTGTCAGGAGACAGGTAAAAGTGTTAGCGAGGGCTTTCAGACGGTGGAGAAAATGATGTAAGCCTTCACTGGGTTGCTCTAAGTCAGGAAATGAGGCAAGTAGCCACAGCCTGGGGACATATGGTATCCAGCACATCTGGGGGTGGGTGGCACAGAAACTGGGTCTGGTGCATACCCTGATTATGTGGACATAATACATGGATGAACTCTTTATAAAGAGTTCATATTTGTTATGCATGTTCATTGTAGAAAATTTGGACAATTCTGAAAATAGAAGGAAGATTATTGAAAGTACATATAATTCTGGAAAAAAAGACAACTGCACAAAGCAATAATTATAAATCTGTGATGATGGCTATACAATATATAAAGATGTGAGTGGTATGACAATAGCAGCACAAGGAGTGGGAGGAAAGAGAGTTAAATAGGAGCAAAGTTCTTGTATACTATTTTAATTAGGTTGGTATTCCTCTAAACTAGATAGAAATAGATACATTGTATAAACACTAAGATCAGGAAAAAGACAAAGACATCTGATCTCATCACTTTTATTCAACATGTACTGGAGGTTTTAGCCAAGGCACTTAGGGGAAAAAAAAAAAAGGAATAAATGTCATCCAGATTAGAAAGGTAGAAGTCAAAGTATCTACTTTTTGAAGAACTGTCAAACTGTTTTCCACAGGGGCTGCAACATTTTACATCAATGTATGAGGATTTCTCTACAAACTCACCAACACTTGTTATCCTTTTCTTAAAAAAATTATAGCCATCCTAAAATGCATTAAGTGGTGTCACATTGCCATTTTGATATGCATTTCCCTAATGACTAATGGTGCTGAGCATTTTCTCATGTGCTTAATGGCCATTTGTATATCTTTTTTTGGAGAAATATCTATTCAAATTCTTTGCCCATTTTTAAATTTGATTGTCTTTTTGTTTTTGAATTAAAGGAATTATTTATATTTTGGATGTTACACTCATATCATTTATTATTTACAAATGTTTTGTATTATTTACAAAATATATTATTTTGTAACATAATATATTATTTACAAGATATGTTATTTACAAATGTTTTCTCCCATTCTGTTGGTTACCTTTTCACTTCCTTGATGCACAAGTTTTTAAATTTCAATGCAATCCAACATATTTTTTATTGTTGTTGTTGCTCATAGTTTTGGTATCACATCTACAAATCCATTGCCGAATCTGAGGTCATGAAGGTTTACCCTTATATTTCCTCCTAAAGTTTTATGGTTTTAGCTCTATATTGGGTCATTGATACATTTTTAGTTAATTTTTGTATGTGGTGTGAGGTAGGGAATCCAAATTAACTCTTTCTCATGTGACTATTCAGTTGTCCCAGCACCATTTGTTGATGACACTGTTCTTTTCCTATTGAATGGACTTGTGATCCTTGTTGAAATCATTTGGCCATAGTGTACATTGTTTTTTAAAAATGTATTCTGTCTTAATAGACTGCGAGCTCTTTGAGGGCAAGATACCTGACTTATTCATCTTGTAATTCCCAAAAGTTAATATAGTCTTTGAAACATTTTAGGAACCTCAGTAAGTAGCAAATGAATGAACAAAGGGAATGCAATTTTTAAGAGAAAATAATATTTCTCATTTTTAATTGGGTTCCCTGGAAACAGACTGTGAATGGAGATTTGCATAAAAGAATTTTATTGGGGCACAACCTTAATTTCAGTGTATGTGGGGGAGTGAAGGAAGTAGAATAGTGTAGGATAAGAATTTATCTTCAATGCAATCGCTTTAATAAAAAGCCCTTAGCAAATCCTTGATGAACTAGGATGACCCTTCAGTGTGTCCTACCTTGGACCAGAGGCCAGGTCTTCATACCCTTCTCATCAAGCAGTTGTCAGTGTTCACTGACCTGTGGTAGGAGCCATGACTTTGGACAGAGTAGTTCTGGTTGTTAACCCCCAACTGTTGCGCAGCTCAGGGAATGAGTACCTCAGAGTCAAAGGGGCATCTGGGCCACACACCATAGCGTTCACCACGTCGGTCACTTCTGACATTCCTTGGCCTGTGATGCTCAATCAGTGTGTGATCTCCTGAGGGAACACATGAGAGGCAGAGCAAGGGGCAGACCACTTTGATTTCTACACTTGAGTCTTCCACCTGTTAACTGTGTGCACTGGCCTAGACCTGCTTCTCCATCCACGACAAGGGGCTATCTCTGCTTAAACACTGAATGAGTCGCCAACGTGCTGAGATAACATGGAAATGGTGTCAAAGTTGGACTGGACTACTACCAGGAAGGAAAGTCCATTTCCTACCAATGCCTGGAAGGCCAAGCACACGTTTGCTCCCTTCATAATCCACCCAGAATTCCCCATATTTCTGCTTCAGAAGTGCAGAAGAAGTATGCTCCAGAATACTGAAAACTTGATCAACTGTGTTTTGAGTTAGTGAGACTCTGATAAGGATTTTGTATCACGTAGACATTTGTTCTGTGCTTTTTATCTCACAGTGGCTGAGAGATCATAGCAGAAGAAAACTATGTCATTCTTCATCTTGGGATCATATCACAAATTCCTTGTTATGAAGGAAAAGATGAGTCAATAGTCTATAGTGATTTTATGAGTGCTGTGGAGAAAATCAGAGAATCATCAAGATATAAAGAATCTTGAACCATCTAATCCAAACCTCTGCATTCAAATGAATGGCTTCTCAAAGGCTGGAAGGGGAAAACACAACAGAATCTTGGGGTTGGGGGTGGGGGTGCAGAGTGAGGCATATGTAGTTTGAAAAAACATATTGTGCTTTTTTACCTATAGGAAACCTTTACACAGTATTCTTGTCTGTTGCAGATATGCAGAAAATAGTGCAAGAGAATTTTTAGGGGACAAAGTTTTTTTTTAAAAATATCTTGAGATGCATTAGTTTAAAAGCTTTGGGAACAAATGACTGATGTGAAAGTTACTCATCAAGAGTTTTTATCTCTAACAATTGTATTTGTCATAAATGACACCATGGATTTTCATAAAACCTCTACCTTAAGGAATGTAGTACCTCCCACTGTGAGAGTTCCAAAACAGTGAGCATAAAATTAGGGAGCCCCTCAAAACTAAGGATGACAAGATGATAACAGGCTGTGAAGAATATTTGAGGTTTGCTCTTAAGTTAAAATCACCTGGATTTTTTGACAGCTCCTGTTGGACTTGGAGATATCACTCAGGGAGATGAGAAATTGTCATCTCTCTGAGTCTTTTGATGCTTAAACTTTAATGCCTACGAGTAGAGAATTGAATAAACAGCTCCTTTCAGAAGGGAAGATTCCCCTCAGGTAGGTAAAAAGATAGCATCACTCATAAGACCTTTATCTGAAGGATCTCTGACTCAATTACAGTCCCGCCCTGAATCGGTGTCTGTGACCAAAAGCCCTCAACAATGCCAGACTTCACAATCCAAGCTGCATGGTGAAGGGAAACTGCAGATGAAAGCAAATTTACTCGCATTTCCAGCAGCAGGATTTCTCAAGGTTTGCAGGCTTAGAATATGAATGCAGAATATTTCCTTAGTGTCAGCAGCAGCACAGCGTCTAGATTTCAGGAGCAATTAACAGTCTACAGGTTAACCCTTTGTTCACAGATAAGGTGCACGAAAATAATTTCCACTTTTGTCTATACAGTACATGCATGTGTGGTTATTCTTTATATTTACAGTTTCTTAATTAAATGTATCTTTTCCCTACCTATGAAATGTTTCTTGCTAACTGGTTTTTTTGGAACGTTACCTAAGTGGCTTCATGTTACCATTACACATGAAGATAATTGTAACCACGTTTAATTCATTAGTTTTTCTTTCCAAAAAATGGACTAATATTTAACAGGCTCCTCTCAGCCTAGGGCAAGGTTGGCAAACTATGACCTGAGGGTCAAGTGCCACCCACCATCTGTTTCAGTATAGCTCATGTGTACTTCTAGATGGTTGTAGAAAATTCAAAGAAAGACATATGAAAATTTTGTGAAATTCAGATTTCTGTGTCCATGAATAAAGTTTTATTGACACAGTCACATCTGTTTATTCATGGATTGTGTCTGGCTGCTTTTTTTGCTAAAAGGACAGAGTTGAGTAGTTGCGATGGAGACCATGTGGTCAAAAAGCCTAAAATATTTACTATCTGACCTTTACAGAAAAAGTCTGCCAACCCCTGGCCTAGAGCATTTCTCTATTGCCTCCAGTTGTTTTAGGGCCTCCTTAGGCCACTGGCTGCAAAAGATAACAGAGTGGCAACTGTAGAGTCCTCATGGAGCAGCGCCTGAGCTATACCTCTGTTAAAACAGTAAGGACCATCTTCACTTCACGTAACACACATTTGACCATGCAACGTACTTTACAACAAGACCTCCTGAGCTCTTTTGGGAAGTAAATCATCACCAGTTGATTTCTATTTTTGGACAATAAGACTTGTACACACTGATTTTGTTTAATGTGACATTACAACTGTCTCAGCAGGGAAAAAAAAGTTTTTCTTCTAAATATTAAAAAAGTCCTTTCATTAGTAAATTAGTTGTAGAAAATAAAACAAGGAGCAATACTAACTGTTACACTCTGTTTAAACATAAAATGATTTTGGATCCAGCAGACACTGAAGACCCTAAGATATGGGAGCACTGATGAATTCACCATGTTGGCTCAGGAAGGGCACAGAACCCTAAATAAAAAAAAATATATTGTACATTATCCTGCATTGTAACTCAATGAAATGTTTGGTGGGAGGGAGACAATTGTGGAAGGAGGAGGGTCAGACACCTTCACCCAGAGCAAATGAATTATCCAGGAGCAAATAAAAACAATAATTTCTTTTAATGCCCTGGGAAAAAAAACATACAAATATGGTCAATTGACTTTTTTTCATTTTTTATATAATGTTTTAAATTAGAGAAGTTATAGGTTTACAGAAAAATCATGTAAAAAACATGCATTCCCGTATACACCCCCCCTTATTAACACTTTACATTAGTGTGATACCTTTGTAACAATTGATGACAGAGATCAATTGATTTTTTAATTAAACTTTTTATTTTTAGATTTTTATATCATTGTAGATTCACTTGCAATTGTAAGAAATGAAACAGAGAGATCCTGTTATCCAATTTACACCAGTGGTAGTATCTTGCAAAACTATAATACAATATTGTGATAAAGATATTGACAGATTTGCTAGTTTTATTTACAAAATTTGTGAAGATGTATGTGTATTTACTTCTACAGAACAATTCTATTATAACAAGGATCCCATGGCCACAAGATCATCCCTCATTTTCAGCTCAATTCTGGGACCACCTCCTCCAAGAAGGTGTTCTGCATACACCAGGAAGTAGTTATTTTTGCAGTGAGCCCTACTCATATTTGATATTTATCCAAAGTTATAGATCCAAGGTGATTGTCAGACGTGGGGGTAAAGGCAGTGCTCCCCAGGCGTGCCCCCCAGCACACCCGTGCGGCTGGCTGCATGCTCTCCACATACAGTGAATGGCCTTCACCGCAGACTCTGCAAAAGTTCACTGCATGTTCCAGCATCGCTGGCTTGGCCAATAGCTAAGACCATTGTTCATTACAGCAGAGAGCCTCTGACTGTGTGATTGCTATGATTGAAAGATGGGATAGTGGAATTAAAGAAGCAACAAGGTTTATAATAAGGAATCCCATCAGAAGAATTCTACTATTGATGTAAATGAAAATGAAGCAAACCCATCTTAAGTTGGACACCAGGGTCCAAAATTCCAGGCCCTTTGCCAGAACGCTTTATGGATCAAAGTTAAGCAGGGAAATTTAATAAAGCTACAGCCTCAGGTGCGATTATTCTCAAAGCACAGCATTCACATCGGTTTGCCAGAATTTCTCCTTTAGGCCACAGTGTTTCAGTGATTTGGGTTTTTAGTCAGGGAGATAATATTCTTTGGCAGGCTATAGGTTTTCTTTTTAAGTATATATTTTTTCTGCAGCCAAAACCAAACCAGGAATGTAACGGGCCATCAATTTAATTTTGATTCTATAAAGTGTGAGTGAAGTGGTAGCAGGCTGCGGCATTTTGCCAGGGGGCAGCAATTAAGCAGGTTGTGAAGAGACTTGAGTAAGGCAGGGACTCACTCTGCAATGAAATTACGGGAATTTGCTCTGTCGGAACTGTGATTCATGCAGAGATCTAAGAGGCCTAAAGACTAAGGAATCTGCCTTCCTTAAACTCCAAGCTAAATACCTAACAACCCCCTCTATGCCTTGTTGGTAATAGCAGAAAATTTCCTCCTCTGACCACAGCGGATATCCCTGATAACTGGGTCTGGGGCACTTCGTGTTGATGGAGAGCCTTCATTTGCCACTAGTACACATATTGATCGCATGTGCATGTGTTCCTGAGGGACTTTTAATGGCAGTAAATTGCAGAGTCTTCTTTAGGTCTTTATACCCAGAGGAATTGCCTTAAAGGATTGCTATACCTTGATAGAGATGCTCCCATGGGATTCCAGGATTGTTGGTGGGATCACCGAATTCCAGAGATTGGTGTCTCAATTCAGAAGATAGAGAACTTCAGCAGTATGCTTCCCTGGCAGTGAAGAGGGCCCAACACTCTTAATATCAAAAGACCAATTTATTAACTTGTGTTAGGGGATCAGCTGAAGCCCTGCTGGTGGTCATTTACCTGAAAACATCATTGCCTTTCTAGGCGAGAGATCCAAAAGGCAGATGAAATTATGGATCAAAAGTTGCACCATGTGCAAAAGAGTAAAAATAATTAGATATTGCTGAAGGGATATTTGTTCTAACCCATATTCTCTGAGACACACTGTGTCATGATTATCCATTTTTGACCCTGTCTTCCTACAGTATTATTTAATCATAAGATCAAACCTGGGTTTTATTTAGCTTTGTATCCCTAGTGCCTCAAACAGAGTAAGCACTCACTACAGCCTTACGGAATGAATGCTAAATTTACAAAAGAAGGATTTGTTTTGCACCTTGAAGAGTAAGTCACTTTTAACTTGGAGAGATGGTGGATAAAGTCATTCAAGGCTTAGAGGACAGGGTGAGGAAAAGTACTGAAGTGGTCATCCTCGTGGGTTGTTTGGAAAATCACCGACAATCCAGTTGGGCCTGAGTAGACTATACATGTAAAGTGAATCATAAGAGGTAAGAGTGTAAAAATAGTTTAAGGAAGAGGATGAAGGGGCTGGGGTAATAGATGCAAAGCTTGAACTTAATGAGTAGGCGACAGGGAACCACTGAAAATTTCTCGGATCGTGTTACAATGAAGATTGAAGTTGCAGTTGCATCTGAGTCAAATGATCAAATCCCTTGATCCCACTGGATTATTGATCTCCAATTGGACTGCATCAATTGCCCCCTTCAGGTATAAGCAATAGAAGCATCCCAAGTATATTTGCACAGTCACAATGATGTGTACACCTCTGCACCAATTCCTCAGTCTACACTCAGATGACTTCAAGATGAAATTTTACTGTTTATACTCATAGTGACTATTTATTATTTCCCTCCACCTTTACCTTTTTGCCAAAATACAATACCTATCCAAGATCCCCTACCAGAGGTAATCAGTGAAGAAGGAGGAAAGAAGCACAGGCCTGGTTAAAGAGGTGGGAGGGAGAGGGAGCAATTAGCAAAATGTTCAGAAAGCTCTATAGTACCTCTAAGGGACGGTATGGAAAACACTTAAAAATTTCCCAGTGCCCATATTGCAGATTCCACTTCCAGGAGAACGCAGGGAGGATAGAGAGAAGTCACCTTCAATCATAAGAGGATCTAACACTGTACAGGTAACCGTCACCTAAGAAGAAATCTATACAACCGCAGTTGGGTTACAGTAATCGAAGAGAGCAGCATCTAGCCATTGCAGGGTCCATGTCATGGAACCTCAATATGGCTGGTTTCCTTATGAGCACATGCTCTTACTGGGCTTCTGGAAAAGGCTGAATTATAAGAGATTCCACCCGATAGTGATGGCACCAGTGAGAATACTGGGTGTGAATGGACATCTGAAATGGTGGAGAAAAAAGTTAATTGTGTGCAGCATTGACCTGGATGCATGGAGGAGGAGCTGGTACAAAGAAATAGATTTGGGTAAAGGGATAGAGACTGCAAGCTCCCGGTACTGCTTCCCATGGGACATTTCCTAACTTTTTTTCCTTGGCATTCTGACAGGTGTGGGAACCAGCAAGGAAGAGCCCCGTGATTACCAGACCGTGGAGAGCTCTGAGGAGGCTAACATTTGAAATGGTAGTAATGCAATGCTAAAATGTAAGGAGCTCTCATGACAATCCCTATTCTAGGGGATTTACCAGTATTTCCTCTTCAAGCTTCACAAAAATGCTGTATGGTGGGTACCACTATTAAAATCCTTTCACAGTTGGGGTCATTGAGGTCAACAGAGGTTAAATAACTCACTGATGTTTACAAGGTAGGTAAATAACAGAACCTGTCTATTTGTCTGTTTCCAGAAACTACACCACTCTGTCCTAGTGCTGATGAACAAGGAGGGGTGGCCCAGAGCAGAAAGTGAGATGCAGAAATCTAGACTATTTTCTCTCTGGCCATTTATGGGCAGCATATCAGTGTGATATCCTGCAGAAAGTCTTTTCAGGACCCTTTATAAAAAAAAACACAGTCTCTTCCTCACCTGCTGCTGATTTACCCACGCGTCGCCTGGTGCTCTCCAGACAAAGGATGCCCCACCCATGCTTTCCCCGTCCGTGCTTTCTCCTCTGCCTGCAAATCACACAGTGTCCCTACGTGGCAGATGTCCCTCCTGGGCTGAGGACAGAAGCAGCAGAGGTGGAGAGGCTGGTCCTTGTGCCTGTGTGTGCCTGCATGTGTGGGTGCATTTATTTCAGAGCAGGGAGTTACACCCCTCCCTGGAGTCAGGAATGAGCTGTGTGGGCTGGCAGTCCAGGGCAACTCATTGTGAGTGATACCTTCTTTGTTTTTGTTTTTGTTTGTTTAGGAAAATATCAAGGTATTTACTCTTGACCCATAACCACTGTTAAAAACTTATAAAAGTGTGTTCCACTGAAATCAGCCAACATTTGGCCAATCTCAATTATATTATGCATTTATTCTTATAGGGAACAGGGGTAAGTAGGTGAGGAAGGGATGTGAGAGGGGTGGGAACTGAGGGGCACTACGGTCCCCACTCTCTGTGGAATTGTCTAGAGGACTGAGGACTCCACATACGAGTTCCAGGACCTCACCATCCCTCCTCACAGTTCCTGCTTGCATCCAGGGAGTCTGCTATTCTGTTTCCCTTTTCATGAAACTATCAAGAAAATTCAGGGATTTCAGGAGGGCTAGAGAGAGATCCCAATGGAGAAAGAAACCTCCTGATCTGACCCTTTGATTGTCTGAGACTTAACAGAAATAAATGGTATTTAGCATATTCTTGGAATCCACTCTAATATTCCCAATAAAGGATTTTTGAAGACATAAAAAAATCCATCAGACAAGCCAATGAGGTACCTAAAAGAGAAAACTGATGGGTAAGCTTTGAATCATCCATGGGAACCAGTGAGCCCCCTGCCTACTGCATTTGCCACAGCATTCCTCCTGGGGTGGGAAGAAAATAGTTAGGGACCACTTGGAGAACAGTAAGACTATCATCAAGGTCTTTCCTCCACTTGTCACTGCTCATGTAAATATTCCCATAATCCCTCCCACTTAGGAGACTGAACTTAGCGTACTTACCAACACCCCATCTTGGGTCAGGAGCCAGGCAGGCTAAGGGTGGGCAATGCAGCAGAGACCAGTTAAGGCCTCACAAGGGGAAGAGCCAATGCACATGGCATACGTACAGGAGCCTTGCTCTTGGCCAAGGGGAAGCAATGTAGTCTGATGGAATGGGTCCTGGGCCCAGGTGCCACCGTGCCTTGGTTCAAATCCTGATGCTGCCCCTGCCTTATGAGCTGTGTGATCTGGGACAAGTTGCATCGCTTGTAGTGCTTCAACTTCCTCATGTGTGAAGTGAGGCTACAGACAGCTTCTTCTCCGCAGAGTTATTCATTGCAGATGATCAGTGCTTGTAACAGGGTCTGGAGCATGTGACCGCTCTCTAAGTGTTGCCAATATCATGTAAGTCTTTTTGCAGAGCCCCCACCGGCATCAATTTCTGTATATGGGAAGTTTTTCCTATACTCTACAACTGCTGTTTGTTCAATAAACAACTATTTGCTGAGCATCTGCTATTCACCAGGGACCATTCCCAGTGCTGAAGATCTACCAGGGCACAAAATGGAGCTATATTCCAGTCCTACAAGGCTCCCCTCGGTTAGTAACAGGTATACTTTCTGTTCTTCCTCGTTCTCCAGCCCCCCGTCCCATAAAAACTCGTAGGGCCTAGATCACATTCTCTAGGACCCTGAACTCCATTAGAGAATTAATAAATTACTTTGACGGCATCATCAGTTACAAATAAAATACTACAATAAAGTAAATAAAGCCAAGTTTCTCTATGGCAGAGATAAGAAAGAATATTTTATAGGGCTTGACATTTAAGGCCCTTCAAAGTCTATTCCCAACTTATCTTTCTGGTCCTTTCTCTGATGACTCCATCCTAATCTATTTTTTTAACTCTCCTCTCTCAAACATGCTTTAAAATGTCCCATCTTGCTTTTTTCATATTTCCCTATCATCTGGAATCCCTCTTTCCAGTTATCAAAATTAAACCCATTGTCTAAGACCACCCTCATGCCAATCACTCCATGAAATCTTTTCATGAGTCCCCTTCTCCAATGCAGTGAGTCCTACCGCTCTCTCCCAGTTCTTTTTGTCTGATCAGGGACTCTAATTTAATTCCTTCTATTACCTGGCTTAGCTCATGGTCTTTTCATGTACTCGTTGCCTTCTATGAAGCTCCTGGTGGAACCTATGACCCACTTTTCTGTGTTCTCTCCCTTTCAACTAACAGGTACTTTGCACCCAAAATATATAAATACTGATTTTGATTGGCTGGTAGCAAATTACTTCATGTCACTTTTTTTCTAGATACTATCTTTTTCTGTAGATCTTATATACTTTAGCTCCAAAGGAATGAAGGAAATGAGAACCATAGGCTCAGTGCTCTAAAGAAATTATTGTAACCTGTCTCTGCTCTTTTTCCTGCTCAAGCCTTTCTGGAAGGGATTTAAGAAACTGCCTTTATCTTACACCTTACACTGACCCCACTTCCCATTTTTGTGTTCAATTTCCATAATTTGACCAATAATGATGCTTTGCAGGAGGACAAATTGGTCCCAAGAGTTATCACCTGCCTTCCTGGGATGTAATGAAGAAAAGATTTTTACTGTGGCCTTTAAGAATAATAGAATCCCATTACTATACAGCTCATTATTTTACCAATCCAGATATTTTGTGAGTCAAATTACGTCCTCTCAAACTTAACTACGTATTGAGAGAAACCCAATAATATGATTATCCTAAAAGGCAAAAGTGAGATTCTGACCCCTCCCCTCAACTAGCCTCATTAGTGGACCCTTCTTCCATTTCTATGTTGATAAAACAATATATTATAATAAACAATGAATACATTGTGATAAATCAAGTCACATCTCTTCCTGTTCTTTCAAGTTCAAAATTCTTTTCAGAGACATTTTTACCATTGTCCTAAAAGTTCAGTTAGGTAAAGAGAGGTGCGATAGATTGAGTCATGTCCCCATCAAAAAGCATGTTCTTCGTCTTAATCAGTGTTCCTGTGAGCTTGAACCCATTCGTAAGCAGGACCTTTGGAAGATATTATTACTTAAGGTGTAGCCAAGTAAATCAGGGTAGGTCTTAATCTGTATTACTGGAGGCCTTATAAAGAGGAGCTAGAGCTGTAAGTCAGTAGAAACCGGAAGAGCAGACGGACACACACAGAGAGAGATGGCCATGTGACAGGAGGCAGAGATGTAAGCCAAGGAACCCCAAGGGATGCAGCAAGCCTGCATCAGAATGTTTTGGGGAGAAAGGGTGGACTTGTGGACACCTTGATTTTGGAATTCTATCCTTGCATACCATGAGCTAATGAATTCTTTAAGCCAATCCATTGTTTGGTATTTGTCATAGCAGTCTAGCAAACAAAGACAAGAGGGGAGGCCAAAATTGCTGATTTCAGTGATGGCATTGCAATAAGATCCTACTATCAAGCCCCTGTGCACATCCATTTCTGCTGACTCTGTTAGAGCCACCAGCCTCTTGGTGGGTAATATTCCAATATCCATAAAAGCTGTAGGATTGAGATTACTGGGGAAATGGAAAGGAAACATTCTGGCTGATGTCAAAACAAGGATTGGAGGAAACCCTGACAGGGATTCTGCTGAGTCAGTTGTGCCTCTAGATTCCTAAGTGGGAATCTAGAACACTCTCTCTCAGGAAAAATTCTCAGTTCAATAATAACTCCATTACTTCCCCAGGCCTGGTAGGGGCGACATCTCTCTGACCCTCTGCCACCTCTTCTGGGTATGGGTTTATGAGGAAGACTGGAGTCTCTGCATAGCTGGGGGAGCCCTGAGGCTGCCACCCTGTGTCTTTCCATCCTCTAGCTGGGCCATGGGTTGGGAAAAAAAAACAGGGATCTGGAGGCTAGAGACAGCCCCTCTGCCAGCCATGGAACACAGAAGATGAATCACTGACCACTTTCTCAGTTGTCCCAAGGATAGTACATCACTAGGACCATTCTAGATGCAGAGAAGTTATTTCATTATCTATGAAGGTTGCCTCAGGGTAGGGCTTAATTCCTTCTGGGCAGAACCCTGACTGCCTTTTAAGTGTTGGGGATATTAGGGATATGTGCTGAAGGAAAAAACCTTTCAAAAAACATTTCAAACCTCCAGGGGCCAGGCAGGGTGTTTTACTGCACACTAAAGGAGGCCAATTGGAACAAATACGCACATGGTATTGTGAGGACTACAGATGGGACCCAAGGATCAGATGAAGCCTCTTTTTAATAGATCCCCAAGGTTTAGATAAGATCAGTTCAAACGCCTCTTCATGCCCTGCAGAGCCCATTGCCTCGCTAGGCTTTCTGTGATTTCCTAGGGGTTTTAGTTTCTCCGGGTACCTCTGGCTCTGAAAGACGGTCTCAGCTAACCACTTGTCACCCACTTTGTGTCTTTTAACTCTATTTCTACCCTGGTGTCAATCAAAAATATGAGATTCTGATTCTTTTCCTTAATCAAAAGACTCCACACCTTTGTGCATGCAGCGGACTTCAGTGGAGGGGGTTTCAGTAGCAACCAAGTCAATAATTATAAATTAAATATTAGCCCTGAGGAGTGTTAAAGGTGTTTCAGCCCAGTGTGGGCTCAGCCATCCCCTCCCCCATCTCCAGTCCTCCTCCCCTCCCTTCTCAGAGCCCTCCCGTTCGTATTTTCTTATGCCTGGCTCTCACCAGTGCCTGCCCTTGAACTCAGCTCGGAACTTCTGTTTGTATATTCAGGGAATCTGTTTAGTTTAAGCTCAGGAAGGACTGCTTGTAAGGGAATGGTTATGTTTTCCAAGAAGGCACCTCCCTCCTTCTCAGGTTGAGAATTTAGAGATGTAATTTCTTTTCCAGTAACATAAGATAGATAAGCTTGAATCTGGATGTAAAATCATTTAATAATTCAGCATGGAGAGAGAACTGGCTCAGGGACAGGAATTCAGTCTCCCAGTTCTGCCCCTGACAAGCCAGGATGAGTTACTTACCCACGCTTGAGCCTTAGTTTCGTCACTGTAAAACATGGCCAAACCATGAAACACTGAGGGTTGTTATGGAGATAGGAAGATGAATATTTTGAAAATGGCTAACACAGTTCTTGGGTCATGGCAAATGCTAGTAAATGCTAGGAATTTTTATTAATTCTAAAATATGTAGCACAGAGTGGCGGTATATTAAGGGTTAGTTAACTTCCTAAGAGCAATCTAATGCTCAATAGAGGTATAAACAGCATGCGGAGATGCTGTGGGAATAAAGTGATTGTCGAAGAGTTCTCTTTCTTCAAATAGTGTCCTTCACTTCATTACAAAGGCCTCCAGAGTCAAATAGCAAATACAGTCCATACAAGGGCTCAAAGGCAAGTTAATTTCCCTAAAACATGTCTCCATGTCTTCGTATTCAATAGAACAGGTTAACTCAGCATTTCTCTGACATGTATTGACTTTGTGTCTAAGAATCACCTTACAAGTAAACATTTATAAATAGTCTGTTCAAAGGAAAGACATTCCAGGGCACGGTGAAAGATTCTGGGGGAGAAAATCCAGTATTCTTACCATTTATGCTCACCCCTCTCTGTTTCTCAACGCTTGTTTTTTCTTTCCTTTATGAAGTCTTACATTTTGCTTAAAGAAGCAGTGGTACCAGTTTCCCAACCAAGATTCCCGATTCTGAAATTTCCATCCATTTCAGAAGCTAAATGAGGAACATTTCCAATTGGCTTTGAATCTGTCAGGACCATAGACAAGCCTGGTTGAGGGGGGCCCCAGGACCTAGAAACTCAGCACCCACCCTAGGCTGGAGCAAGGAGGAAAAGATAAGGAGGGACAGGGTGGGAGGGGAGGCCAGACATATAGAGTGTGGTTCCAGAGATGTGGTGATGGCATTAGGGGGCAATCCAGGCAGGTGATCGGACTTGGGGGTCCCACAAGGGGTATCACTTTCATGTGGGCAGAGCTTGGGAACAGCCACGCTCTGTTAGGATGGGGACACCCAGCAGGTAGCAAGGGGCTCAATACCAATGAGATCTGTCCACAAGAGACAGAACCTCAGCCCCCACCAGGAGATCTGGAAAGATGGAGAGGAGCAAGGTAAAATCCAAGCCTTGAGGAAACCAAGGACTGAGCATATTATCAGGAGGGAAACTTGAGCTCAGGAAACAAGGGGGAGACCCACTTATCAGAGCCCTCGTAAAAAATGGAGGTTGGTCATGAAAACAAAAGATGAGCCCTGCTGCTTAAACTGAGACTTCAAAATAGGCCCAGAAGCAAAATTTACTTGAAGCTGAATTCCTTGAGTGGCCAAAGTGTTGCCCCAACCACGGCTAGAAAAGGGCTATAGGAGGCAAGATCCAGGGATATTAATTCATCAGCAATTCTAAGACACACCCAACACCTAACACAAGCCCCTGCCCAGGAATTTAGCAGCAAACAACCCACAACTCAGAAATGTCTGCTGGCTGCCTATAAGCTTTTACACGTGGAGCAGGCGGAGAATCAAATAAAGACTTTTCCCACATCAGGGCCCGGGGCGTGGATTCCCTTGGCTGCAGTTAGAGAGAGAAGGCCATTTCCACCTGGCTGCTTGCCTGCGGTCTGAGAATTGGAGGGACCATCAACTTTAACTTTGAACAAATAAATTGTATGATGGAACTCTGTGCCACTTTCTATCCACTTCTTGAAGACGGGGAAGACACAGAGACTGGCTCTGTCTGTGACCACGGAGTGCAAGCATGGGCATCTCTGGGGCCCCAGATGACATGAATGCACACTCAGGACTAAGAACCACTGCTAGGGAGGAGCAGGCCTCTGCAGATCCCAGCGCTGGTGGGTATCTCCCTGGTGTCATTCTTTAGTCCAGGTAATGGAAAGACAGGGCAGTGCCACGAGAGCAAAGACCATGCCTGGGGTGGAGATCTTGTGTATATATATATATTATTTTATTTTATTTTATTTTTTTCTGTTTTAGCTGGCAAATCTGAGCAGTCCCAGAGAGCCTCTGAATTTTCCTTTGCAGACTCTGCATCGGAGGAAGCAAAAAGAAGAAAATTATTGCAGCTTAACTCTGCAATAATAAAGTTGAGCTCAAAATATTTCCCCCAGATCCACCTGTTTAAGGGAGAAGCATATAAATAAATGCTATTGTTGTCACTTCCACCCACTTCCCAGTTCACATCCTTTTTTGGGGCGCTGCCATCACAGATGTCGAAGATACACAGAATGTCACTGAATCATGAACACTGATGCCAACTGATTAAAGGAAAAGGATTCTGTTATTTTCTCATTCTTTAGAAACTTAAAAGAGCACTGAGAGAAAGCACGTGTGGATGTACACGTATGCATGTATGTGTGTGTGCATGTGTTTGTGTCTGTGTATGTCATTCCTTGTGACCCCAGCATCTAGCCAATGCTTAGCTAGATAAATATGTTCTGAATGAAGTAGGAGGAAAAATGGATATCACCTAGGGCACCAGAATCCCATAGCTGCATTATCAGGACTCTGACATTACAAAGGTTGACTTTCTCAGTCCAGGATTGTTTGGTGCAGGAAATAGAGCTCTATCCCCACTAGCTAAGGTCAGAGAGTATTTATTGAAAATCTGTAAGGGTGGCATAGAACTCAAGGGCAGAGCACACAACAAGGCCCACAAAGGACTGGAACCAGGATTTGGAGATTCAAGAATAGAGAATTTTAATATCTGGGGCTGTTAGTTTTTATCTGCATCTCTTTCTCCATTTTCTTCATGATTCTCTTTCTCTGCAAACTGAATGTCCTGATTTCTCTATGCATTTGGACCAAATATGGCTACCTCAGCCTTGGTGTTAAATTACTTCATATTTAAAGGCCTAAGAGGGAATTACAAGAGTCCTTTGGTCCTAATTCCAAAACCCAAGAAAGAAGATCTGATTGGCCCATCTTGGTGGGGGTGGGGAGAGTGCAGTGTCCAACCTGGGTCCACTCAGCTCTGGCTTGGGAAGGTTCCCTTGTCCTTCTGTCCATCCAGAGTGGCAGAAGAGGGATCACCAATAAGTAGTCTGGCATATTCTGGAAGAAAAGGACCAGCAGTTGGGAAGGAGCATCCGGCCTGGGAAAGTGAACACCATCCCTTGGGCGCCTCACATATGGATGAGACTCTCAGCAGAGACTACAGAAGTCCTGGCTGCTGCTGGCAACATCCTACAGAGGAAAGGCAGCTGGAGTTTACACTGCAGTTATCACAAATTTTAGGACATGTTGCTTCATAGAATCTAATTCATTTCATACCCCCCTTTCTCGGCCTTCACTCTCCCCACCCTGCATCCCTAAAGGATTGTTCTACTAACCTGGAATCCTGAACGTGGTCAAACATAGGGTCTGCCCACTTATTTTGTGCATGTTCAGTGCTCTTTTGGAGTTCACAGAAAACCACTCAGGACAAAGATTTACTGTCACCCTCTTCTTGGCTGAGACCCCAGCATCTTTTATTTCAGAGAAACATGGAATCGTGTTTAAAAAATGGTTGTGGGACCCTTAACAAAATTATCACAATCAGTGTTTGCTTCTGTTAATTTCAGAACTATTGGATCAGCTCCTAACGCTGGAATCCACACCAAGCCAGAGCCCCATGTGGTGTAGAGCCTGAGCTGGATGTGAGTCAGGAATGAATGGAAGACTGTTCTATTGCACACTCCCCTACAAATAACCTGTAATTGCCACTTGGTTTGTGCACTGCATCCTTGGTGTTTCAATATTTTATGAATGACATCTTCCAAAATTTGCTGGAGCCCTCTGAGACCGCCTGCCTCACTGACATCCTGCGTTCTCTCGGGAAGAGGCTGTGCACACTGAGAAGGTCCAGATGGCGAGGGCTCACCTCCACCAGCACCACCTCCTTGCCAAGCTAGACAAATACAGGTTTTTGATCTAATGGAAGCAGGATTATCGGGGTATTTTACCTCCCAGCAGAACATTTATATGGCTCCCCATTTGGTCAGTGCCAAACTTAACTGGCAGCTTGCTAACTAGAGCCCATGGGTTCCAACACTTCCTGGGGTTCACAGATCTTCACTAAGGATTGAAACCCCTCCACTTTTCAGCCCTGGCTGCATATTTCTATAGAAAAGACCTGCCTTCTAGTGGCCATCTCAATCTCACAAGGCCTTCGAAACTATAACACTTTAGAAACTGCAGCAGTCATTCATGATGAATCAGACACTATCAACAAAATATAGGATGAGTAGTCACCCCGTTTTCCCAGACACATTCACAGTCATCTCATGGAGCAGAGCTGCCCCATCTGGAGAAAAGAACCCCAATAATTAAAGCACATCTGGGCCCTGCATCTGGGGGCAACCTGGAGAAGGGTCTAGAGCGGTGTCTCCAAAGAGGAGCGTGCACACCCTAGGGGAACACAAGACAATCCAGTGGGTTGAGGGAAGAAATATTAGAAAGTTATTCACTTTATTTTAATCTTCATATGTGTATATATAATGAATTAAGCTCTAGCTATATTTAATGTATACAGTGTCATTAGCAGATGCATAAAAGTTATTTTGATATTTGCTCATTTCATTTGTTTGTTTGTTTCTGATAGGACTGCACAATCCAAAACATTTGGAGATCAATGATTAACAGCATGGTTCTAGAGCCAGACAGATTTCAGTTTGAGTCCTGGCTCTGCTGCTTTCTGGTTGTGTGAATCTGGGCATATTACTTAGTTCCTCCAAAGCCCAGTTTCTTCATTTACAAAATGGACTTAACAATAGACTCTAACTCGTAAGATTGTGGTGAGGATTACGTGACACAAAGCAGCAAAAGCATGGCGCCTAAAACGGGAAGCCCTCAACAAAGGTTAGCTATTATTAACACTTTGTTCAGGTTACTTCCATATGAAACAGCAATTTCTGAAGCTCCTGCAGATGGCTCCCAAGCTCAGTTGGAGTTTGAGCTTTTCACTTCATTTCAGGAGCCCCTTGAGTTAGCATGGTAGATCTGGTGGGCTGGTCCTTTTGATAAGGACCCTCATGTCTGATTTGATTGGAAAAAAAAAAAAGAATGCTGTCTACTGCTTTAGACCTCATGTCTGGTTCCTGGAGTGTACTGGGTCTCTAGTACAATACCCTGCAGTTAGGATTCTGATCCTGGAGGAGACCCCAAGGACACAGGAGAATTAGCTTCTGTCCATTCCTTAGTTAAGCCAACATCTGCCCTGTTTAAATAGTGTTAGGTGTAGAGATAGACACAGAGGCTTTATGGGCAGAAGGAGAAGTAGTCGTGGGTGTGACTGGCACTGAAAGGAAGTACACCTGAATGGTTCAAAACTAACTCTGGACTTAGACAGATCTGAATTTATCACTCAGACCTTCCACTTACTGGTTGTGTGTCCTTGGCTAAGTTACTCAACTTCTCTGTATTACTTGGCATACTGCTGATTGCTACAACAACTAAAAAACCCATCAATATCTCAGTAGCTTAGCACAATAGAAGTTTAGTTTTCATTCAGGTCCTCATGACTCAGGGACCTGCCTCCCTCCATGTTGTGGCTCTTCCATCCTCTAGGGTCTCCGAATTCTCAGCATCCAGGCAAGGCTTGGGGGAAAGAGAGAGTGAAGATGGCACATTTAGATGCGAGGAGAGCTGGGAAATGTCATCCCTGGCTAGGCAGCCTCTTCTCAGCAGCAACTTAATTATAGGAGATGGAAGACGAGTTTCAGTGGAAAGTTGTTTTTACCACAATCTCTGTGCCACAATTTCTTCATCAGTAAAATGGGGATCTAGCTCATATGGTTGGAATGAAGGTTAAATGAGATTAGATAGAAATTGATTACCTATGATTAGCCCCTACTATTAATATTAGGATCTAGACCTTGCTCTCATTTGCCAAAATTGGAAGGTTACATCTTGAAGATGAAGTCAGGTCTGGGTTCATCTGTGGGATCTGGGTTCTGGGGCTTCAAAAGGAATTCAGGTGCAAAAGCCATGCAAAGAAGTTGTTTTTGATGACCTTCATCTGAACCCAGGTCTTTCACCTGCCCACCATTTTTTACCCCAGATGTGCCGTGTGCCTCTGCCCCACGTGACTTCGGTGTGCTGAGTTGCCATCCTGGTAACTGACTCCTTCCCACTCTCCCTGCTCCCTTCCCCTCATCTCCATCCCTCCTGGCATTCTGGCCCATGGACCTCCCGGCTGCAGTTTGGCTCTCCATTTGCTGTTGTGGTATTCACAGCCCTCGCAGCCTTCCCTCTAATTCTGCCTGGACAGAGCACTGCCCTCAAGGCACAGACCCTTGGTGATGTGGGTAACCAGTTTATTGGACTTCTGAATCCAATATGAATTCAAAAATGAAACAGTTTATTTTGTTTTTTGAATCACTCCCTCCAACAACATCCACATTGTTTAATGACATTTGGGCTGATTTCATAATGTTCTGTTCATTTTCTGTAACCAAAAAAGTCCAGTCTAGTTTCCAACATATATTGCACATCCAATTTAATGATCATTTCTGCCCTTCTCCCACCACGGGCCACAACTTCAACTGAGGGACTCATCTGGGGAGAGGAAAAGTTCTGCTCTTCCCTACCTCCTTGCCTCTGTCTCCTGGGTCTTGCACTCTTTTGAGTTCATTTGGGAAGGAGGGATTTGGAAAAGGACAAGTGTCTGTTATGTCCCTGGCAGTGCTGTGGTCCTCTCTTGGCTGCCACCGTCTCTAGCTAGGACTGCAGGTGAATAGGTGCTGGCTGCCTTGTGGAGCACAAGGTGAAGTTCCTGGCTGCACAGCTTCCTAATGTAGAGATGCACTTAGGCTCAACCTCTCCTAACACCCCGTCTGCTCCTACCCCAAGCTTTGTCCCCATAACCGATGGTGCCTGGGGTCCTCATTCAGCATACAGCCCTCTCAGGTGAGGACACTGGCAAGTCGGTCAAACCAGTGGCCTTCTGTACCATCTACTTGTGCTTTTTGCCATGCAAACCTGGGAACACCTACTGCTCACCACCAATGACACCCCCCCCCCCTTCTGCCTCTTCTTCCCCTGCATAAGAAGATATTCCACCAGCTAAAGAAATGTCTATCTCCTCTTCTGGACAGAAACCTCAGTCTCTAAGAGGGGCTCTCTCAGTGCACCCCTTCCTTGTTGGGGAGGAAGCAGAGCACTGGTGGGGACTTGGGTTCACCACGTCAGGGTCCCAGTTAGATGAACACTCCAGGGCAGGGCTGCCTGGTAACACCCCGAGCTCTCCTGGGAGGAAATGAAACTCTGTCTCAGCATCCGTACCCTCCTAGAACAGCCTTGGCTATTGCCTCGGACCCCAGCTGGGCCCGGCCCTACCTATCCTGACGTTACCCTGTGCTCCTGGCCAGAGGTCTTACTTGTGGTGCTGGCTGCAATTCCTGTTTGAAACTTGGGCCAGACCAAGGTTTGTGGCCACGCCAGGGAGGCTGATAACTTGGCATGACTTCAAATTCACGTACTTTATATATTTGTTCACTAAGAAACTAGCAGAGCCAAGGAGAAACTTATTTTCTGTTAATGATGTAGAGAAAGAGGTTTCCTTTATTATTCATTTTCACTGGCCAAAGAAGAATTGATGTTCTAAAAAAGAAAAAGCAAAATATCTTGTAAAACATGTCTCCTTGTTTCTTGTAGGTTTTCGTCCCTTGAGGGCTTTTCCTCTAGTTTCTGGAAGAAGATAACTTCTTAGGAGGCATATACAAGAGTTTAAAATCTAAATGACAAAACAAAACTCATTCTTAATACAACACTACACCCTGCATTATTTGTTTTCAAAATTTCAACTGACTGCCGCTGTAACTTTTAGCTGACAGCAAAGGCCCAGGAAAGGAACAGAAACACTCAACAGATAAAAATCTGCATAAATGAGGAATGTTTTTACTTTGTTTCTTTCTTTTTCTTTTTCATGGCTTGCTTGTTGGTTTTTAAATGTCTTCTTCAGGTCGTTACTTACTTATGTCAAAGTGAGAGTAATTTATATACTATAGAGTTAGGGAAGGAGGGACTTGGGAAACCTGAATTATTATCCAGGTATATTCCAGTGATGTTTTTGTGTCTCCCAGACAGCTGCCCATGGGCACATCCTTCAATCAAGCTGTTTTATGCGCCCTACCTCCCCAGTCTGCTGCGCAAATGATGTTCTTTACCACTCCACCCCCTTAGTTTCCATTCTCAACCCCTGACTCTCTGCTTCAGTTCTTGGTGATTGTCATCATCTAGCCATGCTTGTTCTGATGCGTTCCCGAATGGAATCCTGCCACTTTAATAGCTCAGGTAGGGAAAACAATTGTTCACCTCGATCACACAGGCTTGATCCAAATCCGGCTCAACCCCTTGTTAGCTGTGTGGCCTTGGCAGAGCATTTAGGCTCTCTAGGTTTAATCAGCTGTATATTGGAGCAATAATAACTACCTTGCAATAGTATTTTGAGGATTTCAGGTGATTATGCAAGGCAACTGACACTTAGGAGCGTCATAATGAATGGATACTTCTCCTCTTATTATTGCCAGTATGTGGCTGTCTGCCCCTTGAAAGTGATATCAAAGTTCACCACCTTTCATGTAAAGATCTTATGCTCTCAATTTCTGTCTGTGATTGTAAGGTCACCAAGATGTCTGTTCTGATTTCCTCCTTTTAGTAGCCATTGTCTTGGAAAAGTCAAGCATCTCTTGCTCTGGAATGAATAAATGACATCTAGTCAATGTGGAATCATTGCTAGCAGCTCAGTCACCTGCACAACAGCCAGAAATTCTATCCCCTTCCCAGGATGACCTCCTACCACAAACCACGTAAAGAATTGCTACCATCCTAAAATTTGGACATACACATTCTTGAGTCATATATAACAGCTTAACCACTTACTACATACTTGATCTTGCCAAATTATTCAAACTCTGACAGCCTCAGTTCTGTCATCTTTGAAATTAGGATTAATTTTCAGCACTGGGCATTGTGAAGATTAAATGAGATGATGGATCCAAAGTGCTTAGCACGTGTCTGATATAAAGGTTCCCCTGGTTGTCACTGAGCAGGAAGTTCTGACACAGCTGCCGCTAACCGTATCCCTCTCCATCCATCTGCCTCTGTAGATGTACAGAGGCTTTTCAAACAGGAGAAAGAGAGGCTTTCCTTGGGGCTAGTTCTGGGGAATTCCAGGCTCACTTTTCCTCCAGCCAGAAGACTGGAGATGGCGGTGGCCCATTCATTCTCTTGAAAGGGTTGGAAGCACTTTGGGGTGGGACGACAGGTACTGCAGGAAGCCTTTGGTGAAGAGGCTTTGCACACAGACCTCTTTCGAGGCCTCTGTGGAACCCCACACCTGTCGCACATCCTATGGCAGCTTTGGCATTATGAGAGCTGCTCCCTTGTCCTGGTATTTTTGACTTTCAAGGGTACCATCTGTGATGGCAGTGAAGAAGTACCTTCAGGTGGCATCCCAAGCAGTGTCAAGAAGAGGGAACAGAAGAAGAGAAGGATGAGATGGATTCCACATGACTCTGGCTGACCTCTTTGAGGGGCTACTAGAAACCATGAGGGATGCTCGGTGTAGGTGACTGTAGGTCCTGTTAGACCTGTGAGTGGGGGATGAGTGGTGGATGCAAGTTAGGCAGGAGCAGAGGGTACACATCCCCAGGAGGGTAGACCCAGGTATGATGCTCTTGGGGAAGGTTTTAAGGGAGTGAGGGATCAAAACAAGATGGTGGATACCTGGGAGTAGGACAATACACAAGCAGGCACCCAAAGAAGAGGATAGGGCAAAAGGTTGATGATCAACCTATTCATTCTCTCTCTCTCCCCCCAACTCTTTCTCTCAGTTTTGTCTTTATTCTGCCTTAGGGACACCCAGAGTGAAACTGGATCTTTGTAAACAGTCATGGATGCTGTGTTTTTATAAGATGATGGGTCAGGAAGAGGTCAGAGAACACAACAGACAAACTTCCAGGGCTTGTTTATTCCAGAGTTGGAAGGAAGAGGCCCATCAGTGGCCTTCGGATCTGCGCCACCCCTCTCTTCCTGTAGTAAACAGAGGCCGAGTTCCCAAGATGGCCAGCTGTCCCGAGAGGACAGGCAGCATGGCGCAGTATTCAAAGGTTCAACTCCTTCCCAAACAGATTAGAAGCCGGTATGTACTGCATTCCAAGCAAGCAAAGAGAACAACCAAATGCCTGTGAAAGAAGACCAAACCACCTTTGGAACAATTAAATGTCAAGAAACTCACAATTCTACAAAGAAGAAAACACCATAAAGAATCTCAAAATATCTGCTGTGATTTGGGGAATGATTTTGTATAGATTTTCTGGTAAGGAAAATTCATCCTGAGAATTAGTGGGTGAGAAAAGAACTATGAACAGAACGTTACCATGTGTGACTTGCAAGGTTGTTGTAAACATAATGCTAGTAAAAAGGGTTCAAAGGAATCGAAGGGCTTTTTACTAATTCATCAGAGGAAAAGAGCTATTGAAGTAAAAATAGGTCCACTAATAAAGCAGGACGGGCATGAAATTAATGATGGGTTCTGAAATGGCCAAGATATTGATCTCATTCTTCAAACCTATCTTTAGCAATAGAAATGAAAAAGAAAATACAGACCATGAGGAGGTAATAGAAACCTTATGAAAATAACTACTGGCAGAAGCAGATACAGAAGCACGTGGGATAAGAACCACATTGGACAGGTGTAGACATATCTCTTAACTGTTACAGGGAATTATTAATGTCTACTGGATCACTTAGAATCATGCCTGGAAAATCATTTTGTTATTATTATTTCTATTTTAAATAAATAAAGTTAGGAGAGGGCCTGAAAGAAGATGTCCAGTGTTCTTGGTGGAAAGGAGAGGACAGGAGGTAGTTAAAGAAATAGTGGTCTTGTTTGTTAAGTTTGCTGTCAGTAACTGGGGAAAATCATGACACACTCATTGAGGGTAATATAAAGGCTCCAAAAGTCATTATATTTATTTAAATCAAATTGTGCTTTTTAAGGTGACTATTGCCCCATCCTCACCCCAATGCCAAAGGTGAAGAAAAGTGATGTTAATTGAATCTCCTTGTGTTTTTAGTGTTTTTATTTCTGAACAATTCAAAGAGCATACTGGTGAAAGATATCACAACAGTCCATGCATCCCCATAGGACAGCTGTGAGATAAAACATATTTTTCATGTGTCCTAACTTTTAAGACCAGAGGTTAGCCTCTGCCAAGGTCCTGGACCAGTTTAAGGTCAGATTTTATATACTTTCTTCTCATCTCCTTTTATTTGTTTGTTTGTTTTTTGGCTCCCCCTCTTTGCCCCTATATGCAGTTACCGTCATTGTCCTCAGTTTTGCTCTCTCTCCCCACTCCCAGCCCCGTGCTCAGCACCCCCCCACACACACACACACACAATTTACTTCCTCAGGTTCCCCCTCACATCCCTGCAAGGCACTGCAGACTGGGTGCTTCTCCCATCTCATCTCCTTACAGCCAGGCTTACTACGGAGTGACTAAATTATGCCTGATAGTGAGCAGATTAACATGCCAGTTTCAGCAAGGCCTTTCCGGTGACAGAGTCTTAGCCCAGAGAAATATTAACGGTGGTAATCCAGGCGCAGTGACAAGGTAATGGAGATGGTTTAGGGACTGTGAGCCTTTTGGTGGTCTCTTAAGTCACATTAGACACAAGTGTTGTGAATGGGGTGAATTCTACTCAGGTGACAGCATTACCTGTGGCTGGACCCAGGGTGAGGATTGTGGTTTCACACTCAGGGGCCACGTGCACATGCAGTAGGAGCACAGACATGATGTCTGACTTAATGGCTCAAGAATCTCATGCCTGATCTTTTCCAAGGGAAGAGGTGACGGTGAAATAACCTCACTTGTGTGAATCCCTACATGTTACTACCAAAATGTACTTTGTTAGGTTATACATTTATTTGACTAAAAATTATTGAATTAATTTTGCTGAAACATAATTGGATATGCATGTAAAATCTATATACACATTGCAGTTTATGCACTGGTGAGAATTATTGTATGTAAGAGAAGTACACTTAAAAAGCCGCATAAATATAAATGTGTGCCATTTTTAAATGTGTGGAAGGATATGACTATTTAAAGAAAACCTATAATGATGCCATTTAAAAATAAGAACTCTTTATGAAATGATTAATCACCTCTAAATTTGGAATCTTTAGACCATCTGTTATTTATAGTAGCCTTTACTTGAACACACACTCGTACAGCCTAACTGTATATATACATATGCACATGTGAAGTGTAGTAGCTGCATATACTTAAACCAGTGATACATTTCTGCCTTGGGTCTTGCATATTTTATTTTTGCTCTAATGTGCCGCTGAAAGCCAGTGTGCTCAGCCCATCCTCCCTCCATACCAAGGTCATCAACAATACCAAGGTCAACATTATCAATATTGGTCTCCATGGTGGGTGATTATAATGATATAACACCTTCCGGAAACAGAGAATTTTTGTTATAGTATTTCTTTCCCTCTAAATTGTTTTCTTATTTTATTTCTGATTTTGTCTGGGACCAGGGAAACATGAGCAGATCGCCTCAGAGGGAAATTTTGCTGCTTCAGCTTGATTGGGAAAAGGGAGAACAATAACCTCAATAGATTTGACTGCAATTTCCTGCCCAGTTTCCTGAGCAGGGGAGTTCAGATTCTCTTAACCCAGTTATTTATTATCAGAGCTTACTGCATTTATAGGTCACTGACTGTTACTTTATTTTTATTCTGTTTCTGTTTTTTGTAAGCGAGTCCCAAAACTCCCAGTCTTAAAAATGTGAAACAATTACATATTTAACTTCTGGGCTGGCCGTGATTGTCATAAAAGGATGTGTTTTAGGAATACTCTTAACATGGAATTAAGATGTTTAATTTACAGAAAATACTATATAACAAACATGAAGTCAGTAGGAGAGGAGGAGGGAAAGGCTTTGTTTCTTTCTTGGAGAATTCATTTTATGTCTCTTTTGACTCAATGCCAATATTGTGGTGGTGTGAGTTGAGTTGTGTCCCCCAAAAAGCTATGTTCAAGCCCTAACCCTTGGCACCTGTGAATGTGACTTTACTTGGAAATAGGGTCTTTGCAGATGTAAATTAGTGAAGATCAGGTCTTAGTGGATTAGGTGGCAGAGACAAAGGCACAGAAGATGGTCACGTGAAGGCAGAGAGAGAGATGGGATTGGCAAGCCCGGGAAAGCCCAGGATTGCCCTTCACCTCCAGAAACCAGGAAGAAGCATGCAAGGGTCCTCTCCTGGAGACTTTAGAGTCTCTCTCCAGAGCTGTGAAAAAATAAATTTCTCTTGTTTTAAGCCCCACAGATTGTGGTATTTGTTATGACACTCCTAGGAATCTGACACACTTGGTAACACTCTTTGGCTTTCCTCTGGACAAAGATACTTTAAGAGGTCCTCTTCCTGCTAGTTTAAATTACTCTCCCTGCGTGTTGTCTCTTATTGATCACCATGAAAGGTCACGCCCAGTGATGTTGGACCTTGCCCCAGTGTCTTCTTGCTCTGCCATGTTTCCTTAATACATCCTCCATATTGGTCATCCCAGCTTCTAACAGCCCACTTCCTAGTAGCTGCAAATGATATGAAACCCAGGGAGCTTTTATGCAATACACCCTGATTTGAAGGTTTGAAAATACCACAATATATAAAAACAAAGAAACTCAAAATTACACAGATGTGAGGGAGGCCCGTGGAAAAATATACAGGGCTGTTAGCTTGCTCTGCATCTCTGTCTGTGTTTGCACCAGAGAATGGTCACCAATGGGCAGCCCCAGCTGACTGTCTTAAACTGACACAGAGAACAAGCCTGGGGCCACAGAATCCTCAGAGCAGTAAGGGAAATGTTTCCTCTGCTGGCTTGTACATCCACAGAGATACCCCTAGGGATTCTAATATAATGTTCCAAATAAGAGAATAGCAAGGCTAATCAGATTTTTGTTCATAAATTGTGTTGGTGCATTTATTTGTTTGATAGAGTTAAAATGTTAATGATATTCAAAATGGTTGGCATGTAATGAGTTTATAAATCATCTCATTTATATTTCATAGGCATTGGATTTTTGTCCTTTTTTCTCAATTATCTCTCTATGATATAAAGGATCTAGAATATAATAAAAGTGGAAGATCCTAGGATCACCACTGTAGCTGCCCTTTTAGAGACATTTATTGATTATACTCTAATGCATATTGCCTCCTTTATATCATGGGCAATTCTAATGTAGCAGGAGCATTTCGTCCTAACACTGGCCCCAAGATGTTTACACGGCATCTCCTGCTGGTTCAGTGGGGTTCCTATACCAAAGAGACCATTCAGGATATAGAATATGAAACCTGAACTAAGAGGCAAGAGACCCAGGTTTGAGTCCTGACCCTACCAATAACTAGCTCTGTGATTCTGGACAAAGCCATCTCAGTTTCCTCATCTGGAAGGGGCTGGGTGGGGTCACAAGAGTAGATGGTCTTAAAGGCCCCTTTCTGCTCTAACATTCTCTGTTTCTGGATATGAAAGTTCTAATAGTGGGAGTAGATAGAGAAATAGGTCGTGGCAAAATCATCACTGATTTTCTTTTGTAGGATCAGGGAGCCCTCTGGCCAAAGTGGGTATATCTTAGGGACAAGCTAAATCAGAAAGCCACTGAACTAGTGAAAAAACCAGAATTATTATCAAGAAGAGCCAAGGTTTGGATAAGAAAATCAGCACTGAGTATCAAATCAAAACTAGTAGTGCAAGGACAGAACTGGGAGGTTTGTCAAGAGCTGGGAGAGTCTGGAGCAGATAGGGATAAGCTTGAGGAATTCTCCAGGAGCCTGGCTCGGAGTTGAGGCCACAGATGATGGGTGTAAGCAGTTCTGGGTTTGTTATCTATGTCTGGGAATTGCTTCCTAATGGAACTGTATGTGCTATATAGTAATATCTTATCTTTTTGAAATCTAAAATGACAGTTCCAACCAGGGCCTTCAGGAAATATTTTCAGAGCTGTATTTCAGTATCCGTGGCTGACTGCATAAATCTACTTATATGCACCCAGTTCTCTTTGATGAAGAGCACATATTCTTAATTAGCCTTTTGAAGGAAAGATGGATTGTTCAATAAATAAAAATATTTGAAAAAGAAAAGCTAAGCATCTAGAAAAAAAATTAGATTCCCTACTTCATATCATATGCCAAAATAAATTCCAAAACAATTAAGCACTTAAATGGAAAAACAGTTGGCAAATGGGAAAAAATATTTGAGCTATTTTGGGAGGCAAGGTTTAATATCTTTAAAATATAAAATCCAGCTATAAATTTATTAATAAAAGAGGAAAATGAAAAAGGAATAAAAGACCAAAACAGGCAACTCACAAGACTGAAAACTGACCAACAATCACATGAAAAAATTTTGAACCATGTTAGAAATCAAAGAAATGCAAATTAAAACTTTTGAAATCCTGCTCTAACCTATCAAAGATTTTATTTTAAATAACGCTCCGTGTTGGTCAAGAATGAGGGAGGTGTGAATCCCTCTGTATATATTGCTCTTGGCAGTCCGAGATGATGGGAGCCAGTAGGTTGCTCAACATCAGGGGTAACTGGAGGTACCATTTACACGGAATATCATGGTACCCTGGGATGGAGACAAACTCAGTGTTCACCAAATCCATTTCCCATTCTTTCTGGGGTCACAGCAAGATTACACGTCCTAGCCCTCTTTGAAGAGAGATGTGGCCGTGGAACTGAATTTTGGCCAATGGGATGTAGACAGAAGCGAAGCCCATTACTTCTAGGCCTGTCCATCAAGGCCAGCCATATGTTCTTTTTTGCAGTTCCTCTTGTCTGCTGACTAGATGCCGAGGACACAACTAAGAGCCCCCAGGCCCCAGGTAGTCACAAGATTAAAAATAAAAGCCTGTGTAGAGCAAGATCCCTCTTGCCACCTAGCTGTCATTTTGATTCTTCATGGACAAGAAATAAAATTTTTTTGTGTTCAATCACTGAGGTTTATCTGTCAAATCAACTAGGGAGCATTGCCGTAAGAGATTTTTAAAATGGGTACCTTGAAGGCAGGTGCTGCTGTAATAAAAAATTAAAAATATATGACAGTGGTTTAGTGGTTGGGTGACAGGTGGCAAAGGAAATGTATGTAGAAGGCTGGATGGTTAGCAAGCTCTGTTAAGTTAAGGCAAAATATTTGGTAAATGTATTGCCTGAAATGTCTGATTAGGGAAACCCCAGACCTACTGAGCCTATAGCGCCAAGGGAAGTGGTAGAGGTTAAGTGATCCACAAGATCTACTATTGGGTGCCTTTAATTAGATATTACAAGAAAGAGATGAAGTCCGGCAATAATTGATCTGTTTTTCAGCAGAGATAGAAGTAATTGAGGAAGTGCACAATTAAGGAGCTTAAAGATGGAAAAGTTGACCCCAAATAATAAGAGACAAGACTGGAAAGGCCTGTCAACTTTTCAGTTAAACAGAGATCTGGCTTTTGGCAAAGATGCAATCATCCCAGGCTATTATTAAAAATTATCAAGATAATCACCATTAAGTTAAGAGAGGGAAACTGGGGGTGAGTGAAGCTGGTGAGAAGAAAGCAAAGAGAAAAGTCAGGCTTGCCTTTCTTAGAAAACTCTGTCTAGGAAAGAACCATCAGTGAAGGTGTTGGCACATAGACCTGACTGGAAACAGAAAGAAAGCCTACTAAATATTTGAGAGAATTATACTGCCATGGAAACAAAAAGCCCATAACATAAAGGTCTTTTATTTTTTGAGACTACAACACCACCCGGACCCTGAAATTTGCATGTGCTGGAAGTTGGCTACAAAAGCATGGCAGTAAGGCAAACTCTTGGGTACCCATTTCAGCTGTTGTCACGGAGAAAACTGGACATGTCAGTTTCTTCCTGTGGTGGTTTGAATTATGCACCCTGTTTGAACAGGTTCTTGGTCTTGGTCCCATTCTAAATAAGATCTCACCAAGAAGTACTTCTGTTAAGGTATAGCCCAGCTAAATCAGGTTGGGTTTTAATCTGGATTATGGAGTCCCTTATAAGCAGAATGAAAGTCAGATGGAAAGAGAAACCATGGGGAGCAGCAGAATGAAAGTCAGATGGAAAGAGAAACCATGGGGAGCAGCCAGAAGCTGGAAGTCAAGGGACCTGGAAGAGAAAGGAGAAGACGCTGTCATGTGCCTTGCCATTTGACAGAAAAGCCAAAGACCAAGGAATGCTGGCATTCAGCCCCAGGATGCCTCAGTCTTCCTGGAGAAAGCATTGCTTTGCTGATGCCTTGATTTTCGACATCTCTTAGCCTCAAAACTGTAAGCCAATAAATTCCCATTGTTTACACCAGCCCACTGTATGGTATTTATGTTAGCAGCTGGAAAACTAAAATACTTCCAATGAACAGAATCACGTCAAATCAAGGAACTAAGGGTAGGGGTCCTTTATAATGCCTTTCCAGCAGACCTTCAGAATTCCTCAGAACAAGTGGTTGCTCCATGTCTCCTGTTCTATCTTCTGAAGTTTTACTGTTATCCTGTCCCTGATCCACCATTGTATATTAGGCATGGGAAGGGCAGATAACTTGTCTCTTGAATTCACAGGTTACTGGACAATGAGAAACTACATAAGGTCCTGCAGAGAGAAGTGCCCATCACCCGGAAATCCTGGACCTCAGTGAGTGATGAGTCTTTGGGTTGTCCTCCCCCGCCATGGGGAGAAGGTTAAACTGGTCCACAGGTAACAAGAAAAGGAATATTTTGTGATCAGTGGCCTAGACTTCTAAATTATTTCTAAGACTCTTCCCCTGTCCTAGACTCGTAGCTAATCTGCATTTCCCAGTCACCACTGGCTTGAGTCATGGCCACACATCTGAGTTCAGGCAAAGGGTTGGAGTTGAAAAGATGCACACAACTTCCAGGCCTGGCCTGGCCTCTTCACTCTCTTCCCCCTAAATTGGAAGTTACATGCAAAGTTTACAGAAATCTGAGATTTTGGAGTCCTAGAGCCACAGGATGAAATGAGCCTGAGTCCCTGAGTGACTGTCTGGAGCGGAGCCCTCTCTGCTGCCAATTGTTCTTTGTGCGAGTGAAAACATTGCCACCCTCTGGAGAGGCCACATGGCAGTCCTGGTGAGGACAATCTGGGGATATACCACAAGCCTTGCAACCTGATATAGCATTGCATCCATTGGCTCCAAAGCCAGATGGCCTGGATTTGAACCCCACTCTGCCAGCTGTGTGATCTTGAGCAAGTAACTTAGTCACTCTGTGCCTCGGTTTCCTCACTCATACAGTAAGTATTCTAACTGTATCCATTTCAAAGGGTCGTTGTGAAGATTAAGTGAATTAATATTTGTAAAGCTTTTAACCAAGGCTAGGCTTCAAGGTATGATATAAACATCAGCTCTTATTTGAAATAGTACTTCCACTACCTTACAGTGGTAATTATAGATTTATTTACTTATTCAACAAACATTTAAGGAGCTCTGACCATCTGCCTGACATTCCGCTAGGCACTAAGTAAACAGTCATGAAAAATTGGTGCATCCAAGGATTTGTAAACAAGACTTTCATTGTCATATTGTTTGTGACAAGGGAACACTGGAAACAACTTGAATGCCCCCAAATAAGAGATTAGTTAAATAAATTGTGTTATAGCCATACAGAGGAATAAAATGCTGATATTTAAGGGATAATACAGAAAAGCATCTAAATACCTAGAAACACAGAAAGGCAGCCACAATGTAAATGTTTGCCTCAGGGTTTTTAAAATTTTTTTCTATTTTTTCTGCCTGGAAAAAATGTTTTTTTTTTTCTGCCTGGAAAATCATTGAGTAATTGCTCAATAAATAATTGTTGAATGAATGAAGAATTAACCAAAAAAGGCAAATTATATAACACATCCTATATGATTCCATTTTTAAAACTACATGCATAGTAGAAAGACTTGAGAATTTATATCAAAATATTACAATGATTGTCACTGGGAGATAGGATTGCAGGTGATTTTGACTTTATTATTTTTTGCTTATCAATATTTTCTAAATTTTTATAATAACCATGCATTTTTTTCATTAAAAAGGTAATTTATTTTTAAATGGGAGTCTCTGTATTAAGGTTCAAGAGCAGTCCACTTTCTAAGTAGAATATAATGATACAGACAGAATAATATTATTAGCTAACATTTATCAAATGCTGACCATGTGCCAGCCACTGTTCTTAGCACTTTACATGCATTATATCATTTTAAACTTCACCACTGTGTTATGAGGTAAGTACGACTCTTCTCCAGTGGAGACTGAACACCAATGTTGGGTTTTGAGCCCGCAGTCATCCTGAGATGCATATTGCTGGAATAACATTCTGCTTCCCAGGACTCAACTGATTTGTTCTTAGTCCATGGACCAGCAGTTTGCAAACCCAAGACAGAAGCAGGAGGCCAGAAAGGAGACAAGGTGCCTTGGAGATTGTTTCAGTTTGCTAAAGCTTCTAGAATGCAATATACCAGAAATGAGTTGGCTTTTACAATGGGAATTTATTTGTTTACAAATTTACCGTTCTAAGGCCATGGAAATGCCCCAATTAAGGCATCAACAGGATGATAGCTTCTCTGAAGAAAAGCCACTGGCATCCAGAATTCCTCTGTCACATGGGATGGCACAGGGCTGGCGTCTGCTAGTCCTCCGTTCCCAGGTTTTGTTGCTTTCAGCTCCTGGGTCCAGTGGCTTCTCTCTGAGTTTCTGTGGTTCCTCTCTTAGCAGCTCTAGGGCTTTTCTCTCTGATCTCTCTCTCTGGGTGTTTCTCTTTGAGCTCTCTGGGCTTTTCTGTTCTTTATCCCCTCATAAAGGACTCCAGTAAAAAGAAATAAGACCCACCTTGAATTGGGTGGGTCACATCTCAATTGCAACAACCTAACCGAAAGGTCCCACCCACAACAGATCTGCACCCACAGGAATTGATTAAAAGAACATAGCCTTTTCTGGGGTACATAATAGCTTCAAACCAGCACAGAGATGATTATCAGATTCAGTTAAGGGGCTTCAAAATAAAAAGATCTGAGACTCAGAGGAAGCCATTCTGGTGTTACTTTCCTTAGTGCCCTCTTCTTTCTTCCTTATCTCCCAATAGGCCTTGTCTTAACTCTTTAGCTGCCGCCACATCCCTGCACCCTGAGAGAGGGCTGCAGAGGAGGAAACAGTGTTCAGTAGTCTAGCCCTGACTCCACACTTTGCTAACTCTATGGGATCCCTTGGGAGAAAAAAACCCCACACCCTCAGTTTTTTTCTCTATATAATGCCTCTTCTTTCTACTTCTCAGATTATGGTAAGATTCCAATCTGATTACTCTAGACATAGGCATACTGAGAGAAGAACAAAATTTTAGGCAAAAAATATCTTGGTATTGGTGAGACACCATTCTGAAGAAGTGATATCATCTCTCTTCTGGGTTGATACTTCTGACAACAGACTGTATCCATCAGGGGACAACTCGGGTAATGACACAACCCAAGGCTACCTCTCTCCAACCACCTCTGGTCACAGGGATCTGGTGTGCTGCAAACATTTTCCTCTCCCTGCTGTAGGAGGTTCCCTCTCTCTATGGCACATAACCAGATGCTGCCTCGACAGAACCAACCTCAGAGGTGATATTTACAAAGTAGCACAGTCAGGAAAAAAAAAAATGAATTGGGAACCTATAGGATAAGTCTACTAACTCCAGTGTTTCTAAGGGGAGGCAGATTTCTTTGATGATCTATGTGTCTTTTCTCCCTTCCTCAAACCCTCAGCCACCCAGGGACCGACTGTCCCAGCCACAATGAGAAGCAAGGCCACCTTTCTCCCTTGCAGGCTGATTGATGACTTTGAATTGAGGTTAAGGGAGGAGTATTCCAAATGATCTGGAAAAATGAGCCCTGGAGATTTCCCATAGACTGCCCCCACCCCAGCTCTGAAAGGATATAGCTTGGTCTATGACCTCTCTTACAGATGTTTATTTTTTAGATTTACTCAAATTGAGCTTCAGAATCTGCAGCTGCCTCAACTCTGTGCACCTCCAATGCTGGATGTAAACCACACAACCTGCCTAATCCATCATCTTGGATTTACACTAACAAGAAGCACAAAGTGGTAGCTGCCGTCTTCTGTCCTCTATCCTTTTGTGTTATTGTTATGATTTTATGCCTATGTAATAAATTGCATGTCCACTCTTCCCTCATCCCCCAATCAGTCTTCTTTCCATTCCAAACACAGAGAAAGAGAGAAGACTGTAGTACATGAACACTCATGACCTATAACCCTGGCATTCCTAATTATCCATCTTTAATATGTCACTACATTGCTTAAAATCTGACCGACTCCCTGTGCCAGTTTGTATATGTTATGTCCCCCAGAAAAAGCCATATTCTTTAATGCCATCTTGTGGGGGCAGATTGAGTAATCTTTTTGATTAGGGTCTGATCTCTTGATTTAATGTTTCCATGGAGATTTGACCACATGCATTCAGGGTGGGTCTTGATTAGTTTACTGGAGTCTTTTATAAAGAGCCACACAGACCCAGATATTTGATGCTGCTGAGAGAGACATTTTGGAAGCGGCCTTTGAAGCAGACTTTTACTAGCCCAGAGTTTGTCTGGGAGAAATTATGAGAACACCCCCAGATGCTTAGAGAAGAACGTCCTGGGAGAAAGCCGTTTTGAAACCAGAATCCCGGAGCAGACGCCAGCCACGTGCCTTCCCAGCTAACAGAGGTTTTCCGATGCCAACAGCCTTTCTTCAGTGAAGGTATACTCATGTTGATCCCTTAATTTGTACATTTTCATGGCCTTCGGCCTGTAAATTTGTAACCAAATAAACCCCCTTTATAAAAGCCAATCCGTTTCTGGAATTTTGCAAAACGGCAGCATCAGCAAACTGGAACACTCCCCATTTTCACAGATGATAATCTCCCACTGACTGAGCCTGGACTCAAGGGATTGCTATACTGTTGCCTTAATTTACATTTTTAGCTCTACTGCCCACCACTTCCCAATTTGAATTGACTGTGAGGTTCTCCTGTAGAGGGTCTTATCTTGCTTATCTTTGCACACGTAGTACTTGATAGAGGCCAAACAAAGGGTTGTTGGAAAATGAAGCAAACCCCCATCATTTCAAATGCAGTACACACTGGCTTTTTGTCAGGGCCTGGAAGTACCCTGTGCTTGGAATGATGAGCAGGGACTTGAGAAATAGGAATGCCTGAAGTCTCCCTCCAGTTGTATTATATGGAATAGAGTCCTGTGGTCTCTCACGCAGTGATACTTTCATGTTAGCCAGTGAAAGGAGAGGGTTTGGCTTACTCCTCTTGAAGCTTTCTTCCCACAAGTTCATAAACCCTTGCCAATCTCATTAAACTCAGCTGCAAGCCTAATGAAGGCTCCCAGTTTTTCAGGTGATCTTGCTACAGGCAGGCAGCAGACAAGGCTGTGTATTGAAATTCCATTTCATTTTCTCTACCTTCTTTCTGAGCTCAAGAAAATGAACACTAATGTCATTGCTATTTATGTTTGATAAATGCTAATGCCAAAGTAAGTCATACAAGATGTAAAACAAATGCGTTTACCTGTGATAATGCATTCATTTAATTTAGATGCTAAATACAAAATGAATAATGTGATAAACATAGTGCTGAATGATTAAAATGAACCTTTAATATCTTGCAACTGTTTAAGAAGGAAGTTACAGGAAAATATTAGTGCTTTCTGTTATGATTACTTCACTTGGGGTAGGCAGAAAGCTACTATTTCCTCCTACAATATCATTTGCCCCTATTCAATATATTCATTTAAAGGCCCTAGTGCCATTTTTAAACCATTGTTCCGCCCTAATTTTAGCACATGAACCACATTTTAAGCTTTCACATAGATTCATGAATTTTAAGACTAGAAATAACCATTGAGGTCATGCAGTCCAACAGTCAACACAGATGAGGAAGCTGAGGCACCTATCAGTTAAAGAATTTGTCCACATCACCACAGGGAATTAATGGCAGAACTAGTTCTAGAATTAGGTGCTCTAAAGCTTAAGGGGGGTTCATTCCATAGTCACTTTGTTTGCTGAATCACAAGTGATTAATTTTGCCCCAGAAGCCATCAAACCAAAACCCATTCATAAATGAGCCCCAGCAATGCAAAACTAATTATAATTAAAGGGAGCAAGCACAAGAGCGTTATGATACATTTTGGGGGGGCAGAAATGTTTATAGAATAGATTTCTTCCCTGGTGCATATGTTATAAAAGGTTTCAGCAATCATAAAACAAAATCTTTCCTCTGGGTTAATGAATCATTAGCCAAATGAATGAGTTTAATGTGGTACTAAGCAGCTCTTCTCTCTTACTCTCCTTTCCCAGGCCAGTTTCCCCACAGAGAATCGCCAGATCTGATATCTCTTTGAAATCCTCAAAAAGTCAGTGTCTAAGCCTAGGGTTGCAGACTTAATGGAAATGGTTCAGCAGGGGGAGTTAAAGCAGCAGGAGACAAGTACTTATAGGAGTGCTCTTCAACTTCTCACACATAGAATGCATTCCATACAGAAGGTGTTATAGAATGAGGCTGGGACTGCTGGTCCCGAGAGATCCAGATGCCCCAGGCAACCCCAAGGGCTCAGAGGATCTAAACCTCAGACACCTGTGCCAATTCCTGAAATGCCTCTTGAATAGTTCTGGTCTAGGTGAGGGGCAGGCTACAGATGGCATCCCAACAACCAAGGCTCAGTTCTGAGCCTTCACCCTGAGACACAGCTCTCTGAGGCATGTGCAGTCTGGATTTGTTTCCTGTTCTCTCTGTCCTCATGTTTAGCGACCAGAACTTGAATTCAGTCTTAAGTGTAATCTTTACCTAACCAGAGCTGAGCAGCTGAACTCCCTGTGAGATCACGTACAGCGTACCATTCCGAGACTAACTAGATTTGAATATTTCATTATCACAGTGACCTTGGGTATGTTGGAATGACAGCCAGGTGAGAGCCAAAGAGATTAACACTGTAGGGGGAAGAGTTGGACAGGGAGCTGCCACAGAAAAGCGTACCTTCATTACTTTCTTAGTTACTTTAGTAAAATGTATCTTTAAACATTTTCTCAACTGAGTCTAGCCACAAGAGGCTAGTGAGGAATTGAGGATTTCAGTTGACCTGCCCTAAAAGAGGTAGCACACGTGACAACATCCAGCATAATGCATGGCCCCTCATGGGCACTCTGTGGATACAACTTTTCTGCTTTCCTTTCTGTATGCCTTTTTTATACCTTTTAGTCTTTTTTAAAGTTCCAGACATCCACCTCTCCAAGACTGTGAAATAAGATGGTCCAGTGTGCCGTTACCCTACAGAATGTTTTTTCCCTCAGTTTTATTGAGATATAGTCACATACCGTACAATCATCCAAAGTGTACAATCAATTGTTCACAGTATCATCATACAATTGTGCATTCATCATCACAATCAATTTTTTTTTTTAATCATCATTTTATTGAGATATATTCACATACCACGCAGTCATACAAAACAAATTGTACTTTCGATTGTTTACAGTACCATTACATAGTTGTACATTCATCACCTAAATCAATCCCTGACACCTTCATTAGCACACACACAAAAATAACAAGAATAATAATTACAGTGAAAAAGAGCAATTGAAGTAAAAAAGAACACTGGGTACCTTTGTCTGTTTGTTTGCTTCCCCTACTTTTCTACACATCCATCCATAAACTAGACAAAGTGGAGTTTGGTCCTTATGGCATTCCCAATCCCACTGTCACCCCTCATAAGCTACATTTTTATACAACTGTCTTCGAGATTCATGGGTTCTGGGTTGTAGTTTAATAGTTTCAGGTATCCACCACCAGCTACCCCAATTCTTTAGAACCTAAAAAAGGTTGTCTAAAGTGTGCGTAAGAGTGCCCACCAGAGTGATCTCTCGGCTCGTTTTGGAATCTCTCTGCCACTGAAGCTTATTTCATTTCCTTTCCCATCCCCCTTTTGGTCAAGAAGATGTTCTCCATCCCACGATGCCGGGTCTACATTCCTCCCCGGGAGTCATATTCCACGTTGCCAGGGAGATTCACTTCCCTGGGTGTCTGATCCCACGTAGGGGGGAGGGCAGTGATTTCACCTTTCAAGTTGGCTTAGCCAGAGAGAGAGGGCCACATCTGAGCAACAAAGAGGCATTCAGGAGGAGACTCTTAGGCACAAATACAGGGAGGCCTAGCCTCTCCTTTGCAGCAACCGTCTTCCCAAGGGTAAAACTTATGGTAGAGGGCTCAACCCATCAAACCACCAGTCCCCTATGTCTGTGGTCATGTTAGCAACCATGAAGGTGGGGTAGGCAAATACCCCTGCATTCTCCACAGGCTCCTCAAGAGGGCACTACAACTTTTTTTATTTTTTTTTTCCTTGTTTGTCTTTTTTCTTTTTTTTTTTTTTTTTTTTTAACTTTCCCTTCTTTTTTAAATCAACTGTATGAAAAAAAAAGTTAAAAAGAAAACAAACATACAATAAAAGAACATTTCAAAGAGACCATAACAAGGGAGTAAGAAAAAGACAACTAACCTAAGATAACTGCTTAACTTCCAACATGTTCCTACTTTACCCCAAGAAAGTTACATAATATAGCAACATTTCAGTGAACTTGTTCCTACTACATCCATCAGAAATTAACAGACCATAGTCATTTCTGGGCATCCCCAGAACGTTAAATAGCTTATCTGTTCTTCTTGGATTATTGTTCCCCCTTCCTTAATTGCTCTCTACTGCTAGTTCCCCTACATTCTACATTATAAACCATTTGTTTTACATTTTTCAAAGTTCACATTAGTGGTAGCATATAATATTTCTCTTTTTGTGCCTGGCTTATTTCGCTCAGCATTATGTCTTCAAGGTTCATCCATGTTGTCATATGTTTCACCAGATCGTTCCTTCTTACTGCCGCGTAGTATTCCATCGTGTGTATATACCACATTTTATTTATCCACTCATCTGTTGAAGGACATTTGGGTTGTTTCCATCTCTTGGCAATTGTGAATAATGCTGCTATGAACATTGGCGTGCAGGTATCTGTTCGTGTCACTGCTTTCCGATCTTCCGGGTATATACCGAGAAGTGCAATCGCTGGATCGAATGGTAGCTCTATATCTAGTTTTCTAAGGAACTGCCAGACTGACTTCCAGAGTGGCTGAACCATTATACAGTCCCACCAACAATGAATAAGAGTTCCAATTTCTCCACATCCCCTCCAGCATTTGTAGTTTCCTGTTTGTTTAATGGCAGCCATTCTAACCGGTGTTAGATGGTATCTCATTGTGGTCTTAATTTGCATCTCTCTAATAGCTAGTGAAGCTGAACATTTTTTCATGTGTTTCTTGGCCATTTGTATTTCCTCTTCAGAGAACTGTCTTTTCATATCTTTTGCCCATTTTATAATTGGGCTGTCTGTACTATTGTCATTGAGTTGTAGGATTTCTTTGTATATGCAAGATATCAGTCTTTTGTCAGATACATGGTTTCCAAAAATTTTTTCCCATTGAGTTGGCTGCCTCTTTACCTTTTTGAGAAATTCCTTTGAGGTGCAGAAACTTCTAAGCTTGAGGAGTTCCCATTTATCTATTTTCTCTTTTGTTGCTTGTGCTTTGGGTGTAAAGTCTAGGAAGTGGCCTCCTAATACAAGGTCTTGAAGAAGTTTTCCTACATTATCTTCTAGGAGTTTTATGGTACTTTCTTTTATATTGAGATCTTTGGTCCATTTTGAGTTAATTTTTGTGTAGGGGGTGAGGTAGGGGTCCTCTTTCATTCTTTTGGATATGGATATCCAACTCTCCCAGCCCCATTTGTTGAAAAGACCATTATGGCTCAGTTCGGTGACTTTGGGGGCCTTATCAAAGATCAGTCGGCCATAGATCTGAGGGTCTATCTCTGAATTCTCAATTCGATTCCATTGATCTATATGTCTATCTTTGTGCCAGTACCATGCTGTTTTGGCAACTGTGGCTTTATAATAAGCTTCAAAGTCAGGGAGTGTAAGTCCTCCCACTTCGTTTTTCTTTTTTAGAGTGTCTTTAGCAATTCGAGGCATCTTCCCTTTCCAAATAAATTTGATAACTAGCTTTTCCAAGTCTGCAAAGTAGGTTGTTGGAATTTTGATTGGGATTGCATTGAATCTGTAGATGAGTTTGGGTAGAATTGACATCTTAATGACATTTAGCCTTCCTATCCATGAACATGGAATATTTTTCCATCTTTTAAGGTCCCCTTCTATTTCTTTTAGTAGAGTTATGTAGTTTTCTTTGTATAGGTCTTTTACATCTTTGGTTAAGTTGATTCCTAGGTACTTGATTTTTTTAGTTGCTATTGAAAATGGTATCTTTTTCTTGAGTGTCTCTTCAGTTTGTTCATTTCTAGCATATAGAAACATGACTGACTTATGTGCATTAATCTTGTATCCTGCTACTTTGCTAAATTTGTTTATTAGCTCTAGTAGGTGTATCGTCGATTTCTCAGGGTTTTCTAGATATAAGATCATATCATCTGCAAACAATGACAGTTTTACTTCTTCTTTTCCAATTTGGATGCCTTTTATTTCTTTGTCTTGCCGGATTGCCCTGGCTAGCACTTCCAGCACAATGTTGAATAACAGTGGTGACAGCGGGCATCCTTGTCTTGTTCCTGATCTTAGAAAGAAGGCTTTCAGTCTCTCACCATTGAGTACTATGCTGGCTGTGGGTTTTTCATATATGCTCTTTATCATGTTGAGGAAGTTTCCTTCAATTCCTACCTTTCGAAGTGTTTTTATCAAAAAGGGATGTTGGATTTTGTCAAATGCTTTTTCAGCATCTATTGAGATGATCAATTGATTTTTCCCTTTCGAGTTTTTAATGTGTTGTAATACATTGATTGTTTTTCTTATGTTGAACCATCCTTGCATGCCTGGAATGAACCCCACTTGGTCATGGTGTATGATTTTTTTAATGTGTCTTTGGATTCGATTTGCAAGTATTTTGTTGAGGATTTTTGCATCTATATTCATTAGGGAGATTGGCCGGTAGTTTTCCTTTTTTGTAGCATCTTTGCCTGGTTTTGGTATTACATTGATGTAAGCTTCATAAAATGAGTTAGGCAGTGTTCCACTTTTTTCAATGTTTTGAAAGAGTTTGAGTAAGATTGGTGTCAGTTCTTTCTGGAAAGTTTGGTAGAATTCCCCTGTGAAGCCATCTGGCCCTGGGCATTTATTTGTGGGAAGATTTTTGATGACTGATTGGATCTCTTTGCTTGTGATGGGTTGGTTGAGGTCTTCTATTTCTTCTCTGGTCAGTCTAGGTTGTTCATATGTTTCCAGGAAATTGTCCATTTCTTCTACATTATCCAGTTTGTTGCCATACAGTTGTTCATAATATCCTCTTATAATTTTTTTAATTTCTTCAGGATCTGCAGTTATGTTACCTTTTTCATTCATTATTTTGTATATATGGGTCTTCTCTCTTTTTGATTTTGTCAGTCTAGCTAGGGGCTTGTCAATCTTGTTGATCTTCTCAAAGAACCAACTTTTGGTGATATTTATCCTTTCTATTGTTTTTTTGTTCTCTATGTCATTTATTTCTGCTTTAATCCTTGTTATTTCTTTTCTTGTACTTGGTTTAGGATTGGTTTGCTGTTCATTTTCTAGCTTCTTCAGTTGATCCATTAGTTCTTTGATTTTGGCTCTTTCTTCCTTTTTAATATATGCGTTTAGTGCTATAAATTTCCCCCTTAGCACTGCTTTTGCTGCATCCCATAGGTTTTGGTATGTTGTGTTCTCATTTTCATTCGTCTCTATATATTTAGCAATTTCTCTTGCTATTTCTTCTTTAACCCACTGATTGTTTAGGAGTGTGTTGTTTAACCTCCAGGTATTTGTGAATTTTCTAAGTCTCTGATGGTTATTGACTTCTAATTGTATTCCATTGTGGTCAGAGAATGTGCTTTGAATAATTTCAATCTTTTTAAATTTATTGAGGCTTGTTTTATGTCCCAGCATATGATCTATTCTGGAGAAAGTTCCGTGAGCACTAGAAAAGTATGTGTATCCTGGTGATTTGGGATGTAATGTCCTGTAGATGTCTGTTAAATCTAATTCATTTATCATATTGTTTAGGTTTTCAATTTCCTTATTGGTCTTCTGTCTGGTTGATCTATCTATAGGAGAGAGTGATGTGTTGAAGTCTCCCACAATTATTGTGGAAACATCAATTGCTTCCTTTAGTTTTGCCAATGTTTCTCTCATGTATTTTGTGGCACCTTGATTGGGTGCATAGACATTTACGATTGTTATTTCTTCTTGCTGAATTGCCCCTTTTATTAGTATGTAGTGGCCTTCTTTGTCTCTCAAAACATCCCTGCATTTGAAGTCTATTTTATCTGAGATTAATATTGCTACACCTGCTTTCTTTTGGCTGTAGCTTGCATGAAATATTTTTTTCCATCCTTTCACTTTCAGTTTCTTTGTGTCCCTGTGTCTAAGATGAGTCTCTTGTATGCAACATATTGATGGTTCATTTTTTTGGATCCATTCTGCGAATCTATATCTTTTAATTGGGGAGTTTAATCCATTTACATTCAACGTTAAAACCGTGAAGGCATTTCTTGAATCGGCCATCTTATCCTTTGGATTATGTTTGCCATATTTTTCCCTCTCTCTATTAATATCCTTTATTGTACCCATACCGAATCTCTTTAGTACTGAACCTTTCTCCAGGTCTCTCTGTCCTGTCTTTGTTTCTCTGTCTGTAGGGCTCCCTTTAGTATCTCCAGTAGGGCAGGTCTCTTGTTAGCAAATTCTCTCAGCATTTCTTTGTCTGTGAAAAATTTAAGCTCTCCCTCAAATTTGAAGGAGAGCTTTGCTGGATAAAGTATTCTTGGCTGGAAATTCCTCTCACTCAGAATTTTAAATATATCGTGCCACTGCCTTCTTGCCTCCATGGTGGCTGCTGAGTAGTCACTACTTAGTCTTATGCTGTTTCCTTTGTATGTGGTGAATTGCTTTTCTCTTGCTGCTTTCAGAACTTGCTCCTTCTCTTCTATGTTTGACAGTGTGATCAGTATATGTCTCGGAGTGGGTTTTTTTGGATTTATTCTATTTGGAGTTCGCTGAGCATTTATGATTTGTGTATTTATGTTGTTTAGAATATTTGGGAAGTTTTCCCCAACAATTTCTTTGAATACTCTTCCTAGACCTTTACCCTTTTCTTCCCCTTCTGGGACACCAATGAGTCTTATATTCGGACGTTTCATATTATCTATCATATCCCTGAGGTCCATTTCGAGTTTTTCAATTTTTTTCCCCATTCTTTCTTTTATGCTTTCATTTTCCATTCTGTCATCTTCCAGGTCACTGATTCGTTGTTCAACTTCCTCTAGTCTTGTACTATGAGTGTCCAGAATCTTTTTAATTTGGTCAACAGTTTCTTTAATTTCCATAAGATCATCCATTTTTTAATTTAGTCTTGCAATGTCTTCTTTATGCTCTTCTAGGGTCTTCTTGATTTCCTTCATATCCCGTACTAGGGTCTCATTGTTCATCTTTTGTCCGGCGCTGCCCCGCTCGGTCCCCGGTTCCCGGCCGGCGAGGGGAAACAGGGAAGGAGAGAGAGAGATGCAGACTGCGCGAACTAACCTGGTCATGAATCACGACTCGAACCACACGGCAGTTGTGAAAGCAAGCCCTTTACTACAGCTAGATGAACATTCTGTGTTACTGGTTCCCACACGGGGCACGGCGCCTCGTGGGAGAGCAGCCTCGATGTGGCCGTCAGGCACGGCTCCTTGTGGGCTGTCTCACCCTACCCCGTCCGGGTAAGACCTTTTATACACAATTAACAACCAATAAGCTTCTAGGCTAGTATCGCGTATACAGGATTTCGATTGGTAGGAGCGGGTGGCGGATACATGCGTCACTATGCGGAAACAGGATGCAGGCGCCATCTTGGCTCACTCGATGGGCGGGGGTAACTCTAGAGCAGGCTGCAGCGCATACGCTAGGCCCGATTCGGGAGGCGGCTTTCCACAATCTTTAGTTCTTTGAGTAGCTGCTCTAGGTGGTGTGTCTCTTCTGGTCTTTTGATTTGGGTGCTTGGGCTTGGGTTATCCATATCGTCTGTTTTTTTCATATGCTTTATAATTTTCTGTTGTTTTTGGCCTCGTGGCATTTGCTGAACTTGATAGGGTTCTTTTAGGGTTTGTAGACCAGTTGAAGTCCTTATCTCTAATTTATCAGATCTACAGCTTCGTGGAGTACACTTTCTCTAACTAACCAGCAGGTGGCGTCCACGAGCCACCTGTTCTCCACAAGCCAGATCTCCCCTGCTTAGCCTTTTTGGTGAGTGGGGGAGTGAATCTTGTGGGGCCCAATTGGTGTCCCAAGCTTGCGTGTGTAGTTGGTGTTGCCTGCCCTGTATGTGGGGCGTGTTTCTGGGCAGTCGGGGAGGAGGGGTGGCCCTAACAATCAAATCTCCCTGATGATCCTAGAGTTTTAGAGCTGCTGCAATAGTCTAATCCTTCAGTTCAGTCCTGCCACAGTTTGTCTCTGCCACTGACCCACAAGTCTTTGGTATTGGCGTATGGCTCCTGAGACTTGCAAGTGGGCCCCTCTTCCAGGCTGTGCACCCCGGGTCCTCTGTTGAGGGATGACTGTGCTATGTCACAGGTGAGTGCCGTCTCCCCAGGGCAGTTCTGAGCTGCTGGGCTGTGTTGGGAGGCTCCCAGTCTGCTCAAATGATGGCTGAATGGGGCTCTGTTAATTCACACTGCTCCCCCTTCCCAGCTCTGGGACATTCAGCTGAGGTTGCAGGGAAGGCTAATGTCCACGCCCAGTTTTGTGGTGTGTGCCTGTTATTTGAAGCACTTCCGTCACACTGGGTTGTCTGGGGCAGCTCTGGGCTATGGGGCTGGCGATGGGCAGGAGTGTTTCCTGTCCACCAGGATGGTGGCTGTGAGCGGACACCCCCCTTTTCTTGGGAAGTTGTGTTGTTTAGTGAATTTTCTCAGCCACTGGAATATTGCCTTTTGTCTCAGAGCTCTCTTAGTTCTGCTCTTGACTTGACGTGCCCAAATTTCAATTCTTTGAAGCTTTCTGTATTGAGCTTCTTAGAGTAATTGTTTTAGAAAAAGCAAAAAGGATTTAAAAAAAAAAAAAAAAAAAAAAAAAAAAAAAAAAAAAAAAAACCGGCCCTCCTCAGAGATCTAATGGGTTATTGAAATGCTAATAGACAAAGCAACCAGGGCCATTAAGGAAAGGTGCCCAGGGCAGAGAGATCAGCTTTGCTTCGGGATTTGCATATGCGCCTCAAGGCCTGATCTCCGCCCTTCCCCTTTCTGTGTTCACCAGAACTCGAAAAATCCTCTGCTTTTATTTTGGAGTTTTTCGTGTTGTTTTTTTTCTATGCCTGTCTCCTCTCTGCTGGGCTGGCTGCTCTCAGAGTCTCTGGTGTCTGGTCTCAGTCTATCTATGGTTGGAGTTTGAATCAGTAGAATGAGTTTCCGATAAGAGCAGCCACTGCAATTCTCCCTTCTCCTTCCCGGAGCTGACAGCCCCTCCTCCCCCGGGACTGAGCCTGGCAGGGAGGGGCGCGGGTCCCCTGGCCGCAAAAACTTACAGATTTCGCTGATCTCAGCAGTTCCACGTTTTCATGAGTGTTGTATGAAGTATGCCCAAAGACAGATTGCTCTGTGGTGTCCAGTCCACGCAGTTCCTGGCTTTTTACCTACTTTCCTGGAGGAGTAACTAAAACATACAGCTCACCAGTCTGCCCCACAATCAATTTTTGAACACTTTCATTACCCCAAAAAACTAATAAAAATAAAGATAGGAATAAAAATAAAAATAAAAATAAAAAAGTAAAAAAGAACACCCAAAACATCCCATCCTTCCATCCTCCCCTATTATTCATTTACTTTTTTGTCCTCATTTTCTACTCATCTGTCCATACATTGGTTAAAGGGAGTGTGAGCCACAAGGTTTTCACTATCACACTGTCACACCATGTAAGCTACATAGTTATGCAATTGTCTTCAAGAATCAAGGCTACCGGGTTGCAGTTCAACAGTTTCAGGTATTTACTTCTAGCTATTCTAACACACTAAAAACTAAAAAGGGATATCTACATAATGTGTAAGAATAACCTCCAGAATGATCTCTTGACTCCATTTGAAATCTCTCAGCCACTGAAACTTCATTTTTTTTCATTTCTCTTCCCCTTTTTGGTTAAGAAGGCTCTCTCAATCCCATGATGCTGGGTCCACATTCATCCCTGGGAGTCATGTCCCACATAGGGGGGAGGGTAAGTCCACCTGCCAAGTTGCCTTAGAGAAAGAGGCCACATCTGAGCAACAACAGAAGTTCTCTGCGGGTGACTCTTAGGCACAGTTATGAGTAGGCTTAGCCTCTCCTTTGCAGTATCAGGCTTTATAAGGGCAAGCCCCAAGATCGAGGACTTGTCCTACTAAATTGGTGTTCCCAATGTTTGTGAAGATATAAGGAATTCCTCAAGTGGGTAAATTTAATATTTCTACATTTTTCCCCAGTGTCTCAAACTCCACAGAATCTTTGAACAACTGGGAAAAACTGAGAGAGCA